>NC_090934.1:1412740181-1413340181 GCF_040938575.1 Ambystoma mexicanum | reverse complement strand
AATATCCCAAAAACATTTGCAGCCTGAAAAGGGCATTAACCTGCATCCTAGACCACTGAAATTCCCAAAAATAATTTTGACACGAAAAATGCATCCTACACCCCTGAAAGTTCAGAATATGTTAGCAGCCCAAGAAAGGCCTTAAAATGCATTTTAAGCCTGCAAAAATGTTGAAATCTTTGGAGGTCAAAAAAAGAGGTTTACAGGGATCCTAGATCCCGTAAAGTCCAGAAAATGGTGGTGGCGCAAAAACTACGCCAGAGAGCTCTGAATGTCCCCAAATCATTTGCCGCCTGAAAGGGGCATTACCCTGCACCCTAGACCATTGAAATTCCCACAAATAATTTTGACACGAAAAATGCATCCTACACCCCTGAAAGTTCAGAATATGTTAGCAGCCCAAAAAAGGCCTTAAAATGCCTCTTATGTCAGCAAAAATGTAGAAAAATTTGGAGGCCAAAAAAGGGGTTTACAGGCATCCTAGACCCCCTAAACTCCAGAAAATGTTGGTTGCCTAAAAACTGTTTCAGAGAGCTCTGAATATCCCAAAACCATTTGCAGCCTGAAATGGGCATTAAACTGCATCCTAGACCACTGAAATTCCCAAAAATTATTTTGACACGAAAAATGCATCCTACACCCCTGAAAGTTCAGAATATGTTAGCAGCCCAAAAACAACCTTAAACTGCATTTTAGGCCTGCAAAAATGTTGAAAGCTTTGGAGGGCCAAAAAAGGGGTTTACAGGCATCCTAGACCCCCTAAAGTCCAGAAAATGGTGGTGGCGCAAAAACTGCGCCAGAGAGCTCTGAATGTCCCCAAATCATTTGCAGCCTGAAAGGGGCATTACCCTGCACCCTAGACCATTGAAATTCCCACAAATAATTTTGACACGAAAAATGCATCCTACACCCCTGAAAGTTCAGAATATGTTAGCAGCCGAAAAAAGGCCTTAAACTGCATCTTAGGCCTGCAAAAATGTTGAAAACTTTGGAGGTCAAAAAAAGGGGTTTACAGGCATCCTAGACCCCCTAAAGTCCAGAAAATGTTGGTGGCCCAAAAACTGTGCCAGAGAGCTCTGAATATCCCAAAATCATGTGTAGCCTGAAAGGGGCATTAACCCACACCCTAGACGCCTGAAATTCCCAAAATATAATTTTGACACGAAAAATGCATCCTACACCCCTGAAAGTTCAGAATATGTTAACAGCCCAAAGAAGGCCTTAAAATGCATCTTAGGCCTGCAAAAATGTTGAAAAATTTGGAGGCCAAAAAAGGGGTTTACAGGTATCCTAGACCTCCTAAAGTCCAGAAAATGTTGGTGGCCTAAAAACTGTGTCAGGGAGCTCTGAATGTCCCAAAAACATTTGCAGCCTGAAAAGGGCATTAACCTGCATCCTAGACCACTGAAATTCCCAAAAATAATTTTGACATGAAAAATGCATCCTGTACCCCTGAAAGTTCAGAATATGTTAGCAGCCCAAAAAGGCCTTAAAATGCATCTTAGGCCTGCAAAAATGTTGAAAAGTTTGGAGGTCAAAAAAAGGGGTTTACAGGCATCCTAGACCCCCTAAAGTCCAGAAAATGGTGGTGGCGCAAAAACTGCGCCAGAGAGCTCTGAATGTCCCCAAATCATTTGCAGCCTGAAAGGGGCATTACCCTGCACCCTAGACCATTGAAATTCCCACAAATAATTTTGACACGAAAAATGCATCCTACACCCCTGAAAGTTCAGAATATGTTAGCAGCCGAAAAAAGGCCTTAAAATGCATCTTAGGCCTCCAAAAATGTTGAAAACTTTGGAGGCCCAAAAAAGGGGTTTACAGGCATCCTAGACCCCCTAAAGTCCAGAAAATGGTGGTGGCGCAAAAACTGCGCCAGAGAGCTCTGAATATCCCAAAAACATTTGCAGCCTGAAAAGGGCATTAACCTGCATCCTAGACCACTGAAATTCCCAAAAATAATTTTGACACGAAAAATGCATCCTACACCCCTGAAAGTTCAGAATATGTTAGCAGCCCAAGAAAGGCCTTAAAATGCATTTTAAGCCTGCAAAAATGTTGAAATCTTTGGAGGTCAAAAAAAGAGGTTTACAGGGATCCTAGATCCCGTAAAGTCCAGAAAATGGTGGTGGCGCAAAAACTGCGCCAGAGAGCTCTGAATGTCCCCAAATCATTTGCCGCCTGAAAGGGGCATTACCCTGCACCCTAGACCATTGAAATTCCCACAAATAATTTTGACACGAAAAATGCATCCTACACCCCTGAAAGTTCAGAATATGTTAGCAGCCCAAAAAAGGCCTTAAAATGCCTCTTATGTCAGCAAAAATGTAGAAAAATTTGGAGGCCAAAAAAGGGGTTTACAGGCATCCTAGACCCCCTAAACTCCAGAAAATGTTGGTTGCCTAAAAACTGTTTCAGAGAGCTCTGAATATCCCAAAACCATTTGCAGCCTGAAATGGGCATTAAACTGCATCCTAGACCACTGAAATTCCCAAAAATTATTTTGACACGAAAAATGCATCCTACACCCCTGAAAGTTCAGAATATGTTAGCAGCCCAAAAACAGCCTTAAACTGCATTTTAGGCCTGCAAAAATGTTGAAAGCTTTGGAGGGCCAAAAAAGGGGTTTACAGGCATCCTAGACCCCCTAAAGTCCAGAAAATGGTGGTGGCGCAAAAACTGCGCCAGAGAGCTCTGAATGTCCCCAAATCATTTGCAGCCTGAAAGGGGCATTACCCTGCACCCTAGACCATTGAAATTCCCACAAATAATTTTGACACGAAAAATGCATCCTACACCCCTGAAAGTTCAGAATATGTTAGCAGCCGAAAAAAGGCCTTAAACTGCATCTTAGGCCTGCAAAAATGTTGAAAGCTTTGGAGGGCCAAAAAAGGGGTTTACAGGCATCCTAGACCCCCTAAAGTCCAGAAAATGGTGGTGGCACAAAAACTGCGCCAGAGAGCTCTGAATGTCCCCAAATCATTTGCAGCCTGAAAGGGGCATTACCCTGCACCCTAGACCATTGAAATTCCCACAAATAATTTTGACACGAAAAATGCATCCTACACCCCTGAAAGTTCAGAATATGTTAGCAGCCCAAAAAAAGCCTTAAAATGCCTCTCATGTCAGCAAAAATGTTGAACACTTTGGAGACCTAGAAAAGGGGTTTATAGGCATCCTAGACCCCTAAAGTCCAGAAAATGTTGGTGGCCTACAAACTGTGTCAGGGAGCTCTGAATGTCCCAAAAACATTTGCAGCCTGAAAAGGGCATTAACCCACACCCTAGATGCCTGAAATTCCCAAAAATAATTTTGACACGAAAAATGCATCCTACACCCCTGAAAGTTCAGAATATGTTAGCAGCCCAAAAAAGGCCTTAAAATGCATTTTAAGCCTGCAAAAATGTTGAAATCTTTGGAGGTCAAAAAAAGGGGTTTACAGGCATCCTAGATCCCCTAAAGTCCAGAAAATGTTGGTGGCCTAAAAACGGTGCCAGAGAGCTCTGAATGTCCCAAAATCATTTGTAGCCTGAAAGGGGCATTAACCCACACCCTAGACGCCTGAAATTCCCAAAAATATTTTTGGCACAAAAATGCATCCTACACCCCTGAAAGTTCAGAATATGTTAGAAGCCCAAAAAATGCCTTAAATGCCTCTTATGTCAGCAAAAATGTTGAACACTTTGGAGGAATAAAAAAGGGGTTTACAGGCATCCTAGACCCCCTAAAGTCCAGAAAATGGTGGTGGCGCAAAAACTGCGCCAGAGAGCTCTGAATATCCCAAAAACATTTGCAGCCTGAAAAGGGCATTAACCTGCATCCTAGACCACTGAAATTCCCAAAAATAATTTTGACACGAAAAATGCATCCTACACCCCTGAAAGTTCAGAATATGTTAGCAGCCCAAAAAAGGCCTTAAAATGCATTTTAAGCCTGCAAAAATGTTGAAATCTTTGGAGGTCAAAAAAAGAGGTTTACAGGGATCCTAGATCCCCTAAAGTCCAGAAAATGGTGGTGGCGCAAAAACTGCGCCAGAGAGCTCTGAATGTCCCCAAATCATTTGCCGCCTGAAAGGGGCATTACCCTGCACCCTAGACCATTGAAATTCCCACAAATAATTTTGACACGAAAAATGCATCCTACACCCCTGAAAGTTCAGAATATGTTAGCAGCCCAAAAAAGGCCTTAAAATGCCTCTTATGTCAGCAAAAATGTTGAACACTTTGGATGCCTAAAAAAGGGTTTTATAGGCATCCTAGACCCCCTAAAGTCCAGAAAATGTTGGTGGCCATAAATTGTGCCAGAGAGCTCTGAATGTCCCAGAAACATTTGCAGCCTGAAAGGAGCATTAACCCGCATCCTAGACCACTGAAATTCCCAAAAATAATTTTTGCATGAAAAATTCCTCCTACACCCCTGAAAGTTCAGAATATGTTAGCAGCCCAAAAAATGCCTTAAATGCCTCTTTTGTCAGCAAAAATGTTGAACACTTTGGAGGCCTAAAAAAGGGGTTTATAGGCATCCCAGACCCCCTAAAATCCAGAAAATGTTGGTGGCCAAAAATTGTGCCAGAGAGCTCTGAATGTCCCAGAAACATTTCCAGCCTGAAAGGAGCATTAACCCACATCCTAGACAACTGAAATTCCTAAAAATAATTTTTACACGAAAAATTCATCCTACACCCCTGAAAGTTCAGAATATGTTAGCAGTCCAAAAAAGGCCTTAAAATGCCTCTTATGTCAGCAAAAATGTTGAACACTTTGGAGGCCTAAAAAAGGGTTTTATAGGCATCCTAGACCCCCTAAAGTCCAGAAAATGTTGGTGGCCATAAATTGTGCCAGAGAGCTCTGAATGTCCCAGAAACATTTGCAGCCTGAAAGGAGCATTAACCCGCATCCTAGACCACTGAAATTCCCAAAAATAATTTTTGCATGAAAAATTCCTCCTACACCCCTGAAAGTTCAGAATATGTTAGCAGCCCAAAAAAGGCCTTAAAATGCATCTTAGGCCTGCAAAAATGTTGAAAACTTTGGAGGACAAAAAAAGGGGTTTACAGGCATCCTGGACCCCCTAAAGTCCAGAAAATGGTGGTGGCGCAAAAACTGTGTCAGAGAGCTCTGAATGTCCAAAAATCATTTGCAGCCTGAAATGGGCATTAACCTGCATCCTAGACCACTGAAATTCCCAAAAATAATTTTGACACGAAAAATGCATCCTACACCCCTGAAAGTTCAGAATATGTTAGCAGCCCAAAAAAGGCCTTAAAATGCATTTTAAGCCTGCAAAAAAGTTGAAATCTTTGGAGGTCAAAAAAAGAGGTTTACAGGCATCCTAGATCCCCTAAAGTACAGAAATTGTTGGTGGCCTAAAAACTGTGTCAAAGAGCTCTGAATGTCCCAAAAACATGTGCAGCCTGAAAAGGGCATTAACCTGCATCCTAGACCACTGAAATTCCCAAAAATAATTTTGACATGAAAAATGCATCCTGTACCCCTGAAAGTTCAGAATATGTTAGCAACCCAAAAAGGCCTTAAAATGCATCTTAGGCCTGCAAAAATGTTGAAAACTTTGGAGTCAAAAAAAGGGGTTTACAGGCATCCCAGACCCCCTAAAGTCCAGAAAATGGTGGTGGCGCAAAAACTGCGCCAGAGAGCTCTGAATGTCCCCAAATCATTTGCCGCCTGAAAGGGGCATTACCCTGCACCTTAGACCATTGAAATTCCCACAAATAATTTTGACACGAAAAATGCATCCTACACCCCTGAAAGTTCAGAATATGTTAGCAGCCGAAAAAAGGCCTTAAAATGCCTCTTATGTCAGCAAAAATGTAGAAAAATTTGGAGGCCAAAAAAGGGGTTTACAGGCATCCTAGACCCCCTAAAGACCAGAAAATGTTGGTTGCCTAAAAACTGTGTCAGAGAGCTCTGAATATCCCAAAACCATTTGCAGCCTGAAATGGGCATTAACCTGCATCCTAGACCACTGAAATTCCCAAAAATTATTTTGACACGAAAAATGCATCCTACACCCCTGAAAGTTCAGAATATGTTAGCAGCCCAAAAACGGCCTTAAAATGCATTTTAGGCCTGCAAAAATGTTGAAAGCTTTGGAGAGCCAAAAAAGGGGTTTACAGGCATCCTAGACCCCCTAAAGTCCAGAAAATGTTGGTGGCCCAAAAACTGTGCCAGCGAGCTCTGAAAGCCCCAAAATCATTTGCAGCCTGAAAGGGGCATTACCCTGCACCCTAGACCACTGAAATTTCCACAAATAATTTTGACACGAAAGATGCATCCTACACCCCTGAAAGTTCAGAATATGTTAGCAGCCCAAAAAAGGGCCTTAAAATGCATCTTAGGCCTGCAAAAATGTTGA
The DNA here is from genome assembly GCF_040938575.1 of Ambystoma mexicanum. NCBI lineage: Eukaryota > Metazoa > Chordata > Amphibia > Caudata > Ambystomatidae > Ambystoma > Ambystoma mexicanum. The sequence goes on along the minus strand of NC_090934.1, from coordinate 1,413,333,809 downwards.
AAACTTTGGAGGTCAAAAAAAGGGGTTTACAGGCATCCTAGACCCCCTAAAGTCCAGAAAATGTTGGTGGCCCAAAAACTGTGCCAGAGAGCTCTGAAAGCCCCAAAATCATTTGTAGCCTGAAAGGGGCATTATCCCACACCCTAGACGCCTGAAATTCCCAAAAATATTTTTGGCACAAAAATGCATCCTACACCCCTGAAAGTTCAGAATATGTCAGCAGCCGAAAAAGGCCTTAAAATGCATCTTAAGCCTGCAAAAAGGTTGAAAACTTTGGAGGCCCAAAAAAGGGGTTTACAGGAATCCTAGATCCCCTAAAGTCCAGAAAATGTTGGTGGCCTAAAAACTGTGTCAGGGAGCTCTGAATGTCGCAAAAACATTTGCAGCCTGAAAAGGGCATTAACCTGCACCCTAGACCACTGAAATTCCCACAAATAATTTTGACACGAAAAAGGCATCCTACACCCCTGAAAGTTCAGAATATGTTAGCAGCCGAAAAAAGGCCTTAAAATGCCTCTTATGTCAGCAAAAATGTAGAAAAATTTGGAGGCCAAAAAAGGGGTTTACAGGCATCCTAGACCCCCTAAAGACCAGAAAATGTTGGTTGCCTAAAAACTGTGTCAGAGAGCTCTGAATATCCCAAAACCATTTGCAGCCTGAAATGGGCATTAACCTGCATCCTAGACCACTGAAATTCCCAAAAATTATTTTGACACGAAAAATGCATCCTACACCCCTGAAAGTTCAGAATATGTTAGCAGCCCAAAAACGGCCTTAAAATGCATTTTAGGCCTGCAAAAATGTTGAAAGCTTTGGAGGGCCAAAAAAGGGGTTTACAGGCATCCTAGACCCCCTAAAGTCCAGAAAATGGTGGTGGCGCAAAAACTGCCCCAGAGAGCTCTGAATGTCCCAAAATCATTTGCAGCCTGAAAGGGGCATTACCCTGCACCCTAGACCACTGAAATTTCCACAAATAATTTTGACACGAAAAATGCATCCTACACCCCTGAAAGTTCAGAATATGTTAGCAGCCCAAAAAAGGGCCTTAAAATGCATCTTAGGCCTGCAAAAATGTTGAAAACTTTGGAGGTCAAAAAAAGGGGTTTACAGGCATCCTAGACCCCCTAAAGTCCAGAAAATGTTGGTGGCCCAAAAACTGTGCCAGCGAGCTCTGAAAGCCCCAAAATCATTTGCAGCCTGAAAGGGGCATTACCCTGCACCGTAGACCACTGAAATTTCCACAAATAATTTTGACACGAAAAATGCATCCTACACCCCTGAAAGTTCAGAATATGTTAGCAGCCCAAAAAAGGCCTTAAAATGCATCTTAAGCCTGCAAAAAGGTTGAAAACTTTGGAGGCCCAAAAAAGGGGTTTACAGGAATCCTAGATCCCCTAAAGTCCAGAAAATGTTGGTGGCCTAAAAACTGTGTCAGGGAGCTCTGAATGTCGCAAAAACATTTGCAGCCTGAAAAGGGCATTAACCTGCACCCTAGACCACTGAAATTCCCACAAATAATTTTGACACAAAAAATGCATCCTACACCCCTGAAAGTTCAGAATATGTTAGCAGCCCAAAAAAGGCCTTAAAATGCATCTTAGGCCTGCAAAAATGTTGAAAACCTTGGAGGACAAAAAAGGGGTTTACAGGCATACTGGACCCCCTAAAGTCCAGAAAATGTTGGTGGCCCAAAAACTGTGCCAGAGAGCTCTGAATATCCCAAAATCATTTGTAGCCTGAAAGGGGCAATAACCCACACCCTAGACGCCTGAAATTCCCAAAAAATAATTTTGACACGAAAAATGCATCCTACACCACTGAAAGTTCAGAATATGTTAACAGCCCAAAGAAGGCCTTAAAATGCATCTTATGCCTGCAAAAATGTTGAAAATTTTGGAGGTCAAAAAAAGGGGTTTACAGGCATCCTAGATCCCCTAAAGTCCAGAAAATGTTGGTGGCCCAAAAACTGCGCCAGAGAGCTCTGAATGTCCCAAAATCATTTGCAGCCTGAAAGGGGCATTAGCCTGCACCCTAGACCACTGAAATTCCCACAAATAATTTTGACACGAAAAATGCATCCTACACCCCTGAAAGTTTGGAATATGTTATCAGCCCAAAAAAGGCCTTAAAATGCATTTTAAGCCTGCAAAAATGTTGAAATCTTTGGAGGTCAAAAAAAGAGGTTTACAGGCATCCTAGATCCCCTAAAGTCCAGAAAATGGTGGTGGCGCAAAAACTGCGCCAGACTGCTCTGAATGTCCCCAAATCATTTGCCGCCTGAAAGGGGCATTACCCTGCACCCTAGACCATTGAAATTCCCACAAATAATTTTGACACGAAAAATGCATCCTACACCCCTGAAAGTTCAGAATATGTTAGCAGCCCAAAAAAGGCCTTAAAATGCCTCTTATGTCAGCAAAAATGTTGAAAAATTTGGAGGCCAAAAAAGGGGTTTACAGGCATCCTAGACCCCCTAAAGTCCAGAAAATGTTGGTTGCCTAAAAACTGTGTCAGAGAGCTCTGAATATCCCAAAACCATTTGCAGCCTGAAATGGGCATTAACCTGCATCCTAGACCACTGAAATTCCCAAAAATTATTTTGACACGAAAAATGCATCCTACACCCCTGAAAGTTCAGAATATGTTAGTAGCCCAAAAAACAGCCTTAAACTGCATTTTAGGCCTGCAAAAATGTTGAAAGCTTTGGAGGGCCAAAAAAGGGGTTTACAGGCATCCTAGACCCCCTTAAGTCCAGAAAATAGTGGTGGTGCAAAAACTGCCCCAGAGAGCTCTGAATGTCCCAAAATCATTTGCAGCCTGAAAGGGGCATTACCCTGCACCCTAGACCACTGAAATTCCCACAAATCATTTTGACACAAAAAATGCATCCTACACCCCTGAAAGTTCAGAATATGTTAACAGCCCAAAGAAGGCCTTAAAATGCATCTTAGGCCTTCAAAAATGTTGAAAACTTTGGAGGCCCAAAAAAGGGGTTTACAGGCATCCTAGATCCCCTAAAGTCCAGAAAATGTTGGTGGCCTAAAAACTGTGTCAGAGAGCTCTGAATATCCCAAAAACATTTGCAGCCTGAAAAGGGCATTAACCTGCATCCTAGACCACTGAAATACCCAAAAATAATTTTGACATGAAAAATGCATCCTGTACCCCTGAAAGTTCAGAATATGTTAGCAGCCCAAAAAGGCCTTAAATGCATCTTAGGCTTGCAAAAAGGTTGAAAACTTTGGAGGCCCAAAAAAGGGGTTTACAGGAATCCTAGATCCCCTAAAGTCCAGAAAATGTTGGTGGCCTAAAAACTGTGTCATGGAGCTCTGAATATCCCAAAACCATTTGCAGCCTGAAATGGGCATTAACCTGCATCCTAGACCACTGAAATTCCCAAAAAATATTTTGACACGAAAAATGCATCCTACACCCCTGAAAGTTCAGAATATGTTAGCAGCCCAAAAACAGCCTTAAACTGCATTTTAGGCCTGCAAAAATGTTGAAAGCTTTGGAGGCCTAAAAAAGGGGTTTATAGGCATCCTAGACCCCCTAAAGTCCAGAAAATGTTGGTGGCCTAAAAACTGTGTCAGAGAGCTCTGAATATCCCAAAACCATTTGTAGCCTGAAAAGGGCATTAACCTGCATCCTAGACCACTGAAATTCCCAAAAATGATTTTGACACGAAAAATGCATCCTACACCCCTGAAAGTTCAGAATATGTTAGCAGCCCAAAAACAGCCTTAACATGCATTTTAGGCCTGCAAAAATGTTGAAAGCTTTGGAGGGCCAAAAAAGGGGTTTACAGGAATCCTAGACCCCCTAAAGTCCAGAAAATGTTGGTGGCCTAAAAACTGTGTCAGGGAGCTCTGAATGTCCCAAAAACATTTGCAGCCTGAAAAGGGCATTAACCTGCATCCTAGACCACTGAAATTCCCAAAAATAATTTTGACATGAAAAATGCATCCTGTACCCCTGAAAGTTCAGAATATGTTAGCAGCCCAAAAAGGCCTTAAAATGCATCTTAAGCCTGCAAAAAGGTTGAAAACTTTGGAGGCCCAAAAAAAGGGTTTACAGGAATCCTAGATCCCCTAAAGTCCAGAAAATGTTGGTGGCCATAAATTGTTCCAGAGAGCTCTGAATGTCCCCAAATCATTTGCAGCCTGAAAGGGGCATTACCCTGCACCCTAGACCATTGAAATTCCCACAAATAATTTTGACACGAAAAATGCATCCTACACCCCTGAAAGTTCAGAATATGTTAGCAGCCGAAAAAAGGCCTTAAAATCCATCTTAGGCCTCCAAAAATGTTGAAAACTTTGGAGGCCCAAAAAAGGGGTTTACAGGCATCCTAGACCCCCTAAAGTCCAGAAAATGTTGGTGGCCTAAAAACTGTGTCAGAGAGCTCTGAATATCCCAAAAACATTTGCAGCCTGAAAAGGGCATTAACCTGCATCCTAGACCACTGAAATTCCCAAAAATAATTTTGACACGAAAAATGCATCCTACACCCCTGAAAGTTCAGAATATGTTAGCAGCCCAAAAAAGGCCTTAAAATGCATTTTAAACCTGCAAAAATGTTGAAATCTTTGGAGGTCAAAAAAAGAGGTTTACAGGCATCCTAGATCCCCTAAAGTCCAGAAAATGGTGGTGGCGCAAAAACTGCGCCAGAGAGCTCTGAATGTCCCCAAATCATTTGCTGCCTGAAAGGGGCATTACCCTGCACCCTAGACCATTGAAATTCCCACAAATAATTTTGACACGAAAAATGCATCCTACACCCCTGAAAGTTCAGAATATGTTAGCAGCCCAAAAAAGGCCTTAAAATGCCTCTTATGTCAGCAAAAATGTAGAAAAATTTGGAGGCCAAAAAAGGGGTTTACAGGCATTCTAGACCCCCTAAAGTCCAGAAAATGTTGGTTGCCTAAAAACTGTGTCAGAGAGCTCTGAATATCCCAAAACCATTTGCAGCCTGAAATGGGCATTAACCTGCATCCTAGACCACTGAAATTCCCAAAAATTATTTTGACACGAAAAATGCATCCTACACCCCTGAAAGTTCAGAATATGTTAGCAGCCCAAAAACAGCCTTAAACTGCATTTTAGGCCTGCAAAAATGTTGAAAGCTTTGGAGGGCCAAAAAAGGGGTTTACAGGCATCCTAGACCCCCTAAAGTCCAGAAAATGGTGGTGGCGCAAAAACTGCCCCAGAGAGCTCTGAATGTCCCAAAATCATTTGCAGCCTGAAAGGGGCATTACCCTGCACCCTAGACCACTGAAATTCCCACAAATAATTTTGACACAAAAAATGCATCCTACACCCCTGAAAGTTCAGAATATGTTAGCAGCCCAAAAAAGGCCTTAAAATGCACTTATGTCAGCAAAAATGTTGAACACTTTGGAGGCCTAGAAAAGGGGTTTATAGGCATCCTAGACCCCCTAAAGTCCAGAAAATGTTGGTGGCCAAAATTGTGCCAGAGAGCTCTGAATGTCCCAGAAACATTTGCAGCCTGAAAGGAGCATTAACCCGCATCCTAGACCACTGCAATTCCCAAAAATAATTTTTGCACGAAAAATTCATCCTACACCCCTGAAAGTTCAGAATATGTTAGCAGCCCAAAAAAGGCCTTAAAATGCCTCTTATGTCAGCAAAAATGTTGAAAAATTTGGAGGCCCAAAAAAGGGGGTTACAGGCATCCTGGACCCCCTAAAGTCCAGAAAATGTTGGTGGCCTAAAAACTGTGTCAGAGAGCTCTGAATATCCCAAAACCATTTGTAGCCTGAAAAGGGCATTACCCTGCACCCTAGACCACTGAAATTCCCACAAATAATTTTGACACGAAAAATGCATCCTACACCCCTGAAAGTTCAGAATATGTTAGCAGCCCAAAAAAGGGCTTAAAATGCATCTTAGGCCTGCAAAAATGTTGAAAACTTTGGAGGTCAAAAAAAGGGGTTTACAGGCATCCTAGACCCCCTAAAGTCCAGAAAATGTTGGTGGCCCAAAAACTGTGCCAGAGAGATCTGAATGTCCCAAAATCATTTGTAGCCTGAAAGGGGCATTAACCCACACCCTAGATGCCTGAAATTCCCAAAAAATAATTTTGACACGAAAAATGCATCCTGCACCCCTGAAAGTTCAGAATATGTTAACAGCCCAAAAAAGGCCTTAAAATGCATCTTAAGCCTGCAAAAAGGTTGAAAACTTTGGAGGCCCAAAAAAGGGGTTTACAGGAATCCTAGATCCCCTAAAGTCCAGAAAATGTTGGTGGCCTAAAAACTGTTTCAAGGAGCTCTGAATGTCCCAAAAACATTTGCAGCCTGAAAAGGGCATTAACCTGCATCATAGACCACTGAAATTCCCAAAAATAATTTTGATATGAAAAATGCATCCTGCACCCCTGAAAGTTCAGAATATATTAGCAGCCCAAAAAGCCTTAAAATGCATCTTGGGCCTGCAAAAATGTTGAAAACTTTGGAGGTCAAAAAAAGGGGTTTACAGGCATCCTGGACCCCCTAAAGTCCAGAAAATGTTGGTGGCCTAAAAACGGTGTCAGGGAGCTCTGAATGTCCCAAAAACATTTGCAGCATGAAAAGGGCATTAACCTGCACCCTAGACCACTGAAATTCCCAAAAATAATGTTGATATGAAAAATGCATCCTGCACCCCTGAAAGTTCAAAATATGTTAGCAGCCCAGAAAGGCCTTAAAATGCATCTTAGGCCTGCAAAAATGTTGAAAACTTTGGAGGTCAAAAAAAGGGGTTTACTGGCATCCTAGACCCCCTAAAGTCCAGAAAATGGTGGTGGCGCAAAAACTGCGCCAGAGAGCTCTGAATGTCCCCAAATCATTTGCAGCCTGAAAGGGTCATTACCCTGCACCCTAGACCATTGAAATTCCCACAAATAATTTTGACACGAAAAATGCATCCTACACCCCTGAAAGTTCAGAATATTTTAGCAGCCCAAAAAAGGCCTTAAAATGCATTTTAAGCCTGCAAAAATGTTGAAATCTTTGGAGGTCAAAAAAAGAGGTTTACAGGCATCCTAGATCCCCTAAAGTCCAGAAAATGGTGGTGGCGCAAAAACTGCGCCAGAGAGTTCTGAATGTCCCCAAATCATTTGCCGCCTGAAAGGGGCATTACCCTGCACCCTAGACCATTGAAATTCCCACAAATAATTTTGACACGAAAAATGCATCCTACACCCCTGAAAGTTCAGAATATGTTAGCGGCCTTAAAATGCCTCTTATGTCAGCAAAAATGTAGAAAAATTTGGAGGCCAAAAAAGGGGTTTACAGGCATCCTAGACCCCCTAAAGTCCAGAAAATGTTGGTTGCCTAAAAACTGTGTCAGAGAGCTCTGAATATCCCAAAACCATTTGCAGCCTGAAATGGGCATTAACCTGCATCCTAGACCACTGAAATTCCCAAAAATTATTTTGACACGAAAAATGCATCCTACACCCCTGAAAGTTCAGAATATGTTAGCAGCCCAAAAACAGCCTTAAACTGCATTTTAGGCCTGCAAAAATGTTGAAAGCTTTGGAGGGCCCAAAAAGGGGTTTACAGGCATCCTAGACCCCCTAAAGTCCAGAAAATGGTGGTGGCGCAAAAACTGCCCCAGAGAGCTCTGAATGTCCCAAAATCATTTGCAGCCTGAAAGGGGCATTACCCTGCACCCTAGACCACTGAAATTCCCACAAATAATTTTGACACAAAAAATGCATCCTACACCCCTGAAAGTTCAGAATATGTTAGCAGCCCAAAAAAGGCCTTAAAATGCCTCTTATGTCAGCAAAAATGTTGAACACTTTGGAGGCCTAGAAAAGGGGTTTATAGGCATCCTAGACCCCCTAAAGTCCAGAAAATGTTGGTGGCCAAAAATTGTGCCAGAGAGCTCTGAATGTCCCAGAAACATTTGCAGCCTGAAAGGAGCATTAACCCGCATCCTAGACCACTGAAATTCCCAAAAAATAATTTTTGCACGGAAAATTCATCCTACACCCCTGAAAGTTCAGAATATGTTAGCAGCCCAAAAAAGGCCTTAAAATGCCTCTTATGTCAGCAAAAATGTTGAACACTTTGGAGGCCTAAAAAAGGGGTTTATAGGCATCCTAGACCCCCTAAAGTCCAGAAAATGTTGGTGGCCAAAAATTGTGCCAGAGAGCTCTGAATGTCCCAGAAACATTTGCAGACTGAAAGGAGCATTAACCTGCATCCTAGATCACTGAAATTCCCAAAAATAATTTTTGCACGAAAAATTCATCCTACACCCCTGAAAGTTCAGAATATGTTAGCAGCCCAAAAACGGCCTTAAAATGCCTCTTATGTCAGCAAAAATGTTGAAAAATTTGGAGGCCCAAAAAAGGGGGTTACAGGCATCCTGGACCCCCTAAAGTCCAGAAAATGTTGGTGGCCTAAAAACTGTGTCAGAGAGCTCTGAATATCCCAAAACCATTTGTAGCCTGAAAAGGGCATTAACCTGCATCCTAGACCACTGAAATTCCCAAAAATTATTTTGACACGAAAAATGCATCCTGCACCCCTGAAAGTTCAGAATATGTTAGCAGCCCAAAAAGGCCTTAAAATGCATCTTAGGCCTGCACAAATGTTGAAAACTTTGGAGGTCAAAAAAAGGGGTTTACAGGCATCCTAGACCCCCTAAAGTCCAGAAAATGGTGGTGGCGCAAAAACTGCGCCAGAGAGCTCTGAATGTCCCAAAATCATTTGTAGCCTGAAAGGGACATTAACCCACACCCTAGATGCCTGAAATTCCCAAAAAATAATTTTGACACGAAAAATGCATCCTACACCCCTGAAAGTTCAGAACATGTTAACAGCCCAAAAAAGGCCTTAAAATGCATCTTAAGCCTGCAAAAAGGTTGAAAACTTTGGAGGCCCAAAAAAGGGGTTTACAGGAATCCTAGATCCCCTAAAGTCCAGAAAATGTTGGTGGCCTAAAAACTGTGTCAGGGAGCTCTGAATGTCCCAAAAACATTTGCAGCCTGAAAACGGCATTACCCTGCACCCTAGACCACTGAAATTCCCACAAATAATTTTGACACGAAAAATGCATCCTACACCCCTGAAAGTTCAGAATATGTTAGCAGCCGAAAAAAGGCCTTAAAATGCATCTTAGGCCTGACAAAATGTTGAAAACTTCGGAGGTCAAAAAAAGAGGTTTACAGGCATCCTGGACCCCCTAAAGTCCAGAAAATCTTGGTGGAATGAAAAAAAGTGTCAGGGAGCTCTGAATGTCCCAAAAACATTTGCAGCCTGAAAAGGGCATTAACCTGCATCCTAGACCACTGAAATTCCCAAAAATAATTTTGACATGAAAAATGCATCCTGTACTCCTGAAAGTTCAGAATATGTTAGCAGCCCAAAAAGGCCTTAAAATGCATCTTGGCCTGCAAAAAAGGTTGAAAACTTTGGAGGTCAAAAAAAGGGGTTTACAGGCATCCTAGACCCCCTAAAGTCCAGAAAATGGTGGTGGCGCAAAAACTGCGCCAGAGAGCTCTGAATGTCCCAAAATCATTTGCAGCCTGAAAGGGGCATTACCCTGCACCCTAGACCACTGAATTTCCCACAAATAATTTTGACACGAAAAATGCATCCTACACCCCTGAAAGTTCAGAATATGTTAGCAGCCGAAAAAAGGACTTAAAATGCATCTTAGGCCTGCAAAAATGTTGAAAACTTTGGAGGTCAAAAAAAGAGGTTTACAGCCATCCTGGACCCCCTAAAGTCCAGAAAATGCTGGTGGCCCAAAAACTGTGCGAGAGAGCTCTGAATATCCCAAAATCATTTGTAGCCTGAAAAGGGCATTAACCTGCATCCTAGATGCCTGAAATTCCCAAAAAATAATTTTGACACGAAAAATGCATCCTACACCCCTGAAAGTTCAGAATATGTTAGCAGCCCAAAAAAGGCCTTAAAATGCCTCTTATGTCAGCAAAAATGTTGAACACTTTGGAGGCCTAAAAAAGGGGTTTATAGGCATCCTAGACCCCCTAAAGTCCAGAAAATGTTGGTGGCCCAAAAACTGTGCCAGAGAGCTCTGAATGTCCCAAAATCATTTGTAGCCTGAAAGGGGCATTAAACCGCATCCTAGACCACTGAAATTCCCAAAAATAATTTTGATATGAAAAATGCATCCTGCACCCCTGAAAGTTCAGAATATGTCAGCGGCCCAAAAAAGGCCTTAAAATGCATCTTAAGCCTGCAAAAAGGTTGAAAACTTTGGAGGCCCAAAAAAGGGGTTTACAGGCATCCTAGACCCCCTAAAGTCCAGAAAATGTTGGTGGCCTAAAAACTGTGTCAGAGAGCTCTGAATATCCCAAAAACATTTGCAGCCTGAAAAGGGCATTAACCTGCATCCTAGACCACTGAAATTCCCAAAAATAATTTTGACACGAAAAATGCATCCTAAACCCCTGAAAGTTCAGTATATGTTAGCAGCCCAAAAAAGGCCTTAAAATGCATTTTAAGCCTGCAAAAATGTTGAAATCTTTGGAGGTCAAAAAAAGGGGTTTACAGGCATCCTAGATCCCCTAAAGTCCAGAAAATGTGGGTGGCCTGAAAAACTGTGTCAGGGAGCTCTGAATGTCCCAAAAACATTTGCAGCCTGAAAAGGGCATTAACCTGCATCCTAGACCACTGAAATTCCCAAAAATAATTTTGACATGAAAAATGCATCCTGTACTCCTGAAAGTTCAGAATATGTTAGCAGCCCAAAAAAGGCCTTAAAATGCATTTTAAGCCTGGTAAAATGTTGAAATCTTTGGAGGTCAAAAAAAGGGGTTTACAGGCATCCTAGATCCCCTAAAGTCCAGAAAATGTTGGTGGCCTGAAAAACTGTGTCAGGGAGCTCTGAATGTCCCAAAAACATTTGCAGCCTGAAAAGGGCATTAACCTGCATCCTAGACCACTGAAATTCCCAAAAATAATTTTGACATGAAAAATGCATCCTGTACTCCTGAAAGTTCAGAATATGTTAGCAGCCCAAAAAGGCCTTAAAATGCATCTTAGGCCTGCAAAAATGTTGAAAACTTTGGAGGTCAAAAAAAGGGCTTTACAGGCATCCTAGACCCCCTAAAGTCCAGAAAATGTTGGTTGCCCAAAAACTGTGCCAGGGAGCTCTGAAAGCCCCAAAATCATTTGTAGCCTGAAAGGGGCATTATCCCACACCCTAGACGCCTGAAATTCCCAAAAATACTTTTGGCACAAAAATGCATCCTACACCCCTGAAAGTTCAGAATATGTTAGCAGCCCAAAAAAGGCCTTAAAATGCATCTTAAGCCTGCAAAAAGGTTGAAAACTTTGGAGGCCCAAAAAAGAGGTTTACAGGAATCCTAGATCCTCTAAAGTCCAGAAAATGTTGGTGGCCTAAAAACTGTGTCAGGGAGCTCTGAATGTCCCAAAAACATTTGCAGCCTGAAAAGGGCATTAACCTGCATCCTAGACCACTGAAATTCTCAAAAATTATTTTGACACGAAAAATGCATCCTACACCCCCGAAAGTTCAGAATATGTTAGCAGCCCAAAAACGGCCTTAAAATGCATTTTAGGCCTGCAAAAATGTTGAAAGCTTTGGAGGGCCAAAAAAGGGGTTTACAGGCATCCTAGACCCCCTAAAGTCCAGAAAATGGTGGTGGCGCAAAAACTGCGCCAGAGAGCTCTGAATGTCCCAAAATCATTTGCAGCCTGAAAATGGCGTTACCCTGCACCCTAGACCACTGAAATTCCCACAAATAATTTTGACACGAAAAATGCATCCTACACCCCTGAAAGTTCAGAACATGTTAACAGTCCAAAAAAGGCCTTAAAATGCATCTTAGGCCTGCAAAAATGTTGAAAACTTTGGAGGTCAAAAAAAGAGGTTTACAGGCATCCTGGACCCCCTAAAGTCCAGAAAATGTTGGTGGCCCAAAAACTGTGCCAGAGAGCTCTGAATGTCCCAAAATCATTTGTAGCCTGAAAGGAACATTAACCCACACCCTAGATGCCTGAAATTCCCAAAAAATAATTTTGACACGAAAAATGCATCCTACACCCCTGCAAGTTCAGAACATGTTAACAGCCCAAAAAAGGCCTTAAAATGCATCTTAGGCCTGCAAAAATGTTGAAAACTTTGGAGGTCAAAAAAAGAGGTTTACAGGCATCCTGGACCCCCTAAAGTCCAGAAAATCTTGGTGGAATGAAAAACTGTGTCAGGGAGCTCTGAATGTCCCAAAAACATTTGCAGCCTGAAAAGGGCCTTAACCTGCATCCTAGACCACTGAAATTCCCAAAAATAATTTTGATATGAAAAATGCATCCTGCACCCCTGAAAGTTCAGAATATGTTAGCAGCCCAAAAAGGCCTTAAAATGCATCTTAGGCCTGCAAAAATGGTTGAAAACTTTGGAGGTCAAAAAAAGGGGTTTACAGGCATCCTAGACCCCCTAAAGTCCAGAAAATGGTGGTGGTGCAAAAACTGCGCCAGAGAGCTCTGAATGTCCCAAAATCATTTGCAGCCTGAAAGGGGCATTAACCTGCATCCTAGACCACTGAAATTCCCAAAAATAATTTTTGCACGAAAAATTCATCCTACACCCCTGAAAGTTCAGAATATGTTAGCAGCCCAAAAAAGGCCTTAAAATGCCTCTTATGTCAGCAAAAATGTTGAAAAATTTGGAGGCCCAAAAAAGGGGTTTACAGGCATCCTGGACCCCCTAAAGTCCAGAAAATGTTGGTGGCCTAAAAACTGTGTCAGAGAGCTCTGAATATCCCAAAACCATTTGTAGCCTGAAAAGGGCATTAACCTGCATCCTAGACCACTGAAATTCCCAAAAATAATTTTTGCACGAAAAATTCATCCTACACCCCTGAAAGTTCAGAATATGTTAGCAGCCCAAAAAAGGCCTTAAAATGCCTCTTATGTCAGCAAAAATGTTGAAAAATTTGGAGGCCCAAAAAAGGGGTTTACAGGCATCCTGGACCCCCTAAAGTCCAGAAAATGTTGGTGGCCTAAAAACTGTGTCAGAGAGCTCTGAATATCCCAAAACCATTTGTAGCCTGAAAAGGGCATTAACCTGCATCCTAGACCACTGAAATTCTCAAAAAATTTTTTGACACGAAAAATGCATCCTACACCCCTGAAAGTTCAGAATATGTTAGCAGCCCAAAAACGGCCTTAAAATGCATTTTAGGCCTGCAAAAATGTTGAAAGCTTTGGAGGGCCAAAAAAGGGGTTTGCAGGCATCCTAGACCCCCTAAAGTCCAGAAAATGGTGGTGGCGCAAAAACTGCGCCAGAGAGCTCTGAATGTCCCAAAATCATTTGCAGCCTGAAAATGGCATTACCCTGCACCCTAGACCACTGAAATTCCCACAAATAATTTTGACACGAAAAATGCATCCTACACCCCTGAAAGTTCAGAATATGTTAGCAGCCCAAAAAAGGGCCTTAAAATGCATCTTAGGCCTGCAAAAATGTTGAAAACTTTGGAGGTCAAAAAAAGAGGTTTACAGGCATCCTAGTTCCCCTAAAGTCCAGAAAATGTTGGTGGCCTAAAAACGGTGTCAGGGAGCTCTGAATGTCCCAAAAACATTTGCAGCCTGAAAAGGGCATTAACCTGCATCCTAGACCACTGAAATTCCCAAAAATAATATTGATATGAAAAATGCATCCTGCACCCCTGAAAGTTCAGAATATGTTAGCAGTCCAAAAAGGCCTTAAAATGCATCTTAGGCCTGCAAAAATGTTGAAAACTTTGGAGGTAAAAAAAAACTGCGCCAGAGAGTTCTGAATGTCTCAAAATCATTTGCAGCCTGAAAGGGGCATTAACCCACACCCTAGACGCCTGAAATTCCCAAAAATATTTTTGGCACAAAAATGCATCCTACACACCTGAAAGTTCAGAATATGTCAGGAGCCCAAAAAAGGCCTTAAAATGCCTCTTATATCAGCAAAAATGTTGAAAAGTTTGGAGGACCAAAAAAGGGGTTTACAGGCATCCTGGACCCCCTAAAGTCCAGAAAATGTTGGTGGCCTAAAAACTGTGTCAGAGAGCTCTGAATATCCCAAAACCATTTGTAGCCTGAAAAGGGCATTAACCTGCATCCTAGACCACTGAAATTCCCAAAAATAATGTTTGCACGAAAAATTCATCCTACACCCCTGAAAGTTCAGAATATGTTAGCAGCCCAAAAAAGGCCTTAAAATGCCTCTTATGTCAGCAAAAATGTTGAAAAATTTGGAGGCCCAAAAAAGGGGTTTACAGGCATCCTAGACCCCCTAAAGTCCAGAAAATGGTGGTGGCGCAAAAACTGCGCCAGAGAGCTCTGAATGTCCCAAAATCATTTGCAGCCTGAAAATGGCATTACCCTGCACCTTAGACCACTGAAATTCCCACAAATAATTTTGACACGAAAAATGCATCCTACACCCCTGAAAGTTCAGAATATGTTAGCAGCCCAAAAAAGGGCCTTAAAATGCATCTTAGGCCTTCAAAAATGTTGAAAACTTTGGAGGCCCAAAAAAGGGGTTTATAGGCATCCTAGACCCCCTGAAGTCCAGAAAATGTTGGTGGCCTAAAAACTGTGTCAGAGAGCTCTGCATATCCCAAAAACATTTGCAGCCTGAAAAGGGCATTAACCTGCACCCTAGACCATTGAAATTCCCACAAATAAATTTGACACAAAAAATGCATCCTACACCCCTGAAAGTTCAGAATATGTTAGCAGCCGAAAAAAGGCCTTAAAATGCATCTTGGGCCTGCAAAAATGTTGAAAACTTTGGAGGTCAAAAAAAGGGGTTTACAGGCATCCTAGACCCCTTAAAGTCCAGAAAATGTTGGTGGCCCAGAAACTGTGCCAGAGAGCTCTGTATGTCCGAAAATCATTTGTAGCCTGAAAGGGGCATTAACCCACACCCTAGACGCCTGAAATTCCCAAAAATATTTTTGGCACAAAAATGCATCCTACACCCCAGAAAGTTCAGAATATGTTATCAGCTCAAAAAAGGCCTTAAAATGCCTCTTATGTCAGCAAAAATGTTGAACACTTTGGAGGACTAAAAAAGGGGTTTATAGGCATCCTAGACCCCCCAAAGTCCAGAAAATGTTGGTGGCCAAAAATTGTGCCAGAGAGCTCTGAATGTCCCAGAAACATTTGCAGGCTGAAAGGAGCATTAACCCGCATCCTAGACCACTGAAATTCCCAAAAATACTTTTGATATGAAAAATGCATCCTGCACCCCTGAAAGTTCAGATTATGTAAGCAGCCCAAAAAAGGCCTTAAAATGCATCTTAAGCCTGCAAAAAGGTTGAAAACTTTGGAGGCCCAAAAAAGGGGTTTACAGGAATCCTAGATCCCCTAAAGTCCAGAAAATGTTGGTGGCCTAAAAACTGAGTCAGGAAGCTCTGAATATCCCAAAACCATTTGTAGCCTGAAAAGGGCATTAACCTGCATCCTAGACCACTGAAATGCTCAAAAATTATTTTGACATGAAAAATGCATCCTACACCCCTGAAAGTTCAGAATATGTTAGCAGCCCAAAAACAGCCTTAAACTGCATTTTAGGCCTGCAAAAATGTTGAAAGCTTTGGAGGGCCAAAAAAGGGGTTTACAGGCATCCTAGACCCCCTAAAGTCCAGAAAATGGTGGTGGCGCAAAAACTGCCCCAGAGAGCTCTGAATGTCCCAAATTCATTTGCAGCCTGAAAATGGCATTACCCTGCACCCTAGACCACTGAAATTCCCACAAATAATTTTGACACGAAAAATGCATCCTACACCCCTGAAAGTTCAGAATATGTTAGCAGCCCAAAAAAGGGCCTTAAAATGCATCTTAGGCCTGCAAAAATGTTGAAAACTTTGGAGGTCAAAAAAAGAGGTTTACAGGCATCCTAGATCCCCTAAAGTCCAGAAAATGTTGGTGGCCTAAAAACGGTGTCAGGGAGCTCTGAATGTCCCAAAAACATTTGCAGCCTGAAAAGGGCATTAACCTGCATCCTAGACCACTGAAATTCCCAAAAATAATATTGATATGAAAAATGCATCCTGCACCCCTGAAAGTTCAGAATATGTTAGCAGCCCAAAAAGGCCTTAAAATGCATCTTAGGCCTGCAAAAATGTTGAAAACTTTGGAGGTCAAAAAAAGGGGTTTACAGGCATCCTAGACCCCCTAAAGTCCAGAAAATGTTGGTGGCCTAAAAACTGTGTCAGAGAGCTCTGAATATCCCAAAACCATTTGTAGCCTGAAAAGGGCATTAACCTGCATCCTAGACCACTGAAATTCCCAAAAATAATTTTTGCACGAAAAATTCATCCTACACCCCTGAAAGTTCAGAATATGATAGCAGCCCAAAAAAGGCCTTAAAATGCCTCTTATGTCTGCAAAAATGTTGAAAAATTTGGAGGCCCAAAAAAGGGGTTTACAGGCATCCTGGACCCCCTAAAGTCCAGAAAATGTTGGTGGCCTAAAAACTGTGTCAGAGAGCTCTGAATATCCCAAAACCATTTGTAGCCTGAAAAGGGCATTAACCTGCATCCTAGACCACTGAAATTCTCAAAAATTATTTTGACACGAAAAATGCATCCTACACCCCTGAAAGTTCAGAATATGTTAGCAGCCCAAAAACGGCCTTAAAATGCATTTTAGGCCTGCAAAAATGTTGAAAGCTTTGGAGGGCCAAAAAAGGGGTTTACAGGCATCCTAGACACCCTAAAAACCAGAAAATGGTGGTGGCGCAAAAACTGCGCCAGAGAGCTCTGAATGTCCCAAAATCATTTGCAGCCTGAAAATGGCATTACCCTGCACCCTAGACCACTGAAATTCCCACAAATAATTTTGACACGAAAAATGCATCCTACACCCCTGAAAGTTCAGAATATGTTAGCAGCCCAAAAAAGGGCCTTAAAATGCATCTTAGGCCTGCAAAAATGTTGAAAACTTTGGAGGTCAAAAAAAGAGGTTTAAAGGCATCCTAGATCCCCTAAAGTCCAGAAAATGTTGGTGGCCTAAAAACGGTGTCAGAGAGCTCTGAATGTCCCAAAAACATTTGCAGCCTGAAAAGGGCATTAACCTGCATCCTAGACCACTGAAATTCCCAAAAATAATATTGATATGAAAAATGCATCCTGCACCCCTGAAAGTTCAGAATATGTTAGCAGCCCAAAAAAGGGCCTTAAAATGCATCTTAGGCCTGCACAAATGTTGAAAACTTTGGAGGTCAAAAAAAGGGGTTTACAGGCATCCTAGACCCCTTAAAGTCCCGAAAATGTTGGTGGCCCAAAAACTGTGCCAGAGAGCTCTGTATGTCCCAAAATCATTTGTAGCCTGAAAGGGGCATTAACCCACACCCTAGACGCCTGAAATTCCCAAAGATATTTTTGGCACAAAAATGCATCCTACACCCCTGAAAGTTCAGAATATGTTATCAGCTCAAAAAAGGCCTTAAAATGCCTCTTATGTCAGCAAAAATGTTGAACACTTTGGAGGACTAAAAAAGGGGTTTATAGGCATTCTAGACCCCCTAAAGTCCAGAAAATGTTGGTGGCCAAAAATTGTGCCAGAGAGCTCTGAATGTCCCAGAAACATTTGCAGCCTGAAAGGAGCATTAACCCGCATCCTAGACCACTGAAATTCCCAAAAATACTTTTGATATGAAAAATGCATCCTGCACCCCTGAAAGTTCAGAATATGTCAGCAGCCCAAAAAAGGCCTTAAAATGCATCTTAAGCCTGCAAAAAGGTTGAAAACTTTGGAGGCCCAAAAAAGGGGTTTACAGGCATCCTAGACCCCCTAAAGTCCAGAAAATGTTGGTGGCCTAAAAACTGTGTCAGAGAGCTCTGAATATCCCAAAAACATTTGCAGCCTGAAAAGGGCATTAACCTGCATCCTAGACCACTGAAATTCCCAAAAATAATTTTGACACGAAAAATGCATCCTACACCCCTGAAAGTTCAGAATATGTTAGCAGCCCAAAAAAGGCCTTAAAATGCATTTTAAGCCTGCAAAAATGTTGAAATCTTTGGAGGTCAAAAAATGGGGTTTACAGGCATCCTAGATCCCCTAAAGTCCAGAAAATGTTGGTGGCCCAAAAACTGTGCCAAGGACCTCTGAAAGCCCCAAAATCATTTGTAGCCTGAAAGGGGCATTATTCCACACCCTAGACGCCTGAAATTCCCAAAAATATTTTTGGCACAAAAATGCATCCTACACCCCTGAAAGTTCAGAATATGTTAGCAGCCCAAAAACAGCCTTAAACTGCATTTTAGGCCTGCAAAAATGTTGAAAGCTTTGGAGGGCCAAAAAAGGGGTTTACAGGCATCCTAGACCCCCTAAAGTCCAGAAAATGGTGGTGGCGCAAAAACTGCCCCAGAGAGCTCTGAATGTCCCAAATTCATTTGCAGCCTGAAAATGGCATTACCCTGCACCCTAGACCACTGAAATTCCCACAAATAATTTTGACACGAAAAATGCATCCTGCACCCCTGAAAGTTCAGATTATGTCAGCAGCCCAAAAAAGGCCTTAAAATGCATCTTAAGCCTGCAAAAAGGTTGAAAACTTTGGAGGCCCAAAAAAGGGGTTTACAGGAATCCTAGATCCCCTAAAGTCCAGAAAATGTTGGTGGCCTAAAAACTGTGTCAGGGAGCTCTGAATATCCCAAAACCATTTGTAGCCTGAAACGGGCATTAACCTGCATCCTAGACCACTGAAATTCTCAAAAATTATTTTGACACGAAAAATGCATCCTACACCCCTGAAAGTTCAGAATATGTTAGCAGCCCAAAAACAGCTTTAAACTGCATTTTAGGCCTGCAAAAATGTTGAAAGCTTGGAGGGCCAAAAAAGGGGTTTACAGGCATCCTAGACCCCCTAAAGTCCAGAAAATGGTGGTGACGCAAAAACTGCCCCAGAGAGCTCTGAATGTCCCAAATTCATTTGCAGCCTGAAAATGGCATTACCCTGCACCCTAGACCACTGAAATTCCCAGAAATAATTTTGACACGAAAAATGCATCCTACACCCCTGAAAGTTCAGAATATGTTAGCAGCCCAAAAAAGGGCCTTAAAATGCATCTTAGGCCTGCAAAAATGTTGAAAACTTTGGAGGTCAAAAAAAGGGGTTTACAGGCATCCTAGATCCCCTAAAGTCCAGAAAATGTTGGTGGCCTAAAAACGGTGTCAGGGAGCTCTGAATGTCCCAAAAACATTTGCAGCCTGAAAAGGGCATTAACCTGCATCCTAGACCACTGTAATCCCCAAAAATAATATTGATATGAAAAATGCATCCTGCACCCCTGAAAGTTCAGAATATGTTAGCAGCCCAAAAAGGCCTTAAAATGCATCTTAGGCTTGCAAAAATGTTGAAAACTTTGGAGGTCAAAAAAAGGGGTTTACAGGCATCCTAGACCCCCTAAAGTCCAGAAAATGTTGGTGGCCTAAAAACTGTGTCAGAGAGCTCTGAATATCCCAAAACCATTTGTAGCCTGAAAAGGGCATTAACCTGCATCCTAGACCACTGAAATTCCCAAAAATAATTTTTGCACGAAAAATTCATCCCACATCCCTGAAAGTTCAGAATATGTTAGCAGCCCAAAAAAGGCCTTAAAATGCCTCTTATGTCAGCAAAAATGTTGAAAAATTTGGAGGCCCAAAAAAGGGGTTTACAGGCATCCTGGACCCCCTAAAGTCCAGAAAATGTTGGTGGCCTAAAAACTGTGTCAGAGAGCTCTGAATATCCCAAAACCATTTGTAGCCTGAAAAGGGCATTAACCTGCATCCTAGACCACTGAAATTCTCAAAAATTATTTTGACACGAAAAATGCATCCTACACCCCTGAAAGTTCAGAATATGTTAGCAGCCCAAAAACGGCCTTAAAATGCATTTTAGGCCTGCAAAAATGTTGAAAGCTTTGGAGGGCCAAAAAAGGGGTTTACAGGCATCCTAGACACCCTAAAGTCCAGAAAATGGTGGTGGCGCAAAAACTGCGCCAGAGAGCTCTGAATGTCCCAAAATCATTTGCAGCCTGAAAATGGCATTACCCTGCACCCTAGACCACTGAAATTCCCACAAATAATTTTGACACGAAAAATGCATCCTACACCCCTGAAAGTTCAGAATATGTTAGCAGCCCAAAAAAGGGCCTTAAAATGCATCTTAGGCCTGCAAAAATGTTGAAAACTTTGGAGGTCAAAAAAAGAGGTTTACAGGCATCCTAGATCCCCTAAAGTCCAGAAAATGTTGGTGGACTAAAAACGGTGTCAGGGAGCTCTGAATGTCCCAAAAACATTTGCAGCCTGAAAAGGGCATTAACCTGCATCCTAGACCACTGAAATTCCCAAAAATATTTTTGATATGAAAAATGCATCCTGCACCCCTGAAAGTTCAGAATATGTTAGCAGCCCAAAAAGGCCTTAAAATGCATCTTAGGCCTGCAAAAATGTTGAAAACTTTGGAGGTCAAAAAAAGGGGTTTACAGGCATCCTAGACCCCCTAAAGTGCAGAAAATGTTGGTGGCCCAAAAACTGTGCCAGAGAGCTCTGAATGTCCCAAAATCATTTGTAGCCTGAAAATGGCATTAACCTGCATTGTAGACCACTGAAATTGCCAAAAATACTTTTAATATGAAAAATGCATCCTGCACCCCTGAAATTTCAGAATATGTTAGCAGCCCAAAAAGGCCTTAAAATGCATCTTGGGCCTGCAAAAAAGGTTGAAAACTTTGGAGGTCAAAAAAAGGGGTTTACAGGCATCCTAGACCCCCTAAAGTCCAGAAAATGGTTGTGGCGCAAAAACTGCGCCAGAGAGCTCTGAATGTCCCAAAATCATTTGCAGCCTGAAAGGGGCATTACCCTGCAGCCTAGACCACTGAAATTCCCACAAATAATTTTGACACGAAAAATGCATCCTACACCCCTGAAAGTTCAGAATATGTTAGCAGCCGAAAAACGGCCTTAAAATGCATCTTAGGCCTTCAAAAATGTTGAAAACTTTGGAGGCCCAAAAAAGGGGTTTACAGGCATCCTAGACCCCCTAAAGTCCAGAAAATGTTGGTGGCCTAAAAACTGTGTCAGAGAGCTCTGAATATCCCAAAAACATTTGTAGCCTGAAAAGGGCATTAACCTGCACCCTAGACCATTGAAATTACCACAAATAAATTTGACACAAAAAATGCATCCTACACCCCTGAAAGTTCAGAATATGTTAGCAGCCGAAAAAAGGCCTTAAAATGCATCTTGGGCCTGCAAAAATGTTGAAAACTTTGGAGGTCAAAAAAAGGGGTTTACAGGCATCCTACACCCCTTAAAGTCCAGAAAATGTTGGTGGCCCAAAAACTGTGCCAGAGAGCTCTGTATGTCCCAAAATCATTTGTAGCCTGAAAGGGGCATTAACCCACACCCTAGACGCCTGAAATTCCCAAAAATATTTATGGCACAAAAATGCATCCTACACCCCTGAAAGTTCAGAATATGTTATCAGCTCAAAAAAGGCCTTAAAATGCCTCTTATGTCAGCAAAAATGTTGAACACTTTGGAGGACTAAAAAAGGGGTTTATAGGCATCCTAGACCCCCTAAAGTCCAGAAAATGTTGGTGGCCAAAAATTGTGCCAGAGAGCTCTGAATGTCCCAGAAACATTTGCAGCCTGAAAGGAGCATTAACCCGCATCCTAGACCACTGAAATTCCCAAAAATACTTTTGATATGAAAAATGCATCCTGCACCCCTGAAAGTTCAGAATATGTCAGCAGCCCAAAAAAGGCCTTAAAATGCATCTTAAGCCTGCAAAAAGGTTGAAAACTTTGGAGGCCCAAAAAAGGGGTTTACAGGCATCCTAGACCCCCTAAAGTCCAGAAAATGTTGGTGGCCTAAAAACTGTGTCAGAGAGCTCTGAATATCCCAAAAACATTTGCAGCCTGAAAAGGGCATTAACCTGCATCCTAGACCACTGAAATTCCCAAAAATAATTTTGACACGAAAAATGCATCCTACACCCCTGAAAGTTCAGAATATGTTAGCAGCCCAAAAAAGGCCTTAAAATGCATTTTAAGCCTGCAAAAATGTTGAAATCTTTGGAGGTCAGAAAATGGGGTTTACAGGCATCCTAGATCCCCTAAAGTCCAGAAAATGTTGGTGGCCCAAAAACTGTGCCAAGGACCTCTGAAAGCCCCAAAATCATTTGTAGCCTGAAAGGGGCATTATCCCACACCCTAGACGCCTGAAATTCCCAAAAATATTTTTGGCACAAAAATGCATCCTACACCCCTGAAAGTTCAGAATATGTTAGCAGCCCAAAAACAGCCTTAAACTGCATTTTAGGGCTGCAAAAATGTTGAAAGCTTTGGAGGGCCAAAAAAGGGGTTTACAGGCATCCTAGACCCCCTAAAGTCCAGAAAATGGTGGTGGCGCAAAAACTGCCCCAGAGAGCTCTGAATGTCCCAAATTCATTTGCATCCTGAAAATGGCATTACCCTGCACCCTAGACCACTGAAATTCCCACAAATAATTTTGACACGAAAAATGCATCCTCCACCCCTGAAAGTTCAGATTATGTCAGCAGCCCAAAAAAGGCCTTAAAATGCATCTTAAGCCTGCAAAAAGGTTGAAAACTTTGGAGGCCCAAAAAAGGGGTTTACAGGAATCCTAGATCCCCTAAAGTCCAGAAAATGTTGGTGGCCTAAAAACTGTGTCAGGGAGCTCTGAATATCCCAAAACCATTTGTAGCCTGAAACGGGCATTAACCTGCATCCTAGACCACTGAAATTCTCAAAAATTATTTTGACACGAAAAATGCATCCTACACCCCTGAAAGTTCAGAATATGTTAGCAGCCCAAAAACAGCTTTAAACTGCATTTTAGGCCTGCAAAAATGTTGAAAGCTTTGGAGGGCCAAAAAAGGGGTTTACAGGCATCCTAGACCCCCTAAAGTCCAGAAAATGGTGGTGGCGCTAAAACTGCCCCAGAGAGCTCTGAATGTCCCAAATTCATTTGCAGCCTGAAAATGGCATTACCCTGCACCCTAGACCACTGAAATTCCCAGAAATAATTTTGACACGAAAAATGCATCCTACACCCCTGAAAGTTCAGAATATGTTAGCAGCCCAAAAAAGGGCCTTAAAATGCATCTTAGGCCTGCAAAAATGTTGAAAACTTTGGAGGTCAAAAAAAGGGGTTTACAGGCATCCTAGATCCCCTAAAGTCCAGAAAATGTTGGTGGCCTAAAAACGGTGTCAGGGAGCTCTGAATGTCCCAAAAACATTTGCAGCCTGAAAAGGGCATTAACCTGCATCCTAGACCACTGAAATCCCCAAAAATAATATTGATATGAAAAATGCATCCTGCACCCCTGAAAGTTCAGAATATGTTAGCAGCCCAAAAAGGCCTTAAAATGCATCTTAGGCCTGCAAAAATGTTGAAAACTTTGGAGGTCAAAAAAAGGGGTTTACAGGCATCCTAGACCCCCTAAAGTCCAGAAAATGTTGGTGGCCTAAAAACTGTGTCAGAGAGCTCTGAATATCCCAAAACCATTTGTAGCCTGAAAAGGGCATTAACCTGCATCCTAGACCACTGAAATTCCCAAAAATAATTTTTGCACGAAAAATTCATCCCACACCCCTGAAAGTTCAGAATATGTTAGCAGCCCAAAAAAGGCCTTAAAATGCCTCTTATGTCAGCAAAAATGTTGAAAAATTTGGAGGCCCAAAAAAGGGGTTTACAGGCATCCTGGACCCCCTAAAGTCCAGAAAATGTTGGTGGCCTAGAAACTGTGCCAGAGAGCTCTGAATGTCCCAAAATCATTTGCAGCCTGAAAGGGGCATTACCCTGCAGCCTAGACCACTGAAATTCCCACAAATAATTTTGACACGAAAAATGCATCCTACACCCCTGAAAGTTCAGAATATGTTAGCAGCCGAAAAAAAGGCCTTAAAATGCATCTTAGGCCTTCAAAAATGTTGAAAACTTTGGAGGCCCAAAAAAGGGGTTTACAGGCATCCTAGACCCCCTAAAGTCCAGAAAATGTTGGTGGCCTAAAAACTGTGTCAGAGAGCTCTGAATATCCCAAAAACATTTGTAGCCTGAAAAGGGCATTAACCTGCACCCTAGACCATTGAAATTCCCACAAATAAATTTGACACAAAAAATGCATCCTACACCCCTGAAAGTTCAAAATATGTTAGCATCCGAAAAAAGGCCTTAAAATGCATCTTGGGCCTGCAAAAATGTTGAAAACTTTGGAGGTCAAAAAAAGGGGTTTACAGGCATCCTACACCCCTTAAAGTCCAGAAAATGTTGGTGGCCCAAAAACTGTGCCAGAGAGCTCTGTATGTCCCAAAATCCTTTGTAGCCTGAAAGGGGCATTAACCCACACCCTAGACGCCTGAAATTCCCAAAAATATTTATGGCACAAAAATGCATCCTACACCCCTGAAAGTTCAGAATATGTTATCAGCTCAAAAAAGGCCTTAAAATGCCTCTTATGTCAGCAAAAATGTTGAACACTTTGGAGGACTAAAAAAGGGGTTTATAGGCATCCTAGACCCCCTAAAGTCCAGAAAATGTTGGTGGCCAAAAATTGTGCCAGAGAGCTCTGAATGTCCCAGAAACATTTGCAGCCTGAAAGGAGCATTAACCCGCATCCTAGACCACTGAAATTCCCAAAAATAATTTTGACACGAAAAATGCATCCTACACCCCTGAAAGTTCAGAATATGTTAGCAGCCCAAAAAAGGCCTTAAAATGCATTTTAAGCCTGCAAAAATGTTGAAATCCATGGAGGTCAAAAAAAGGGGTTTACAGGCATCCTAGATCCCCTAAAGTCCAGAAAATGTTGGTGGCCTGAAAAACTGTGTCAGGGAGCTCTGAATGTCCCAAAAACATTTGCAGCCTGAAAAGGGCATTAACCTGCATCCTAGACCACTGAAATTCCCAAAAATAATTTTGACATGAAAAATGCATCCTGTACTCCTGAAAGTTCAGAATATGTTAGCAGCCCAAAAAGGCCTTAAAATGCATTTTAGGCCTACAAAAATGTTGAAAACTTTGGAGGTCAAAAAAAGGGCTTTACAGGCATCCTAGACCCCCTAAAGTCCAGAAAATGTTGGTGGCCCAAAAACTGTGTCAGGGAGCTCTGAAAGCCCCAAAATCATTTGTAGCCTGAAAGGGGCATTATCCCACACCCTAGACGCCTGAAATTCCCAAAAATATTTTTGGCACAAAAATGCATCCTACACCCCTGAAAGTTCAGATTATGTCAGCAGCCCAAAAAAGGCCTTAAAATGCATCTTAAGCCTGCAAAAAGGTTGAAAACTTTGGAGGCCCAAAAAAGGGGTTTACAGGAATCCTAGATCCCCTAAAGTCCAGAAAATGTTGGTGGCCTAAAAACTGTGTCAGGGAGCTCTGAATGTCGCAAAAACATTTGCAGCCTGAAAAGGGCATTAACCTGCACCCTAGACCACTGAAATTCCCACAAATAATTTTGACACGAAAAATGCATCCTACACCCCTGAAAGTTCAGAATATGTTAGCAGCCCAAAAAAGGCCTTAAAATGCATCTTAGGCCTGCAAAAATGTTGAAAACTTTGGAGGACAAAAAACGGGGTTTACAGGCATCCTGGACCCCCTAAAGTCCAGAAAATGTTGGTTGCCCAAAAACTGTGCCAGAGAGCTCTGAATCTCCCAAAATCATTTGTAGCCTGAAAGGGGCATTAACCCACACCCGAGACGCCTGAAATTCCCAAAAAATAATTTTGACACGAAAAATGCATCCTACACCCCTGAAAGTTCAGAATATGTTAGCAGCCCAAAAAAGGCCTTAAAATGCATTTTAAGCCTGCAAAAATGTTGAAATCTTTGGAGGTCAAAAAAAGAGGTTTACAGGCATCCTAGATCCCCTAAAGTCCAGAAAATGTTGGTGGCCTAAAAACTGTGTCAGGGAGCTCTGAATGTCCCAAAAACATTTGCATCCTGAAAAGGGCATTAACCTGCATCCTAGACCACTGAAATTCCCAAAAATAATTTTGATATGAAAAATGCATCCTGCACCCCTGAAAGTTCAGAATATGTTAGCAGCCCAAAAAGGCCTTAAAATGCATGTTAGGCCTGCAAAAATGTTGAAAACTTTGGAGGTCAAAAAAAGGGGTTTACAGGCATCCTAGACCCCCTAAAGTCCAGAAAATGGTGGTGGCGCAAAAACTGCGCCAGAGAGTTCTGAATGTCTCAAAATCATTTGCAGCCTGAAAGCGGCATTAACCCACACCCTAGACGCCTGAAATTCCCAAAAATATTTTTGGCACAAAAATGCATCCTACACACCTGAAAGTTCAGAATATGTCAGCAGCCCAAAAAAGGCCTTAAAATGCCTCTTATATCAGCAAAAATGTTGAAAAATTTGGAGGCCCAAAAAAGGGGTTTACAGGCATCCTGGACCCCCTAAAGTCCAGAAAATGTTGGTGGCCTAAAAACTGTGTCAGAGAGCTCTGAATATCCCAAAACCATTTGTAGCCTGAAAAGGGCATTAACCTGCCTCCTAGACCACTGAAATTCCCAAAAATAATTTTTGCACGAAAAATTCATCCTATACCCCTGAAAGTTCAGAATATGTTAGCAGCCCAAAAAAGGCCTTAAAATGCCTCTAATGTCAGCAAAAATGTTGAAAAATTTGGAGGCCCAAAAAAGGGGTTTACAGGCATCCTGGAACCCCTAAAGTCCAGAAAATGTTGGTGGCCTAAAAACTGTGTCAGAGAGCTCTGACTATCCCAAAACCATTTGTAGCCTGAAAAGGGCATTAACCTGCATCCTAGACCACTGAAATTCTCAAAAATTATTTTGACACGAAAAATGCATCCTACACCCCTGAAAGTTCAGAATATGTTAGCAGCGCAAAAACTGCCTTAAAATGCATTTTAGGCCTGCAAAAATGTTGAAAGCTTTGGAGGGCCAAAAAAGGGGTTTACAGGCATCCTAGACCCCCTAAAGTCCAGAAAATGGTGGTGGCGCAAAAACTGCGCCAGAGCGCTCTGAATGTCCCAAAATCATTTGCAGCCTGAAAATGGCATTACCCTGCACCCTAGACCACTGAAATTCCCACAAATAATTTTGACACGAAAAATGCATCCTACACCCCGGAAAGTTCAGAATATGTTAGCAGCCCAAAAAAGGGCCTTATAATGCATCTTAGGCCTGCAAAAATGTTGAAAACGTTGGAGGTCAAAAAAAGGGGTTTACAGGCATCCTAGACCCCCTAAAGTCCAGAAAAAGTTGGTGTCCCAAAAACTGTGCCAGAGAGCTCTGAATGTCCCAAAATCATTTGTAGCCTGAAAATGGCATTAACCTGCATTGTAGACCACTGAAATTGCCAAAAATACTTTTAATATGAAAAATGCATCCTGCACCCCTGAAAGTTCAGAATATGTTAGCAGCCCAAAAAGGCCTTAAAATGCATCTTGGGCCTGCAAAAAAGGTTGAAAACTTTGGAGGTCAAAAAAAGGGGTTTACAGGCATCCTAGACCCCCTAAAGTCCAGAAAATGGTTGTGGCGCAAAAACTGCGCCAGAGAGCTCTGAATATCCCAAAATCATTTGCAGCCTGAAAGGGGCATTACCCTGCACCCTAGACCACTGAAATTCCCACAAATAATTTTGACACGAAAAATGCATCCTACACCCCTGAAAGTTCAGAATATGTTAGCAGCCGAAAAAAGGCCTTAAAATGCATCTTAGGCCTTCAAAAATGTTGAAAACTTTGGAGGCCCAAAAAAGGGGTTTACAGGCATCCTAGACCCCTTAAAGTCCAGAAAATGTTGGTGGCCCAAAAACTGTGCCAGAGAGCTCTGTATGTCCCAAAATCATTTGTAGCTTGAAAGGGGCATTCACCCACACCCTAGACGCCTGAAATTCCCAAAAATATTTTTGGCACAAAAATGCATCCTACACCCCTGAAAGTTCAGAATATGTTATCAGCTCAAAAAAGGCCTTAAAATGCCTCTTATGTCAGCAAAAATGTTGAACACTTTGGAGGACTAAAAAAGGGGTTTATAGGCATCCTACACCCCCTAAAGTACAGAAAATGTTGGTGGCCAAAAATTGTGCCAGAGAGCTCTGAATGTCCCAGAAACATTTGCAGCCTGAAAGGAGCATTAACCCGCATCCTAGACCACTGAAATTCCCAAAAATACTTTTGATATGAAAAATGCATCCTGCACCCCTGAAAGTTCAGAATATGTCAGCAGCCCAAAAAAGGCCTTAAAATGCATCTTAAGCCTGCAAAAAGGTTGAAAACTTTGGAGGCCCAAAAAAGGGGTTTACAGGCATCCTAGACCCCCTAAAGTCCAGAAAATGTTGGTGGCCTAAAAACTGTGTCAGAGAGCTCTGAATATCCCAAAAACATTTGCAGCCTGAAAAGGGCATTAACCTGCATCCTAAACCACTGAAATTCCCAAAAATAATTTTGACACGAAAAATGCATCCTACACCCCTGAAAGTTCAGAATATGTTAGCAGCCCAAAAAAGGCCTTATAATGCATTTTAAGCCTGCAAAAATGTTGAAATCTTTGGAGGTCAAAAAAAGGGGTTTACAGGCATCCTAGATCCCCTAAAGTCCAGAAAATGTTGGTGGCCTGAAAAACTGTGTCAGGGAGCTCTGAATGTCCCAAAAACATTTGCAGCCTGAAAAGGGCATTACCTGCATCCTAGACCACTGAAATTCCCAAAAATAATTTTGACATGAAAAATGCATCCTGTACTCCTGAAAGTTCAGAATATGTTAGCAGCCCAAAAAGGCCTTAAAAAGCATCTTAGGCCTGCAAAAATGTTGAAAACTTTGGAGGTCAAAAAAAGGGCTTTACAGGCATCCTAGACCCCCTAAAGCCCAGAAAATGTTGGTGGCCCAAAAACTGTGTCAGGGAGCTCTGAAAGCCCCAAAATCATTTGTAGCCTGAAAGGGGCATTGTCCCACACCCTAGACGCCGGAAATTCCCAAAAATATTTTTGGCACAAAAATGCATCCTACACCCCTGAAAGTTCAGATTATGTCAGCAGCCCAAAAAAGGCCTTAAAATGCATCTTAGGCCTGCAAAAATGTTGAAAACTTTGGAGGCCCAAAAAAGGGGTTTACAGGCATCCTAGACCCCCTAAAGTCCAGAAAATGTTGGTGGCCTAAAAACTGTGTCAGAGAGCTCTGAATATCCCAAAAACATGCAGCCTGAAAAGGGCATTAACCTGCATCCTAGACCACTGAAATTCCCAAAAATAATTTTGACACGAAAAATGCATCCTACACCCCTGAAAGTTCAGAATATGCTAGCAGCCCAAAAAAGGCCTTAAAATGCATTTTAAGCCTGCAAAAATGTTGAAATCTTTGGAGGTCAAAAAAAGAGGTTTACAGGCATCCTAGATCCCCTAAAATCCAGAAAATGTTGGTGGCCTAAAAACTGTGTCAGGGAGCTCTGAATGTCCCAAAAACATTTGCAGCCTGAAAAGGGCATTAACCTGCATCCTAGACCACTGAAATTCCCAAAAATAATTTTGACATGAAAAATGCATCCTGTACCCCTGAAAGTTCAGAATATGTTAGCAACCCAAAAAGGCCTTAAAATGCATCTTAGGCCTGCAAAAATGTTGAAAACTTTGGAGGTCAAAAAAAGGGGTTTACAGGCATCCTAGACCCCCTAAAGTCCAGAAAATGGTGGTGACGCAAAAACTGCGCCAGAGAGCTCTGAATGTCCCCAAATCATTTGCAGCCTGAAAGGGGCATTACCCGGCACCCTAGACCATTGAAATTCCCACAAATAATTTTGACACGAAAAATGCATCCTACACTCCTGAAAGTTCAGAATATGTTAGCAGCCCAAAAAAGGCCTTAAAATGCCGCTTATGTCAGCAAAAATGTTGAAAACTTTGGAGGCCCAAAAAAGGGGTTTACAGGCATCCTAGACCCCCTAAAGTCCAAAAAATGTTGGTGGCCTAAAAACTGTGTCAGAGAGCTCTGAATATCCCAAAAACATTTGCAGTCTGAAAAGGGCGTTAACCTGCATCCTAGACCACTGAAATTCCCAAAAATAATTTTGATATGAAAAAAGCATCCTGCACCCCTGAAAGTTCAGAATATGTTAATAGCCCAAAGAAGGCCTTAAAATGCATCTTAGGCCTTCAAAAATGTTGAAAACTTTGGAGGCCCAAAAAAGGGGTTTATACAGGCATCCTAGACCCCCTAAAGTCCAGAAAATGTTGGTGGCCTAAAAACTGTGTCAGAGAGCTCTGAATATCCCAAAAACATTTGCAGCCTGAAAAGGGCATTAACCTACACCCTAGACCATTGAAATTCCCACAAATAATTTTGACACGAAAAATGCATCCTACACCCCTGAAAGTTCAGAATATGTTAGCAGCCGAAAAAAGGCCTTAAAATGCATCTTGGGCCTGCAAAAATGTTGAAAACCTTGGAGGTCAAAAAAAGGGGTTTACAGGCATCCTAGACCCCTTAAAGTCCAGAAAATGTTGGTGGCCCAAAAACTGTGCCAGAGAGCTCTGAATGTCCCAAAATCATTTGTAGCCTGAAAGGGGAATTAACCCACACCCTAGATGCCTGAAATTCCCAAAAATATTTTTGGCACAAAAATGCAACCTACACCCTTGAAAGTTCAGAATATGTTAGCAGCTCAAAAAAGGCCTTAAAATGCCTCTTATGTCAGCAAAAATGTTGAACACTTTGGAGGCCTAAAAAAGGGGTTTATAGGCATCCTAGACCCCCTAAAGTCCAGAAAATGTTGGTGGCCAAAAATTGTGCCAGAGAGCTCTGAATGTCCCAGAAACATTTGCAGCCTGAAAGGAGCATTAACCCGCATCCTAGACCACTGAAATTCCCAAAAATAATTTTGACATGAAAAATGCATCCTGTACCCCTGAAAGTTCAGAATATGTTAGCAACCCAAAAAGGCCTTAAAATGCATCTTAGGCCTGCAAAAATGTTGAAAACTTTGGAGGTCAAAAAAAGGGGTTTACAGGCATCCTAGACCCCCTAAAGTCCAGAAAATGGTGGTGACGCAAAAACTGCGCCAGAGAGCTCTGAATGTCCCCAAATCATTTGCAGCCTGAAAGGGGCATTAGCCGGCACCCTAGACCATTGAAATTCCCACAAATAATTTTGACACGAAAAATGCATCCTACACCCCTGAAAGTTCAGAATATGTTAGCAGCCGAAAAAAGGCCTTAAAATGCATCTTAGGCCGTCAAAAATGTTGAAAAATTTGGAGGTCAAAAAAGGGGTTGAAGTGGGAGAATGGAAAACCAGACTCCCGTCCTTCACCTCTCGCGCTTGGCCTAGAGGGTCGCGGCCCAGACACCCGCCACGAGAAGAGTTTGCCCATTTACCAGATGACCAAATACCCTGGTACAGAAACATACGGATGTGTCCATCTGCCTGCCCAACAGCCCGCACTGGCCATGCCGACACCTGCGGCACGGACCAACTAGACTGAAATCTACACATCGTTAGAGATGCCATGACGACCTAGATAACGGGAAGCACCGCTGAACTATTATACACGCTGAACATTTCCACACCAATCTACACGAAGAACATACTCAGTGCTCTGACGTAGGCGACAGGCTTATTCACGGACGTGCATCTTTATTATTTTTACATAGGCTTTCAGAATGCAGAAACGCAAGACGCACCATGAGCTCATTTATAACGCTTGCTCACGCTTCTCTTGAAACCCGTTACCATCATGAGAGATATAATGGAAACACGATACTGGCCATGAAACTGTATGCCACTATAACCTAAAGCATCCATGCACTAAATGGATTACTCGTGCACCAGGCCCAAGTAGGCCTCAAGCAAGAGTTCCCGTGGACATTAACAAAGCAAAAGTCAGGTTGCTGAGCCTGCAGAAAGAACCCAGTGGAGCAACTAGCCAAGGTCGTACTGTTGCAAACCCACAGTCAAGAAACAAATCTTCAAAGGCACGATGTTGCAACCTCGCACTCCACGTACCAATGTTAAAATCATATCTGCAAATTAAACCAGACATACAGTGGAAAAACAATATTAATTGTGCAGAATTATGCCTCAAACACGGTCCCTCCCCACGTGACCAAGCCGAACCTGACGAGATGCCAAAACCCAGGAGAGAAAAGGCGTCTGGGTACCTCGCTACGAGACGCAGGCCGACACACTTGAAAGGCTCAATGGACACCTGCTACAGTGGGAACGGTCAGTCTCCCACCTATGAATAAATCCTCACATTGCCTGCACGTACCCATATTGAAACACTGTTGCAACCACAGGTGCACCGTGTGCTGGGAACAACGGTGGTCCCAGGCTGGGGAGCTCACGGATGCACCAATCAGAACATGAGGTTCTTATCTCAGACGTCAGTAACGTTAGCCAATCCTCAGGGGTCTTCATGTAACAATTCTTATGTATCTAATTGTAGGGACAACCCAGATATACCACCTGACTACACCTTAACCACTAATATCATTCTCTATAGGCGTACTATACTAACCCCACCACTCGAGCAACCAATCAAGAGTGGCGATAGGTTCTTTTGGTAACTTTTTGGAATGACGCAAGTAGCGCGTCATAATGTAGTAAAAAGGGCCTGCGAGCCCCACTATTGTGTGTGTGTCAGGACGAACGCGTGCGCTCCTTGACCCATCCCTGCCGTTTGCATAATAAACGACAGAAGTTGCCTTGCTCCTTGTGTGTGCCTCATACTCTGTCTCGATCCGAGATATACACGGGAGGAGTTGGGGCCTCCCTGCCCGGAGGTCTGCGGACGGCCCGGCCGACCCCGGCAGAATCCCCCCCGACAAGTTGGAGGCACTGCTGAGATCTGTTTAAGATCGACTTTTATTTTTTATTTTTCCAGGCACTCCCGTTGCGGGGAGGCCCGGCGGCGCGGCCCCCTCTGCCGTTGCCCCCTTCTGAGGACTACAGGACCATCGCGGAGCTGCGAGAGGACCGGACAGCGCAATCCGGATATTGGCCCTCGGGAGCCGGTTGAGAAGTATCCCGCCCGCGGTCGGCGAGTGTCCAGACGTGGTCCAGACGAGGGGAGGTGGCGAGCCGCTTGGAGGGGTGCACGCAGTCGAGCGGCCCTGCATCGAGGGAACTTGGTGAGCATGACACGCACAACAAGCAATGCGAAATTGTGAGGGAGGGGGCGGAAGTAAATAAGGGAGGAGGGAGGTATTGTAAAAAGGTGGGGTGAAGGTTTAATTGAGTGATGATAATGGAATGAATGGTAGTGAATTGAGTGCGAGAGAAGGCGGCTAACGTTACGCGAAAGAGGGGGGCAGGGCACGAGAACAACACGTGCAGACGCTCGCAACAAAAAGCTAACGTTACGCGAAAGAGGGGGGCGGGGCACGAAAACATCACGTGCAGCCGCTCGAAAGACACTGATTGGCCTAAATCGCGACTACGTGTGAGGGTGGGTGTGTGTGGTTTCCTACGATTTGACATTTATCATTCAATGAGTAGATGAGGTTCCCTATTGTTCGAGCAAGAAACTCGATAGGTAGATGAGGTTCCCTATTGTTCGAGCAAGAAACTCGATAGGTAGATGACGTTTCCCTGTGGGCGGTGGCTAGTTACGTAGTTGCCCAAAACGGAAGATAATTGGCTGGTTAAGCCCTCCTGTTGAGGGGCGTATCACACGCGAGGCGACGCAGCGTGCGCAGTCCGGTTATAGTATTGATGAGATTACCTTGTTCCAGGAGAGACAGGAAGACAGCTGTAGGGTTAGCGGGGTAGATTGCAAGTGTATTTTGAATTTAAAGAACATAACACGAATATACCAGTAGTTCGAAGAAATAGGTGACGTCACCAGTAGGGATTTAGTAAGATATCGTGAACACAAGAAGCTTTGGGTTTGACATTGGTGGGGAAGAGAAACATGATAAAGGAGCGGACACGGAGATAAACGATAAACGAGTGGATCAAAGAGGAGAAGGGGAAGGGGGCGTGGCTGCGCACGGAGAACGCCGGCCACGGCAAGTGTAAAGGTGGGAGGAGAACGGGGAAAAAGGACGACTGTGTAAGATCGTCGTAAGGGGTACGCAGCTGTAGGGGGCTGCGTGCGCTTCGGCCGCAGGGGGCCGTAGGGGAAGGAATATAATATAACATCATAAATATATTTGTTTTATAATTTTTTTTTTTTTTTGTGATTATTATCATTGCATAAATTGTCAAAGGATTGTCGTAAGTCCCCACACTTGCGGGGCAAGGTAAGCAATAAAAGGTTGTATGTTGCAAACTGGTAGCAAGGGGAAGGGTAAGAAAGGGTGCGCTAGTATGTCATACGGGAGAGGGTTGGGAGGGTGGGGGAATACCCTCACTACCCCACTACAACATATATGCACCACACTGCCACCACATAGGGAGAAGTTAATTAAGTACAGCATAGAGTGGACCCAGGGGACGGACAACAAAATGTTGACACCATGGCCGCCTAATGGTAGCTTTGACCCATATGCCCAACATTCACTATTAAACCATCTGCACAATACATACAAGGGGAAGAAGTTGGCAAACCATGTGGAGGTGTTTAACTTATGGAGGATGTTCCAGGGGTCTAGACCAGGACCAAATGGAATGTTCACTATGGGGGAAACACCGGAAGAAAAGGAGATTAAGAAAGAAGGAACGGATGGGGAAAAGGAGAGTGAAGGAACAAAGAATATGGGGAATGAAAAACTGGGTGGAGGAAAGGTTGATAAATTAGCTGACATAAAACAGGAACCGAGCAATGAGATACCCTTAACACCGGGAGTGAAAACAGAGGGGGGAGGGTTGTACCCTTTAAGAGAATTAGGAGAAATAAAAGGACAGTTAAGGGCGGCTGAAGGATACTCAAACCCGGCATACAGCCCTCCACCATATGTGGCTCATGGAAAGATACCAATGGGGGACGGGAGGAGAGAAGAGCAGACTGTAGAGATAGGAAACGATGAGTGGGTAGCTGCACAGATATTGTTGAAATTACGAGGATCACTAACTGGAGAGGAAAGGGAGGCGGTAAAGAGAACAAACGAGGATAGTGAAAGAGAGAGTGAAATGAGGGGAGAGGAGCTGCTACGGCAGAAGGAAGAGATTTTGGAGGAAAGATTAGCTAAACTAAGGGATGAGCAGAATGAACTGATAAAACAACTTGAGGGGGAGGAAAGAGAGAGAGTGAGGAAAAGGAAAGAAGATAAGGACGAATTGGAAAAATTAAGGGAGCAAAGTGAGGAGAGAAAGAGGGAAGCTGTAAGGGTAAAAGCAGCAGCAGAAAGGGTATCAAGAGTAGTGATGAGGGAGAAGAAGAAGGAAGAAGAAGAAAATGAAAAGGAAATGGAAATATGGAGGAGGAGGATAATATCAGAGACAGCTAAAAAATATGAAGAGGGGAAGGTAATAGAGAGTATAGTAGAAAGAGAAAGGGTGAAATGGGAAAGGAGGAGAGAGGATGAAAGGATATTGGAACAGATGAGCAACGAAGTAATGGAGGAATTAAAAAGGAAAAGAGAGGAAAATAGTAGGGAGATGGAGGAGAGGAGTGAAGGGGAGAGAGAGGAGAGTAAGAGGGAGAGTGAAAGATGGGGAGAAGTATATAAAAATAGAGAGGTAGCAACAACGTCAGCACTAAGGGGAACAGGTGGTAACAACGGAAAGGAAGAGGGAGACCTAATAGACTTAAAAACTGTAACAATAAAAGGAAAAAAGGCAGAGTGGGGGGAGCAATTTATGAATGATTTTTGTAGTGAGGATGGAAGGAAGAGTGAAAGGGAAAGCTTAGATAAGCTATACCTCACTAGAACAAACATAGATTCGCCATGGGTGAGTAGAAGATGGGAGGAGCTGGAGAGAAGTAAGGAGGAAGTGAAAAGAATGGGAGAAACACAAACTAACGAACACACGCCACCGACGCTCACCAACCAACACACGCCACCCACATCACCATCACGCTCTCTAACGCCACACCCCACATGTTCAACAACTGCACGCTCTCTGCACAGAATAAAGCTCGCACCCTTCATGGACGAAGTTACACCTTATGCATGTCGGCTTAGGGACCTCCCTAGCCGCAGGCAAGACAGGCAAACAGACGTGCCAATATTGAACACAGGAAAGGATGAAAAAAGGGGAAAGGAAGAAGAGGGAGGTAGGAGAAGAGGTAGTAAGGAAGGATTTGAAGTAGTAAAAGGAATGGGGGAAGAGGAGGGGTGTGAAGAGTTAACATCATGGAGCATAAAGGATGACACAAGACAGAATGTAATGCCACTGCTGGAGAGAGGAGGGGTTAGACCACAATATGTACCTTGGAAACATACGGATAAGGAAAACATAAAATGTAGGCTCCCATCATTAAGTGGAGGTGCGGGTAAATGGATATATGAAATGGAAAAACACACCGCAGGACAGAAACTAGCAGTGGGAGATGTTAAGGGCCTGTTAATATCAATATTAGGGGATAGAGCGGATGACATTTGGAAAAGAGCGGGATTCCATGGGGTAACAATAACAAACACATCGCATGATGGAGCACCATTTGCAAACTGCAGACATGCGCTATGGCAGGCACTAAGAGTGCAGTACCCAGACACATCAGACATAGGAGCCATTACTTCCCGTAAGATGGGTGAGAACGAGGATCCTGTTGATTATATCCAGGATATTCAAGAGAAGTGGCGCATGGAAACTAGAGAACAATGGGACAAAACACCAGCCATATTTTATCATATACTAGTACAAGGGCTCCCAGAAGGAGTTCAGAGACAATTAAAGAAAGTAGTGGGGATGGAAGCAAAACCATGGCCGGAAATACAACTGACTATAGTACATCACTGTAGAACATGGCAAGGAAAAATGAAACAAAAGGAAGAGGACAGGAAAACAGAAGAGGCCAAATTAGTACATAAAAAACTTACTAAATATACCATGGAAGGGGCACTAATAACTGCGCCAACACCAATGGCCCAAAGCCCAACGCAAGTAGTGGCTGCACAAAATCCAGCTCAAATAGCGCCTCCACAAGAGGTAATAGAGCAAGTGCTGCCTCTACAATCACACGCACAGAACATGGGAGGAGGGTACCCAATGCAAGGAGCTGGGTATTATAATTATAATAGAGGGAGAGGAGGGTTTATGAGGGGAAGAGGATACGGATATAATACCCAACAACAGGCTGGGGGACTCAGAAATAATTACCAGACAGGGCAACCAGTATACCAGGACAACACAGGGAACTTCCCATGGCAAAACAGGGAACCACCCGTGTGTTGGAGCTGCGGACTATTAGGACACATGTCACGTACATGCAGGGTCAGGCCAGGAACACCAGCATGGAACGAACAAGCACAACATAGGACATCACAAGAACAGCAGGGCATACAACCACAGCAGATGTCACCACAAGGGAGTGACCAACACTATTCCCTACCACAACAACAAATAAAACAATACCTGCCACAAGTAACTGGTGCAGCGTTAATACAACCACCACCACAACCTGAACGAACGCAATTGGGTGGGGTGACGGTGTTGGGGCACAACCCTTACACAGGGAATGGCCAGTCATTGTACCCCCAATAGGACAGCCCACAGACGGCCTTGGTGTGTCCCATCCTGTCAGTAACACCTAATAGTGCGGAGGAGCCACGCATAGAGGTAACGATAGGTGACAAAAAATTATCATTCCTTGTTGACACCGGGGCGACCCGGTCTTGCATAAGGGAAGGTAAGTTTAAGATGTCAGGCGAAGCCATGAACACACAAGGGTTTTCTGGGGCTAAAGGGTTGGTTCCATTTACTGATAACGTTCCGCTATCTATTGGAGATTACGATCTGTCAGTACCACTTTTGTATTATAGTGCCTCACCAGTAAACATACTGGGGAGGGACATAATGAACAGATTAAATATGACGATCTCCTTTACAGAGGATGGCATAATTTGCTCTACTCCAGGGATTAACATGCTTGCAGCACGACAGATTTTGCAAGCATACTGTGGACAGATAGCGATCAGGGCGGAGCCAGTAGACGGCGAGCTATTCCAGTACGGAACAGACATGGCATTTGCATGGATGCCAGGGATAGGAGGGAAAATATGGAGGAGACCAGCAGCCTATCTATTCCGACCAGAAACACCAGCTAATGAACTGGAAGGGAAGGTCATTGCAGTGGACATTGAGAGCATTATTGCAACAGCTGATTATGTTGCTGTGCACGCCCAAGATAAAGAAGGGAGAGCATGGAGGGCGGTGATAGCACTAGCAGAAGGATGTAGGCTGACCCAGGTGTCAGATGAAGAGTTGTTTTCAGAAGAAAAGGAGGAAAATGAAATGGTGTTCATGATGAGTGTAGAAATGTGGCTAACAGTGGCTCACAAACAAGTGGCACAGAAAATTGCAATGGCACTTGAGGCACCCGCTGGCACACCAGTCCCATTTTTTAAAGAAGATATGTCAAAGGTGCCAAAATCATTATGGACTATTAGCCCTTATGATGTAGGATGCATTAAAAGCATCGGGGGTGTAAAGATAAAATTAAAAAAGGGTGCCATACTACCAAGAGTGAAACAATACCCATTGTCAAGAGAGGCAGATGAGGGCATATACGAAACCATAACAGCCCTTATAAACAATGGCATATTGGTCCCCTCAGAATCCCCATGCAACACAGCTGTGTACCCGGTGCGCAAGGCTAAAGGAGGGTCTTGGCGGTTCATACAGGACCTCAGACCGTTGAACAACATAGTAGAAGCAGA
This sequence comes from Ambystoma mexicanum, assembly GCF_040938575.1. Classification (NCBI taxonomy): domain Eukaryota; kingdom Metazoa; phylum Chordata; class Amphibia; order Caudata; family Ambystomatidae; genus Ambystoma; species Ambystoma mexicanum. The sequence continues at coordinate 1,413,295,066 of NC_090934.1, read as the reverse complement.
GTATCCAGTAACAGCAAACCCGGCCACAATTTTGTGTGGCATTCCAGCAGAAGCATCACGGTTTACAGTGATTGACCTTAAAAATGCTTTTTTCTCAATACCATTACACCCAGACTCACAAGACTTGACAAGCTTCACTTACCGAAATAGGAAGTGGAAACATACCAGATTACCACAGGGATATTGTGAATCACCTTCAATTTTCAATAGGGTAATACAGATGGATTTGGGTAACGTTGAGTTGGAAAGCACAGTGTTACAGTATGTGGATGACATAATAATTTGCAGTACAAATGAAGATAAATGTAGAGAGGACTCATTAAAAATGTTGACGATATTGGCTGAAAAGGGGTACAAGGTAGACATGGAAAAGATACAATACTGTCAGGAACAGGTACTTTACATTGGCCAACTGATATCACAATATGGAAGAAGGATTGCACCACAAAGAGCACAGGCAATATCAGGCACTCCCGTGCCACAGACTGTAAGAGAACTGCAGCAATTTCTGGGACTGTGCAACTACTGTAGAGCATGGGTATTTGATTACAGCTCTTACATAGGACCCCTGCTTGAGGGTTTGAAGGAAGCAAATAAAGGGGAGAAAAAGTTGGGATGGACTATGGAAATGAAGGAGGCATTTGATGAATTAAAAGAAGCAATATCAACTGCTCCAGTACTAGCATCCCCAGACTATGAGCGACGATTTTTTATATTTTCACATTGCGACTCAGCAGTAATGAAAGCAGTATTGGCCCAAAAGACTAGCATGGGCTATAAACCAGTAGCATTTTACAGCGGTCACTTAGATCCAATAATGTTAGGACAATTCTCTTGCGAACAAGGTCTTGCTGCAGCTGCATTTGCAGTAGAAAAAGCATCATCAATAACTATGGGGTGTCCAACTACACTATTTGTAGAACATGCACTATTTGCGATATTGAATAAACCTAAGTCCACACTGACGACACAGAGGGCAACAGGTTATGAGATTATTTTGTCCAAAGCTGAACTGGCAATTGTTAGATGTAGCACGGTTAACCCTGCAAGGTTCTTAGCAGAAGTAATTGAAGAGGGAGATTACGCCCACGACTGCACCCAAGTAACTGAGATGTACTCATGTACTAGGAAAGTTGAAGAAAACGCACTAGAGGGAGGTGAGCTTTTGTTTATTGATGGGTCATCAACTATTGATCAAGGAGACGGGATAAGGAGGACTGGGGCAGCAGTAGTACAAATGATGGAAGCGCCAGTGTGTGTGGCTATTAAGTGTGTACAATTACCACAGCATTACTCTGCTCAAGCGGCGGAACTGGTTGCACTCATATTGGCACTAAAGGAAAGTTTTAATAAAAAAGTTACTATATATTCCGACAGTGCATATGTTACATCCACTGTCCACTCAGGGCTATCAAAGTGGAGAAGAAGAGGGTTTAGGAGAGCTGACGGCACTCCAGTACAACATGCCCTCTTGTTGGCTGAACTAATTGAAGTAATAAACGATCCCCAAGAACTAGCCCTAGTAAAATGCACAGCACACACCAATGGAGAAGACTATATATCAAAAGGAAATGCAGCAGCAGACGCACATGCAAAATATGCTGCATATTTTGGTGAGATATGGAACCCCACAGACTCACAGAGAGGGAGAGGGAGGGGAATAGCGAGGGAGATGTTAATAAAAGAAGGGTACACCCATCTCCCAGCCACCCAGATTATGGAGTTACAAGCGGCTGCACCAATGGCCGAAAAAGAAGTATGGGTGAAAAGAGGATGCACAATGTCACCAACCGACGCACTATGGCGCCAGGGTGGCACTGGGAAAGTTGTAATACCATTGGCATTGTTAAATACCGCCTTGAACCAATTACATCACCCTGCCCATACAGGCAAAGAAATAATAGCAGCACGAATTAGAGAAGATTGGTTCTGTCCCGAGTTAACATCCCATGTGTCAAATTTTATCAGCAATTGCCTTACATGTCAACAGTTCACGGCCGGTCATACTTTAAAGGTGATAAGAGGTACCATACCCCGACCAGAAGGACCTTTTCGGCACCTCCACATTGACTATGTTGATATGATCAACATTTGTCAAGGCAATAGATACATGATAGTAGTAGTATGCCCATTTTCTAGGTGGATCGAAGCAGGGCCCTGTTCACACCCTGATGCGTTTAGAGCAGCCAAATTTATAGTAAGGGAGGTATTCCCCAGGTGGGGAGTGTGCGAGGTGTTAAGATCAGACAACGGACCCCATTTCGCAAATGAAATGTTCCAGCATATCACATCCCTACTGAACATTAAACACAAATTTGCATGTGCGTACCACCCACAGGCCAATGGTGTATGTGAACGCCTGAATGGCCTATTGAAGGAGGCAATTGCTAAAATACAGCAAACAACAAAGAAAAGTTGGTTGTATTGCCTTCCGTTAGCACTGTTCGAACTTAGAAACAGGCCAGGGTCCGACCACCACCTCACCCCACACGAGGTGGTTACTGGACGCCAAATGCGCCTTCCCCTAACACCAACGTCAAGGGCATTCACCGACCAAGAAAGTTCTGCGAATGTGTTAGGTGATGAAATGTATCAATATGTGTCTTCTTTGATTACTAGCGTTGTGTTTGTGTCTCAACAGCTCGAGCGCACACGGGGCGGGTCCACCAGCAACCAAGAAATAGACGAAAATACAGAATTGGGAAAGGAGAACTTGTGCCAACTTGCCAAAGGTGACCACGTACTACTTCGAAATTTTAATAGAAGGTGGAACCAGCAGAGGTTCACTGGCCCCCATTTAGTAGAGGACGTATCAACAAGAGCAGTAAAACTAAAGGATAAGCGTGCGTGGAACCACCTGCATGATGTAAAAATCTACAAACTGCAGACCCGCCCCAGCGCCAACGACAGGTCCATTGGAAAAACGCCAACAACATCCCCGGCAGCGGAAGAAAACACAACCACAGACAACGACCCAATTGTCCCCTCGGAGAGAATAACGGACGAAGAAGGGGGTGATCCCCACACTGCCCACCCCATGGTCACACGTTCAAAGAGTAAAACTGCTCCCACCATCTGAGCAAACCCCCCCCCATTGACTACTAAATACAATTGTAATAAAAACTAAGGACTTCGCTTGCACCAATACACATGTAAACACGTGAATGTTCTCTTTTTCTCTCGCACATACAGGAGCTGCGTAATATTGTATTGTTAAGAAAAGTTATCTAACAAATTCAGTGTGCAGGCGTAGATGGTGCTGCCAGACGATAGTTACCCAGAAGAATTGTCACACCAATTTGTATACGAAATAAAAAGGCCAACATACTTAAAAAAGAAAAGGGTACGTGTATACTACACGGCCTTCCTCCTGGCCATAGAAAATTACATGCCCCACCTCCGCCCATACTTGCCGGTCTTGAGAGACCGATCACTTAGAGTAGCGTGGGAGCAACTCTTCACCTGGGCACTGAATGACTATTTGATAGGGAGAGCTTAATGAAACAAAACTAACATTTAATAACAAGCACCTTTTGAGAATTTTTAGGCGGGCAACTTTAACGTCGCAAGAATACGCTGCCAGGACTGCAGCAAGGTAAGAGCAAAAATGTCGGTGAGGTTAGCATATGTAATAAAAATAATAGGGATTTTTATGATCACCGGAGTTTTGGCTGCCTCTGTATGGCAGTACAGCTATGCTATGAGTTTTTTTGCTGCACCCAAACCTAATGTACCCCACCTCCCTGCTGCAACAGGTGTTACGTCAGGTGGTAACAGTAACAATGAACAAAAGCGAAATAAAGTTAAACGCAGCACATACTCAGACAATAAAGGTATTGATAATTATGTACAAGATTCAGCACACGTCACAAACAACATATGGTACCAGCACATGACCCGCATTGGTAAGCAGACAACTGAGGATAGCTGTTACGTTTGCTCATTAATACCATACGCCATGAGCGCTTCACGAACATTTGTGGCCACAGAAATAGATGAAAAAACAGCACAGTGCATAATATATTTGGCCCTGTTCCAAACGAAAGGAAGATTCCAAGGAACAGTAGTGCACATGACATGGAAAACACGAGACTCATACCCATATGAAAACAACTTCCTCAAGACCTATCTGAGTTATCACAAGACCAGTTTACATGCTGAAGCATTCAGATACATAACAAGTGGCCCTGAAAAAGGAGAAACAAAGAAGGTAACACTGCAGTATCTACCATGTGATTGGTACGCCACGGAAGTTCCGGGTAAACAAGGATGCTGGGAGAGGCCATTACTGACGATAACAGGAAAGGTGTTCCTGGGTACCAGCTGGGAGATAGGAGTGGTTGGCAGCAACATGGTAACAAAAGAAACTATCTCAACCATCGAGACACACAATCATCGATGTTGGACGACATGGATCAAGTACGTACCAATGCTCACGTGGGTAGAAGAAGATGAAGACCCGATAACTATATTACCATTGACTGCGCCCAAAGTATGTTACCAGCATAAAGGAGAGGTGGACGTGGGATATAACACCAATTGTGCAAGTGTGATGGAGTTACCTGAGGGGGGAGCGGGAACAGCAGTAATAATGGACCATTATTGGGCCTGCGGAGAAAAGGCATATCATACACTGCCTCCCCTGTGGAGTGGTGTGTGCACAATGGTACACGTCAATGTACCATCACTAGTGGTACCTAAGAAGCATGTCGATGTGGCGAAATTTCCGAAAATGGATGAAGGAGACAGGAGAAGAAAGAGATCTGCACCACTCCAGAAGGAGCAAGAAAACAGGACCAACAGCAATGATACTGTCCTAAACAGGAGAAAAAGACAAGGAGAGCCATTAACAGGAAATTATCTGTGGGGAAGGTCGGAAACGGAACTAACCTCAATACCGCCAGAACACAGACTATTCAGCAGAGCAGCAATGTTCTTCTCCTCAATAATACATCCGGGACTGCAGGCATACGCAAACGCAAAATGGCTGCAAATAACCAGATGGGAACTAATGATGACCATAAATTCGACAGTAAATGGGTTTAACGCAATTAAAGAGGAGCTGCGAGCTGTAAGGATGGTAGCACTACAGAACAGATATGTATTGGACCTTCTCACAGCAATGGAAGGAGGAGTTTGTGCAAAGATAGGACAATCATGCTGCACGTTCATACCTGCCAACGATGCCGACAATGGTACACTAACAGAAGCAGTTTCACAATTGGCCCAGATGCACTCCAAAATGATGGACGAAAGTAACGGCGTAAACAAGGATAAAAGCTGGTTTTCACTATTATGGTCATGGATGCCATCTTGGCTGTCAGATGGACTGAAAATAATAGTGGGATGTGCTATTTTGGCTGGAGCTGCACTGATAATAATTAGATTTTGGAAAGCCCGGAAGGCGCGCTCAACTGATGAGTTGCTGGAAATGGTGGGAATGCACCCCTTGATGCCAGCGGATGACGGCCAGCACACAGGTGTGATAATACACGAAAGGGAGAAGTTGCGCACCCAAATCATCGCCAATCATCTAGACCCACCATCAGTGAAGATCGAGAACCCAAGGAACCCTAGGAGCTACATAGGAAGATGGGTGTACTGTACTCCTGGAGGAACATGCGAATACATGTATTGGTCATTTGAAGATCACGTAAACCATTATGGACATCTCGGAGGGATAACCAAGATATGGAGAGTAAGAGGAGATAACGAGAAGGATATGTTTGTGGTCGACAAGTCGACCAGAGGGGGGACTGAAGTGGGAGAATGGAAAACCAGACTCCCGTCCTTCACCTCTCGCGCTTGGCCTAGAGGGTCGCGGCCCAGACACCCGCCACGAGAAGAGTTTGCCCATTTACCAGATGACCAAATACCCTGGTACAGAAACATACGGATGTGTCCATCTGCCTGCCCAACAGCCCGCACTGGCCATGCCGACACCTGCGGCACGGACCAACTAGACTGAAATCTACACATCGTTAGAGATGCCATGACGACCTAGATAACGGGAAGCACCGCTGAACTATTATACACGCTGAACATTTCCACACCAATCTACACGAAGAACATACTCAGTGCTCTGACGTAGGCGACAGGCTTATTCACGGACGTGCATCTTTATTATTTTTACATAGGCTTTCAGAATGCAGAAACGCAAGACGCACCATGAGCTCATTTATAACGCTTGCTCACGCTTCTCTTGAAACCCGTTACCATCATGAGAGATATAATGGAAACACGATACTGGCCATGAAACTGTATGCCACTATAACCTAAAGCATCCATGCACTAAATGGATTACTCGTGCACCAGGCCCAAGTAGGCCTCAAGCAAGAGTTCCCGTGGACATTAACAAAGCAAAAGTCAGGTTGCTGAGCCTGCAGAAAGAACCCAGTGGAGCAACTAGCCAAGGTCGTACTGTTGCAAACCCACAGTCAAGAAACAAATCTTCAAAGGCACGATGTTGCAACCTCGCACTCCACGTACCAATGTTAAAATCATATCTGCAAATTAAACCAGACATACAGTGGAAAAACAATATTAATTGTGCAGAATTATGCCTCAAACACGGTCCCTCCCCACGTGACCAAGCCGAACCTGACGAGATGCCAAAACCCAGGAGAGAAAAGGCGTCTGGGTACCTCGCTACGAGACGCAGGCCGACACACTTGAAAGGCTCAATGGACACCTGCTACAGTGGGAACGGTCAGTCTCCCACCTATGAATAAATCCTCACATTGCCTGCACGTACCCATATTGAAACACTGTTGCAACCACAGGTGCACCGTGTGCTGGGAACAACGGTGGTCCCAGGCTGGGGAGCTCACGGATGCACCAATCAGAACATGAGGTTCTTATCTCAGACGTCAGTAACGTTAGCCAATCCTCAGGGGTCTTCATGTAACAATTCTTATGTATCTAATTGTAGGGACAACCCAGATATACCACCTGACTACACCTTAACCACTAATATCATTCTCTATAGGCGTACTATACTAACCCCACCACTCGAGCAACCAATCAAGAGTGGCGATAGGTTCTTTTGGTAACTTTTTGGAATGACGCAAGTAGCGCGTCATAATGTAGTAAAAAGGGCCTGCGAGCCCCACTATTGTGTGTGTGTCAGGACGAACGCGTGCGCTCCTTGACCCATCCCTGCCGTTTGCATAATAAACGACAGAAGTTGCCTTGCTCCTTGTGTGTGCCTCATACTCTGTCTCGATCCGAGATATACACGGGAGGAGTTGGGGCCTCCCTGCCCGGAGGTCTGCGGACGGCCCGGCCGACCCCGGCAGAATCCCCCCCGACAGGGTTTACAGGCATCCTAGACCCCTTAAAGTCCAGAAAATGTTGGTGGCCCAAAAACTGTGCCAAAGAGCTCTGAATATCCCAAAATCATTTGTAGCCTGAAAAGGGCATTAACCTGCATCCTAGACGCCTGAAATTCCCAAAAAATAATTTTGACACGAAAAATGCATCCTACACTCCTGAAAGTTCAGAATATGTTAGCAGCCCAAAAAAGGCCTTAAAATGCCGCTTATGTCAGCAAAAATGTTGAAAACTTTGGAGGCCCAAAAAAGGGGTTTACAGGCATCCTAGACCCCCTAAAGTCCAAAAAATGTTGGTGGCCTAAAAACTGTGTCAGAGAGCTCTGAATATCCCAAAAACATTTGCAGCCTGAAAAGGGCGTTAACCTGCACCCTAGACCACTGAAAATCCCAAAAATAATTTTGATATGAAAAAAGCATCCTGCACCCCTGAAAGTTCAGAATATGTTAGCAGCCCCAAAAGGCCTTAAAATGCATCTTAGGCCTGCAAAAATGTTGAACACTTTGGTGGTCAAAAAAAGGGGTTTACAGGCATCCTAGACCCCCTAAAGTCCAGAAAATGGTGGTGGCTTTAAAACTGTGCCAGAGAGCTCTGAATGTCCCAAAATTATTTGTAGCCTGAAAGGGGCATTAACCCACACCCTAGACGCCTGAAATTCCCCAAAAATAATTTTGACACGAAAAATGCATCCTACACCCCTGAAAATTCAGAATATGTTAATAGCCCAAAGAAGGCCTTAAAATGCATCTTAGGCCTTCAAAAATGTTGAAATCTTTGGAGGCCCAAAAAAGGGGTTTACAGGCATCCTAGACCCCCTAAAGTCCAGAAAATGTTGGTGGCCTAAAAACTGTGTCAGAGAGCTCTGAATATCCCAAAAACATTTGCAGCCTGAAAAGGGCATTAACCTGCACCCTAGACCATTGAAATTCCCACAAATAATTTTGACACGAAAAATGCATCCTACACCCCTGAAAGTTCAGAATATGTTAGCAGCCGAAAAAAGGCCTTAAAATGCATCTTGGGCCTGCAAAAATGTTGAAAACCTTTGAGGTCAAAAAAAGGGGTTTACAGGCATCCTAGACCCCTTAAAGTCCAGAAAATGTTGGTGGCCCAAAAACTGTGCCAGAGAGCTCTGAATGTCCCAAAATCATTTGTAGCCTGAAAGGGGCATTAACCCACACCCTAGATGCCTGAAATTCCCAAAAATATTTTTGGCACAAAAATGCAACCTACACCCCTGAAAGTTCAGAATATGTTAGCAGCTCAAAAAAGGCCTTAAAATGCCTCTTATGTCAGCAAAAATGTTGAACACTTTGGAGGCCTAAAAAAGGGGTTTATAGGCATCCTAGACCCCCTAAAGTCCAGAAAATGTTGGTGGCCAAAAATTGTGCCAGAGAGCTCTGAATGTCCCAGAAACATTTGCAGCCTGAAAGGAGCATTAACCCGCATCCTAGACCACTGAAATTCCCAAAAATAATTTTGACATGAAAAATGCATCCTGCACCCCCGAAAGTTCAGAATATGTTAGCAGCCCAAAAAGGCCTTAAAATGCATCTTAAGCCTGCAAAAAGGTTGAAAACTTTGGAGGCCCAAAAAAGGGGTTTACAGGAATCCTAGATCCCCTAAAGTCCAGAAAATGTTGGTGGCCTAAAAACTGTGTCAGGGAGCTCTGAATGTCCCAAAAACATTTGCAGCCTGAAAAGGGCATTAACCTGCATCCTAGACCACTGAAATTCCCAAAAATAATTTTGATATGAAAAATGCATCCTGCACCCCTGAAAGTTCAGAATATGTTAGCAGCCCAAAAAGGCCTTAAAATGCATCTTAGGCCTGCAAAAAAGGTTGAAAACTTTGGAGGTCAAAAAAAGGGGTTTACAGGCATCCTAGAACCCCTAAAGTCCAGAAAATGGTGGTGGCCTAAAAACTGTGTCAGAGAGCTCTGAATATCCCAAAAACATGTGCAGCCTGAAAAGGGCATTAACCTGCATCCTAGACCACTGAAATTGCCAAAAATAATTTTGACACGAAAAATGCATCCTACACCCCTGAAAGTTCAGAATATGTTAGCAGCCCAAAAAAGGCCTTAAAATGCATTTTAGGCCTGCAAAAATGTTGAAATCTTTGGAGGTCAAAAAAAGGGGTTTACAGGCATCCTAGATCCCCTAAAGTCCAGAAAATGTTGGTGGCCTGAAAAACTGTGTCAGGGAGCTCTGAATGTCCCAAAAACATTTGCAGCCTGAAAAGGGCATTAACCTGCATCCTAGACGACTGAAATTCCCAAAAATAATTTTGACATGAAAAATGCATCCTGTACTCCTGAAAGTTCAGAATATGTTAGCAGCCCCAAAAGGCCTTAAAATGCATCTTAGGCCTGCAAAAATGTTGAAAACTTTGGAGGACAAAAAAAGGGGTTTACAGGCATCCTGGACCACCTAAAGTCCAGAAAATGTTGGTGGCCCAAAAACTCTGCCAGAGAGCTCTGAATGTCCCAAAATCATTTGTAGCCTGAAAGGGGCATTAACCCACACCCTAGACGCCTGAAATTCCCAATAAATAATTTTGACACGAAAAATGCATCCTATACCCCTGAAAGTTCAGAATATGTTAGCAGCCCAAAAAAGGCCTTAAAATTCATTTTAAGTCTGCAAAAATGTTGAAATCTTTGGAGGTCAAAAAAAGAGGTTTACAGGCATCCTAGATCCCCTAAAGTCCAGAAAATGTTGGTGGCCTAAAAACGGTGTCAGGGAGCTCTGAATGTCCCAAAAACATTTGCAGCCTGAAAAGGGCATTAACCTGCATCCTAGACCACTGAAATTCCCAAAAATAATTTTGATATGAAAAATGCATCCTGCACACCTGAAAGTTCAGAATATGTTAGCAGCCCAAAAAGGCCTTAAAATGCATCTTAGGCCTGCAAAAATGTTGAAAACTTTGGAGGTCAAAAATAGGGGTTTACAGGCATCCTAGACCCCCTAAAGTCCCGAAAATGGTGGTGGCGCAAAAACTGCGCCAGAGAGCTCTGAATGTCCCCAAATCATTTGCAGCCTGAAAGGGGCATTACCCTGCATCCTAGACCACTGAAATTCCCAAAAATAATTTTGACACGAAAAATGCATCCTAAACCCCTGAAAGTTCAGAATATGTTAGCAGCCCAAAAAAGGCCTTAATATGCATTTTAAGCCTGCAAAAATGTTGAAATCTTTGGAGGTCAAAAAAAGAGGTTTACAGGCATCCTAGATCCCCTAAAGTCCAGAAAGTGGTGGTGGCGCAAAAACTGCGCCAGAGAGCTCTGAATGTCCCCAAATCATTTGCAGCCTGAAAGGGGCATTACCCTGCACCCTAGACCATTGAAATTCCCACAAATAATTTTGACACGAAAAATGCATCCTACACCCCTGAAAGTTCAGAATATGTTAGCAGCCCAAAAAAGGCCTTAAAATGCCTCTTATGTCAGCAAAAATGTAGAAAAATTTGGAGGCCAAAAAAGGGGTTTACAGGCATCCTAGACCCCTTAAGTCCAGAAAATGTTGGTTGCCTAAAAACTGTGTCAGAGAGCTCTGAATATCCCAAAACCATTTGCAGCCTGAAATGGGCATTAACCTGCATCCTAGACCACTGAAATTCCCAAAAATTATTTTGACACGAAAAATGCATCTTACACCCCTGAAAGTTCAGAATATGTTAGCAGCCCAAAAAAGGCCTTAAAATGCCTCTTATGTCATCAAAAATGTTGAACACTTTGGAGGCCTAAAAAAGGGGTTTATAGGCATCCTAGACCCCCTAAAGTCCAGAAAATGTTGGTGGCCAAAAATTGTGCCAGAAAGCTCTGAATGTCCCAAAATCATTTGCAGCCTGAAAGGGGCATTAACCCACACCCTAGACGCCTGAAATTCCCAAAAATATTTTTGGCATAAAAATGCATCCTACACACCTGAAAGTTCAGAATATGTCAGCAGCCCAAAAAAGGCCTTAAAATGCCTCTTATATCAGCAAAAATGTTGAAAAATTTGGAGGCCCAAAAAAGGGGTTTACAGGCATCCTGGACCCCCTAAAGTCCAGAAAATGTTGGTGGCCTAAAAACTGTGTCAGAGAGCTCTGAATATCCCAAAACCATTTGTAGCCTGAAAAGGGCATTAACCTGCATCCTAGACCACTGAAATTCTCAAAAATTATTTTGACACGAAAAATGCATCCTACACCCCTGAAAGTTCAGAATATGTTAGCAGCCCAAAAACGGCCTTAAAATGCATTTTAGGCCTGCAAAAATGTTGAAAGCTTTGGAGGGCCAAAAAAGGGGTTTACAGGCATCCTAGACCCCCTAAAGTCCAGAAAATGGTGGTGGCGCAAAAACTGCGCCAGAGAGCTCTGAATGTCCCAAAATCATTTGCAGCCTGAAAATGGCATTACCCTGCACCCTAGACCACTGAAATTCCCACAAATAATTTTGACACGAAAAATGCATCCTACACCCCTGAAAGTTCAGAATATGTTAGCAGCCCAAAAAGGCCTTAAAATGCATCTTAGGCCTGCAAAAATGTTGAAAACTTTGGAGGTCAAAAAAAGGGGTTTACAGGCATCCTAGACCCCCTAAAGTCCAGAAAATGGTGGTGGCGCAAAAACTGCGCCAGAGAATTCTGAATGTCTCAAAATCATTTGCAGCCTGAAAGGGGCATTAACCCACACCCTAGACGCCTGAAATTCCCAAAAATATTTTTGGCACAAAAATGCATCCTACACACCTGAAAGTTCAGAATATGTCAGCAGCCCAAAAAAGGCCTTAAAATGACTCTTATATCAGCAAAAATGTTGAAAAATTTGGAGGCCCAAAAAAGGGGTTTACAGGCATCCTGGACCCCCTAAAGTCCAGAAAATGTTGGTGGCCTAAAAACTGTGTCAGAGAGCTCCGAATATCCCAAAACCATTTGTAGCCTGAAAAGGGCATTAACCTGCATCCTAGACCACTGAAATTCCCAAAAATAATTTTTGCACGAAAAATTCATCCTACACCCCTGAAAGTTCAGAATATGTTAGCAGCCCAAAAACGGCCTTAAAATGCATTTTAGGCCTGCAAAAATGTTGAAAGCTTTGGAGGGCCAAAAAAGGGGTTTACAGGCATCCTGGACCCCCTAAAGTCCAGAAAATGTTGGTGGCCTAAAAACTGTGTCAGAGAGCTCTGAATATCCCAAAACCATTTGTAGCCTGAAAAGGGCATTAACCTGCATCCTAGACCACTGAAATTCTCAAAAATTATTCTGACACGAAAAATGCATCCTACACCCCTGAAAGTTCAGAATATGTTAGCAGCCCAAAAACGGCCTTAAAATGCATTTTAGGCCTGCAAAAATGTTGAAAGCTTTGGAGGGCCAAAAAAGGGGTTTACAGGCATCCTAGACCCCCTAAAGTCCAGAAAATGGTGGTGGCGCAAAAACTGCGCCAGAGAGCTCTGAATGTCCCAAAATCATTTGCAGCCTGAAAATGGCATTACCCTGCACCCTAGACCACTGAAATTCCCACAAATAATTTTGACACGAAAAATGCATCCTACACCCCTGAAAGTTCAGAATATGTCAGCAGCCCAAAAAAGGCCTTAAAAAGCCTCTTATGTCAGCAAAAACGTTGAACACTTTGGAGGCCTAAAGGGGTTTATAGGCATCCTAGACCCCCTAAAGTCCAGAAAATGTTGGTGGCTTTAAAACTGTGCCAGAGAGCTCTGAATGTCCCAAAATCATTTGTATCCTGAAAGGGGCATTAACCCACACCCTAGACGCCTGAAATTCCCCAAAAATAATTTTGACACGAAAAATGCATCCTACACCCCTGAAAGTTCAGAATATGTTAACAGCCCAAAGAAGGCCTTAAAATGCATCTTAGGCCTTCAAAAATGTTGAAAACTTTGGAGGCCCAAAAAAGGGGTTTACAGGCATCCTAGACCCCCTAAAGTCCAGAAAATGTTGGTGGCCTATAAACTGTTTCAGAGAGCTCTGAATATCCCAAAAACATTTACAGCCTGAAAAGGGCATTAACCTGCACCCTAGACCATTGAAATTCCCACAAATAAATTTGACACAAAAAATGCATCCTACACCCCTGAAAGTTCAGAATATGTTAGCAGCCGAAAAAAGGCCTTAAAATGCATCTTGGGCCTGCAAAAATGTTGAAAACTTTGGAGGTCAAAAAAAGGGGTTTACATGCATCCTAGACCCCTTAAAGTCCAGAAAATGTTGGTGGCCCAAAAACTGTGCCAGAGAGCTCTGTATGTCCCAAAATCATTTGTAGCCTGAAAGGGGCATTAACCCACACCCTAGACGCCTGAAATTCCCAAAAATATTTGTGGCACAAAAATGCATCCTACACCCCTGAAAGTTCAGAATATGTTATCAGCTCAAAAAAGGCCTTAAAATGCCTCTTATGTCAGCAAAAATGTTGAACACTTTGGAGGACTAAAAAAAGGGGTTTATAGGCATCCTAGACCCCCTAAAGTCCAGAAAATGTTGGTGGCCAAAAATTGTGCCAGAGAGCTCTAAATGTCCCAGAAACATTTGCAGCCTGAAAGGAGCATTAACCCGCATCCTAGACCACTGAAATTCCCAAAAAATACTTTTGATATGAAAAATGCATCCTGCACCCCTGAAAGTTCAGAATATGTCAGCCTGCCAAAAAATACCTTAAAATGCATTTTAAGCCTGCAAAAATGTTGAAATCTTTGGAGGTCAAAAAAAGGGGTTTACAGGCATCCTAGATCCCCTAAAGTCCAGAAAATGTTGGTGGCCTGAAAAACTGTGTCAGGGAGCTCTGAATGTCCCAAAAACATTTGCAGCCTGAAAAGGGCGTTAACCTGCATCCTAGACCACTGAAATTCCCAAAAATAATTTTGACATGAAAAATGCATCCTGTACTCCTGAAAGTTCAGAATATGTTAGCAGCCCAAAAAGGCCTTAAAATGCATCTTAGGCCTGCAAAAATGTTGAAAACTTTGGAGGTCAAAAAAAGGGCTTTACAGGCATCCTAGACCCCCTAAAGTCCAGAAAATGTTGATGGCCCAAAAACTGTGCCAGGGAGCTCTGAAAGCCCAAAATCATTTGTAGCCTGAAAGGGGCATTATCCCACACCCTAGACGCCTGAAATTCCCCAAAATATTTTTGGCACAAAAATGCATCCTACACCCCTGAAAGTTCAGAATATGTCAGCAGCCCAAAAAAGGCCTTAAAATGCATCTTAAGCCTGCAAAAAGGTTGAAAACTTTGGAGGCCCAAAAAAGGGGTTTACAGGAATCCTAGATCCCCTAAAGTCCAGAAAATGTTGGTGGCCTAAAAACTGTGTCAGGGAGCTCTGAATGTCCCAAAAACATTTGCAGCCTGAAAAGGGCATTAACCTGCATCCTAGACCACTGAAATTCCCAAAAATAATTTTGATATGAAAAATGCATCCTGCACCCTTGAAAGTTCAGAATATGTTAGCAGCCCAAAAAGGCCTTAAAATGCATCTTAGGACTGCAAAAACGGTTGAAAACTTTGGAGGTCAAAAAAAGGGGTTTACAGGCATCCTAGACCCCCTAAAGTCCAGAAAATGGTGGTGGCGCAAAAATTGCGCCAGAGAGCTCTGAATGTCCCAAAATCATTTGCAGCCTGAAAGGGGCATTACCCTGCACACTAGACCACTGAAATTCCCACAAATAATTTTGACAAGAAAAATGCATCCTACACCCCTGAAAGTTCAGAATATGTTAGCAGCCCAAAAAAGGCCTTAAAATTCCTCTTATGTCAGCAAAAATGTTGAACACTTTGGAGGCCCAAAAAAGGGGTTTACAGGCATCCTGGACCCCCTAAAGTCCAGAAAATGTTGGTGGCCTGAAAAACTGTGTCAGGGAGCTCTGAATGTCCCAAAAACATTTGCAGCCTGAAAAGGGCATTAACCCGCATCCTAGACCACTGAAATTCCCAAAAATAATTTTGACACGAAAAATGCATCCTACACCCCTGTAAGTTCAGAATATGTTAGCAGCCCAAAAAAGGCCTTAAAATGCATCTTAGGCCTGCAAAAATGTTGAAAACTTTGGAGGTCAAAAAAAGGGGTTTACAGGCATCCTAGACCCCCTAAAGTCCAGAAAATGGTGGTGGCGCAAAAACTGCTCCAGAGAGCTCTGAATGTCCTCAAATCATTTGCATCCTACACCCCTGAAAGTTCAGAATATGTTAGCAGCCCAGAAAAGGCCTTAAAATGCATCTTAGGCCTGCAAAAATGTTGAAAACTTTGGAGGACAAAAAAAGGGGTTTACAGGCATCCTGGACCCCCTAAAGTCCAGAAAATGTTGGTTGCCTAAAAACTGTGCCAGAGAGCTCTGAATGTCCCAAAAACATTTGCAGCCTGAAAGGGCCATTAACCCACACCCGAGACGCCTGAAATTCCCAAAAAATAATTTTGACACGAAAAATGCATCCTACACCCCTGAAAGTTCAGAATATGTTAGCAGCCCAAAAAAGGCCTTAAAATGCATCTTAGGCCTGCAAAAATGTTGAAAACTTTGGAGGTCAAAAAAAGGGGTTTACAGGCATCCTAGACCCCCTAAAGTCCAGAAAATGGTGGTGGCGCAAAAACTGCACCAGAGAGCTCTGAATGTCCTCAAATCATTTGCATCCTACACCCCCGAAAGTTCAGAATATGTTAGCAGCCCAGAAAAGGCCTTAAAATGCATCTTAGGCCTTCAAAAATGTTGAAAACTTTGGAGGCCCAAAAAAGGGGTTTACAGGCATCCTAGACCCCCAAAGTCCAGAAAATGTTGGTGGCCTAAAAACTGTGTCAGAGAGCTCTGAATATCCCAAAAACATGCAGCCTGAAAAGGGCATTAACCTGCATCCTAGACCACTGAAATTCCCAAAAATAATTTTGACACGAAAAATACATCCTACACCCCTGAAAGTTCAGAATATGTTAGCAGCCCAAAAAAGGCCTTAAAATGCATTTTAAGCCTGCAAAAATGTTGAAATATTTGGAGGTCAAAAAAAGAGGTTTACAGGCATCCTAGATCCCCTAAAGTCCAGAAAATGTTGGTGGCCTAAAAACGGTGTCAGGGAGCTCTGAATATCCCAAAAACATTTGCAGCCTGAAAAGGGCATTAACCTGCATCCTAGACCACGGAAATTCCCAAAAATAATTTTGACATGAAAAATGCATCCTGCACCCCTGAAAGTTCAGAATATGTTAGCAACCCCAAAAGGCCTTAAAATGCATCTTAGGCCTGCAAAAATGTTGAAAACTTTGGAGGTCAAAAAAAGGGGTTTACAGGCATCCTAGACCCCCTAAAGTCCAGAAAATGGTGGTGGCGCAAAAACTGCACCAGAGAGCTCTGAATGTCCCCAAATCATTTGCAGCCTGAAAGGGGCATTACCCGGCACCCTAGACCATTGAAATTCCCACAAATAATTTTGACACGAAAAATACATCCTACACCCCTGAAAGTTCAGAATATGTTAGCAGCCGAAAAAAGGCCTTAAAATGCATCTTAGGCCTGCAAAAATGTTGAAAACGTTGGAGGTCAAAAAAAGGGGTTTACAGGCATCCTAGACCCCTTAAAGTCCAGAAAATGTTGGTGGCCCAAAAACTGTGCCAGAGAGCTCTGAATATCCCAAAATCATTTGTAGCCTGAAAAGGGCATTAACCTGCATCCTAGACGCCTGAAATTCCCAAAAAATAATTTTGACACGAAAAATGCATCCTACACCCCTGAAAGTTCAGAATATGTTAGCAGCCCAAAAAAGGCCTTAAAATGCTGCTTATGTCAGCAAAAATGTTGAACACTTTGGAGGCCTAAAAAAGGGGTTTATAGGCATCCTAGACCCCCTAAAGTCCAGAAAATATTGGTGGCCAAAAATTGCGCCAGAGAGCTCTGAATGTCCCAGAAACATTTGCAGCCTGAAAAGGGCATTAACCTGCATCCTAGACCACTGAAATTCCCAAAAATAATTTTGACACGAAAAATGCATCCTACACCCGTGAAAGTTCAGAATATGTTAGCAGCCCAAAAACAGCCTTAAAATGCATTTTTGGCCTGCAGAAATGTTGAAAACTTTGGAGGCCCAAAAAAGGGGTTTACAGGCATCCTAGACCCCCTAAAGTCCAAAAAATGTTGGTGGCCTAAAAACTGTGTCAGAGAGCTCTGAATATCCCAAAAACATTTGCAGCCTGACAAGGGCATTAACCTGCATCCTAGACCACTGAAATTCCCAAAAATAATTTTGATATGAAAAATGCATCCTGCACCCCTGAAAGTTCAGAATATGTTAGCAGCCCCAAAAGGCTTACAATGCATCTTAGGCCTGCAAAAATGTTGAACACTTTGGTGGTCAAAAAAAGGGGTTTGCAGGCATCCTAGACCCCCTAAAGTCCAGAAAATGGTGGTGGCTTTAAAACTGTGCCAGAGAGCTCTGAATGTCCCAAAATCATTTGTAGCCTGAAAGGGGCATTAACCCACACCCTAGACGCCTGAAATTCCCCAAAAATAATTTTGACACGAAAAATGCATCCTACACCCCTGAAAGTTCAGAATATGTTAATAGCCCAAAGAAGGCCTTAAAATTCATCTTAGGCCTTCAAAAATGTTGAAAACTTTGGAGGCCCAAAAAAGGGGTTTACAGGCATCCTAGACCCCCTAAAGTCCAGAAAATGTTGGTGGCCTAAAAACTGTGTCAGAGAGCTCTGAATATCCCAAAAACATTTGCAGCCTGAAAAGGGCATTAACCTGCACCCTAGACCATTGAAATTCCCACAAATAATTTTGACACGAAAAATGCATCCTACACCCCTGAAAGTTCAGAATATGTTAGCAGCCCAAAAAGGTCTTAAAATGCATCTTAGGCCTGCAAAAATGTTGAAAACTTTGGAGGACAAAATAAGGGGTTTACAGGCATCCTGGACCCCCTAAAGTCCAGAAAATGTTGGTGGCCCAAAAACTGTGCCAGAGAGCTCTGAATGTCCCAAAATCATTCGTAGCCTGAAAGGGGCATTAACCCACACCCTAGAGGCCTGAAATTCCCCAAAAATAATTTTGACACGAAAAATGCATCCTACACCCCTGAAAGTTCAGAATATGTTAGCAGCCCAAAAAAGGCCTTAAAATGCATTTTAAGCCTGCAAAAATGTTGAAATCTTTGGAGGTCAAAAAAAGAGGTTTACAGGCATCCTAGATCCCCTAAAGTCCAGAAAATGTTGGTGGCCTAAAAACGGTGTCAGGGAGCTCTGAATGTCCCAAAAACATTTGCAGCCTGAAAAGGGCATTAACCTGCATCCTAGACCACTGAAATTCCCAAAAATAATTTTGATATGAAAAATGCATCCTGCACCCCTGAAAGTTCAGAATATGTTAGCAGCCCAAAAAGGCCTTAAAATGCATCTTAGGCCTGCAAAAAAGGTTGAAAACTTTGGAGGTCAAAAAAAGGGGTTTACAGGCATCCTAGAACCCCTAAAGTCCAGAAAATGGTGGTGGCCTAAAAACTGTGTCAGAGAGCTCTGAATATCCCAAAAACATTTGCAGCCTGAAAAGGGCATTAACCTGCATCCTAGACCACTGAAATTGCCAAAAATAATTTTGACACGAAAAATGTATCCTACACCCCTGAAAGTTCAGAATATGTTAGCAGCCCAAAAAAGGCCTTAAAATGCATTTTAGGCCTGCAAAAATGTTGAAATCTTTGGAGGTCAATAAAAGGGGTTTACAGGCATCCTAGATCCCCTTAAGTCCAGAAAATTTTGGTGGCCTGAAAAACTGTGTCAGGGAGCTCTGAATGTCCCAAAAACATTTGCAGCCTGAAAAGGGCATTAACCTGCATCCTAGACGACTGAAATTCCCAAAAATAATTTTGACATGAAAAATGCATCCTGTGATCCTGAAAGTTCAGAATATGTTAGCAGCCCAAAAAGGCCTTAAAATGCATCTTAGGCCTGCAAAAATGTTGAAAACTTTGGAGGACAAAAAAAGGGGTTTACAGGCATCCTGGACCCCCTAAAGTCCAGAAAATGTTGGTGTCCTAAAAACGGTGTCAGGGAGCTCTGAATGTCCCAAAAACATTTGCAGCCTGAAAAGGGCATTAACCTGCATCCTAGACCACTGAAATTCCCAAAAATAATTTTGATATGAAAAATGCATCCTGCACCCCTGAAAGTTCAGAATATGTTAGCAGCCCAAAAAGGCCTTAAAATGCATCTTAGGCCTGCAAAAATGTTGAAAACTTTGGATGTCAAAAAAAGGGGTTTACAGGCATCCTAGACCCCCTAAAGTCCAGAAAATGGTGGTGGCGCAAAAACTGCGCCAGAGAGTTCTGAATGTCTCAAAATCATTTGCAGCCTGAAAGGGGCATTAACCCACACCCTAGACGCCTGAAATTCCCAAAAATATTTTTGGCACAAAAATGCATCCTACACACCTGAAAGTTCAGAATATGTCAGCAGCCCAAAAAAGGCCTTAAAATGCCTCTTATATCAGCAAAAATGTTGAAAAATTTGGAGGCCCAAAAAAGGGGTTTACAGGCATCCTGGACCCCCTAAAGTCCAGAAAATGTTGGTGGCCTAAAAACTGTGTCAGAGAGCTCTGAATATCCCAAAACCATTTGTAGCCTGAAAAGGGCATTAACCTGCATCCTAGACCACTGAAATTCCCAAAAATAATTTTTGCACGAAAAATTCATCCTACACCCCTGAAAGTTCAGAATATGTTAGCAGCCCAAAATCGGCCTTAAAATGCATTTTAGGCCTGCAAAAATGTTGAAAGCTTTGGAGGGCCAAAAAAGGGGTTTACAGGCATCCTAGACCCCCTAAAGTCCAGAAAATGGTGGTGGCGCAAAAACTGCGCCAGAGAGCTCTGAATGTCCCAAAATCATTTGCAGCCTGAAAATGGCATTACCCTGCACCCTAGACCACTGAAATTCCCACAAATAATTTTGACACGAAAAATGCATCCTACACCCCTGAAAAATCAGAATATGTTAGCAGCCCAAAAAGGGCCTTAAAATGCATCTTAGGCCTGCAAAAATGTTGAAAACTTTGGAGGTCAAAAAAAGGGGTTTACAGGCATCCTAGACCCCCTAAAGTCCAGAAAATGTTGGTGGCCCAAAAACTGTGCCAGAGAGCTCTGAATGTCCCAAAATCATTTGTAGCCTGAAAATGGCATTAACCTGCATCCTAGACCACTGAAATTCCCAAAAATACTTTTAATATGAAAAATGCATCCTGCACCCCTGAAAGTTCAGAATATGTTAGCAGCCCAAAAAGGCCTTAAAATGCATCTTGGGCCTGCAAAAAAGGTTGAAAACTTTGGAGGTCAAAAAAAGGGGTTTACAGGCATCCTAAACCCCCTAAAGTCCAGAAAATGGTTGTGGCGCAAAAACTGCGCCAGAGAGCTCTGAATGTCCCAAAATCATTTGCAGCCTGAAAGGGGCATTACCCTGCACCCTAGACCACTGAAATTCCCACAAATAATTTTGACACGAAAAATGCATCCTACACCCCTGAAAGTTCAGAATATGTTAGCAGCCGAAAAAAGGCCTTAAAATGCATCTTAGGCCTGCAAAAATGTTGAAAACTTTGGAGGTCAAAAAAAGAGGTTTACAGCCATCCTGGACCACCTAAAGTCCAGAAAATGTTGGTGGCCTAAAAACTGTGCCAGAGAGCTCTGAATATCCCAAAATCATTTGTAGCCTGAAAAGGGCATTAACCTGCATCCTAGACGCCTGAAATTCCCAAAAAATAATTTTGACACGAAAAATGCATCCTACACCCCTGAAAGTTCAGAATATGTTAGCAGCCCAAAAAAGGCCTTAAAAAGCCTCTTATGTCAGCAAAAATGTTGAACACTTTGGAGGCCTAAAAAAGGGGTTAATAGGCATCCTAGACCCCCTAAAGTCCAGAAAATGTTGGTGGCTTTAAAACTGTGCCAGAGAGCTCTGAATGTCCCAAAATCATGTGTAGCCTGAAAGGGGCATTAACCCACACCCTAGACGCCTGAAATTCCCCAAAAATAATTTTGACACGAAAAATGCATCCTACACCCCTGAAAGTTCAGAATATGTTAACAGCCCAAAGAAGGCCTTAAAATGCATCTTAGGCCTTCAAAAATGTTGAAAACTTTGGAGGCCCAAAAAAGGGGTTTACAGGCATCCTAGACCCCCTAAAGTCCAGAAAATGTTGGTGGCCTAAAAACTGTGTCAGAGAGCTCTGAATATCCCAAAAACATTTGCAGCCTGAAAAGGGCATTAACCTGCACCCTAGACCATTGAAATTCCCACAAATAAATTTGACACAAAAAATGCATCCTACACCCCTGAAAGTTCAGAATATGTTAGCAGCCGAAAAAAGGCCTTAAAATGCATCTTGGGCCTGCAAAAATGTTGAAAACTTTGGAGGACAAAATAAGGGGTTTACAGGCATCCTGGACCCCCTAAAGTCCAGAAAATGTTGGTGGCCCAAAAACTGTGCCAGAGAGCTCTGAATGTCCCAAAATCATTTGTAGCCTGAAAGGGGCATTAACCCACACCCTAGAGGCCTGAAATTCCCAAAAAATAATTTTGACACGAAAAATGCATCCTACACCCCTGAAAGTTCAGAATATGTTAGCAGCCCAAAAAAGGCCTTAAAATGCATTTTAAGCCTGCAAAAATGTTGAAATCTTTGGAGGTCAAAAAAAGAGGTTTACAGGCATCCTAGATCCCCTAAAGTCCAGAAAATGTTGGTGGCCTAAAAACGGTGTCAGGGAGCTCTGAATGTCCCAAAAACATTTGCAGCCTGAAAAGGGCATTAACCTGCATCCTAGACCACTGAAATTCCGAAAAATAATTTTGATATGAAAAATGCATCCTGCACCCCTGAAAGTTCAGAATATGTTAGCAGCCCAAAAAGGCCTTAAAATGCATCTTAGGCCTGCAAAAAAGGTTGAAAACTTTGGAGGTCAAAAAAAGGGGTTTACAGGCATCCTAGAACCCCTAAAGTCCAGAAAATGGTGGTGGCCTAAAAACTGTGTCAGAGAGCTCTGAATATCCCAAAAACATTTGCAGCCTGAAAAGGGCATTAACCGGCATCCTAGACCACTGAAATTGCCAAAAATAATTTTGACACGAAAAATGTATCCTACACCCCTGAAAGTTCAGAATATGTTAGCAGCCCAAAAAAGGCCTTAAAATGCATTTTAGGCCTGCAAAAATGTTGAAATCTTTGGAGGTCAATAAAAGGGGTTTACAGGCATCCTAGATCCCCTTAAGTCCAGAAAATTTTGGTGGCCTGAAAAACTGTGTCAGGGAGCTCTGAATGTCCCAAAAACATTTGCAGCCTGAAAAGGGCATTAACCTGCATCCTAGACGACTGAAATTCCCAAAAATAATTTTGACATGAAAAATGCATCCTGTAATCCTGAAAGTTCAGAATATGTTAGCAGCCCAAAAAGGCCTTAAAATGCATCTTAGGCCTGCAAAAATGTTGAAAACTTTGGAGGACAAAAAAAGGGGTTTACAGGCATCCTGGACCCCCTAAAGTCCAGAAAATGTTGGTGGCCCAAAAACTGTGCCAGAGAGCTCTGAATGTCCCAAAATCATTTGTAGCCTGAAAGGGGCATTAACCCACACCCTAGACGCCTGAAATTCCCAAAAAATAATTTTGACACGAAAAATGCATCCTACACCCCTGAAAGTTCAGAATATGTTAGCAGCCCAAAAAAGGCCTTATAATGCATTTTAAGCCTGCAAAAATGTTGAAATCTTTGGAGGTCAAAAAAAGAGGTTTACAGGCATCCTAGATCCCCTAAAGTCCAGAAAATGTTGGTGGCCTAAAAACGGTGTCAGGGAGCTCTGAATGTCCCAAAAACATTTGCAGCCTGAAAAGGGCATTAACCTGCATCCTAGACCACTGAAATTCCCAAAAATAATTTTGATATGAAAAATGCATCCTGCACCCCTGAAAGTTCAGAATATGTTAGCAGCCCAAAAAGGCCTTAAAATGCATTTTAGGCCTGCAAAAATGTTGAAAAATTTGGAGGTCCAAAAAAGTGGTTTACAGGCATCCTATACCCCCTAAAGTCCAGAAAATGTTGGTGGCCTAAAAACTGTGTCAGAGAGCTCTGAATGTCCCCAAATCATTTGCTGCCTGAAAGGGGCATTAACCTGCACCCTAGACCATTGAAATTCCCACAAATAATTTTGACACGAAAAATGCATCCTACACCCCTGAAAGTTCAGAATATGTTAGCAGCCCAAAAAAGGCCTTAAAATGCCTCTTATGTCAGCAAAAATGTTGAAAAATTTGGAGGCCCAAAAAAGGGGTTTACAGGCATCCTGGACCCCCTAAAGTCCAGAAAATGTTGGTGGCCTAAAAACTGTGTCAGAGAGCTCTGAATATCCCAAAACCATTTGTAGCCTGAAAGGGGCATTAACCTGCATCCTAGACCACTGAAATTCTCAAAAATTATTTTGACACGAAAAATGCATCCTACACCCCTGAAAGTTAGGAATATGTTAGCAGCCCAAAAACTGCCTTAAAATGCATTTTAGGCCTGCAAAAATGTTGAAAGCTTTGGAGGGCCAAAAAAGGGGTTTACAGGCATCCTAGACCCCCTAAAGTCCAGAAAATGGTGGTGGCGCAAAAACTGCGCCAGAGAGCTCTGAATGTCCCAAAATCATTTGCAGCCTGAAAATGGCATTACCCTGCACCCTAGACCACTGAAATTCCCACAAATAATTTTGACACGAAAAATGCATCCTACACCCCTGAAAGTTCAGAATATGTTAGCAGCCCAAAAAAGGGCCTTAAAATGCATCTTAGGCCTGCAAAAATGTTGAAAACTTTGGAGGTCAAAAAAAGAGGTTTACAGGCATCCTAGATCCCCTAAAGTCCAGAAAATGTTGGTGGCCTAAAAACGGTGTCAGGGAGCTCTGAATGTCCCAAAAACATTTGCAGCCTGAAAAGGGCATTAACCTGCATCCTAGACCACTGAAATTCCCAAAAATAATTTTGATATGAAAAATGCATCCTGCACCCCTGAAAGTTCAGAATATGTTAGCAGCCCAAAAAGGCCTTAAAATGCATCTTAGGCCTGCAAAAATGTTGAAAACTTTGGAGGTCAAAAAAAGGGGTTTACAGGCATCCTAGACCCCCTAAAGTCCAGAAAATGGTGGTGGCGCAAAAACTGCGCCAGAGAGTTCTGAATGTCTCAAAATCATTTGCAGCCTGAAAGGGGCATTAACCCACACCCTAGACGCCTGAAATTCCCAAAAATATTTTTGGCACAAAAATGCATCCTACACACCTGAAAGTTCAGAATATGTCAGCAGCCCAAAAAAGGCCTTAAAATGCCTCTTATATCAGCAAAAATATTGAAAAATTTGGAGGCCCAAAAAAGGGGTTTACAGGCATCCTGGACCCCCTAAAGTCCAGAAAATGTTGGTGGCCTAAAAACTGTGTCAGAGAGCTCTGAATATCCCAAAACCATTTGTAGCCTGAAAAGGGCATTAACCTGCATCCTAGACCACTGAAATTCCCAAAAATAATTTTTGCACGAAAAATTCATCCTACACCCCTGAAAGTTCAGAATATGTTAGCAGCCCAAAAACGGCCTTAAAATGCATTTTAGGCCTGCAAAAATGTTGAAAGCTTTGGAGGGCCAAAAAAGGGGTTTACAGGCATCCTAGAGCCCCTAAAGTCCAGAAAATGGTGGTGGCGCAAAAACTGCGCCAGAGAGCTCTGAATGTCCCAAAATCATTTGCAGCCTGAAAATGGCATTACCCTGCACCCTAGACCACTGAAATTCCCACAAATAATTTTGACACGAAAAATGCATCCTACACCCCTGAAAAATCAGAATATGTTAGCAGCCCAAAAAGGGCCTTAAAATGCATCTTAGGCCTGCAAAAATGTTGAAAACTTTGGAGGTCAAAAAAAGGGGTTTACAGGCATCCTAGACCCCCTAAAGTCCAGAAAATGTTGGTGGCCCAAAAACTGTGCCAGAGAGCTCTGAATGTCCCAAAATCATTTGTAGCCTGAAAATGGCATTAACCTGCATCCTAGACCACTGAAATTCCCAAAAATACTTTTAATATGAAAAATGCATCCTGCACCCCTGAAAGTTCAGAATATGTTAGCAGCCCAAAAAGGCCTTAAAATGCATCTTGGGCCTGCAAAAAAGGTTGAAAACTTTGGAGGTCAAAAAAAGGGGTTTACAGGCATCCTAAACCCCCTAAAGTCCAGAAAATGGTTGTGGCGCAAAAACTGCGCCAGAGAGCTCTGAATGTCCCAAAATCATTTGCAGCCTGAAAGGGGCATTACCCTGCACCCTAGACCACTGAAATTCCCACAAATAATTTTGACACGAAAAATGCATCCTACACCCCTGAAAGTTCAGAATATGTTAGCAGCCGAAAAAAGGCCTTAAAATGCATCTTAGGCCTGCAAAAATGTTGAAAACTTTGGAGGTCAAAAAAAGAGGTTTACAGCCATCCTGGACCACCTAAAGTCCAGAAAATGTTGGTGGCCCAAAAACTGTGCCAGAGAGCTCTGAATATCCCAAAATCATTTGTAGCCTGAAAAGGGCATTAACCTGCATCCTAGACGCCTGAAATTCCCAAAAAATAATTTTGACACGAAAAATGCATCCTACACCCCTGAAAGTTCAGAATATGTTAGCAGCCCAAAAAAGGCCTTAAAAAGCCTCTTATGTCAGCAAAAATGTTGAACACTTTGGAGGCCTAAAAAAGGGGTTAATAGGCATCCTAGACCCCCTAAAGTCCAGAAAATGTTGGTGCCTTTAAAACTGTGCCAGAGAGCTCTGAATGTCCCAAAATCACATGTAGCCTGAAAGGGGCATTAACCCACACCCTAGACGCCTGAAATTCCCCAAAAATAATTTTGACACGAAAAATGCATCCTACACCCCTGAAAGTTCAGAATATGTTAACAGCCCAAAGAAGGCCTTAAAATGCATCTTAGGCCTTCAAAAATGTTGAAAACTTTGGAGGCCCAAAAAAGGGGTTTACAGGCATCCTAGACCCCCTAAAGTCCAGAAAATGTTGGTGGCCTAAAAACTGTGTCAGAGAGCTCTGAATATCCCAAAAACATTTGCAGCCTGAAAAGGGCATTAACCTGCACCCTAGACCATTGAAATTCCCACAAATAAATTTGACACAAAAAATGCATCCTACACCCCTGAAAGTTCAGAATATGTTAGCAGCCGAAAAAAGGCCTTAAAATGCATCTTGGGCCTACAAAAATGTTGAAAACTTTGGAGGTCAAAAAAAGGGGTTTACAGGCATCCTAGACCCCTTAAAGTCCAGAAAATGTTGGTGGCCCAAAAACTGTGCCAGAGAGCTCTGTATGTCCCAAAATCATTTGTAGCCTGAAAGGGGCATTAACCCACACCCTAGACGCCTGAAATTCCCAAAAATACTTTTGATATGAAAAATGCATCCTGCACCCCTGAAAGTTCAGAATATGTCAGCAGCCCAAAAAAGGCCTTAAAATGCATCTTAAGCCTGCAAAAAGGTTGAAAACTTTGGAGGCCCAAAAAAGGGGTTTACAGGCATCCTAGACCTCCTAAAGTCCAGAAAATGTTGGTGGCCTAAAAACTGTGTCAGAGAGCTCTGAATATCCCAAAAACATTTGCAGCCTGAAAAGGGCATTAACCTGCATCCTAGACCACTGAAATTCCCAAAAATAATTTTGACACGAAAAATGCATCCTACACCCCTGAAAGTTCAGAATATGTTAGCAGCCCAAATAAGGCCTTAAAATGCATTTTAAGCCTGCAAAAATGTTGAAATCTTTGGAGGTCAAAAAAAGGGGTTTACAGGCATCCTAGATCCCCTAAAGTCCAGAAAATGTTGGTGGCCTGAACAACTGTGTCAGGGAGCTCTGAATGTCCCAAAAACATTTGCAGCCTGAAAAGGGCATTAACCTGCATCCTAGACCACTGAAATTCCCAAAAATAATTTTTACATGAAAAATGCATCCTGTACTCCTGAAAGTTCAGAATATGTTAGCAGCCCAAAAAGGCCTTAAAATGCATCTTAAGCCTGCAAAAAGGTTGAAAACTTTGGAGGCCCAAAAAAGGGGTTTACAGGCATCCTAGACCTCCTAAAGTCCAGAAAATGTTGGTGGCCTAAAAACTGTGTCAGAGAGCTCTGAATATCCCAAAAACATTTGCAGCCTGAAAGGGGCATTACCCTGCACCCTAGACCACTGAAATTCCCACAAATAATTTTGACACGAAAAATGCATCCTACACCCCTGAAAGTTCAGAATATGTTAGCAGCCGAAAAAAGGCCTTAAAATGCATCTTAGGCCTGCAAAAATGTTGAAAACTTTGGAGGTCAAAAAAAGAGGTTTACAGCCATCCTGGACCACCTAAAGTCCAGAAAATGTTGGTGGCCCAAAAACTGTGCCAGAGAGCTCTGAATATCCCAAAATCATTTGTAGCCTGAAAAGGGCATTAACCTGCATCCTAGACGCCTGAAATTCCCAAAAAATAATTTTGACACGAAAAATGCATCCTACACCCCTGAAAGTTCAGAATATGTTAGCAGCCCAAAAAAGGCCTTAAAAAGCCTCTTATGTCAGCAAAAATGTTGAACACTTTGGAGGCCTAAAAAAGGGGTTAATAGGCATCCTAGACCCCCTAAAGTCCAGAAAATGTTGGTGGCTTTAAAACTGTGCCAGAGAGCTCTGAATGTCCCAAAATCACATGTAGCCTGAAAGGGGCATTAACCCACACCCTAGACGCCTGAAATTCCCCAAAAATAATTTTGACACGAAAAATGCATCCTACACCCCTGAAAGTTCAGAATATGTTAACAGCCCAAAGAAGGCCTTAAAATGCATCTTAAGCCTGCAAAAATGTTGAAATCTTTGGAGGTCAAAAAAAGGGGTTTACAGGCATCCTAGATCCCCTAAAGTCCAGAAAATGTTGGTGGCCTGAACAACTGTGTCAGGGAGCTCTGAATGTCCCAAAAACATTTGCAGCCTGAAAAGGGCATTAACCTGCATCCTAGACCACTGAAATTCCCAAAAATAATTTTTACATGAAAAATGCATCCTGTACTCCTGAAAGTTCAGAATATGTTAGCAGCCCAAAAAGGCCTTAAAATGCATCTTAAGCCTGCAAAAAGGTTGAAAACTTTGGAGGCCCAAAAAAGGGGTTTACAGGCATCCTAGACCTCCTAAAGTCCAGAAAATGTTGGTGGCCTAAAAACTGTGTCAGAGAGCTCTGAATATCCCAAAAACATTTGCAGCCTGAAAGGGGCATTACCCTGCACCCTAGACCACTGAAATTCCCACAAATAATTTTGACACGAAAAATGCATCCTACACCCCTGAAAGTTCAGAATATGTTAGCAGCCGAAAAAAGGCCTTAAAATGCATCTTAGGCCTGCAAAAATGTTGAAAACTTTGGAGGTCAAAAAAAGAGGTTTACAGCCATCCTGGACCACCTAAAGTCCAGAAAATGTTGGTGGCCCAAAAACTGTGCCAGAGAGCTCTGAATATCCCAAAATCATTTGTAGCCTGAAAAGGGCATTAACCTGCATCCTAGACGCCTGAAATTCCCAAAAAATAATTTTGACACGAAAAATGCATCCTACACCCCTGAAAGTTCAGAATATGTTAACAGCCCAAAGAAGGCCTTAAAATGCATCTTAGGCCTTCAAAAATGTTGAAAACTTTGGAGGCCCAAAAAAGGGGTTTACAGGCATCCTAGACCCCCTAAAGTCCAGAAAATGTTGGTGGCCTAAAAACTGTGTCAGAGAGCTCTGAATATCCCAAAAACATTTGCAGCCTGAAAAGGGCATTAACCTGCACCCTAGACCATTGAAATTCCCACAAATAAATTTGACACAAAAAATGCATCCTACACCCCTGAAAGTTCAGAATATGTTAGCAGCCGAAAAAAGGCCTTAAAATGCATCTTGGGCCTACAAAAATGTTGAAAACTTTGGAGGTCAAAAAAAGGGGTTTACAGGCATCCTAGACCCCTTAAAGTCCAGAAAATGTTGGTGGCCCAAAAACTGTGCCAGAGAGCTCTGTATGTCCCAAAATCATTTGTAGCCTGAAAGGGGCATTAACCCACACCCTAGACGCCTGAAATTCCCAAAAATACTTTTGATATGAAAAATGCATCCTGCACCCCTGAAAGTTCAGAATATGTCAGCAGCCCAAAAAAGGCCTTAAAATGCATTTTAAGCCTGCAAAAATGTTGAAATCTTTGGAGGTCAAAAAAAGGGGTTTACAGGCATCCTAGATCCCCTAAAGTCCAGAAAATGTTGGTGGCCTGAACAACTGTGTCAGGGAGCTCTGAATGTCCCAAAAACATTTGCAGCCTGAAAAGGGCATTAACCTGCATCCTAGACCACTGAAATTCCCAAAAATAATTTTTACATGAAAAATGCATCCTGTACTCCTGAAAGTTCAGAATATGTTAGCAGCCCAAAAAGGCCTTAAAATGCATCTTAGGCCTGCAAAAATGTTGAAAACTTTGGATGTCAAAAAAAGGGCTTTACAGGCATCCTAGACCCCCTAAAGTCCAGAAAATGTTGGTGGCCCAAAAACTGTGCCAGGGAGCTCTGAAAGCCCAAAATCATATGTAGCCCAAAAGGGGCATTATCCCACACCCTAGACGCCTGAAATTCCCCAAAATATTTTTGGCACAAAAATGCATCCTACACCCCTGAAAGTTCAGAATATGTCAGCAGCCCAAAAAAGGCCTTAAAATGCATCTTAAGCCTGCAAAAAGGTTGAAAACTTTGGAGGCCCAAAAAAGGGGTTTACAGGAATCCTAGATCCCCTAAAGTCCAGAAAATGTTGGTGGCCTAAAAACTGTGTCAGGGAGCTCTGAATGTCCCAAAAACATTTGCAGCCTGAAAAGGGCATTAACCTGCATCCTAGACCACTGAAATTCCCAAAAATAATTTTGATATGAAAAATGCATCCTGCACCCTTGAAAGTTCAGAATATGTTAGCAGCCCAAAAAGGCCTTAAAATGCATCTTAGGACTGCAAAAAAGGTTGAAAACTTTGGAGGTCAAAAAAAGGGGTTTACAGGCATCCTAGACCCCCTAAAGTCCAGAAAATGGTGGTGGCGCAAAAACTGCGCCAGAGAGCTCTGAATGTCCCAAAATCATTTGCAGCCTGAAAGGGGCATTACCCTGCACCCTAGACCACTGAAATTCCCAAAAATTATTTTGACACGAAAAATGCATCCTACACCCGTGAAAGTTCAGAATATGTTAGCAGCCCAAAAACGGCCTTAAAATGCATTTTTGGCCTGCAAAAATGTTGAAAACTTTGGAGGCCCAAAAAAGGGGTTAATAGGCATCCTAGACCCCCTAAAGTCCAGAAAATGTTGGTGGCTTTAAAACTGTGCCAGAGAGCTCTGAATGTCCCAAAATCACATGTAGCCTGAAAGGGGCATTAACCCACACCCTAGACGCCTGAAATTCCCCAAAAATAATTTTGACACGAAAAATGCATCCTACACCCCTGAAAGTTCAGAATATGTTAACAGCCCAAAGAAGGCCTTAAAATGCATCTTAGGCCTTCAAAAATGTTGAAAACTTTGGAGGCCCAAAAAAGGGGTTTACAGGCATCCTAGACCCCCTAAAGTCCAGAAAATGTTGGTGGCCTAAAAACTGTGTCAGAGAGCTCTGAATATCCCAAAAACATTTGCAGCCTGAAAAGGGCATTAACCTGCACCCTAGACCATTGAAATTCCCACAAATAAATTTGACACAAAAAATGCATCCTACACCCCTGAAAGTTCAGAATATGTTAGCAGCCGAAAAAAGGCCTTAAAATGCATCTTGGGCCTACAAAAATGTTGAAAACTTTGGAGGTCAAAAAAAGGGGTTTACAGGCATCCTAGACCCCTTAAAGTCCAGAAAATGTTGGTGGCCCAAAAACTGTGCCAGAGAGCTCTGTATGTCCCAAAATCATTTGTAGCCTGAAAGGGGCATTAACCCACACCCTAGACGCCTGAAATTCCCAAAAATACTTTTGATATGAAAAATGCATCCTGCACCCCTGAAAGTTCAGAATATGTCAGCAGCCCAAAAAAGGCCTTAAAATGCATCTTAAGCCTGCAAAAAGGTTGAAAACTTTGGAGGCCCAAAAAAGGGGTTTACAGGCATCCTAGACCTCCTAAAGTCCAGAAAATGTTGGTGGCCTAAAAACTGTGTCAGAGAGCTCTGAATATCCCAAAAACATTTGCAGCCTGAAAAGGGCATTAACCTGCATCCTAGACCACTGAAATTCCCAAAAATAATTTTGACACGAAAAATGCATCCTACACCCCTGAAAGTTCAGAATATGTTAGCAGCCCAAATAAGGCCTTAAAATGCATTTTAAGCCTGCAAAAATGTTGAAATCTTTGGAGGTCAAAAAAAGGGGTTTACAGGCATCCTAGATCCCCTAAAGTCCAGAAAATGTTGGTGGCCTGAACAACTGTGTCAGGGAGCTCTGAATGTCCCAAAAACATTTGCAGCCTGAAAAGGGCATTAACCTGCATCCTAGACCACTGAAATTCCCAAAAATAATTTTTACATGAAAAATGCATCCTGTACTCCTGAAAGTTCAGAATATGTTAGCAGCCCAAAAAGGCCTTAAAATGCATCTTAAGCCTGCAAAAAGGTTGAAAACTTTGGAGGCCCAAAAAAGGGGTTTACAGGCATCCTAGACCTCCTAAAGTCCAGAAAATGTTGGTGGCCTAAAAACTGTGTCAGAGAGCTCTGAATATCCCAAAAACATTTGCAGCCTGAAAAGGGCATTAACCTGCATCCTAGACCACTGAAATTCCCAAAAATAATTTTGACACGAAAAATGCATCCTACACCCCTGAAAGTTCAGAATATGTTAGCAGCCCAAATAAGGCCTTAAAATGCATTTTAAGCCTGCAAAAATGTTGAAATCTTTGGAGGTCAAAAAAAGGGGTTTACAGGCATCCTAGATCCCCTAAAGTCCAGAAAATGTTGGTGGCCTGAACAACTGTGTCAGGGAGCTCTGAATGTCCCAAAAACATTTGCAGCCTGGAAAGGGCATTAACCTGCATCCTAGACCACTGAAATTCCCAAAAATAATTTTTACATGAAAAATGCATCCTGTACTCCTGAAAGTTCAGAATATGTTAGCAGCCCAAAAAGGCCTTAAAATGCATCTTAGGCCTGCAAAAATGTTGAAAACTTTGGATGTCAAAAAAAGGGCTTTACAGGCATCCTAGACCCCCTAAAGTCCAGAAAATGTTGGTGGCCCAAAAACTGTGCCAGGGAGCTCTGAAAGCCCAAAATCATATGTAGCCCAAAAGGGGCATTATCCCACACCCTAGACGCCTGAAATTCCCCAAAATATTTTTGGCACAAAAATGCATCCTACACCCCTGAAAGTTCAGAATATGTCAGCAGCCCAAAAAAGGCCTTAAAATGCATCTTAAGCCTGCAAAAAGGTTGAAAACTTTGGAGGCCCAAAAAAGGGGTTTACAGGAATCCTAGATCCCCTAAAGTCCAGAAAATGTTGGTGGCCTAAAAACTGTGTCAGGGAGCTCTGAATGTCCCAAAAACATTTGCAGCCTGAAAAGGGCATTAACCTGCATCCTAGACCACTGAAATTCCCAAAAATAATTTTTATATGAAAAATGCATCCTGCACCCTTGAAAGTTCAGAATATGTTAGCAGCCCAAAAAGGCCTTAAAATGCATCTTAGGACTGCAAAAAAGGTTGAAAACTTTGGAGGTCAAAAAAAGGGGTTTACAGGCATCCTAGACCCCCTAAAGTCCAGAAAATGGTGGTGGCGCAAAAACTGCGCCAGAGAGCTCTGAATGTCCCAAAATCATTTGCAGCCTGAAAGGGGCATTACCCTGCACCCTAGACCACTGAAATTCCCAAAAATTATTTTGACACGAAAAATGCATCCTACACCCGTGAAAGTTCAGAATATGTTAGCAGCCCAAAAACGGCCTTAAAATGCATTTTTGGCCTGCAAAAATGTTGAAAACTTTGGAGGCCCAAAAAAGGGGTTTACAGGCATCCTAGACCCCCTAAAGTCCAGAAAATGGTGGTGGATTTAAAACTGTGCCAGAGAGCTCTGAATGTCCCAAAATCATTTGTAGCCTGAAAGGGGCATTAACCCACACCCTAGACGCCTGAAATTCCCCAAAAATAATTTTGACACGAAAAAGGTATCCTACACCCCTGAAAGTTCAGAATATGTTAATAGCCCAAAGAAGGCCTTAAAATGCATCTTAGGCCTTCAAAAATGTTGAAAACTTTGGAGGCCCAAAAAAGGGGTTTACAGGCATCCTAGACCCCCTAAAGTCCAGAAAATGTTGGTGGCCTAAAAACTGTGTCAGAGAGCTCTGAATATCCCAAAAACATTTGCAGCCTGAAAAGGGCATTAACCTGCACCCTAGACCATTGAAATTCCCACAAATAATTTTGACACGCAAAATGCATCCTACACCCCTGAAAGTTCAGAATATGTTAGCAGCCGAAAAAAGGCCTTAAAGTGCATCTTGGGCCTGCAAAAATGTTGAAAACTTTGGAGGTCAAAAAAAGGGGTTTACAGGCATCCTAGACCCCCTAAAGTCCAGAAAATGTTGGTGGCCTAAAAACTGTGTCAGAGAGCTCTGAATATCCCAAAAACATTTGCAGCCTGAAAAGGGCATTAACCTTCATCCTAGACCACTGAAATTCCCAAAAATAATTTTGATATGAAAAATGCATCCTGCACCCCTGAAAGTTCAGAATATGTTAGCAGCCCAAAAAGGCCTTAAAATGCATCTTAGGCCTGCAAAAAAGGTTGAAAACTTTGGAGGTCAAAAAAAGGGGTTTACAGGCATCCTAGATCCCCTAAAGTCCAGAAAATGTTGGTGGCCTGAAAAACTGTGTGAGGGAGCTCTGAATGTCCCAAAAACATTTGCAGCCTGAAAAGGGCATTAACCTGCATCCTAGACGACTGAAATTCCCAAAAATAATTTTGACATGAAAAATGCATCCTGTACTCCTGAAAGTTCAGAATATATTAGCAGCCCAAAAAGGCCTTAAAATGCATCTTAGGCCTGCAAAAATGTTGAAAACTTTGGAGGACAAAACAAGGGGTTTACAGGCATCCTGGACCCCCTAAAGTCCAGAAAATGTTGGTGGCGCAAAAACTGCGCCAGAGAGCTCTGAATGTCCCAAAATCATTTGTAGCCTGAAAGGGGCATTAACCCACACCCTAGACCACTGAAATTCCCAAAAAATAATTTTGACACGAAAAATGCATCCTACACCCCTGAAAGTTCTGAACATGTTAGCAGCCCAAAAAAGGGCCTTAAAATGCATCTTAAGCCTGCAAAAATGTTGAAAACTTTGGAGGTCAAAAAAAGAGGTTTACAGGCATCCTAGATCCCCTAAAGTCCAGAAAATGGTGGTGGCGCAAAAACTGCGCCAGAGAGTTCTGAATGTCTCAAAATCATTTGCAGCCTGAAAGGGGCATTAACCCACACCCTAGACGCCTGAAATTCCCAAAAATATTTTTGGCACAAAAATGCATCCTACACCCCTGAAAGTTCAGAATATGTCAGCAGCCCAAAAAAGGCCTTAAAATGCCTCTTATATCAGCAAAAATGTTGAAAAATTTGGAGGCCCAAAAAAGGGGTTTACAGGCATCCTGGACCCCCTAAAGTCCAGAAAATGTTGGTGGCCTAAAAACTGTGTCAGAGAGCTCTGAATATCCCAAAACCATTTGTAGCCTGAAAAGGGCATTAACCTGCATCCTAGACCACTGAAATTCCCAAAAATAATTTTTGCACGAAAAATTCATCCTACACCCCTGAAAGTTCAGAATATGTTAGCAGCCCAAAAACGGCCTTAAAATGCATTTTAGGCCTGCAAAAATGTTGAAAGCTTTGGAGGGCCAAAAAAGGGGTTTACAGGCATCCTAGACCCCCTAAAGTCCAGAAAATGTTGGTGGCCCAAAAACTGTGCCAGAGAGCTCTCAATGTCCCAAAATCATGTGTAGCCTGAAAATGGCATTAACCTGCATCCTAGACCACTGAAATTCCCAAAAATACTTTTAATATGAAAAATGCATCCTGCACCCCTGAAAATTCAGAATATGTTAGCAGCCCAAAAAGGCCTTAAAATGCATCTTGGGCCTGCAAAAAAGGTTGAAAACTTTGGAGGTCAAAAAAAGGGGTTTACATGCATCCTAGACCCCCTAAAGTCCAGAAAATGGTTGTGGCGCAAAAACTGCGCCAGAGAGCTCTGAATGTCCCAAAATCATTTGCAGCCTGAAAGGGGCATTACCCTGCACCCTAGACCACTGAAATTCCCACAAATAATTTTGACACGAAAAATGCATCCTACACCCCTGAAAGTTCAGAATATGTTAGCAGCCGAAAAAAGGCCTTAAAATGCATCTTAGGCCTGCAAAAATGTTGAAAACTTTGGAGGTCAAAAAAAGAGGTTTACAGCCATCCTGGACCACCTAAAGTCCAGAAAATGTTGGTGGCCCAAAAACTGTGCCAGAGAGCTCTGAATATCCCAAAATCATTTGTAGCCTGAAAAGGGCATTAACCTGCATCCTAGACGCCTGAAATTCCCAAAAAATAATTTTGACACGAAAAATGCATCCTACACCCCTGAAAGTTCAGAATATGTTAGCAGCTCAAAAAAGGCCTTAAAAAGCCTCTTATGTCAGCAAAAATGTTGAACACTTTGGAGGACTAAAAAAGGGGTTTATAGGCATCCTAGACCCCCTAAAGTCCAGAAAATGTTGGTGGCCAAAAATTGTGCCAGAGAGCTCTGAATGTCCCAAAACATTTGCAGCCTGAAAAGGGCATTAACCTGCATCCTAGATCACTGAAATTCCCAAAAATAATTTTGATATGAAAAATGCATCCTGCACCCTTGAAAGTTCAGAATATGTTAGCAGCCCAAAAAGGCCTTAAAATGCATTTTAGGACTGCAAAAAAGGTTGAAAACTTTGGAGGTCAAAAAAAGGGGTTTACAGGCATCCTAGACCCCCTAAAGTCCAGAAAATGGTGGTGGCGCAAAAAGTGCGCCAGAGAGCTCTGAATGTCCCAAAATCATTTGCAGCCTGAAAGGGGCATTACCCTGCACCCTAGACCACTGAAATTCCCACAAATAATTTTGACACAAAAAATGCATCCTACACCCTGAAAGTTCAGAATATGTTAGCAGCCCAAAAAAGGCCTTAAAATTCCTCTTATGTCAGCAAAAATGTTGAACACTTTGGAGGCCCAAAAAAGGGGCTTACAGGCATCCTGGACCCCCTAAAGTCCAGAAAATGTTGGTGGCCTGAAAAACTGTGTCAGGGAGCTCCGAATGTCCCATAAACATTTGCAGCCTGAAAAGGGCATTAACCCGCATCCTAGACCACTGAAATTCCCAAAAATAATTTTGACACGAAAAATGCATCCTACACCCCTGTAAGTTCAGAATATGTTAGCAGCCCAAAAAAGGCCTTAAAATGCATCTTAGGCCTGCAAAAATGTTGAAAACTTTGGAGGTCAAAAAAAGGGGTTTACAGGCATCCTAGACCCCCTAAAGTCCAGAAAATGGTGGTGGCGCAAAAACTGCGCCAGAGAGCTCTGAATGTCCTCAAATCATTTGCATCCTACACCCCTGAAAGTTCAGAATATGTTAGCAGCCCAGAAAAGGCCTTAAAATGCATCTTAGGCCTGCAAAAATGTTGAAAACTTTGGAGGACAAAAAAAGGGGTTTACAGGCATCCTGGACCCCCTAAAGTCCAGAAAATGTTGTTGGCCCAAAAACTGTGCCAGAGAGCTCTGAATGTCCCAAAATCATTTGTAGCCTGAAAGGGGCATTAACCCACACCCGAGATGCCTGAAATTCCCAAAAAATAATTTTGACACGAAAAATGCATCCTACACCCCTGAAAGTTCAGAATATGTTAACAGCCCAAAGAAGGCCTTAAAATGCATCTTAGGCCTTCAAAAATGTTGAAAACTTTGGAGGCCCAAAAAAGGGGTTTACAGGCATCCTAGACCCCCTAAAGTCCAGAAAATGTTGGTGGCCTAAAAACTGTGTCAGAGAGCTCTGAATATCCCAAAAACATGCAGCCTGAAAAGGGCATTAACCTGCATCCTAGACCACAGAAATTCCCAAAAATAATTTTGACACGAAAAATGCATCTTACACCCCTGAAAGTTCAGAATATGTTAGCAGCCCAAAAAAGGACTTAAAATGCATTTTAAGCCTGCAAAAATGTTGAAATCTTTGGAGGTCAAAAAAAGAGGTTTACAGGCATCCTAGATCCCCTAAAGTCCAGAAAATGTTGGTGGCCTAAAAACGGTGTCAGGGAGCTCTGAATATCCCAAAAACATTTGCAGCCTGAAAAAGGCATTAACCTGCATCCTAGACCACTGAAATTCCCAAAAATAATTTTGACATGAAAAATGCATCCTGCACCCCTGAAAGTTCAGAATATGTTAGCAACCCCAAAAGGCCTTAAAATGCATCTTAGGCCTGCAAAAATGTTGAAAACTTTGGAGGTCAAAAAAAGGGGTTTACAGGCATCCTAGACCCCCTAAAGTCCAGAAAAAGGTGGTGGCGCAAAAACTGCGCCAGAGAGCTCTGAATGTCCCCAAATCATTTGCAGCCTGAAAGGGGCATTACCCGGCACCCTAGACCATTGAAATTCCCACAAATAATTTTGATATGAAAAATGCATCCTGCACCCCTGAAAGTTCAGAATATGTTAGCAGCCCAAAAAGGCCTTAAAATGCATCTTAGGCCTGCAAAAAAGGTTGAAAACTTTGGAGGTCAAAAAAAGGGGTTTACAGGCATCCTAGATCCCCTAAAGTCCAGAAAATGTTGGTGGCCTGAAAAACTGTGTGAGGGAGCTCTGAATGTCCCAAAAACATTTGCAGCCTGAAAAGGGCATTAACCTGCATCCTAGACGACTGAAATTCCCAAAAATAATTTTGACATGAAAAATGCATCCTGTACTCCTGAAAGTTCAGAATATATTAGCAGCCCAAAAAGGCCTTAAAATGCATCTTAGGCCTGCAAAAATGTTGAAAACTTTGGAGGACAAAACAAGGGGTTTACAGGCATCCTGGACCCCCTAAAGTCCAGAAAATGTTGGTGGCGCAAAAACTGCGCCAGAGAGCTCTGAATGTCCCAAAATCATTTGTAGCCTGAAAGGGGCATTAACCCACACCCTAGACCACTGAAATTCCCAAAAAATAATTTTGACACGAAAAATGCATCCTACACCCCTGAAAGTTCAGAACATGTTAGCAGCCCAAAAAAGGGCCTTAAAATGCATCTTAAGCCTGCAAAAATGTTGAAAACTTTGGAGGTCAAAAAAAGAGGTTTACAGGCATCCTAGATCCGCTAAAGTCCAGAAAATGGTGGTGGCGCAAAAACTGCGCCAGAGAGTTCTGAATGTCTCAAAATCATTTGCAGCCTGAAAGGGGCATTAACCCACACCCTAGACGCCTGAAATTCCCAAAAATATTTTTGGCACAAAAATGCATCCTACACACCTGAAAGTTCAGAATATGTCAGCAGCCCAAAAAAGGCCTTAAAATGCCTCTTATATCAGCAAAAATGTTGAAAAATTTGGAGGCCCAAAAAAGGGGTTTACAGGCATCCTGGACCCCCTAAAGTCCAGAAAATGTTGGTGGCCTAAAAACTGTGTCAGAGAGCTCTGAATATCCCAAAACCATTTGTAGCCTGAAAAGGGCATTAACCTGCATCCTAGACCACTGAAATTCCCAAAAATAATTTTTGCACGAAAAATTCATCCTACACCCCTGAAAGTTCAGAATATGTTAGCAGCCCAAAAACGGCCTTAAAATGCATTTTAGGCCTGCAAAAATGTTGAAAGCTTTGGAGGGCCAAAAAAGGGGTTTACAGGCATCCTAGACCCCCTAAAGTCCAGAAAATGTTGGTGGCCCAAAAACTGTGCCAGAGAGCTCTCAATGTCCCAAAATCATGTGTAGCCTGAAAATGGCATTAACCTGCATCCTAGACCACTGAAATTCCCAAAAATACTTTTAATATGAAAAATGCATCCTGCACCCCTGAAAATTCAGAATATGTTAGCAGCCCAAAAAGGCCTTAAAATGCATCTTGGGCCTGCAAAAAAGGTTGAAAACTTTGGAGGACTAAAAAAGGGGTTTATAGGCATCCTAGACCCCCTAAAGTCCAGAAAATGTTGGTGGCCAAAAATTGTGCCAGAGAGCTCTGAATGTCCCAAAACATTTGCAGCCTGAAAAGGGCATTAACCTGCATCCTAGATCACTGAAATTCCCAAAAATAATTTTGATATGAAAAATGCATCCTGCACCCTTGAAAGTTCAGAATATGTTAGCAGCCCAAAAAGGCCTTAAAATGCATCTTAGGACTGCAAAAAAGGTTGAAAACTTTGGAGGTCAAAAAAAGGGGTTTACAGGCATCCTAGACCCCCTAAAGTCCAGAAAATGGTGGTGGCGCAAAAAGTGCGCCAGAGAGCTCTGAATGTCCCAAAATCATTTGCAGCCTGAAAGGGGCATTACCCTGCACCCTAGACCACTGAAATTCCCACAAATAATTTTGACACAAAAAATGCATCCTACACCCTGAAAGTTCAGAATATGTTAGCAGCCCAAAAAAGGCCTTAAAATTCCTCTTATGTCAGCAAAAATGTTGAACACTTTGGAGGCCCAAAAAAGGGGCTTACAGGCATCCTGGACCCCCTAAAGTCCAGAAAATGTTGGTGGCCTGAAAAACTGTGTCAGGGAGCTCCGAATGTCCCATAAACATTTGCAGCCTGAAAAGGGCATTAACCCGCATCCTAGACCACTGAAATTCCCAAAAATAATTTTGACACGAAAAATGCATCCTACACCCCTGTAAGTTCAGAATATGTTAGCAGCCCAAAAAAGGCCTTAAAATGCATCTTAGGCCTGCAAAAATGTTGAAAACTTTGGAGGTCAAAAAAAGGGGTTTACAGGCATCCTAGACCCCCTAAAGTCCAGAAAATGGTGGTGGCGCAAAAACTGCGCCAGAGAGCTCTGAATGTCCTCAAATCATTTGCATCCTACACCCCTGAAAGTTCAGAATATGTTAGCAGCCCAGAAAAGGCCTTAAAATGCATCTTAGGCCTGCAAAAATGTTGAAAACTTTGGAGGACAAAAAAAGGGGTTTACAGGCATCCTGGACCCCCTAAAGTCCAGAAAATGTTGTTGGCCCAAAAACTGTGCCAGAGAGCTCTGAATGTCCCAAAATCATTTGTAGCCTGAAAGGGGCATTAACCCACACCCGAGATGCCTGAAATTCCCAAAAATAATTTTGACACGAAAAATGCATCTTACACCCCTGAAAGTTCAGAATATGTTAGCAGCCCAAAAAAGGACTTAAAATGCATTTTAAGCCTGCAAAAATGTTGAAATCTTTGGAGGTCAAAAAAAGAGGTTTACAGGCATCCTAGATCCCCTAAAGTCCAGAAAATGTTGGTGGCCTAAAAACGGTGTCAGGGAGCTCTGAATATCCCAAAAACATTTGCAGCCTGAAAAGGGCATTAACCTGCATCCTAGACCACTGAAATTCCCAAAAATAATTTTGACATGAAAAATGCATCCTGCACCCCTGAAAGTTCAGAATATGTTAGCAACCCCAAAAGGCCTTAAAATGCATCTTAGGCCTGCAAAAATGTTGAAAACTTTGGAGGTCAAAAAAAGGGGTTTACAGGCATCCTAGACCCCCTAAAGTCCAGAAAATGGTGGTGGCGCAAAAACTGCGCCAGAGAGCTCTGAATGTCCCCAAATCATTTGCAGCCTGAAAGGGGCATTACCCGGCACCCTAGACCATTGAAATTCCCACAAATAATTTTGACACGAAAAATACATCCTACACCCCTGAAAGTTCAGAATATGTTAGCAGCCGAAAAAAGGCCTTAAAATGCATCTTAGGCCTGCAAAAATGTTGAAAACGTTGGAGGTCAAAAAAAGGGGTTTACAGGCATCCTAGACCCCTTAAAGTCCAGAAAATGTTGGTGGCCCAAAAACTGTGCCAGAGAGCTCTGAATATCCCAAAATCATTTGTAGCCTGAAAAGGGCATTAACCTGCATCCTAGACGCCTGAAATTCCCAAAAAATAATTTTGACACGAAAAATGCATCCTACACCCCTGAAAGTTCAGAATATGTTAGCAGCCCAAAAAAGGCCTTAAAATGCTGCTTATGTCAGCAAAAATGTTGAACACTTTGGAGGCCTAAAAAAGGGGTTTATAGGCATCCTAGACCCCCTAAAGTCCAGAAAATATTGGTGTCCAAAAATTGCGCCAGAGAGCTCTGAATGTCCCAGAAACATTTGCAGCCTGAAAAGGGCATTAACCTGCATCCTAGACCACTGAAATTCCCAAAAATAATTTTGACACGAAAAATTCATCCTACACCCGTGAAAGTTCAGAATATGTTAGCAGCCCAAAAACAGCCTTAAAATGCATTTTTGGCCTGCAGAAATGTTGAAAACTTTGGAGGCCCAAAAAAGGGGTTTACAGGCATCCTAGACCCCCTAAAGTCCAAAAAATGTTGGTGGCCTAAAAACTGTGTCAGAGAGCTCTGAATATCCCAAAAACATTTGCAGCCTGACAAGGGCATTAACCTGCATCCTAGACCACTGAAATTCCCAAAAATAATTTTGATATGAAAAATGCATCCTGCACCCCTGAAAGTTCAGAATATGTTAGCAGCCCCAAAAGGCCTTAAAATGCATCTTAGGCCTGCAAAAATGTTGAACACTTTGGTGGTCAAAAAAAGGGGTTTGCAGGCATCCTAGACCCCCTAAAGTCCAGAAAATGGTGGTGGCTTTAAAACTGTGCCAGAGAGCTCTGAATGTCCCAAAATCATTTGTAGCCTGAAAGGGGCATTAACCCACACCCTAGATGCCTGAAATTCCCCAAAAATAATTTTGACACGAAAAATGCATCCTACACCCCTGAAAGTTCAGAATATGTTAATAGCCCAAAGAAGGCCTTAAAATTCATCTTAGGCCTTCAAAAATGTTGAAAACTTTGGTGGCCCAAAAAAGGGGTTTACAGGCATCCTAGACCCCCTAAAGTCCAGAAAATGTTGGTGGCCTAAAAACTGTGTCAGAGAGCTCTGAATATCCCAAAAACATTTGCAGCCTGAAAAGGGCATTAACCTGCACCCTAGACCATTGAAATTCCCACAAATAATTTTGACACGAAAAATGCATCCTACACCCCTGAAAGTTCAGAATATGTTAGCAGCCCAAAAAGGCCTTAAAATGCATCTTAGGCCTGCAAAAATGTTGAAAACTTTGGAGGACAAAATAAGGGGTTTACAGGCATCCTGGACCCCCTAAAGTCCAGAAAATGTTGGTGGCCCAAAAACTGTGCCAGAGACCTCTGAATGTCCCAAAATCATTTGTAGCCTGAAAGGGGCATTAACCCACACCCTAGAGGCCTGAAATTCCCAAAAAATAATTTTGACACGAAAAATGCATCCTACACCCCTGAAAGTTCAGAATATGTTAGCAGCCCAAAAAAGGCCTTAAAATGCATTTTAAGCCTGCAAAAATGTTGAAATCTTTGGAGGTCAAAAAAAGAGGTTTACAGGCATCCTAGATCCCCTAAAGTCCAGAAAATGTTGGTGGCCTAAAAACGGTGTCAGGGAGCTCTGAATGTCCCAAAAACATTTGCAGCCTGAAAAGGGCATTAACCTGCATCCTAGACCACTGAAATTCCCAAAAATAATTTTGATATGAAAAATGCATCCTGCACCCCTGAAAGTTCAGAATATGTTAGCAGCCCAAAAAGGCCTTAAAATGCATCTCAGGCCTGCAAAAAAGGTTGAAAACTTTGGAGGTCAAAAAAAGGGGTTTACAGGCATCCTAGAACCCCTAAAGTCCAGAAAATGGTGGTGGCCTAAAAACTGTGTCAGAGAGCTCTGAATATCCCAAAAACATTTGCAGCCTGAAAAGGGCATTAACCTGCATCCTAGACCACTGAAATTGCCAAAAATAATTTTGAC
This sequence comes from Ambystoma mexicanum, assembly GCF_040938575.1. Taxonomy (NCBI): domain Eukaryota; kingdom Metazoa; phylum Chordata; class Amphibia; order Caudata; family Ambystomatidae; genus Ambystoma; species Ambystoma mexicanum. The sequence goes on along the minus strand of NC_090934.1, from coordinate 1,413,251,723 downwards.
ACGAAAAATGTATCCTACACCCCTGAAAGTTCAGAATATGTTAGCAGCCCAAAAAAGGCCTTAAAATGCATTTTAGGCCTGCAAAAATGTTGAAATCTTTGGAGGTCAATAAAAGGGGTTTACAGGCATCCTAGATCCCCTTAAGTCCAGAAAATTATGGTGGCCTGAAAAACTGTGTCAGGGAGCTCTGAATGTCCCAAAAACATTTGCAGCCTGAAAAGGGCATTAACCTGCATCCTAGACGACTGAAATTCCCAAAAATAATTTTGACATGAAAAATGCATCCTGTAATCCTGAAAGTTCAGAATATGTTAGCAGCCCAAAAAGGCCTTAAAATGCATCTTAGGCCTGCAAAAATGTTGAAAACTTTGGAGGACAAAAAAAGGGGTTTACAGGCATCCTGGACCCCCTAAAGTCCAGAAAATGTTGGTGGCCTGAAAAACTGTGTCAGAGAGCTCTGAATATCCCAAAACCATTTGTAGCCTGAAAAGGGCATTAACCTGCATCCTAGACCACTGAAATTCTCAAAAATTATTTTGACACGAAAAATGCATCCTACACCCCTGAAAGTTAGGAATATGTTAGCAGCCCAAAAACTGCCTTAAAATGCATTTTAGGCCTGCAAAAATGTTGAAAACTTTGGAGGTCAAAAAAAGAGGTTTACAGGCATCCTAGATCCCCCAAAATCCAGAAAATGTTGGTGGCCTAAAAACGGTGTCAGGGAGCTCTGAATGTCCCAAAAACATTTGCAGCCTGAAAAGGGCATTAACCTGCATCCTAGACCACTGAAATTCCCAAAAATATTTTTGATATGAAAAATGCATCCTGCACCCCTGAAAGTTCAGAATATGTTAGCAGCCCAAAAAGGCCTTAAAATGCATCTTAGGCCTGCAAAAATGTTGAAAACTTTGGAGGTCAAAAAAAGGGGTTTACAGGCATCCTAGACCCCCTAAAGTCCAGAAAATGGTGGTGGCGCAAAAACTGCGCCAGAGAGTTCTGAATGTCTCAAAATCATTTGCAGCCTGAAAGGGGCATTAACCCACACCCTAGACGCCTGAAATTCCCAAAAATATTTTTGGCACAAAAATGCATCCTACACACCTGAAAGTTCAGAATATGTCAGCAGCCCAAAAAGGGCCTTAAAATGCCTCTTATATCAGCAAAAATGTTGAAAAATTTGGAGGCCCAAAAAAGGGGTTTACAGGCATCCTAGACCCCCTAAAGTCCAGAAAATGGTGGTGGCGCAAAAACTGCGCCAGAGAGCTCTGAATGTCCCAAAATCATTTGCAGCCTGAAAATGGCATTACCCTGCACCCTAGACCACTGAAATTCCCACAAATAATTTTGACACGAAAAATGCATCCTACACCCCTGAAAAATCAGAATATGTTCGCAGCCCAAAAAGGGCCTTAAAATGCATCTTAGGCCTGCAAAAATGTTGAAAACTTTGGAGGTCAAAAAAAGGGGTTTACAGGCATCCTAAACCCCCTAAAGTCCAGAAAATGGTTGTGGCGCAAAAACTGCGCCAGAGAGCTCTGAATGTCCCAAAATCATTTGTAGTCTGAAAATGGCATTAACCTGCATCCTAGACCACTGAAATTCCCAAAAATACTTTTAATATGAAAAATGCATCCTGCACCCCTGAAAGTTCAGGATATGTTAGCAGCCCAAAAGGGCCTTAAAATGCATCTTAGGCCTGCAAAAATGTTGAAAACTTTGGAGGTCAAAAAAAGGGGTTTACAGGCATCCTAAACCCCCTAAAGTCCAGGAAATGTTGGTGGCCCAAAAACTGTGCCAGAGAGCTCTGAATGTCCCAAAATCATTTGTAGTCTGAAAATGGCATTAACCTGCATCCTAGACCACTGAAATTCCCAAAAATACTTTTAATATGAAAAATGCATCCTGCACCCCTGAAAGTTCAGGATATGTTAGCAGCCCAAAAAGGCCTTAAAATGCATCTTGGGCCTGCAAAAAAGGTTGAAAACTTTGGAGGTCAAAAAAAGGGGTTTACAGGCATCCTAAACCCCCTAAAGTCCAGAAAATGGTTGTGGCGCAAAAACTGCGCCAGAGAGCTCTGAATGTCCCAAAATCATTTGCAGCCTGAAAGGGGCATTACCCTGCACCCTAGACCACTGAAATTCCCACAAATAATTTTGACACGAAAAATGCATCCTACACCCCTGAAAGTTCAGAATATGTTAGCAGCCGAAAAAAGGCCTTAAAATGCATCTTAGGCCTGCAAAAATGTTGAAAACTTTGGAGGTCAAAAAAAGAGGTTTACAGCCATCCTGGACCACCTAAAGTCCAGAAAATGTTGGTGGCCCAAAAACTGTGCCAGAGAGCTCTGAATATCCCAAAATCATTTGTAGCCTGAAAAGGGCATTAACCTGCATCCTAGACGCCTGAAATTCCCAAAAAATAATTTTGACACGAAAAATGCATCCTACACCCCTGAAAGTTCAGAATATGTTAGCAGCCCAAAAAAGGCCTTAAAAAGCCTCTTATGTCAGCAAAAATGTTGAACACTTTGGAAGCCTAAAAAAGGGGTTAATAGGCATCCTAGACCCCCTAAAGTCCAGAAAATGTTGGTGGCTTTAAAACTGTACCAGAGAGCTCTGAATGTCCCAAAATCATGTGTAGCCTGAAAGGGGCATTAACCCACACCCTAGACGCCTGAAATTCCCCAAAAATAATTTTGACACGAAAAATGCATCCTACACCCCTGAAAGTTCAGAATATGTTAACAGCCCAAAGAAGGCCTTAAAATGCATCTTAGGCCTTCAAAAATGATGAAAACTTTGGAGGCCCAAAAAAGGGGTTTACAGGCATCCTAGACCCCCTAAAGTCCAGAAAATGTTGGTGGCCTAAAAACTGTGTCAGAGAGCTCTGAATATCCCAAAAACATTTGCAGCCTGAAAAGGGCATTAACCTGCACCCTAGACCATTGAAATTCCCACAAATAAATTTGACACAAAAAATGCATCCTACACCCCTGAAAGTTCAGAATATGTTAGCAGCCGAAAAAAGGCCTTAAAATGCATCTTGGGCCTGCAAAAATGTTGAAAACTTTGGAGGACAAAATAAGGGGTTTACAGGCATCCTGGACCCCCTAAAGTCCAGAAAATGTTGGTGGCCCAAAAACTGTGCCAGAGAGCTCTGAATGTCCCAAAATCATTTGTAGCCTGAAAGGGGCATTAACCCACACCCTAGAGGCCTGAAATTCCCAAAAAATAATTTTGACACGAAAAATGCATCCTACACCCCTGAAAGTTCAGAATATGTTAGCAGCCCAAAAAAGGCCTTAAAATGCATTTTAAGCCTGCAAAAATGTTGAAATCTTTGGAGGTCAAAAAAAGAGGTTTACAGGCATCCTAGATCCCCTAAAGTCCAGAAAATGTTGGTGGCCTAAAAACGGTGTCAGGGAGCTCTGAATGTCCCAAAAACATTTGCAGCCTGAAAAGGGCATTAACCTGCATCCTAGACCACTGAAATTCCCAAAAATAATTTTGATATGAAAAATGCATCCTGCACCCCTGAAAGTTCAGAATATGTTAGCAGCCCAAAAAGGCCTTAAAATGCATCTTAGGCCTGCAAAAAAGGTTGAAAACTTTGGAGGTCAATAAAAGGGGTTTACAGGCATCCTAGATCCCCTTAAGTCCAGAAAATTTTGGTGGCCTGAAAAACTGTGTCAGGGAGCTCTGAATGTCCCAAAAACATTTGCAGCCTGAAAAGGGCATTAACCTGCATCCTAGACGACTGAAATTCCCAAAAATAATTTTGACATGAAAAATGCATCCTGTAATCCTGAAAGTTCAGAATATGTTAGCAGCCCAAAAAGGCCTTAAAATGCATCTTAGGCCTGCAAAAATGTTGAAAACTTTGGAGGACAAAAAAAGGGGTTTACAGGCATCCTGGACCCCCTAAAGTCCAGAAAATGTTGGTGGCCCAAAAACTGTGCCAGAGAGCTCTGAATGTCCCAAAATCATTTGTAGCCTGAAAGGGGCATTAACCCACACCCTAGACGCCTGAAATTCCCAAAAAATAATTTTGACACGAAAAATGCATCCTACACCCCTGAAAGTTCAGAATATGTTAGCAGCCCAAAAAAGGCCTTAAAATGCATTTTAAGCCTGCAAAAATGTTGAAATCTTTGGAGGTCAAAAAAAGAGGTTTACAGGCATCCTAGATCCCCTAAAGTCCAGAAAATGTTGGTGGCCTAAAAACGGTGTCAGGGAGCTCTGAATGTCCCAAAAACATTTGCAGCCTGAAAAGGGCATTAACCTGCATCCTAGACCACTGAAATTCCCAAAAATAATTTTGATATGAAAAATGCATCCTGCACCCCTGAAAGTTCAGAATATGTTAGCAGCCCAAAAAGGCCTTAAAATGCATTTTAGGCCTGCAAAAATGTTGAAAACTTTGGAGGCCCAAAAAAGGGCTTTACAGGCATCCTGGACCCCCTAAAGTCCAGAAAATGTTGGTGGCCTAAAAACTGTGTCAGAGAGCTCTGAATATCCCAAAACCATTTGTAGCCTGAAAAGGGCATTAACCTGCATCCTAGACCACTGAAATTCTCAAAAATAATTTTGACACGAAAAATGCATCCTACACCCCTGAAAGTTCAGAATATGTTAACAGCCCAAAGAAGGCCTTAAAATGCATCTTAGGCCTTCAAAAATGATGAAAACTTTGGAGGCCCAAAAAAGGGGTTTACAGGCATCCTAGACCCCCTAAAGTCCAGAAAATGTTGGTGGCCTAAAAACTGTGTCAGAGAGCTCTGAATATCCCAAAAACATTTGCAGCCTGAAAAGGGCATTAACCTGCACCCTAGACCATTGAAATTCCCACAAATAAATTTGACACAAAAAATGCATCCTACACCCCTGAAAGTTCAGAATATGTTAGCAGCCGAAAAAAGGCCTTAAAATGCATCTTGGGCCTGCAAAAATGTTGAAAACTTTGGAGGACAAAATAAGGGGTTTACAGGCATCCTGGACCCCCTAAAGTCCAGAAAATGTTGGTGGCCCAAAAACTGTGCCAGAGAGCTCTGAATGTCCCAAAATCATTTGTAGCCTGAAAGGGGCATTAACCCACACCCTAGAGGCCTGAAATTCCCAAAAAATAATTTTGACACGAAAAATGCATCCTACACCCCTGAAAGTTCAGAATATGTTAGCAGCCCAAAAAAGGCCTTAAAATGCATTTTAAGCCTGCAAAAATGTTGAAATCTTTGGAGGTCAAAAAAAGAGGTTTACAGGCATCCTAGATCCCCTAAAGTCCAGAAAATGTTGGTGGCCTAAAAACGGTGTCAGGGAGCTCTGAATGTCCCAAAAACATTTGCAGCCTGAAAAGGGCATTAACCTGCATCCTAGACCACTGAAATTCCCAAAAATAATTTTGATATGAAAAATGCATCCTGCACCCCTGAAAGTTCAGAATATGTTAGCAGCCCAAAAAGGCCTTAAAATGCATCTTAGGCCTGCAAAAAAGGTTGAAAACTTTGGAGGTCAATAAAAGGGGTTTACAGGCATCCTAGATCCCCTTAAGTCCAGAAAATTTTGGTGGCCTGAAAAACTGTGTCAGGGAGCTCTGAATGTCCCAAAAACATTTGCAGCCTGAAAAGGGCATTAACCTGCATCCTAGACGACTGAAATTCCCAAAAATAATTTTGACATGAAAAATGCATCCTGTAATCCTGAAAGTTCAGAATATGTTAGCAGCCCAAAAAGGCCTTAAAATGCATCTTAGGCCTGCAAAAATGTTGAAAACTTTGGAGGACAAAAAAAGGGGTTTACAGGCATCCTGGACCCCCTAAAGTCCAGAAAATGTTGGTGGCCCAAAAACTGTGCCAGAGAGCTCTGAATGTCCCAAAATCATTTGTAGCCTGAAAGGGGCATTAACCCACACCCTAGACGCCTGAAATTCCCAAAAAATAATTTTGACACGAAAAATGCATCCTACACCCCTGAAAGTTCAGAATATGTTAGCAGCCCAAAAAAGGCCTTAAAATGCATTTTAAGCCTGCAAAAATGTTGAAATCTTTGGAGGTCAAAAAAAGAGGTTTACAGGCATCCTAGATCCCCTAAAGTCCAGAAAATGTTGGTGGCCTAAAAACGGTGTCAGGGAGCTCTGAATGTCCCAAAAACATTTGCAGCCTGAAAAGGGCATTAACCTGCATCCTAGACCACTGAAATTCCCAAAAATAATTTTGATATGAAAAATGCATCCTGCACCCCTGAAAGTTCAGAATATGTTAGCAGCCCAAAAAGGCCTTAAAATGCATTTTAGGCCTGCAAAAATGTTGAAAACTTTGGAGGCCCAAAAAAGGGCTTTACAGGCATCCTGGACCCCCTAAAGTCCAGAAAATGTTGGTGGCCTAAAAACTGTGTCAGAGAGCTCTGAATATCCCAAAACCATTTGTAGCCTGAAAAGGGCATTAACCTGCATCCTAGACCACTGAAATTCTCAAAAATTATTTTGACACGAAAAATGCATCCTACACCCCTGAAAGTTAGGAATATGTTAGCAGCCCAAAAACTGCCTTAAAATGCATTTTAGGCCTGCAAAAATGTTGAAAGCTTTGGAGGGCCAAAAAAGGGGTTTACAGGCATCCTAGACCCCCTAAAGTCCAGAAAATGGTGGTGGCGCAAAAACTGCGCCAGAGAGCTCTGAATGTCCCAAAATCATTTGCAGCCTGAAAATGGCATTACCCTGCACCCTAGACCACTGAAATTCCCACAAATAATTTTGACACGAAAAATGCATCCTACACCCCTGAAAGTTCAGAATATGTTAGCAGCCCAAAAAAGGGCCTTAAAATGCATCTTAGGCCTGCAAAAATGTTGAAAACTTTGGAGGTCAAAAAAAGAGGTTTACAGGCATCCTAGATCCCCTAAAGTCCAGAAAATGTTGGTGGCCTAAAAACGGTGTCAGGGAGCTCTGAATGTCCCAAAAACATTTGCAGCCTGAAAAGGGCATTAACCTGCATCCTAGACCACTGAAATTCCCAAAAATAATTTTGATATGAAAAATGCATCCTGCACCCCTGAAAGTTCAGAATATGTTAGCAGCCCAAAAAGGCCTTAAAATGCATCTTAGGCCTGCAAAAATGTTGAAAACTTTGGAGGTCAAAAAAAGGGGTTTGCAGGCATCCTAGACCCCCTAAAGTCCAGAAAATGGTGGTGGCGCAAAAACTGCGCCAGAGAGTTCTGAATGTCTCAAAATCATTTGCAGCCTGAAAGGGGCATTAACCCACACCCTAGACGCCTGAAATTCCCAAAAATATTTTTGGCACAAAAATGCATCCTACACACCTGAAAGTTCAGAATATGTCAGCAGCCCAAAAAAGGCCTTAAAATGCCTCTTATATCAGCAAAAATATTGAAAAATTTGGAGGCCCAAAAAAGGTGTTTACAGGCATCGTGGACCCCCTAAAGTCCAGAAAATGTTGGTGGCCTAAAAACTGTGTCAGAGAGCTCTGAATATCCCAAAACCATTTGTAGCCTGAAAAGGGCATTAACCTGCATCCTAGACCACTGAAATTCCCAAAAATAATTTTTGCACGAAAAATTCATCCTACACCCCTGAAAGTTCAGAATATGTTAGCAGCCCAAAAACGGCCTTAAAATGCATTTTAGGCCTGCAAAAATGTTGAAAGCTTTGGAGGGCCAAAAAAGGGGTTTACAGGCATCCTAGACCCCCTAAAGTCCAGAAAATGGTGGTGGCGCAAAAACTGCGCCAGAGAGCTCTGAATGTCCCAAAATCATTTGCAGCCTGAAAATGGCATTACCCTGCACCCTAGACCACTGAAATTCCCACAAATAATTTTGACACGAAAAATGCATCCTACACCCCTGAAAAATCAGAATATGTTAGCAGCCCAAAAAGGGCCTTAAAATGCATCTTAGGCCTGCAAAAATGTTGAAAACTTTGGAGGTCAAAAAAAGGGGTTTACAGGCATCCTAGACCCCCTAAAGTCCAGAAAATGTTGGTGGCCCAAAAACTGTGCCAGAGAGCTCTGAATGTCCCAAAATCATTTGTAGCCTGAAAATGGCATTAACCTGCATCCTAGACCACTGAAATTCCCAAAAATACTTTTAATATGAAAAATGCATCCTGCACCCCTGAAAGTTCAGAATATGTTAGCAGCCCAAAAAGGCCTTAAAATGCATCTTGGGCCTCCAAAAAAGGTTGAAAACTTTGGAGGTCAAAAAAAGGGGTTTACAGGCATCCTAAACCCCCTAAAGTCCAGAAAATGGTTGTGGCGCAAAAACTGCGCCAGAGAGCTCTGAATGTCCCAAAATCATTTGCAGCCTGAAAGGGGCATTACCCTGCACCCTAGACTACTGAAATTCCCACAAATAATTTTGACACGAAAAATGCATCCTACACCCCTGAAAGTTCAGAATATGTTAGCAGCCCAAAAAAGGCCTTAAAAAGCCTCTTATGTCAGCAAAAATGTTGAACACTTTGGAGGCCTAAAAAAGGGGTTAATAGGCATCCTAGACCCCCTAAAGTCCAGAAAATGTTGGTGGCTTTAAAACTGTGCCAGAGAGCTCTGAATGTCCCAAAATCACGTGTAGCCTGAAAGGGGCATTAACCCACACCCTAGACGCCTGAAATTCCCCAAAAATAATTTTGACACGAAAAATGCATCCTACACCCCTGAAAGTTCAGAATATGTTAACAGCCCAAAGAAGGCCTTAAAATGCATTTAGGCCTTCAAAAATGTTGAAAACTTTGGAGGCCCAAAAAAGGGGTTTACAGGCATCCTAGACCCCCTAAAGTCCAGAAAATGTTGGTGGCCTAAAAACTGTGTCAGAGAGCTCTGAATATCCCAAAAACATTTGCAGCCTGAAAAGGGCATTAACCTGCACCCTAGACCATTGAAATTCCCACAAATAAATTTGACACAAAAAATGCATCCTACACCCCTGAAAGTTCAGAATATGTTAGCAGCCGAAAAAAGGCCTTAAAATGCATCTTGGGCCTGCAAAAATGTTGAAAACTTTGGAGGTCAAAAAAGGGGGTTTACAGGCATCCTAGACCCCTTAAAGTCCAGAAAATGTTGGTGGCCCAAAAACTGTGCCAGAGAGCTCTGTATGTCCCAAAATCATTTGTAGCCTGAAAGGGGCATTAACCCACACCCTAGACGCCTGAAATTCCCAAAAATATTTTTGGCACAAAAATGCATCCTACACCCTTGAAAGTTCAGAATATGTTATCAGCTCAAAAAAGGCCTTAAAATGCCTCTTGTGTCAGCAAAAATGTTGAACACTTTGGAGGACTAAAAAAGGGGTTTACAGGCATCCTAGACCCCCTAAAGTCCAGAAAATGTTGGTGGCCAAAAATTGTGCCAGAGAGCTCTAAATGTCCAAGAAACATTTGCAGCCTGAAAGGAGCATTAACCCGCATCCTAGACCACTGAAATTCCCAAAAATACTTTTGATATGAAAAATGCATCCTGCACCCCTGAAAGTTCAGAATATGTCAGCAGCCCAAAAAAGGCCTTAAAATGCATCTTAAGCCTGCAAAAAGGTTGAAAACTTTGGAGGCCCAAAAAAGGGGTTTACAGGCATCCTAGACCTCCTAAAGTCCAGAAAATGTTGGTGGCCTAAAAACTGTGTCAGAGAGCTCTGAATATCCCAAAAACATTTGCAGCCTGAAAAGGGCATTAACCTGCATCCTAGACCACTGAAATTCCCAAAAATAATTTTGACACGAAAAATGCATCCTACACCCCTGAAAGTTCAGAATATGTTAGCAGCCCAAATAAGGCCTTAAAATGCATTTTAAGCCTGCAAAAATGTTGAAATCTTTGGAGGTCAAAAAAAGGGGTTTACAGGCATCCTAGATCCCCTAAAGTCCAGAAAATGTTGGTGGCCTGAACAACTGTGTCAGGGAGCTCTGAATGTCCCAAAAACATTTGCAGCCTGAAAAGGGCATTAACCTGCATCCTAGACCACTGAAATTCCCAAAAATAATTTTTACATGAAAAATGCATCCTGTACTCCTGAAAGTTCAGAATATGTTAGCAGCCCAAAAAGGCCTTAAAATGCATCTTAGGCCTGCAAAAATGTTGAAAACTTTGGAGGTCAAAAAAAGGGCTTTACAGGCATCCTAGACCCCCTAAAGTCCAGAAAATGTTGGTGGCCCAAAAACTGTGCCAGGGAGCTCTGAAAGCCCAAAATCATATGTAGCCCAAAAGGGGCATTATCCCACACCCTAGACGCCTGAAATTCCCCAAAATATTTTTGGCACAAAAATGCATCCTACACCCCTGAAAGTTCAGAATATGTCAGCAGCCCAAAAAAGGCCTTAAAATGCATCTTAAGCCTGCAAAAAGGTTGAAAACTTTGGAGGCCCAAAAAAGGGGTTTACAGGAATCCTAGATCCCCTAAAGTCCAGAAAATGTTGGTGGCCTAAAAACTGTGTCAGGGAGCTCTGAATGTCCCAAAAACATTTGCAGCCTGAAAAGGGCATTAACCTGCATCCTAGACCACTGAAATTCCCAAAAATAATTTTGATATGAAAAATGCATCCTGCACCCTTGAAAGTTCAGAATATGTTAGCAGCCCAAAAAGGCCTTAAAATGCATCTTAGGACTGCAAAAAAGGTTGAAAACTTTGGAGGTCAAAAAAGGGGTTTACAGGCATCCTAGACCTCCTAAAGTCCAGAAAATGTTGGTGGCCTAAAAACTGCGCCAGAGAGCTCTGAATGTCCCAAAATCATTTGCAGCCTGAAAGGGGCATTACCCTGCACCCTAGACCACTGAAATTCCCAAAAATTATTTTGACACGAAAAATGCATCCTACACCCGTGAAAGTTCAGAATATGTTAGCAGCCCAAAAACGGCCTTAAAATGCATTTTTGGCCTGCAAAAATGTTGAAAACTTTGGAGGCCCAAAAAAGGGGTTTACAGGCATCCTAGGCCCCCTAAACTCCAGAAAATGGTGGTGGATTTAAAACTGTGCCAGAGAGCTCTGAATGTCCCAAAATCATTTGTAGCCTGAAAGGGGCATTAACCCACACCCTAGACGCCTGAAATTCCCCAAAAATAATTTTGACACGAAAAATGCATCCTACACCCCTGAAAGTTCAGAATATGTTAATAGCCCAAAGAAGGCCTTAAAATGCATCTTAGGCCTTCAAAAATGTTGAAAACTTTGGAGGCCCAAAAAAGGGGTTTACAGGCATCCTAGACCCCCTAAAGTCCAGAAAATGTTGGTGGCCTAAAAACTGTGTCAGAGAGCTCTGAATATCCCAAAAACATTTGCAGCCTGAAAAGGGCATTAACCTGCACCCTAGACCATTGAAATTCCCACAAATAATTTTGACACGCAAAATGCATCCTACACCCCTGAAAGTTCAGAATATGTTAGCAGCCGAAAAAAGGCCTTAAAGTGCATCTTGGGCCTGCAAAAATGTTGAAAACTTTGGAGGTCAAAAAAAGGGGTTTACAGGCATCCTAGACCCCTTAAAGTCCAGAAAATGTTGGTGGCCCAAAAACTGTGCCAGAGAGCTCTGAATGTCCCAAAATCATTTGTAGCCTGAAAGGGGCATTAACCCACACCCTAGACGCCTGAAATTCCCAAAAATATTTTTGGCACAAAAATGCATCCTACACCCCTGAAAGTTCAGAATATGTTAGCAGCTCAAAAAAGGCCTTAAAATGCATCTTAGGCCTTCAAAAATGTTGAAAACTTTGGAGGCCCAAAAAAGGGGTTTACAGGCATCCTAGACCCCCTAAAGTCCAGAAAATGTTGGTGGCCTAAAAACTGTGTCAGAGAGCTCTGAATATCCCAAAAACATTTGCAGCCTGAAAAGGGCATTAACCTTCATCCTAGACCACTGAAATTCCCAAAAATAATTTTGATATGAAAAATGCATCCTGCACCCCTGAAAGTTCAGAATATGTTAGCAGCCCAAAAAGGCCTTAAAATGCATCTTAGGCCTGCAAAAAAGGTTGAAAACTTTGGAGGTCAAAAAAAGGGGTTTACAGGCATCCTAGATCCCCTAAAGTCCAGAAAATGTTGGTGGCCTGAAAAACTGTGTCAGGGAGCTCTGAATGTCCCAAAAACATTTGCAGCCTGAAAAGGGCATTAACCTGCATCCTAGACGACTGAAATTCCCAAAAATAATTTTGACATGAAAAATGCATCCTGTACTCCTGAAAGTTCAGAATATATTAGCAGCCCAAAAAGGCCTTAAAATGCATCTTAGGCCTGCAAAAATGTTGAAAACTTTGGAGGACAAAACAAGGGGTTTACAGGCATCCTGGACCCCCTAAAGTCCAGAAAATGTTGGTGGCGCAAAAACTGCGCCAGAGAGCTCTGAATGTCCCAAAATCATTTGTAGCCTGAAAGGGGCATTAACCCACACCCTAGACCACTGAAATTCCCAAAAAATAATTTTGACACGAAAAATGCATCCTACACCCCTGAAAGTTCAGAACATGTTAGCAGCCCAAAAAAGGGCCTTAAAATGCATCTTAAGCCTGCAAAAATGTTGAAAACTTTGGAGATCAAAAAAAGAGGTTTACAGGCATCCTAGATCCCCTAAAGTCCAGAAAATGGTGGTGGCGCAAAAACTGCGCCAGAGAGTTCTGAATGTCTCAAAATCATTTGCAGCCTGAAAGGGGCATTAACCCACACCCTAGACGCCTGAAATTCCCAAAAATATTTTTGGAACAAAAATGCATCCTACACACCTGAAAGTTCAGAATATGTCAGCAGCCCAAAAAAGGCCTTAAAATGCCTCTTATATCAGCAAAAATGTTGAAAAATTTGGAGGCCCAAAAAAGGGGTTTACAGGCATCCTGGACCCCCTAAAGTCCAGAAAATGTTGGTGGCCTAAAAACTGTGTCAGAGAGCTCTGAATATCCCAAAACCATTTGTAGCCTGAAAAGGGCATTAACCTGCATCCTAGACCACTGAAATTCCCAAAAATAATTTTTGCACGAAAAATTCATCCTACACCCCTGAAAGTTCAGAATATGTTAGCAGCCCAAAAACGGCCTTAAAATGCATTTTAGGCCTGCAAAAATGTTGAAAGCTTTGGAGGGCCAAAAAAGGGGTTTACAGGCATCCTAGACCCCCTAAAGTCCAGAAAATGTTGGTGGCCCAAAAACTGTGCCAGAGAGCTCTGAATGTCCCAAAATCATGTGTAGCCTGAAAATGGCATTAACCTGCATCCTAGACCACTGAAATTCCCAAAAATACTTTTAATATGAAAAATGCATCCTGCACCCCTGAAAATTCAGAATATGTTAGCAGCCCAAAAAGGCCTTAAAATGCATCTTGGGCCTGCAAAAAAGGTTGAAAACTTTGGAGGTCAAAAAAAGGGGTTTACATGCATCCTAGACCCCCTAAAGTCCAGAAAATGGTTGTGGCGCAAAAACTGCGCCAGAGAGCTCTGAATGTCCCAAAATCATTTGCAGCCTGAAAGGGGCATTACCCTGCACCCTAGACCACTGAAATTCCCACAAATAATTTTGACACGAAAAATGCATCCTACACCCCTGAAAGTTCAGAATATGTTAGCAGCCGAAAAAAGGCCTTAAAATGCATCTTAGGCCTGCAAAAATGTTGAAAACTTTGGAGGTCAAAAAAAGAGGTTTACAGCCATCCTGGACCACCTAAAGTCCAGAAAATGTTGGTGGCCCAAAAACTGTGCCAGAGAGCTCTGAATATCCCAAAATCATTTGTAGCCTGAAAAGGGCATTAACCTGCATCCTAGACGCCTGAAATTCCCAAAAAATAATTTTGACACGAAAAATGCATCCTACACCCCTGAAAGTTCAGAATATGTTAGCAGCTCAAAAAAGGCCTTAAAAAGCCTCTTATGTCAGCAAAAATGTTGAACACTTTGGAGGACTAAAAAAGGGGTTTATAGGCATCCTAGACCCCCTAAAGTCCAGAAAATGTTGGTGGCCAAAAATTGTGCCAGAGAGCTCTGAATGTCCCAAAAACATTTGCAGCCTGAAAAGGGCATTAACCTGCATCCTAGATCACTGAAATTCCCAAAAATAATTTTGATATGAAAAATGCATCCTGCACCCTTGAAAGTTCAGAATATGTTAGCAGCCCAAAAAGGCCTTAAAATGCATCTTAGGACTGCAAAAAAGGTTGAAAACTTTGGAGGTCAAAAAAAGGGGTTTACAGGCATCCTAGACCCCCTAAAGTCCAGAAAATGGTGGTGGCGCAAAAAGTGCGCCAGAGAGCTCTGAATGTCCCAAAATCATTTGTAGCCTGAAAGGGGCATTACCCTGCACCCTAGACCACTGAAATTCCCACAAATAATTTTGACACAAAAAATGCATCCTACACCCTGAAAGTTCAGAATATGTTAGCAGCCCAAAAAAGGCCTTAAAATTCCTCTTATGTCAGCAAAAATGTTGAACACTTTGGAGGCCCAAAAAAGGGGCTTACAGGCATCCTGGACCCCCTAAAGTCCAGAAAATGTTGGTGGCCTGAAAAACTGTGTCAGGGAGCTCCGAATGTCCCATAAACATTTGCAGCCTGAAAAGGGCATTAACCCGCATCCTAGACCACTGAAATTCCCAAAAATAATTTTGACACAAAAAATGCATCCTACACCCCTGTAAGTTCAGAATATGTTAGCAGCCCAAAAAAGGCCTTAAAATGCATCTTAGGCCTGCAAAAATGTTGAAAACTTTGGAGGTCAAAAAAAGGGGTTTACAGGCATCCTAGACCCCCTAAAGTCCAGAAAATGGTGGTGGCGCAAAAACTGCGCCAGAGAGCTCTGAATGTCCTCAAATCATTTGCATCCTACACCCCTGAAAGTTCAGAATATGTTAGCAGCCCAGAAAAGGCCTTAAAATGCATCTTAGGCCTGCAAAAATGTTGAAAACTTTGGAGGACAAAAAAAGGGGTTTACAGGCATCCTGGACCCCCTAAAGTCCAGAAAATGTTGTTGGCCCAAAAACTGTGCCAGAGAGCTCTGAATGTCCCAAAATCATTTGTAGCCTGAAAGGGGCATTAACCCACACCCGAGATGCCTGAAATTCCCAAAAAATAATTTTGACACGAAAAATGCATCCTACACCCCTGAAAGTTCAGAATATGTTAACAGCCCAAAGAAGGCCTTAAAATGCATCTTAGGCCTTCAAAAATGTTGAAAACTTTGGAGGCCCAAAAAAGGGGTTTACAGGCATCCTAGACCCCCTAAAGTCCAGAAAATGTTGGTGGCCTAAAAACTGTGTCAGAGAGCTCTGAATATCCCAAAAACATGCAGCCTGAAAAGGGCATTAACCTGCATCCTAGACCACTGAAATTCCCAAAAATAATTTTGACACGAAAAATGCATCCTACACCCCTGAAAGTTCAGAATATGTTAGCAGCCCAAAAAAGGCCTTAAAATGCATTTTAAGCCTGCAAAAATGTTGAAATCTTTGGAGGTCAAAAAAAGAGGTTTACAGGCATCCTAGATCCCCTAAAGTCCAGAAAATGTTGGTGGCCTAAAAACTGTGTCAGGGAGCTCTGAATGTCCCAAAAACATTTGCAGCCTGAAAAGGGCTTTAACCTGCATCCTAGACCACTGAAATTCCCAAAAATAATTTTGACATGAAAAATGCATTCTGTACCCCTGAAAGTTCAGAATATGTTAGCAGCCGAAAAAAGGCCTTAAAATGCATCTTAGGCCTGCAAAAATGTTGAAAACTTTGGAGGTCAAAAAACGGGGTTTACAGGCATCCTAGACCCCTTAAAGTCCAGAAAATGTTGGTGGCCCAAAAACTGTGCCAGAGAGCTCTGAATATCCCAAAATCATTTGTAGCCTGAAAAGGGCATTAACCTGCATCCTAGACGCCTGAAATTCCCAAAAAATAATTTTGACACGAAAAATGCATCCTACACCCCTGAAAGTTCAGAATATGTTAGCAGCCCAAAAAAGGCCTTAAAATGCCGCTTATGTCAGCAAAAATGTTGAACACTTTGGAGGCCTAAAAAAGGGGTTTATAGGCATCCTAGACCCCCTAAAGTCCAGAAAATATTGGTGGCCAAAAATTGCACCAGAGAGCTCTGAATGTCCCAGAAACATTTGCAGCCTGAAAAGGGCATTAACCTGCATCCTAGACCACTGAAATTCCCAAAAATTATTTTGACACGAAAAATGCATCCTACACCCGTGAAAGTTC
This sequence comes from Ambystoma mexicanum, assembly GCF_040938575.1. Classification (NCBI taxonomy): domain Eukaryota; kingdom Metazoa; phylum Chordata; class Amphibia; order Caudata; family Ambystomatidae; genus Ambystoma; species Ambystoma mexicanum. Next base: position 1,413,235,567 of record NC_090934.1, on the reverse strand, counting down.
AGAATATGTTAGCATCCCAAAAACGGCCTTAAAATGCATTTTTGGCCTGCGAAAATGTTGAAAACTTTGGAGGCCCAAAAAAGGGGTTTACAGGCATCCTAGAACCCCTAAAGTCCAAAAAATGTTGGTGCCTAAAAACTGTGTCAGAGAGCTCTGAATATCCCAAAAACATTTGCAGCCTGAAAAGGGCATTAACCTGCATCCTAGACCACTGAAATTCCCAAAAATAATTTTGATATGAAAAATGCATCCTGCACCCCTGAAAGTTCAGAATATGTTAGCAGCCCCAAAAGGCCTTAAAATGCATCTTAGGCCTGCAAAAATGTTGAACACTTTGTTGGTCAAAAAAAGGGGTTTACAGGCATCCTAGACCCCCTAAAGTCCAGAAAATGGTGGTGGCTTTAAAACTGTGCCAGAGAGCTCTGAATGTCCCAAAATCATTTGTAGCCTGAAAGGGGCATTAACCCACACCCTAGACGCCTGAAATTCCCCAAAAATAATTTTGACACGAAAAATGCATCCTACACCCCTGAAAGTTCAGAATATGTTAATAGCCCAAAGAAGGCCTTAAAATGCATCTTAGGCCTTCAAAAATGTTGAAAACTTTGGAGGCCCAAAAAAGGGGTTTACAGGCATCCTAGACCCCCTAAAGTCCAGAAAATGTTGGTGGCCTAAAAACTGTGTCAGAGAGCTCTGAATATCCCAAAAACATTTGCAGCCTGATAAGGGCATTAACCTGCAACCTAGACCATTGAAATTCCCACAAATAATTTTGACACAAAAATGCATCCTACACCCCTGAAAGTTCAGAATATGTTCGCAGCCGAAAAAAGGCCTTAAAATGCATCTTGGGCCTGCAAAAATGTTGAAAACTTTGGAGGTCAAAAAAAGGGGTTTACAGGCATCCTAGACCCCTTAAAGTCCAGAAAATGTTGGTGGGCCAAAAACTGTGCCAGAGAGCTCTGAATGTCCCAAAATCATTTGTAGCCTGAAAGGGGCATTAACCCACACCCTAGATGCCTGAAATTCCCAAAAATATTTTTGGCACAAAAATGCATCCTACACCCCTGAAAGTTCAGAATATGTTAGCAGCTCAAAAAAGGCCTTAAAATGCCTCTTATGTCAGCAAAAATGTTGAACACTTTGGAGGCCTAAAAAAGGGGTTTATAGGCATCCTAGACCCCCTAACGTCCAGAAAATGTTGGTGGCCAAAAATTGTGCCAGAGAGCTCTGAATGTCCCAGAAACATTTGCAGCCTGAAAGGAGCATTAACCCGCATCCTAGACCACTGAAATTCCCAAAAATAATTTTGACATGAAAAATGCATCCTGCACCCCCGAAAGTTCAGAATATGTCAGCAGCCCAAAAAAGGCCTTAAAATGCATCTTAAGCCTGCAAAAAGGTTGAAAACTTTGGAGGCCCAAAAAAGGGGTTTACAGGAATCCTAGATCCCCTAAAGTCCAGAAAATGTTGGTGGCCTAAAAACTGTGTCAGGGAGCTCTGAATGTCCCAAAAACATTTGCAGCCTGAAAAGGGCATTAACCTGCATCCTAGACCACTGAAATTCCCAAAAATAATTTTGATATGAAAAATGCATCCTGCACCCCTGGAAGTTCAGAATATGTTAGCAGCCCAAAAAGGCCTTAAAATGCATCTTAGGCCTGCAAAAAAGGTTGAAAACTTTGGAGGTCAAAAAAAGGGGTTTACAGGCATCCTAGAACCCCTAAAGTCCAGAAAATGGTGGTGGCCTAAAAACTGTGTCAGAGAGCTCTGAATATCCCAAAAACATTTGCAGCCTGAAAAGGGCATTAACCTGCATCCTAGACCACTGAAATTGCCAAAAATAATTTTGACACGAAAAATGCATCCTACACCCCTGAAAGTTCAGAATATGTTAGCAGCCCAAAAAAGGCCTCAAAATGCATTTTAGGCCTGCAAAAATGTTGAAATCTTTGGAGGTCAAAAAAAGGGGTTTACAGGCATCCTAGATCCCCTAAAGTCCAGAAAATGTTGGTGGCCTAAAAACGGTGTCAGGGAGCTCTGAATGTCCCAAAATCATTTGTAGCCTGAAAGGGGCATTAACCCACACCCTAGACGCCTGAAATTCCCAAAAAATAATTTTGACACGAAAAATGCATCCTACACCCCTGAAAGTTCAGAATATGTTAGCAGCCCAAAAAAGGCCTTAAAATGCATTTTAAGCCTGCAAAAATGTTGAAATCTTTGGAGGTCAAAAAAAGAGGTTTACAGGCATCCTAGATCCCCTAAAGTCCAGAAAATGTTGGTGGCCTAAAAACGGTGTCAGGGAGCTCTGAATGTCCCAAAAACATTTGCAGCCTGAAAAGGGCATTAACCTGCATCCAAGACCACTGAAATTCCCAAAAATAATTTTGATATGAAAAATGCATCCTGCACCCCTGAAAGTTCAGAATATGTTAGCAGCCCAAAAAGGCCTTAAAATGCATCTTAGGCCTGCAAAAATGTTGAAAACTTTGGAGGTCAAAAAAAGGGGTTTACAGGCATCCTAGACCCCCTAAAGTCCAGAAAATGGTGGTGGCGCAAAACCTGCGCCAGAGAGCTCTGAATGTCCCCAAATCATTTGCAGACTGAAAGGGGCATTACCCTGCACCCTAGACCATTGAAATTCCCACAAATAATTTTGACACGAAAAATGCATCCTACACCCCTGAAAGTTCAGAATATGTTAGCAGCCAAAAAAGGCCTTAAAATGCATCTTAGGCCTCCAAAAATGTTGAAAACTTTGGAGGCCCAAAAAAGGGGTTTACAGGCATCCTAGACCCCCTAAAGTCCAGAAAATGTTGGTGGCCTAAAAACTGTGTCAGAGAGCTCTGAATGTCCCAAAATCATTTGCCGCCTGAAAGGGGCATTAACCTCCACCCTAGACCATTGAAATTCCCACAAATAATTTTGACACGAAAAATGCATCCTACACCCCTGAAAGTTCAGAATATGTTAGCAGCCCAAAAAAGGCCTTAAAATGCCTCTTATGTCAGCAAAAATGTAGAAAAATTTGGAGGCCAAAAAAGGGGTTTACAGGCATCCTAGACCCCCTAAAGTCCAGAAAATGTTGGTTGCCTAAAAACTGTGTCAGAGAGCTCTGAATATCCCAAAACCATGTGCAGCCTGAAATGGGCATTAACCTGCATCCTAGACCACTGAAATTCCCAAAAATAATTTTGACACGAAAAATGTATCCTACACCCCTGAAAGTTCAGAATATGTTAGCAGCCCAAATAAGGCCTTAAAATGCATTTTAAGCCTGCAAAAATGTTGAAATCTTTGGAGGTCAAAAAAAGGGGTTTACAGGCATCCTAGATCCCCTAAAGTCCAGAAAATGTTGGTGGCCTGAAAAACTGTGTCAGGGAGCTCTGAATGTCCCAGAAACATTTGCAGCCTGAAAAGGGCATTAACCTGCATCCTAGACCACTGAAATTCCCAAAAATAATTTTGACATGAAAAATGCATCCTGTACTCCTGAAAGTTCAGAATATGTTAGCAGCCCAAAAAAGCCTTAAAATGCATCTTAGGCCTGCAAAAATGTTGAAAACTTTGGAGGTCAAAAAAAGGGCTTTACAGGCATCCTAGACCCCCTAAAGTCCAGAAAATGTTGGTGGCCCAAAAACTGTGCCAGGGAGCTCTGAAAGCCCAAAATCATTTGTAGCCTGAAAGGGGCATTATCCCACACCCTAGACGCCTGAAATTCCCCAAAATATTTTTGGCACAAAAATGCATCCTACACCCCTGAAAGTTCAGAATATGTCAGCAGCCCAAAAAAGGCCTTAAAATGCATCTTAAGCCTGCAAAAAGGTTGAAAACTTTGGAGGCCCAAAAAAGGGGTTTACAGGAATCCTAGATCCCCTAAAGTCCAGAAAATGTTGGTGGCCTAAAAACTGTGTCAGGGAGCTCTGAATGTCCCAAAAACATTTGCAGCCTGAAAAGGGCATTAACCTGCATCCTAGACCACTGAAATTCCCAAAAATAATTTTGATATGAAAAATGCATCCTGCACCCTTGAAAGTTCAGAATATGTTAGCAGCCCAGAAAAGGCCTTAAAATGCATCTTAGGCCTGCAAAAATGTTGAAAACTTTGGAGGACAAAAAAAGGAGTTTACAGGCATCCTGGACCCCCTAAAGTCCAGAAAATGTTGGTGGCCCAAAAACTGTGCCAGAGAGCTCTGAATGTCCCAAAATCATTTGTAGCCTGAAAGGGGCATTAACCCACACCCGAGACGCCTGAAATTCCCAAAAAATAATTTTGACACGAAAAAAGCATCCTACACCCCTGAAAGTTCAGAATATGTTAACAGCCCAAAGAAGGCCTTAAAATGCATCTTAGGCCTTCAAAAATGTTGAAAACTTTGGAGGCCCAAAAAAGGGGTTTACAGGCATCCTAGACCCCCTAAAGTCCAGAAAATGTTGGTGGCCTAAAAACTGTGTCAGAGAGCTCTGAATATCCCAAAAACATTTGCAGCCTGAAAAGGGCATTAACCTGCATCCTAGACCACTGAAATTCCCAAAAATAATTTTGACATGAAAAATGCATCCTGTACCCCTGAAAGTTCAGAATATGTTAGCAACCCAAAAAGGCCTTAAAATGCATCTTAGGCCTGCAAAAATGTTGAAAACTTTGGAGGTCAAAAAAAGGGGTTTACAGGCATCCTAGACCCCCTAAAGTCCAGAAAATGGTGGTGGCGCAAAAACTGCGCCAGAGAGCTCTGAATGTCCCCAAATCATTTGCAGCCTGAAAGGGGCATTACCCGGCACCCTAGACCATTGAAATTCCCACAAATAATTTTGACACGAAAAATGCATCCTACACCCCTGAAAGTTCAGAATATGTTAGCAGCCCAAAAAAGGCCTTAAAATGCCGCTTATGTCAGCAAAAATGTTGAACACTTTGGAGGCCTAAAAAAGGGGTTTATAGGCATCCTAGACCCCCTAAAGTCCAGAAAATATTGGTGGCCAAAAATTGCGCCAGAGAGCTCTGAATGTCCCAGAAACATTTGCAGCCTGAAAAGGGCATTAACCTGCATCCTAGACCACTGAAATTCCCAAAAATTATTTTGACACGAAAAATGCATCCTACACCCCTGAAAGTTCAGAATATGTTAGCAGCCCCAAAAGGCCTTAAAATGCATCTTAGGCCTGCAAAAATGTTGAACACTTTGGTGGTCAAAAAAAGGGGTTTACAGGCATCCTAGACCCCCTAAAGTCCAGAAAATGGTGGTGGCTTTAAAACTGTGCCAGAGAGCTCTGAATGTCCCAAAATCATTTGTAGCCTGAAAGGGGCATTAACCCACACCCTAGACGCCTGAAATTCCCCAAAAATAATTTTGACACGAAAAATGCATCCTACACCCCTGAAAGTTCAGAATATGTTAATAGCCCAAAGAAGGCCTTAAAATGCATCTTAGGCCTTCAAAAATGTTGAAAACTTTGGAGGCCCAAAAAAGGGGTTTACAGGCATCCTAGACCCCCTAAAGTCCAGAAAATGTTGGTGGCCTAAAAACTGTGTCAGAGAGCTCTGAATATCCCAAAAACATTTGCAGCCTGAAAAGGGCATTAACCTGCACCCTAGACCATTGAAATTCCCACAAATAATTTTGACACGAAAAATGCATCCTACACCCCTGAAAGTTCAGAATATGTTAGCAGCCGAAAAAAGGCCTTAACATGCATCTTGGGCCTGCAAAAATGTTGAAAACTTTGGAGGTCAAAAAAAGGGGTTTACAGGCATCCTAGACCCCTTAAAGTCCAGAAAATGTTGGTGGCCAAAAATTGTGCCAGAGAGCTCTGAATGTCCCAGAAACATTTGCAGCCTGAAAGGAGCATTAACCCGCATCCTAGACCACTGAAATTCCCAAAAATAATTTTGACATGAAAAATGCATCCTGCACCCCCGAAAGTTCAGAATATGTCAGCAGCCCAAAAAAGGCCTTAAAATGCATCTTAAGCCTGCAAAAAGGTTGAAAACTTTGGAGGCCCAAAAAAGGGGTTTACAGGAATCCTAGATCCCCTAAAGTCCAGAAAATGTTGGTGGCTTAAAAACTGTGTCAGAGAGCTCTGAATATCCCAAAAACATTTGCAGCCTGAAAAGGGCATTAACCTGCATCCTAGACCACTGAAATTCCCAAAAATAATTTTGACATGAAAAATGCATCCTGTACTCCTGAAAGTTCAGAATATGTTAGCAGCCCAAAAAGGCCTTAAAATGCATCTTAGGCCTGCAAAAATGTTGAAAACTTTGGAGGTCAAAAAAAGGGCTTTACAGGCATCCTAGACCCCCTAAAGTCCAGAAAATGTTGGTGGCCCAAAAACTGTGCCAGGGAGCTCTGAAAGCCCAAAATCATATGTAGCCCAAAAGGGGCATTATCCCACACCCTAGAGGCCTGAAATTCCCCAAAATATTTTTGGCACAAAAATGCATCCTACACCCCTGAAAGTTCAGAATATGTCAGCAGCCCAAAAAAGGCCTTAAAATGCATCTTAAGCCTGCAAAAAGGTTGAAAACTTTGGAGGCCCAAAAAAGGGGTTTACAGGAATCCTAGATCCCCTAAAGTCCAGAAAATGTTGGTGGCCTAAAAACTGTGTCAGGGAGCTCTGAATGTCCCAAAAATATTTGCAGCCTGAAAAGGGCATTAACCTGCATCCTAGACCACTGAAATTCCCAAAAATAATTTTGATATGAAAAATGCATCCTGCACCCTTGAAAGTTCAGAATATGTTAGCAGCCCAAAAAGGCCTTAAAATGCATCTTAGGACTGCAAAAAAGGTTGAAAACTTTGGAGGTCAAAAAAAGGGGTTTACAGGCATCCTAGACCTCCTAAAGTCCAGAAAATGTTGGTGGCCTAAAAACTGCGCCAGAGAGCTCTGAATGTCCCAAAATCATTTGCAGCCTGAAAGGGGCATTACCCTGCACCCTAGACCACTGAAATTCCCAAAAATTATTTTGACACGAAAAATGCATCCTACACCCGTGAAAGTTCAGAATATGTTAGCAGCCCAAAAACGGCCTTAAAATGCATTTTTGGCCTGCAAAAATGTTGAAAACTTTGGAGGCCCAAAAAAGGGGTTTACAGGCATCCTAGGCCCCCTAAACTCCAGAAAATGGTGGTGGATTTAAAACTGTGCCAGAGAGCTCTGAATGTCCCAAAATCATTTGTAGCCTGAAAGGGGCATTAACCCACACCCTAGACGCCTGAAATTCCCCAAAAATAATTTTGACACGAAAAATGCATCCTACACCCCTGAAAGTTCAGAATATGTTAATAGCCCAAAGAAGGCCTTAAAATGCATCTTAGGCCTTCAAAAATGTTGAAAACTTTGGAGGCCCAAAAAAGGGGTTTACAGGCATCCTAGACCCCCTAAAGTCCAGAAAATGTTGGTGGCCTAAAAACTGTGTCAGAGAGCTCTGAATATCCCAAAAACATTTGCAGCCTGAAAAGGGCATTAACCTGCACCCTAGACCATTGAAATTCCCACAAATAATTTTGACACGCAAAATGCATCCTACACCCCTGAAAGTTCAGAATATGTTAGCAGCCGAAAAAAGGCCTTAAAGTGCATCTTGGGCCTGCAAAAATGTTGAAAACTTTGGAGGTCAAAAAAAGGGGTTTACAGGCATCCTAGACCCCTTAAAGTCCAGAAAATGTTGGTGGCCCAAAAACTGTGCCAGAGAGCTCTGAATGTCCCAAAATCATTTGTAGCCTGAAAGGGGCATTAACCCACACCCTAGACGCCTGAAATTCCCAAAAATATTTTTGGCACAAAAATGCATCCTACACCCCTGAAAGTTCAGAATATGTTAGCAGCTCAAAAAAGGCCTTAAAATGCATCTTAGGCCTTCAAAAATGTTGAAAACTTTGGAGGCCCAAAAAAGGGGTTTACAGGCATCCTAGACCCCCTAAAGTCCAGAAAATGTTGGTGGCCTAAAAACTGTGTCAGAGAGCTCTGAATATCCCAAAAACATTTGCAGCCTGAAAAGGGCATTAACCTTCATCCTAGACCACTGAAATTCCCAAAAATAATTTTGATATGAAAAATGCATCCTGCACCCCTGAAAGTTCAGAATATGTTAGCAGCCCAAAAAGGCCTTAAAATGCATCTTAGGCCTGCAAAAAAGGTTGAAAACTTTGGAGGTCAAAAAAAGGGGTTTACAGGCATCCTAGATCCCCTAAAGTCCAGAAAATGTTGGTGGCCTGAAAAACTGTGTCAGGGAGCTCTGAATGTCCCAAAAACATTTGCAGCCTGAAAAGGGCATTAACCTGCATCCTAGACGACTGAAATTCCCAAAAATAATTTTGACATGAAAAATGCATCCTGTACTCCTGAAAGTTCAGAATATATTAGCAGCCCAAAAAGGCCTTAAAATGCATCTTAGGCCTGCAAAAATGTTGAAAACTTTGGAGGACAAAACAAGGGGTTTACAGGCATCCTGGACCCCCTAAAGTCCAGAAAATGTTGGTGGCGCAAAAACTGCGCCAGAGAGCTCTGAATGTCCCAAAATCATTTGTAGCCTGAAAGGGGCATTAACCCACACCCTAGACCACTGAAATTCCCAAAAAATAATTTTGACACGAAAAATGCATCCTACACCCCTGAAAGTTCAGAACATGTTAGCAGCCCAAAAAAGGGCCTTAAAATGCATCTTAAGCCTGCAAAAATGTTGAAAACTTTGGAGATCAAAAAAAGAGGTTTACAGGCATCCTAGATCCCCTAAAGTCCAGAAAATGGTGGTGGCGCAAAAACTGCGCCAGAGAGTTCTGAATGTCTCAAAATCATTTGCAGCCTGAAAGGGGCATTAACCCACACCCTAGACGCCTGAAATTCCCAAAAATATTTTTGGAACAAAAATGCATCCTACACACCTGAAAGTTCAGAATATGTCAGCAGCCCAAAAAAGGCCTTAAAATGCCTCTTATATCAGCAAAAATGTTGAAAAATGTGGAGGCCCAAAAAAGGGGTTTACAGGCATCCTGGACCCCCTAAAGTCCAGAAAATGTTGGTGGCCTAAAAACTGTGTCAGAGAGCTCTGAATATCCCAAAACCATTTGTAGCCTGAAAAGGGCATTAACCTGCATCCTAGACCACTGAAATTCCCAAAAATAATTTTTGCACGAAAAATTCATCCTACACCCCTGAAAGTTCAGAATATGTTAGCAGCCCAAAAACGGCCTTAAAATGCATTTTAGGCCTGCAAAAATGTTGAAAGCTTTGGAGGGCCAAAAAAGGGGTTTACAGGCATCCTAGACCCCCTAAAGTCCAGAAAATGTTGGTGGCCCAAAAACTGTGCCAGAGAGCTCTGAATGTCCCAAAATCATGTGTAGCCTGAAAATGGCATTAACCTGCATCCTAGACCACTGAAATTCCCAAAAATACTTTTAATATGAAAAATGCATCCTGCACCCCTGAAAATTCAGAATATGTTAGCAGCCCAAAAAGGCCTTAAAATGCATCTTGGGCCTGCAAAAAAGGTTGAAAACTTTGGAGGTCAAAAAAAGGGGTTTACATGCATCCTAGACCCCCTAAAGTCCAGAAAATGGTTGTGGCGCAAAAACTGCGCCAGAGAGCTCTGAATGTCCCAAAATCATTTGCAGCCTGAAAGGGGCATTACCCTGCACCCTAGACCACTGAAATTCCCACAAATAATTTTGACACGAAAAATGCATCCTACACCCCTGAAAGTTCAGAATATGTTAGCAGCCGAAAAAAGGCCTTAAAATGCATCTTAGGCCTGCAAAAATGTTGAAAACTTTGGAGGTCAAAAAAAGAGGTTTACAGCCATCCTGGACCACCTAAAGTCCAGAAAATGTTGGTGGCCCAAAAACTGTGCCAGAGAGCTCTGAATATCCCAAAATCATTTGTAGCCTGAAAAGGGCATTAACCTGCATCCTAGACGCCTGAAATTCCCAAAAAATAATTTTGACACGAAAAATGCATCCTACACCCCTGAAAGTTCAGAATATGTTAGCAGCTCAAAAAAGGCCTTAAAAAGCCTCTTATGTCAGCAAAAATGTTGAACACTTTGGAGGACTAAAAAAGGGGTTTATAGGCATCCTAGACCCCCTAAAGTCCAGAAAATGTTGGTGGCCAAAAATTGTGCCAGAGAGCTCTGAATGTCCCAAAAACATTTGCAGCCTGAAAAGGGCATTAACCTGCATCCTAGATCACTGAAATTCCCAAAAATAATTTTGATATGAAAAATGCATCCTGCACCCTTGAAAGTTCAGAATATGTTAGCAGCCCAAAAAGGCCTTAAAATGCATCTTAGGACTGCAAAAAAGGTTGAAAACTTTGGAGGTCAAAAAAAGGGGTTTACAGGCAACCTAGACCCCCTAAAGTCCAGAAAATGGTGGTGGCGCAAAAAGTGCGCCAGAGAGCTCTGAATGTCCCAAAATCATTTGCAGCCTGAAAGGGGCATTACCCTGCACCCTAGACCACTGAAATTCCCACAAATAATTTTGACACAAAAAATGCATCCTACACCCTGAAAGTTCAGAATATGTTAGCAGCCCAAAAAAGGCCTTAAAATTCCTCTTATGTCAGCAAAAATGTTGAACACTTTGGAGGCCCAAAAAAGGGGCTTACAGGCATCCTGGACCCCCTAAAGTCCAGAAAATGTTGGTGGCCTGAAAAACTGTGTCAGGGAGCTCCGAATGTCCCATAAACATTTGCAGCCTGAAAAGGGCATTAACCCGCATCCTAGACCACTGAAATTCCCAAAAATAATTTTGACACAAAAAATGCATCCTACACCCCTGTAAGTTCAGAATATGTTAGCAGCCCAAAAAAGGCCTTAAAATGCATCTTAGGCCTGCAAAAATGTTGAAAACTTTGGAGGTCAAAAAAAGGGGTTTACAGGCATCCTAGACCCCCTAAAGTCCAGAAAATGGTGGTGGCGCAAAAACTGCGCCAGAGAGCTCTGAATGTCCTCAAATCATTTGCATCCTACACCCCTGAAAGTTCAGAATATGTTAGCAGCCCAGAAAAGGCCTTAAAATGCATCTTAGGCCTGCAAAAATGTTGAAAACTTTGGAGGACAAAAAAAGGGGTTTACAGGCATCCTGGACCCCCTAAAGTCCAGAAAATGTTGTTGGCCCAAAAACTGTGCCAGAGAGCTCTGAATGTCCCAAAATCATTTGTAGCCTGAAAGGGGCATTAACCCACACCCGAGATGCCTGAAATTCCCAAAAAATAATTTTGACACGAAAAATGCATCCTACACCCCTGAAAGTTCAGAATATGTTAACAGCCCAAAGAAGGCCTTAAAATGCATCTTAGGCCTTCAAAAATGTTGAAAACTTTGGAGGCCCAAAAAAGGGGTTTACAGGCATCCTAGACCCCCTAAAGTCCAGAAAATGTTGGTGGCCTAAAAACTGTGTCAGAGAGCTCTGAATATCCCAAAAACATGCAGCCTGAAAAGGGCATTAACCTGCATCCTAGACCACTGAAATTCCCAAAAATAATTTTGACACGAAAAATGCATCCTACACCCCTGAAAGTTCAGAATATGTTAGCAGCCCAAAAAAGGCCTTAAAATGCATTTTAAGCCTGCAAAAATGTTGAAATCTTTGGAGGTCAAAAAAAGAGGTTTACAGGCATCCTAGATCCCCTAAAGTCCAGAAAATGTTGGTGGCCTAAAAACTGTGTCAGGGAGCTCTGAATGTCCCAAAAACATTTGCAGCCTGAAAAGGGCTTTAACCTGCATCCTAGACCACTGAAATTCCCAAAAATAATTTTGACATGAAAAATGCATTCTGTACCCCTGAAAGTTCAGAATATGTTAGCAGCCGAAAAAAGGCCTTAAAATGCATCTTAGGCCTGCAAAAATGTTGAAAACTTTGGAGGTCAAAAAACGGGGTTTACAGGCATCCTAGACCCCTTAAAGTCCAGAAAATGTTGGTGGCCCAAAAACTGTGCCAGAGAGCTCTGAATATCCCAAAATCATTTGTAGCCTGAAAAGGGCATTAACCTGCATCCTAGACGCCTGAAATTCCCAAAAAATAATTTTGACACGAAAAATGCATCCTACACCCCTGAAAGTTCAGAATATGTTAGCAGCCCAAAAAAGGCCTTAAAATGCCGCTTATGTCAGCAAAAATGTTGAACACTTTGGAGGCCTAAAAAAGGGGTTTATAGGCATCCTAGACCCCCTAAAGTCCAGAAAATATTGGTGGCCAAAAATTGCACCAGAGAGCTCTGAATGTCCCAGAAACATTTGCAGCCTGAAAAGGGCATTAACCTGCATCCTAGACCACTGAAATTCCCAAAAATTATTTTGACACGAAAAATGCATCCTACACCCGTGAAAGTTCAGAATATGTTAGCATCCCAAAAACGGCCTTAAAATGCATTTTTGGCCTGCGAAAATGTTGAAAACTTTGGAGGCCCAAAAAAGGGGTTTACAGGCATCCTAGAACCCCTAAAGTCCAAAAAATGTTGGTGCCTAAAAACTGTGTCAGAGAGCTCTGAATATCCCAAAAACATTTGCAGCCTGAAAAGGGCATTAACCTGCATCCTAGACCACTGAAATTCCCAAAAATAATTGTGATATGAAAAATGCATCCTGCACCCCTGAAAGTTCAGAATATGTTAGCAGCCCCAAAAGGCCTTAAAATGCATCTTAGGCCTGCAAAAATGTTGAACACTTTGTTGGTCAAAAAAAGGGGTTTACAGGCATCCTAGACCCCCTAAAGTCCAGAAAATGGTGGTGGCTTTAAAACTGTGCCAGAGAGCTCTGAATGTCCCAAAATCATTTGTAGCCTGAAAGGGGCATTAACCCACACCCTAGACGCCTGAAATTCCCCAAAAATAATTTTGACACGAAAAATGCATCCTACACCCCTGAAAGTTCAGAATATGTTAATAGCCCAAAGAAGGCCTTAAAATGCATCTTAGGCCTTCAAAAATGTTGAAAACTTTGGAGGCCCAAAAAAGGGGTTTACAGGCATCCTAGACCCCCTAAAGTCCAGAAAATGTTGGTGGCCTAAAAACTGTGTCAGAGAGCTCTGAATATCCCAAAAACATTTGCAGCCTGATAAGGGCATTAACCTGCAACCTAGACCATTGAAATTCCCACAAATAATTTTGACACAAAAATGCATCCTACACCCCTGAAAGTTCAGAATATGTTCGCAGCCGAAAAAAGGCCTTAAAATGCATCTTGGGCCTGCAAAAATGTTGAAAACTTTGGAGGTCAAAAAAAGGGGTTTACAGGCATCCTAGACCCCTTAAAGTCCAGAAAATGTTGGTGGGCCAAAAACTGTGCCAGAGAGCTCTGAATGTCCCAAAATCATTTGTAGCCTGAAAGGGGCATTAACCCACACCCTAGATGCCTGAAATTCCCAAAAATATTTTTGGCACAAAAATGCATCCTACACCCCTGAAAGTTCAGAATATGTTAGCAGCTCAAAAAAGGCCTTAAAATGCCTCTTATGTCAGCAAAAATGTTGAACACTTTGGAGGCCTAAAAAAGGGGTTTATAGGCATCCTAGACCCCCTAACGTCCAGAAAATGTTGGTGGCCAAAAATTGTGCCAGAGAGCTCTGAATGTCCCAGAAACATTTGCAGCCTGAAAGGAGCATTAACCCGCATCCTAGACCACTGAAATTCCCAAAAATAATTTTGACATGAAAAATGCATCCTGCACCCCCGAAAGTTCAGAATATGTCAGCAGCCCAAAAAAGGCCTTAAAATGCATCTTAAGCCTGCAAAAAGGTTGAAAACTTTGGAGGCCCAAAAAAGGGGTTTACAGGAATCCTAGATCCCCTAAAGTCCAGAAAATGTTGGTGGCCTAAAAACTGTGTCAGGGAGCTCTGAATGTCCCAAAAACATTTGCAGCCTGAAAAGGGCATTAACCTGCATCCTAGACCACTGAAATTCCCAAAAATAATTTTGATATGAAAAATGCATCCTGCACCCCTGAAAGTTCAGAATATGTTAGCATCCCAAAAAGGCCTTAAAATGCATCTTAGGCCTGCAAAAAAGGTTGAAAACTTTGGAGGTCAAAAAAAGGGGTTTACAGGCATCCTAGAACCCCTAAAGTCCAGAAAATGGTGGTGGCCTAAAAACTGTGTCAGAGAGCTCTGAATATCCCAAAAACATTTGCAGCCTGAAAAGGGCATTAACCTGCATCCTAGACCACTGAAATTGCCAAAAATAATTTTGACACGAAAAATGCATCCTACACCCCTGAAAGTTCAGAATATGTTAGCAGCCCAAAAAAGGCCTCAAAATGCATTTTAGGCCTGCAAAAATGTTGAAATCTTTGGAGGTCAAAAAAAGGGGTTTACAGGCATCCTAGATCCCCTAAAGTCCAGAAAATGTTGGTGGCCTAAAAACGGTGTCAGGGAGCTCTGAATGTCCCAAAATCATTTGTAGCCTGAAAGGGGCATTAACCCACACCCTAGACGCCTGAAATTCCCAAAAAATAATTTTGACACGAAAAATGCATCCTACACCCCTGAAAGTTCAGAATATGTTAGCAGCCCAAAAAAGGCCTTAAAATGCATTTTAAGCCTGCAAAAATGTTGAAATCTTTGGAGGTCAAAAAAAGAGGTTTACAGGCATCCTAGATCCCCTAAAGTCCAGAAAATGTTGGTGGCCTAAAAACGGTGTCAGGGAGCTCTGAATGTCCCAAAAACATTTGCAGCCTGAAAAGGGCATTAACCTGCATCCAAGACCACTGAAATTCCCAAAAATAATTTTGATATGAAAAATGCATCCTGCACCCCTGAAAGTTCAGAATATGTTAGCAGCCCAAAAAGGCCTTAAAATGCATCTTAGGCCTGCAAAAATGTTGAAAACTTTGGAGGTCAAAAAAAGGGGTTTACAGGCATCCTAGACCCCCTAAAGTCCAGAAAATGGTGGTGGCGCAAAACCTGCGCCAGAGAGCTCTGAATGTCCCCAAATCATTTGCAGACTGAAAGGGGCATTACCCTGCACCCTAGACCATTGAAATTCCCACAAATAATTTTGACACGAAAAATGCATCCTACACCCCTGAAAGTTCAGAATATGTTAGCAGCCAAAAAAGGCCTTAAAATGCATCTTAGGCCTCCAAAAATGTTGAAAACTTTGGAGGCCCAAAAAAGGGGTTTACAGGCATCCTAGACCCCCTAAAGTCCAGAAAATGTTGGTGGCCTAAAAACTGTGTCAGAGAGCTCTGAATGTCCCAAAATCATTTGCCGCCTGAAAGGGGCATTAACCTGCACCCTAGACCATTGAAATTCCCACAAATAATTTTGACACGAAAAATGCATCCTACACCCCTGAAAGTTCAGAATATGTTAGCAGCCCAAAAAAGGCCTTAAAATGCCTCTTATGTCAGCAAAAATGTAGAAAAATTTGGAGGCCAAAAAAGGGGTTTACAGGCATCCTAGACCCCCTAAAGTCCAGAAAATGTTGGTTGCCTAAAAACTGTGTCAGAGAGCTCTGAATATCCCAAAACCATGTGCAGCCTGAAATGGGCATTAACCTGCATCCTAGACCACTGAAATTCCCAAAACTAATTTTGACACGAAAAATGTATCCTACACCCCTGAAAGTTCAGAATATGTTAGCAGCCCAAATAAGGCCTTAAAATGCATTTTAAGCCTGCAAAAATGTTGAAATCTTTGGAGGTCAAAAAAAGGGGTTTACAGGCATCCTAGATCCCCTAAAGTCCAGAAAATGTTGGTGGCCTGAAAAACTGTGTCAGGGAGCTCTGAATGTCCCAGAAACATTTGCAGCCTGAAAAGGGCATTAACCTGCATCCTAGACCACTGAAATTCCCAAAAATAATTTTGACATGAAAAATGCATCCTGTACTCCTGAAAGTTCAGAATATGTTAGCAGCCCAAAAAAGCCTTAAAATGCATCTTAGGCCTGCAAAAATGTTGAAAACTTTGGAGGTCAAAAAAAGGGCTTTACAGGCATCCTAGACCCCCTAAAGTCCAGAAAATGTTGGTGGCCCAAAAACTGTGCCAGGGAGCTCTGAAAGCCCAAAATCATTTGTAGCCTGAAAGGGGCATTATCCCACACCCTAGACGCCTGAAATTCCCCAAAATATTTTTGGCACAAAAATGCATCCTACACCCCTGAAAGTTCAGAATATGTCAGCAGCCCAAAAAAGGCCTTAAAATGCATCTTAAGCCTGCAAAAAGGTTGAAAACTTTGGAGGCCCAAAAAAGGGGTTTACAGGAATCCTAGATCCCCTAAAGTCCAGAAAATGTTGGTGGCCTAAAAACTGTGTCAGGGAGCTCTGAATGTCCCAAAAACATTTGCAGCCTGAAAAGGGCATTAACCTGCATCCTAGACCACTGAAATTCCCAAAAATAATTTTGATATGAAAAATGCATCCTGCACCCTTGAAAGTTCAGAATATGTTAGCAGCCCAGAAAAGGCCTTAAAATGCATCTTAGGCCTGCAAAAATGTTGAAAACTTTGGAGGACAAAAAAAGGAGTTTACAGGCATCCTGGACCCCCTAAAGTCCAGAAAATGTTGGTGGCCCAAAAACTGTGCCAGAGAGCTCTGAATGTCCCAAAATCATTTGTAGCCTGAAAGGGGCATTAACCCACACCCGAGACGCCTGAAATTCCCAAAAAATAATTTTGACACGAAAAAAGCATCCTACACCCCTGAAAGTTCAGAATATGTTAACAGCCCAAAGAAGGCCTTAAAATGCATCTTAGGCCTTCAAAAATGTTGAAAACTTTGGAGGCCCAAAAAAGGGGTTTACAGGCATCCTAGACCCCCTAAAGTCCAGAAAATGTTGGTGGCCTAAAAACTGTGTCAGAGAGCTCTGAATATCCCAAAAACATTTGCAGCCTGAAAAGGGCATTAACCTGCATCCTAGACCACTGAAATTCCCAAAAATAATTTTGACATGAAAAATGCATCCTGTACCCCTGAAAGTTCAGAATATGTTAGCAACCCAAAAAGGCCTTAAAATGCATCTTAGGCCTGCAAAAATGTTGAAAACTTTGGAGGTCAAAAAAAGGGGTTTACAGGCATCCTAGACCCCCTAAAGTCCAGAAAATGGTGGTGGCGCAAAAACTGCGCCAGAGAGCTCTGAATGTCCCCAAATCATTTGCAGCCTGAAAGGGGCATTACCCGGCACCCTAGACCATTGAAATTCCCACAAATAATTTTGACACGAAAAATGCATCCTACACCCCTGAAAGTTCAGAATATGTTAGCAGCCCAAAAAAGGCCTTAAAATGCCGCTTATGTCAGCAAAAATGTTGAACACTTTGGAGGCCTAAAAAAGGGGTTTATAGGCATCCTAGACCCCCTAAAGTCCAGAAAATATTGGTGGCCAAAAATTGCGCCAGAGAGCTCTGAATGTCCCAGAAACATTTGCAGCCTGAAAAGGGCATTAACCTGCATCCTAGACCACTGAAATTCCCAAAAATTATTTTGACACGAAAAATGCATCCTACACCCCTGAAAGTTCAGAATATGTTAGCAGCCCCAAAAGGCCTTAAAATGCATCTTAGGCCTGCAAAAATGTTGAACACTTTGGTGGTCAAAAAAAGGGGTTTACAGGCATCCTAGACCCCCTAAAGTCCAGAAAATGGTGGTGGCTTTAAAACTGTGCCAGAGAGCTCTGAATGTCCCAAAATCATTTGTAGCCTGAAAGGGGCATTAACCCACACCCTAGACGCCTGAAATTCCCCAAAAATAATTTTGACACGAAAAATGCATCCTACACCCCTGAAAGTTCAGAATATGTTAACAGCCCAAAGAAGGCCTTAAAATGCATCTTAGGCCTTCAAAAATGTTGAAAACTTTGGAGGCCCAAAAAAGGGGTTTACAGGCATCCTAGACCCCCTAAAGTCCAGAAAATGTTGGTGGCCTAAAAACTGTGTCAGAGAGCTCTGAATATCCCAAAAACATGCAGCCTGAAAAGGGCATTAACCTGCATCCTAGACCACTGAAATTCCCAAAAATAATTTTGACACGAAAAATGCATCCTACACCCCTGAAAGTTCAGAATATGTTAGCAGCCCAAAAAAGGCCTTAAAATGCATTTTAAGCCTGCAAAAATGTTGAAATCTTTGGAGGTCAAAAAAAGAGGTTTACAGGCATCCTAGATCCCCTAAAGTCCAGAAAATGTTGGTGGCCTAAAAACTGTGTCAGGGAGCTCTGAATGTCCCAAAAACATTTGCAGCCTGAAAAGGGCTTTAACCTGCATCCTAGACCACTGAAATTCCCAAAAATAATTTTGACATGAAAAATGCATTCTGTACCCCTGAAAGTTCAGAATATGTTAGCAGCCGAAAAAAGGCCTTAAAATGCATCTTAGGCCTGCAAAAATGTTGAAAACTTTGGAGGTCAAAAAACGGGGTTTACAGGCATCCTAGACCCCTTAAAGTCCAGAAAATGTTGGTGGCCCAAAAACTGTGCCAGAGAGCTCTGAATATCCCAAAATCATTTGTAGCCTGAAAAGGGCATTAACCTGCATCCTAGACGCCTGAAATTCCCAAAAAATAATTTTGACACGAAAAATGCATCCTACACCCCTGAAAGTTCAGAATATGTTAGCAGCCCAAAAAAGGCCTTAAAATGCCGCTTATGTCAGCAAAAATGTTGAACACTTTGGAGGCCTAAAAAAGGGGTTTATAGGCATCCTAGACCCCCTAAAGTCCAGAAAATATTGGTGGCCAAAAATTGCACCAGAGAGCTCTGAATGTCCCAGAAACATTTGCAGCCTGAAAAGGGCATTAACCTGCATCCTAGACCACTGAAATTCCCAAAAATTATTTTGACACGAAAAATGCATCCTACACCCGTGAAAGTTCAGAATATGTTAGCATCCCAAAAACGGCCTTAAAATGCATTTTTGGCCTGCGAAAATGTTGAAAACTTTGGAGGCCCAAAAAAGGGGTTTACAGGCATCCTAGAACCCCTAAAGTCCAAAAAATGTTGGTGCCTAAAAACTGTGTCAGAGAGCTCTGAATATCCCAAAAACATTTGCAGCCTGAAAAGGGCATTAACCTGCATCCTAGACCACTGAAATTCCCAAAAATAATTGTGATATGAAAAATGCATCCTGCACCCCTGAAAGTTCAGAATATGTTAGCAGCCCCAAAAGGCCTTAAAATGCATCTTAGGCCTGCAAAAATGTTGAACACTTTGTTGGTCAAAAAAAGGGGTTTACAGGCATCCTAGACCCCCTAAAGTCCAGAAAATGGTGGTGGCTTTAAAACTGTGCCAGAGAGCTCTGAATGTCCCAAAATCATTTGTAGCCTGAAAGGGGCATTAACCCACACCCTAGACGCCTGAAATTCCCCAAAAATAATTTTGACACGAAAAATGCATCCTACACCCCTGAAAGTTCAGAATATGTTAATAGCCCAAAGAAGGCCTTAAAATGCATCTTAGGCCTTCAAAAATGTTGAAAACTTTGGAGGCCCAAAAAAGGGGTTTACAGGCATCCTAGACCCCCTAAAGTCCAGAAAATGTTGGTGGCCTAAAAACTGTGTCAGAGAGCTCTGAATATCCCAAAAACATTTGCAGCCTGATAAGGGCATTAACCTGCAACCTAGACCATTGAAATTCCCACAAATAATTTTGACACAAAAATGCATCCTACACCCCTGAAAGTTCAGAATATGTTCGCAGCCGAAAAAAGGCCTTAAAATGCATCTTGGGCCTGCAAAAATGTTGAAAACTTTGGAGGTCAAAAAAAGGGGTTTACAGGCATCCTAGACCCCTTAAAGTCCAGAAAATGTTGGTGGGCCAAAAACTGTGCCAGAGAGCTCTGAATGTCCCAAAATCATTTGTAGCCTGAAAGGGGCATTAACCCACACCCTAGATGCCTGAAATTCCCAAAAATATTTTTGGCACAAAAATGCATCCTACACCCCTGAAAGTTCAGAATATGTTAGCAGCTCAAAAAAGGCCTTAAAATGCCTCTTATGTCAGCAAAAATGTTGAACACTTTGGAGGCCTAAAAAAGGGGTTTATAGGCATCCTAGACCCCCTAACGTCCAGAAAATGTTGGTGGCCAAAAATTGTGCCAGAGAGCTCTGAATGTCCCAGAAACATTTGCAGCCTGAAAGGAGCATTAACCCGCATCCTAGACCACTGAAATTCCCAAAAATAATTTTGACATGAAAAATGCATCCTGCACCCCCGAAAGTTCAGAATATGTCAGCAGCCCAAAAAAGGCCTTAAAATGCATCTTAAGCCTGCAAAAAGGTTGAAAACTTTGGAGGCCCAAAAAAGGGGTTTACAGGAATCCTAGATCCCCTAAAGTCCAGAAAATGTTGGTGGCCTAAAAACTGTGTCAGGGAGCTCTGAATGTCCCAAAAACATTTGCAGCCTGAAAAGGGCATTAACCTGCATCCTAGACCACTGAAATTCCCAAAAATAATTTTGATATGAAAAATGCATCCTGCACCCCTGAAAGTTCAGAATATGTTAGCATCCCAAAAAGGCCTTAAAATGCATCTTAGGCCTGCAAAAAAGGTTGAAAACTTTGGAGGTCAAAAAAAGGGGTTTACAGGCATCCTAGAACCCCTAAAGTCCAGAAAATGGTGGTGGCCTAAAAACTGTGTCAGAGAGCTCTGAATATCCCAAAAACATTTGCAGCCTGAAAAGGGCATTAACCTGCATCCTAGACCACTGAAATTGCCAAAAATAATTTTGACACGAAAAATGCATCCTACACCCCTGAAAGTTCAGAATATGTTAGCAGCCCAAAAAAGGCCTCAAAATGCATTTTAGGCCTGCAAAAATGTTGAAATCTTTGGAGGTCAAAAAAAGGGGTTTACAGGCATCCTAGATCCCCTAAAGTCCAGAAAATGTTGGTGGCCTAAAAACGGTGTCAGGGAGCTCTGAATGTCCCAAAATCATTTGTAGCCTGAAAGGGGCATTAACCCACACCCTAGACGCCTGAAATTCCCAAAAAATAATTTTGACACGAAAAATGCATCCTACACCCCTGAAAGTTCAGAATATGTTAGCAGCCCAAAAAAGGCCTTAAAATGCATTTTAAGCCTGCAAAAATGTTGAAATCTTTGGAGGTCAAAAAAAGAGGTTTACAGGCATCCTAGATCCCCTAAAGTCCAGAAAATGTTGGTGGCCTAAAAACGGTGTCAGGGAGCTCTGAATGTCCCAAAAACATTTGCAGCCTGAAAAGGGCATTAACCTGCATCCAAGACCACTGAAATTCCCAAAAATAATTTTGATATGAAAAATGCATCCTGCACCCCTGAAAGTTCAGAATATGTTAGCAGCCCAAAAAGGCCTTAAAATGCATCTTAGGCCTGCAAAAATGTTGAAAACTTTGGAGGTCAAAAAAAGGGGTTTACAGGCATCCTAGACCCCCTAAAGTCCAGAAAATGGTGGTGGCGCAAAACCTGCGCCAGAGAGCTCTGAATGTCCCCAAATCATTTGCAGACTGAAAGGGGCATTACCCTGCACCCTAGACCATTGAAATTCCCACAAATAATTTTGACACGAAAAATGCATCCTACACCCCTGAAAGTTCAGAATATGTTAGCAGCCAAAAAAGGCCTTAAAATGCATCTTAGGCCTCCAAAAATGTTGAAAACTTTGGAGGCCCAAAAAAGGGGTTTACAGGCATCCTAGACCCCCTAAAGTCCAGAAAATGTTGGTGGCCTAAAAACTGTGTCAGAGAGCTCTGAATGTCCCAAAATCATTTGCCGCCTGAAAGGGGCATTAACCTGCACCCTAGACCATTGAAATTCCCACAAATAATTTTGACACGAAAAATGCATCCTACACCCCTGAAAGTTCAGAATATGTTAGCAGCCCAAAAAAGGCCTTAAAATGCCTCTTATGTCAGCAAAAATGTAGAAAAATTTGGAGGCCAAAAAAGGGGTTTACAGGCATCCTAGACCCCCTAAAGTCCAGAAAATGTTGGTTGCCTAAAAACTGTGTCAGAGAGCTCTGAATATCCCAAAACCATGTGCAGCCTGAAATGGGCATTAACCTGCATCCTAGACCACTGAAATTCCCAAAACTAATTTTGACACGAAAAATGTATCCTACACCCCTGAAAGTTCAGAATATGTTAGCAGCCCAAATAAGGCCTTAAAATGCATTTTAAGCCTGCAAAAATGTTGAAATCTTTGGAGGTCAAAAAAAGGGGTTTACAGGCATCCTAGATCCCCTAAAGTCCAGAAAATGTTGGTGGCCTGAAAAACTGTGTCAGGGAGCTCTGAATGTCCCAGAAACATTTGCAGCCTGAAAAGGGCATTAACCTGCATCCTAGACCACTGAAATTCCCAAAAATAATTTTGACATGAAAAATGCATCCTGTACTCCTGAAAGTTCAGAATATGTTAGCAGCCCAAAAAAGCCTTAAAATGCATCTTAGGCCTGCAAAAATGTTGAAAACTTTGGAGGTCAAAAAAAGGGCTTTACAGGCATCCTAGACCCCCTAAAGTCCAGAAAATGTTGGTGGCCCAAAAACTGTGCCAGGGAGCTCTGAAAGCCCAAAATCATTTGTAGCCTGAAAGGGGCATTATCCCACACCCTAGACGCCTGAAATTCCCCAAAATATTTTTGGCACAAAAATGCATCCTACACCCCTGAAAGTTCAGAATATGTCAGCAGCCCAAAAAAGGCCTTAAAATGCATCTTAAGCCTGCAAAAAGGTTGAAAACTTTGGAGGCCCAAAAAAGGGGTTTACAGGAATCCTAGATCCCCTAAAGTCCAGAAAATGTTGGTGGCCTAAAAACTGTGTCAGGGAGCTCTGAATGTCCCAAAAACATTTGCAGCCTGAAAAGGGCATTAACCTGCATCCTAGACCACTGAAATTCCCAAAAATAATTTTGATATGAAAAATGCATCCTGCACCCTTGAAAGTTCAGAATATGTTAGCAGCCCAGAAAAGGCCTTAAAATGCATCTTAGGCCTGCAAAAATGTTGAAAACTTTGGAGGACAAAAAAAGGAGTTTACAGGCATCCTGGACCCCCTAAAGTCCAGAAAATGTTGGTGGCCCAAAAACTGTGCCAGAGAGCTCTGAATATCCCAAAAACATTTGCAGCCTGAAAAGGGCATTAACCTGCACCCTAGACCATTGAAATTCCCACAAATAATTTTGACACGAAAAATGCATCCTACACCCCTGAAAGTTCAGAATATGTTAGCAGCCGAAAAAAGGCCTTAACATGCATCTTGGGCCTGCAAAAATGTTGAAAACTTTGGAGGTCAAAAAAAGGGGTTTACAGGCATCCTAGACCCCTTAAAGTCCAGAAAATGTTGGTGGCCAAAAATTGTGCCAGAGAGCTCTGAATGTCCCAGAAACATTTGCAGCCTGAAAGGAGCATTAACCCGCATCCTAGACCACTGAAATTCCCAAAAATAATTTTGACATGAAAAATGCATCCTGCACCCCCGAAAGTTCAGAATATGTCAGCAGCCCAAAAAAGGCCTTAAAATGCATCTTAAGCCTGCAAAAAGGTTGAAAACTTTGGAGGCCCAAAAAAGGGGTTTACAGGAATCCTAGATCCCCTAAAGTCCAGAAAATGTTGGTGGCCTAAAAACTGTGTCAGGGAGCTCTGAATTTCCCAAAAACATTTGCAGCCTGAAAAGGGCATTAACCTGCATCCTAGACCACTGAAATTCCCAAAAATAATTTTGATATAAAAAATGCATCCTGCACCCCTGAAAGTTCAGAATATGTTAGCAACCCAAAAAGGCCTTAAAATGCATCTTAGGCCTGCAAAAAAGGTTGAAAACTTTGGAGGTCAAAAAAAGGGGTTTACAGGCATCCTAGAACCCCTAAAGTCCAGAAAATGGTGGTGGCTTAAAAACTGTGTCAGAGAGCTCTGAATATCCCAAAAACATTTGCAGCCTGAAAAGGGCATTAACCTGCATCCTAGACCACTGAAATTCCCAAAAATAATTTTGACATGAAAAATGCATCCTGTACTCCTGAAAGTTCAGAATATGTTAGCAGCCCAAAAAGGCCTTAAAATGCATCTTAGGCCTGCAAAAATGTTGAAAACTTTGGAGGACAAAAAAAGGGGTTTACAGGCATCCGGGACCCCCTAAAGTCCAGAAAATGTTGGTGGCCCAAAAACTGTGCCAGAGAGCTCTGAATGTCCCAAAATCATTTGTAGCCTGAAAGGGGCATTAACCGGCACCCTAGACCATTGAAATTCCCACAAATAATTTTGACACGAAAAATGCATCCTACACCCCTGAAAGTTCAGAATATGTTAGCAGCCCAAAAAAGGCCTTAAAATGCATTTTAAGCCTGCAAAAATGTTGAAATCTTTGGAGGTCAAAAAAAGAGGTTTACAGGCATCCTAGATCCCCTAAAGTCCAGAAAATGTTGGTGGCCTAAAAACGGTGTCAGGGAGCTCTGAATGTCCCAAAAACATTTGCAGCCTGAAAAGGGCATTAACCTGCATCCTAGACCACTGAAATTCCCAAAAATAATTTTGATATGAAAAATGCATCCTGCACCCCTGAAAGTTCAGAATATGTTACCAGCCCAAAAAGGCCTTGAAATGCATCTTAGGCCTGCAAAAATGTTGAAAACTTTGGAGGTCAAAAAAAGGGGTTTACAGGCATCCTAGACCCCCTAAAGTCCAGAAAATGGTGGTGGCGCAAAAACTGCGCCAGAGAGCTCTGAATGTCCCCAAATCATTTGCAGCCTGAAAGGGGCATTACCCTGCACCCTAGACCATTGAAATTCCCACAAATAATTTTGACACGAAAAATGCATCCTACACCCCTGAAAGTTCAGAATATGTTAGCAGCCGAAAAAAGGCCTTAAAATGCATCTTAGGCCTCCAAAAATGTTGAAAACTTTGGAGGCCCAAAAAAGGGGTTTACAGGCATCCTAGACCCCCTAAAGTCCAGAAAATGTTGGTGCCGCAAAAACTGCCCCAGAGAGCTCTGAATGTCCCAAAATCATTTGCAGCCTGAAAGGGGCATTACCCTGCACCCTAGACCACTGAAATTCCCACAAATAATTTTGACACAAAAAATGCATCCTACACCCCTGAAAGTTCAGAATATGTTCGCAGCTCAAAAAAGGCCTTAAAATGCCTCTTATGTCAGCAAAAATGTTGAAAAATTTGGAGGCACAAAAAAGGGGGTTACAGGCATCCTAGACCCCCTAAAGTCCAGAAAATGTTGGTGGCCAAAAATTGTGCCAGAGAGCTCTGAATGTCCCAGAAACATTTGCAGCCTGAAAGGAGCATTAACCCGCATCCTAGACCACTGAAATTCCCAAAAATAATTTTTGCACGAAAAATTCATCCTACACCCCTGAAAGTTCTGAATATGTTAGCATCCCAAAAAAGGCCTTAAAATGCCTCTTATGTCAGCAAAAATGTTGAAAAATTTGGAGGCCCAAAAAAGGGGGTTACAGGCATCCTGGACCCCCTAAAGTCCAGAAAATGTTGGTGGCCTAAAAACTGTGTCAGAGAGCTCTACATATCCCAAAACCATTTGTAGCCTGAAAAGGGCATTAACCTGCATCCTAGACCACTGAAATTCCCAAAAATTATTTTGACATGAAAAATGCATCCTGTACTCCTGAAAGTTCAGAATATGTTAGCAGCCCAAAAAGGCCTTAAAATGCATCTTAGGCCTGCAAAAATGTTGAAAACTTTGGAGGTCAAAAAAAGGGGTTTACAGGCATCCTAGACCCCCTAAAGTCCAGAAAATGTTGGTGGCCCAAAAACTGTGCCAGAGAGCTCTGAATGTCCCAAAATCATTTGTAGCCTGAAAGGGGCATTAACCCACACCCTAGATGCCTGAAATTCCCAAAAAATAATTTTGACACGAAAAATGCATTCTACACCCCTGAAAGTTCAGAATATGTTAGCAGCCCAAAAAAGGCCTTAAAATGCATCTTAGGCCTGCAAAAATGTTGAAAACTTTGGAGGTCAAAAAAAGGGTTTTACAGGCATCCTAGACCCCCTAAAGTCCAGAAAATGGTGGTGGTGAAAAAACCTGCATCAGAGAGCTCTGAATGTCCTCAAATCATTTGCATCCTACACCCCTGAAGGTTCAGAATATGTTAGCAGCCCAAAAAAGACCTTAAAATGCATCTTAGGCCTGCAAAAATGTTGAAAACTTTGGAGGTCAAAAAAAGGGGTTTACAGGCATCCGAGACCCCTTAAAGTCCAGAAAATGTTGGTGGCCCAAAAACTGTGCCAGAGAGCTCTGAATATCCCAAAATCATTTGTAGCCTGAAAAGGGCATTAACCTGCATCCTAGACGCCTGAAATTCCCAAAAAATAATTTTGACACGAAAAATGCATCCTACACCCCTGAAAGTTCAGAATATGTTAGCAGCCCAAAAAAGGCCTTAAAATGCCTCTTATGTCAGCAAAAATGTTGAACACTTTGGAGGCCTAAAAAAGGGGTTTATAGGCATCCTAGACCCCCTAAAGTCCAGAAAATATTGGTGGCCAAATATTGCGCCAGAGAGCTCTGAATGTCCCAGAAACATTTGCAGCCTGAAAAGGGCATTAACCTGCATCCTAGACCACTGAAATTCCCCAAAAATATTTTGACTCGAAAAATGCATCCTGCACCCGTGAAAGTTCAGAATATGTTAGCAGCCCAAAAACGGCCTTAAAATGCATTTTTGGCCTGCAAAAATGTTGAAAACTTTGGAGGCCCAAAAAAGGGGTTTACAGGCATCCTAGACCCCCTAAAGTCCAAAAAATGTTGGTGGCCTAAAAACTGTGTCAGAGAGCTCTGAATATCCCAAAAACATTTGCAGCCTGAAAAGGGCATTAACCTGCATCCTAGATCACTGAAATTCCCAAAAATAATTTTGACACGAAAAATGCATCCTACACCCCTGAAAGTTCAGAATATGTTAGGAGCCCCAAAAGGCCTTAAAATGCATCTTAGGCCTGCAAAAATATTGAACACTTTGGAGGTCAAAAAAAGGGGTTTACAGGCATCCTAGACCCCCTAACGTCCAGAAAATGGTGGTGGCTTTAAAACTGTGCCAGAGAGCTCTGAATGTCCCAAAATCATTTGTAGCCTGAAAGGGGCATTAACCCACACCCTAGACGCCTGAAATTCCCCAACAATAATTTTGACACGAAAAATGCATCCTACACCCCTGAAAGTTCAGAATATGTTAATAGCCCAAAGAAGGCCTTAAAATGCATCTTAGGCCTTCAAAAATGTTGAAAACTTTGGAGGCCCAAAAAAGGGGTTCACAAGCATCCTAGACGCCCTAAAGTCCAGAAAATGTTGGTGGCCTAAAAACTGTGTCAGAGAGCTCTGAATATCCCAAAAACATTTGCAGCCTGAAAAGGGCATTAACCTGCACCCTAGACCATTGAAATTCCCACAAATCATTTTGACACGAAAAATGCATCCTACACCCCTGAAAGTTCAGAATATGTTAGCAGCCGAAAAAAGGCCTTAAAATGCATCTTGGGCCTGCAAAAAAGGTTGAAAACTTTGGAGGTCAAAAAAAGGGGTTTACAGGCATCCTAGAACCCCTAAAGTCCAGAAAATGGTGGTGGCCTAAAAACTGTGGCAGAGAGCTCTGAATATCCCAAAAACATTTGCAGCCTGAAAAGGGCATTAACCTGCATCCTAGACCACTGAAATTGCCAAAAATAATTTTGACTTGAAAAATGCATCCTACACCCCTGAAAGTTCAGAATATGTTAGCAGCCCAAAAAAGGCCTTAAAATGCATTTTAGGCCTGCAAAAATGTTGAAATCTTTGGAGGTCAAAAAAAGGGGTTTATAGGCATCCGGGACCCCCTAAAGTCCAGAAAATGTTGGTGGCCCAAAAACTGTGCCAGAGAGCTCTGAATGTCCCAAAATCATTTGTAGCCTGAAAGGGGCATTAACCCACACCCTAGACGACTGAAATTCCCAAAAATAATTTTGACATGAAAAATGCATCCTGTACTCCTGAAAGTTCAGAATATGTTAGCAGCCCAAAAAAGGCCTTAAAAAGCCTCTTATGTCAGCAAAAATGTTGAACACTTTGGAGGCCTAAAAAAGGGGTTTATAGGCATCCTAGACCCCCTAAAGTCCAGAAAATGTTGGTGGCCAAAAATTGTGCCAGAGAGCTCTAAATGTCCCAGAAACATTTGCAGCCTGAAAGTTCAGAATATGTCAGCAGCCCAAAAAAGGCCTTAAAATGCATCTTAAGCCTGCAAAAAGGTTGAAAACTCTGGAGGCCCAAAAAAGGGGTTTACAGGCATCCTAGACCTCCTAAAGTCCAGAAAATGTTGGTGGCCTAAAAACTGTGTCAGAGAGCTCTGAATATCCCAAAAACATTTGCAGCCTGAAAAGGGCATTAACCTGCATCCTAGACCACTGAAATTCCCAAAAATAATTTTGACACGAAAAATGCATCCTACACCCCTGAAAGTTCAGAATATGTTAGCAGCCCAAATAAGGCCTTAAAATGCATTTTAAGCCTGCAAAAATGTTGAAATCTTTGGAGGTCAAAAAAAGGGGTTTACAGGCATCCTAGATCCCCTAAAGTCCAGAAAATGTTGGTGGCCTGAGAAACTGTGTCAGGGAGCTCTGAATGTCCCAAAAACATTTGCAGCCTGAAAAGGGCATTAACCTGCATCCTAGACCACTGAAATTCCCAAAAATAATTTTGACATGAAAAATGCATCCTGTACTCCTGAAAGTTCAGAATATGTTAGCAGCCCAAAAAGGCCTTAAAATGCATCTTAGGCCTGCAAAAATGTTGAAAACTTTGGAGGTCAAAAAAAAGGCTTTACAGGCATCCTAGACCCCCTAAAGTCCAGAAAATGTTGGTGGCCCAAAAACTGTGCCAGGGAGCTCTGAAAGCCCAAAATCATTTGTAGCCTGAAAGGGGCATTATCCCACACCCTAGACGCCTGAAATTCCCCAAAATATTTTTGGCACAAAAATGCATCCTACACCCCTGAAAGTTCAGAATATGTCAGCAGCCCAAAAAAGGCCTTAAAATGCATCTTAAGCCTGCAAAAAGGTTGAAAACTTTGGAGGCCCAAAAAATGGGTTTACAGGAATCCTAGATCCCCTAAAGTCCAGAAAATGTTGGTGGCCTAAAAACTGTGTCAGGGAGCTCTGAATGTCCCAAAAACATTTGCAGCCTGAAAAGGGCATTAACCTGCATCCTAGATCACTGAAATTCCCAAAAATAATTTTGATATGAAAAATGCATCCTGCACCCTTGAAAGTTCAGAATATGTTAGCAGCCCAAAAAGGCCTTAAAATGCATCTTAGGACTGCAAAAAAGGTTGAAAACTTTGGAGGTCAAAAAAGGGGTTTACAGGCATCCTAGACCCCCTAAAGTCCAGAAAATGGTGGTGGTGCAAAAACTGCGCCAGAGAGCTCTGAATGTCCCAAAATCATTTGCAGCCTGAAAGGGGCATTATCCTGCACCCTAGACCACTGAAATTCCCACAAATAATTTTGACACAAAAAATGCATCCTACACCCTGAAAGTTCAGAATATGTTAGCAGCCCAAAAAAGGCCTTAAAATTCCTCTTATGTCAGCAAAAATGTTGAACACTTTGGAGGCCCAAAAAAGGGGCTTACAGGCATCCTGGACCCCCTAAAGTCCAGAAAATGTTGGTGGCCTATAAAACTGTGTCAGGGAGCTCCGAATGTCCCAAAAACATTTGCAGCCTGAAAAGGGCATTAACCCGCATCCTAGACCACTGAAATTCCCAAAAATAATTTTGACACGAAAAATGCATCCTACACCCCTGTAAGTTCAGAATATGTTAGCAGCCCAAAAAAGGCCTTAAAATGCATCTTAGTCCTGCAAAAATGTTGAAAACTTTGGAGGTCAAAAAAAGGGGTTTACAGGCATCCTAGACCCCCTAAAGTCCAGAAAATGGTGGTGGTGCAAAAACTGCGCCAGAGAGCTCTGAATGTCCTCAAATCATTTGCATCCTACACCCCTGAAAGTTCAGAATATGTTAGCAGCCCAGAAAAGGCCTTAAAATGCATCTTAGGCCTGCAAAAATGTTGAAAACTTTGGAGGACAAAAAAAGGGGTTTACAGGCATCCTGGACCCCCTAAAGTCCAGAAAATGTTGTTGGCCCAAAAACTGTGCCAGAGAGCTCTGAATGTCCCAAAATCATTTGTAGCCTGAAAGGGGCATTAACCCACACCCGAGATGCCTGAAATTCCCAAAAAATAATTTTGACACGAAAAATGCATCCTACACCCCTGAAAGTTCAGAATATGTTAACAGCCCAAAGAAGGCCTTAAAACGCCTCCTAGGCCTTCAAAAATGTTGAAAACTTTGGAGGCCCAAAAAAGGGGTTTACAGGCATCCTAGACCCCCTAAAGTCCAGAAAATGTTGGTGGCCTAAAAACTGTGTCAGAGAGCTCTGAATATCCCAAAAACATGCAGCCTGAAAAGGGCATTAACCTGCATCCTAGACCACTGAAATTCCCAAAAATAATTTTGACACGAAAAATGCATCCTACACCCCTGAAAGTTCAGAATATGTTAGCAGTCCAAAAAAGGCCTTAAAATGCATTTTAAGCCTGCAAAAATGTTGAAATCTTTGGAGGTCAAAAAAAGAGGTTTACAGGCATCCTAGATCCCCTAAAGTCCAGAAAATGTTGGTGGCCTAAAAACTGTGTCAGGGAGCTCTGAATGTCCCAAAAACATTTGCAGCCTGAAAAGGGCATTAACCTGCATCCTAGACGCCTGAAATTCCCAAAAAATAATTTTGACACGAAAAATGCATCCTACACCCCTGAAAGTTCAGAATATGTTAGCAGCCCAAAAAAGGCCTTAAAATGCCGCTTATGTCAGCAAAAATGTTGAACACTTTGGAGGCCTAAAAAAGGGGTTTATAGGCACCCTAGACCCCCTAAAGTCCAGAAAATATTGGTGGCCAAAAATTGCACCAGAGAGCTCTGAATGTCCCAGAAACATTTGCAGCCTGAAAAGGGCATTAACCTGCATCCTAGACCACTGAAATTCCCAAAAATTATTTTGACACGAAAAATGCATCCTACACCCGTGAAAGTTCAGAATATGTTAGCATCCCAAAAACGGCCTTAAAATGCATTTTTGGCCTGCAAAAATGTTGAAAACTTTGGAGGTCCAAAAAAGGGGTTTACAAGCATCCTAGAACCCCTAAAGTCCAAAAAATGTTGGTGGCCTAAAAACTGTGTCAGAGAGCTCTGAATATCCCAAAAACATTTGCAGCCTGAAAAGGGCATTAACCTGCATCCTAGACCACTGAAATTCCCAAAAATAATTTTTATATGAAAAAAGCATCCTGCACCCCTTATAAGTTCAGAATATGTTAGCAGCCCCAAAAGGTCTTAAAATGCATCTTAGGCCTGCAAGAATGTTGAACACTTTGGTGGTCAAAAAAAGGGGTTTACAGGCATTCTAGACCCCTAAAGTCCGGAAAATGGTGGTGGCTTTAAAACTGTGCCAGAGAGCTCTGAATGTCCCAAAATCATGTGTAGCCTGAAAGGGGCATTAACCCACACCCTAGACGCCTGAAATTCCACAAAAATAATTTTGACACGAAAAATGCATCCTACACCCCTGAAAGTTCAGAATATGTTAATAGCCCAAAGAAGGCCTTAAAATACATTTTAGGCCTTCAAAAATGTTGAAAACATTGGAGGCCCAAAAAAGGGGTTTACAGGCATCCTAGACCCCCTAAAGTCCAGAAAATGTTGGTGGCCTAAAAACTGTGCCAGAGAGCTCTGAATATCCCAAAAACATTTGCAGCCTGATAAGGGCATTAACCTGCACCCTAGACCATTGAAATTCCCACAAATAATTTTGACACGAAAAATGCATGCTACACCCCTGAAAGTTCAGAATATGTTAGCAGCCGAAAAAAGGCCTTAAAATGCACCTTGGGCCTGCAAAAATGTTGAAAACTTTGGAGGTCAAAAAAAGGGGTTTACAGGCATCCTAGACCCCTTAAAGTCCAGAAAATGTTGGTGGCCCAAAAACTGTGCCAGAGAGCTCTGAATGTCCCAAAATCATTTGTAGCCTGAAAGGGGCATTAACCCGCACCCTAGATGCCTGAAATTCCCAAAAATAATTTTGACATGAAAAATGCATCCTGCACCCCCGAAAGTTCAGAATATGTCAGCAGCCCAAAAAAGGCCTTAAAATGCCTCTTATGTCAGCAAAAATGTTGAACACTTTGGAGGCCTAAAAAAGGGGTTTATAGGCATCCTAGACCCCCTAAAGTCCAGAAAATGTTGGTGGCCAAAAATTGTGCCAGAGAGCTCTGAATGTCCCAAAAACATTTGCAGCCTGAAAGGAGCATTAACCCGCATCCTAGACCACTGAAATTCCCAAAAATAATTTTGACATGAAAAATGCATCCTGCACCCCCGAAAGTTCAGAATATGTCAGCAGCCCAAAAAAGGCCTTAAAATGCATCTTAAGCCTGCAAAAAGGTTGAAAACTTTGGAGGACAAAAAAAGGGGTTTACAGGCATCCGGGACCCCCTAAAGTCCAGAAAATGTTGGTGGCCTAAAAACGGTGTCAGAGAGTTCTGAATGTCCCAAAATCATTTGTAGCCTGAAAGAGGCATTAACCCACACCCTAGACGCCTGAAATTCCCAAAAAATAATTTTGACACGAAAAATGCATCCTACACCCCTGAAAGTTCAGAATATGTTAGCAGCCCAAAAAAGGCTTTAAAATGCATTTTAAGCCTGCAAAAATGTTGAAATCTTTGGAGGTCAAAAAAAGAGGTTTACAGGCATCCTAGATCCCCTAAAGTCCAGAAAATGTTGGTGGCCTAAAAACGGTGTCAGGGAGCTCTGAATGTCCCAAAAACATTTGCAGCCTGAAAAGGGCATTAACCTGCATCCAAGACCACTGAAATTCCCAAAAATAATTTTGATATGAAAAATGCACCCTGCACCCCTGAAAGTTCAGAATATGTTAGCAGCCCAAAAAGGCCTTAAAATGCATCTTAGGCCTGCAAAAATGTTGAAAACTTTGGAGGTCAAAAAAAGGGGTTTACAGGCATCCTAGACCCCCTAAAGTCCAGAAAATGGTGGTGGCGCAAAAAGTGCGCCAGAGAGCTCTGAATGTCCCCAAATCATTTGCAGCCTGAAAGGGGCATTACCCTGCACCCTAGACCATTGAAATTCCCACAAATAATTTTGACACGAAAAATGCATCCTACACCCCTGAAAGTTCAGAATATATTAGCAGCCAAAAAAGGCCTTAAAATGCATCTTAGGCCTCCAAAAATGTTGAAAACTTTGGAGGCCCAAAAAAGGGGTTTACAGGCATCCTAGACCCCCTAAAGTCCAGAAAATGTTGGTGGCCTAAAAACTGTGTCAGAGAGCTCTGAATGTCCCCAAATCATTTGCCGCCTGAAAGGGGCATTAACCTGCACCCTAGACCATTGAAATTCCCACAAATAATTTTGACACGAAAAATGCATCCTACACCCCTGAAAGTTCAGAATATGTTAGCAGCCCAAAAAAGGCCTTAAAATGCCTCTTATGTCAGCAAAAATGTAGAAAAATTTGGAGGCCAAAAAAGGGGTTTACAGGCATCCTAGACCCCCTAAAGTCCAGAAAATGTTGGTTGCCTAAAAACTGTGTCAGAGATCTCTGAATATCCCAAAACCATGTGCAGCCTGAAATGGGCATTAACCTGCATCCTAGACCACTGAAATTCCCAAAAATAATTTTGACACGAAAAATGCATCCTACACCCCTGAAAGTTCAGAATATGTTAGCAGCCCAAATAAGGCCTTAAAATGCATTTTAAGCCTGCAAAAATGTTGAAATCTTTGGAGGTCAAAAAAAGGGGTTTACAGGCATCCTAGATCCCCTAAAGTCCAGAAAATGTTGGTGGCCTGAAAAACTGTGTCAGGGAGCTCTGAATGTCCCAAAAACATTTGCAGCCTGAAAGGGGCATTAACCTGCATCCTAGACCACTGAAATTCCCAAAAATAATTTTGACATGAAAAATGCATCCTGTACTCCTGAAAGTTCAGAATATGTTAGCAGCCCAAAAAAGCCTTAAAATGCATCTTAGGCCTGCAAAAATGTTGAAAACTTTGGAGGCCCAAAAAAGGGCTTTACAGGCATCCTGGACCCCCTAAAGTCCAGAAAATGTTGGTGGCCTAAAAACTGTGTCAGAGAGCTCTGAATATCCCAAAACCATTTGTAGCCTGAAAAGGGCATTAACCTGCATCCTAGACCACTGAAATTCTCAAAAATTATTTTGACACGAAAAATGCATCCTACACCCCTGAAAGTTAGGAATATGTTAGCAGCCCAAAAACTGCCTTAAAATGCATTTTAGGCCTGCAAAAATGTTGAAAGCTTTGGAGGGCCAAAAAAGGGGTTTACAGGCATCCTAGACCCCCTAAAGTCCAGAAAATGGTGGTGGCGCAAAAACTGCGCCAGAGAGCTCTGAATGTCCCAAAATCATTTGCAGCCTGAAAATGGCATTACCCTGCACCCTAGACCACTGAAATTCCCACAAATAATTTTGACACGAAAAATGCATCCTACACCCCTGAAAGTTCAGAATATGTTAGCAGCCCAAAAAAGGGCCTTAAAATGCATCTTAGGCCTGCAAAAATGTTGAAAACTTTGGAGGTCAAAAAAAGAGGTTTACAGGCATCCTAGATCCCCTAAAGTCCAGAAAATGTTGGTGGCCTAAAAACGGTGTCAGGGAGCTCTGAATGTCCCAAAAACATTTGCAGCCTGAAAAGGGCATTAACCTGCATCCTAGACCACTGAAATTCCCAAAAATAATTTTGATATGAAAAATGCATCCTGCACCCCTGAAAGTTCAGAATATGTTAGCAGCCCAAAAAGGCCTTAAAATGCATCTTAGGCCTGCAAAAATGTTGAAAACTTTGGAGGTCAAAAAAAGGGGTTTGCAGGCATCCTAGACCCCCTAAAGTCCAGAAAATGGTGGTGGCGCAAAAACTGCGCCAGAGAGTTCTGAATGTCTCAAAATCATTTGCAGCCTGAAAGGGGCATTAACCCACACCCTAGACGCCTGAAATTCCCAAAAATATTTTTGGCACAAAAATGCATCCTACACACCTGAAAGTTCAGAATATGTCAGCAGCCCAAAAAAGGCCTTAAAATGCCTCTTATATCAGCAAAAATATTGAAAAATTTGGAGGCCCAAAAAAGGTGTTTACAGGCATCGTGGACCCCCTAAAGTCCAGAAAATGTTGGTGGCCTAAAAACTGTGTCAGAGAGCTCTGAATATCCCAAAACCATTTGTAGCCTGAAAAGGGCATTAACCTGCATCCTAGACCACTGAAATTCCCAAAAATAATTTTTGCACGAAAAATTCATCCTACACCCCTGAAAGTTCAGAATATGTTAGCAGCCCAAAAACGGCCTTAAAATGCATTTTAGGCCTGCAAAAATGTTGAAAGCTTTGGAGGGCCAAAAAAGGGGTTTACAGGCATCCTAGACCCCCTAAAGTCCAGAAAATGGTGGTGGCGCAAAAACTGCGCCAGAGAGCTCTGAATGTCCCAAAATCATTTGCAGCCTGAAAATGGCATTACCCTGCACCCTAGACCACTGAAATTCCCACAAATAATTTTGACACGAAAAATGCATCCTACACCCCTGAAAAATCAGAATATGTTAGCAGCCCAAAAAGGGCCTTAAAATGCATCTTAGGCCTGCAAAAATGTTGAAAACTTTGGAGGTCAAAAAAAGGGGTTTACAGGCATCCTAGACCCCCTAAAGTCCAGAAAATGTTGGTGGCCCAAAAACTGTGCCAGAGAGCTCTGAATGTCCCAAAATCATTTGTAGCCTGAAAATGGCATTAACCTGCATCCTAGACCACTGAAATTCCCAAAAATACTTTTAATATGAAAAATGCATCCTGCACCCCTGAAAGTTCAGAATATGTTAGCAGCCCAAAAAGGCCTTAAAATGCATCTTGGGCCTGCAAAAAAGGTTGAAAACTTTGGAGGTCAAAAAAAGGGGTTTACAGGCATCCTAAACCCCCTAAAGTCCAGAAAATGGTTGTGGCGCAAAAACTGCGCCAGAGAGCTCTGAATGTCCCAAAATCATTTGCAGCCTGAAAGGGGCATTACCCTGCACCCTAGACCACTGAAATTCCCACAAATAATTTTGACACGAAAAATGCATCCTACACCCCTGAAAGTTCAGAATATGTTAGCAGCCCAAAAAAGGCCTTAAAAAGCCTCTTATGTCAGCAAAAATGTTGAACACTTTGGAGGCCTAAAAAAGGGGTTAATAGGCATCCTAGACCCCCTAAAGTCCAGAAAATGTTGGTGGCTTTAAAACTGTGCCAGAGAGCTCTGAATGTCCCAAAATCACGTGTAGCCTGAAAGGGGCATTAACCCACACCCTAGACGCCTGAAATTCCCCAAAAATAATTTTGACACGAAAAATGCATCCTACACCCCTGAAAGTTCAGAATATGTTAACAGCCCAAAGAAGGCCTTAAAATGCATTTAGGCCTTCAAAAATGTTGAAAACTTTGGAGGCCCAAAAAAGGGGTTTACAGGCATCCTAGACCCCCTAAAGTCCAGAAAATGTTGGTGGCCTAAAAACTGTGTCAGAGAGCTCTGAATATCCCAAAAACATTTGCAGCCTGAAAAGGGCATTAACCTGCACCCTAGACCATTGAAATTCCCACAAATAAATTTGACACAAAAAATGCATCCTACACCCCTGAAAGTTCAGAATATGTTAGCAGCCGAAAAAAGGCCTTAAAATGCATCTTGGGCCTGCAAAAATGTTGAAAACTTTGGAGGTCAAAAAAGGGGGTTTACAGGCATCCTAGACCCCTTAAAGTCCAGAAAATGTTGGTGGCCCAAAAACTGTGCCAGAGAGCTCTGTATGTCCCAAAATCATTTGTAGCCTGAAAGGGGCATTAACCCACACCCTAGACGCCTGAAATTCCCAAAAATATTTTTGGCACAAAAATGCATCCTACACCCTTGAAAGTTCAGAATATGTTATCAGCTCAAAAAAGGCCTTAAAATGCCTCTTGTGTCAGCAAAAATGTTGAACACTTTGGAGGACTAAAAAAGGGGTTTACAGGCATCCTAGACCCCCTAAAGTCCAGAAAATGTTGGTGGCCAAAAATTGTGCCAGAGAGCTCTAAATGTCCAAGAAACATTTGCAGCCTGAAAGGAGCATTAACCCGCATCCTAGACCACTGAAATTCCCAAAAATACTTTTGATATGAAAAATGCATCCTGCACCCCTGAAAGTTCAGAATATGTCAGCAGCCCAAAAAAGGCCTTAAAATGCATCTTAAGCCTGCAAAAAGGTTGAAAACTTTGGAGGCCCAAAAAAGGGGTTTACAGGCATCCTAGACCTCCTAAAGTCCAGAAAATGTTGGTGGCCTAAAAACTGTGTCAGAGAGCTCTGAATATCCCAAAAACATTTGCAGCCTGAAAAGGGCATTAACCTGCATCCTAGACCACTGAAATTCCCAAAAATAATTTTGACACGAAAAATGCATCCTACACCCCTGAAAGTTCAGAATATGTTAGCAGCCCAAATAAGGCCTTAAAATGCATTTTAAGCCTGCAAAAATGTTGAAATCTTTGGAGGTCAAAAAAAGGGGTTTACAGGCATCCTAGATCCCCTAAAGTCCAGAAAATGTTGGTGGCCTGAACAACTGTGTCAGGGAGCTCTGAATGTCCCAAAAACATTTGCAGCCTGAAAAGGGCATTAACCTGCATCCTAGACCACTGAAATTCCCAAAAATAATTTTTACATGAAAAATGCATCCTGTACTCCTGAAAGTTCAGAATATGTTAGCAGCCCAAAAAGGCCTTAAAATGCATCTTAGGCCTGCAAAAATGTTGAAAACTTTGGAGGTCAAAAAAAGGGCTTTACAGGCATCCTAGACCCCCTAAAGTCCAGAAAATGTTGGTGGCCCAAAAACTGTGCCAGGGAGCTCTGAAAGCCCAAAATCATATGTAGCCCAAAAGGGGCATTATCCCACACCCTAGACGCCTGAAATTCCCCAAAATATTTTTGGCACAAAAATGCATCCTACACCCCTGAAAGTTCAGAATATGTCAGCAGCCCAAAAAAGGCCTTAAAATGCATCTTAAGCCTGCAAAAAGGTTGAAAACTTTGGAGGCCCAAAAAAGGGGTTTACAGGAATCCTAGATCCCCTAAAGTCCAGAAAATGTTGGTGGCCTAAAAACTGTGTCAGGGAGCTCTGAATGTCCCAAAAACATTTGCAGCCTGAAAAGGGCATTAACCTGCATCCTAGACCACTGAAATTCCCAAAAATAATTTTGATATGAAAAATGCATCCTGCACCCTTGAAAGTTCAGAATATGTTAGCAGCCCAAAAAGGCCTTAAAATGCATCTTAGGACTGCAAAAAAGGTTGAAAACTTTGGAGGTCAAAAAAAGGGGTTTACAGGCATCCTAGACCTCCTAAAGTCCAGAAAATGTTGGTGGCCTAAAAACTGCGCCAGAGAGCTCTGAATGTCCCAAAATCATTTGCAGCCTGAAAGGGGCATTACCCTGCACCCTAGACCACTGAAATTCCCAAAAATTATTTTGACACGAAAAATGCATCCTACACCCGTGAAAGTTCAGAATATGTTAGCAGCCCAAAAACGGCCTTAAAATGCATTTTTGGCCTGCAAAAATGTTGAAAACTTTGGAGGCCCAAAAAAGGGGTTTACAGGCATCCTAGGCCCCCTAAACTCCAGAAAATGGTGGTGGATTTAAAACTGTGCCAGAGAGCTCTGAATGTCCCAAAATCATTTGTAGCCTGAAAGGGGCATTAACCCACACCCTAGACGCCTGAAATTCCCCAAAAATAATTTTGACACGAAAAATGCATCCTACACCCCTGAAAGTTCAGAATATGTTAATAGCCCAAAGAAGGCCTTAAAATGCATCTTAGGCCTTCAAAAATGTTGAAAACTTTGGAGGCCCAAAAAAGGGGTTTACAGGCATCCTAGACCCCCTAAAGTCCAGAAAATGTTGGTGGCCTAAAAACTGTGTCAGAGAGCTCTGAATATCCCAAAAACATTTGCAGCCTGAAAAGGGCATTAACCTGCACCCTAGACCATTGAAATTCCCACAAATAATTTTGACACGCAAAATGCATCCTACACCCCTGAAAGTTCAGAATATGTTAGCAGCCGAAAAAAGGCCTTAAAGTGCATCTTGGGCCTGCAAAAATGTTGAAAACTTTGGAGGTCAAAAAAAGGGGTTTACAGGCATCCTAGACCCCTTAAAGTCCAGAAAATGTTGGTGGCCCAAAAACTGTGCCAGAGAGCTCTGAATGTCCCAAAATCATTTGTAGCCTGAAAGGGGCATTAACCCACACCCTAGACGCCTGAAATTCCCAAAAATATTTTTGGCACAAAAATGCATCCTACACCCCTGAAAGTTCAGAATATGTTAGCAGCTCAAAAAAGGCCTTAAAATGCATCTTAGGCCTTCAAAAATGTTGAAAACTTTGGAGGCCCAAAAAAGGGGTTTACAGGCATCCTAGACCCCCTAAAGTCCAGAAAATGTTGGTGGCCTAAAAACTGTGTCAGAGAGCTCTGAATATCCCAAAAACATTTGCAGCCTGAAAAGGGCATTAACCTTCATCCTAGACCACTGAAATTCCCAAAAATAATTTTGATATGAAAAATGCATCCTGCACCCCTGAAAGTTCAGAATATGTTAGCAGCCCAAAAAGGCCTTAAAATGCATCTTAGGCCTGCAAAAAAGGTTGAAAACTTTGGAGGTCAAAAAAAGGGGTTTACAGGCATCCTAGATCCCCTAAAGTCCAGAAAATGTTGGTGGCCTGAAAAACTGTGTCAGGGAGCTCTGAATGTCCCAAAAACATTTGCAGCCTGAAAAGGGCATTAACCTGCATCCTAGACGACTGAAATTCCCAAAAATAATTTTGACATGAAAAATGCATCCTGTACTCCTGAAAGTTCAGAATATATTAGCAGCCCAAAAAGGCCTTAAAATGCATCTTAGGCCTGCAAAAATGTTGAAAACTTTGGAGGACAAAACAAGGGGTTTACAGGCATCCTGGACCCCCTAAAGTCCAGAAAATGTTGGTGGCGCAAAAACTGCGCCAGAGAGCTCTGAATGTCCCAAAATCATTTGTAGCCTGAAAGGGGCATTAACCCACACCCTAGACCACTGAAATTCCCAAAAAATAATTTTGACACGAAAAATGCATCCTACACCCCTGAAAGTTCAGAACATGTTAGCAGCCCAAAAAAGGGCCTTAAAATGCATCTTAAGCCTGCAAAAATGTTGAAAACTTTGGAGATCAAAAAAAGAGGTTTACAGGCATCCTAGATCCCCTAAAGTCCAGAAAATGGTGGTGGCGCAAAAACTGCGCCAGAGAGTTCTGAATGTCTCAAAATCATTTGCAGCCTGAAAGGGGCATTAACCCACACCCTAGACGCCTGAAATTCCCAAAAATATTTTTGGCACAAAAATGCATCCTACACACCTGAAAGTTCAGAATATGTCAGCAGCCCAAAAAAGGCCTTAAAATGCCTCTTATATCAGCAAAAATGTTGAAAAATTTGGAGGCCCAAAAAAGGGGTTTACAGGCATCCTGGACCCCCTAAAGTCCAGAAAATGTTGGTGGCCTAAAAACTGTGTCAGAGAGCTCTGAATATCCCAAAACCATTTGTAGCCTGAAAAGGGCATTAACCTGCATCCTAGACCACTGAAATTCCCAAAAATAATTTTTGCACGAAAAATTCATCCTACACCCCTGAAAGTTCAGAATATGTTAGCAGCCCAAAAACGGCCTTAAAATGCATTTTAGGCCTGCAAAAATGTTGAAAGCTTTGGAGGGCCAAAAAAGGGGTTTACAGGCATCCTAGACCCCCTAAAGTCCAGAAAATGTTGGTGGCCCAAAAACTGTGCCAGAGAGCTCTGAATGTCCCAAAATCATGTGTAGCCTGAAAATGGCATTAACCTGCATCCTAGACCACTGAAATTCCCAAAAATACTTTTAATATGAAAAATGCATCCTGCACCCCTGAAAATTCAGAATATGTTAGCAGCCCAAAAAGGCCTTAAAATGCATCTTGGGCCTGCAAAAAAGGTTGAAAACTTTGGAGGTCAAAAAAAGGGGTTTACATGCATCCTAGACCCCCTAAAGTCCAGAAAATGGTTGTGGCGCAAAAACTGCGCCAGAGAGCTCTGAATGTCCCAAAATCATTTGCAGCCTGAAAGGGGCATTACCCTGCACCCTAGACCACTGAAATTCCCACAAATAATTTTGACACGAAAAATGCATCCTACACCCCTGAAAGTTCAGAATATGTTAGCAGCCGAAAAAAGGCCTTAAAATGCATCTTAGGCCTGCAAAAATGTTGAAAACTTTGGAGGTCAAAAAAAGAGGTTTACAGCCATCCTGGACCACCTAAAGTCCAGAAAATGTTGGTGGCCCAAAAACTGTGCCAGAGAGCTCTGAATATCCCAAAATCATTTGTAGCCTGAAAAGGGCATTAACCTGCATCCTAGACGCCTGAAATTCCCAAAAAATAATTTTGACACGAAAAATGCATCCTACACCCCTGAAAGTTCAGAATATGTTAGCAGCTCAAAAAAGGCCTTAAAAAGCCTCTTATGTCAGCAAAAATGTTGAACACTTTGGAGGACTAAAAAAGGGGTTTATAGGCATCCTAGACCCCCTAAAGTCCAGAAAATGTTGGTGGCCAAAAATTGTGCCAGAGAGCTCTGAATGTCCCAAAAACATTTGCAGCCTGAAAAGGGCATTAACCTGCATCCTAGATCACTGAAATTCCCAAAAATAATTTTGATATGAAAAATGCATCCTGCACCCTTGAAAGTTCAGAATATGTTAGCAGCCCAAAAAGGCCTTAAAATGCATCTTAGGACTGCAAAAAAGGTTGAAAACTTTGGAGGTCAAAAAAAGGGGTTTACAGGCATCCTAGACCCCCTAAAGTCCAGAAAATGGTGGTGGCGCAAAAAGTGCGCCAGAGAGCTCTGAATGTCCCAAAATCATTTGCAGCCTGAAAGGGGCATTACCCTGCACCCTAGACCACTGAAATTCCCACAAATAATTTTGACACAAAAAATGCATCCTACACCCTGAAAGTTCAGAATATGTTAGCAGCCCAAAAAAGGCCTTAAAATTCCTCTTATGTCAGCAAAAATGTTGAACACTTTGGAGGCCCAAAAAAGGGGCTTACAGGCATCCTGGACCCCCTAAAGTCCAGAAAATGTTGGTGGCCTGAAAAACTGTGTCAGGGAGCTCCGAATGTCCCATAAACATTTGCAGCCTGAAAAGGGCATTAACCCGCATCCTAGACCACTGAAATTCCCAAAAATAATTTTGACACAAAAAATGCATCCTACACCCCTGTAAGTTCAGAATATGTTAGCAGCCCAAAAAAGGCCTTAAAATGCATCTTAGGCCTGCAAAAATGTTGAAAACTTTGGAGGTCAAAAAAAGGGGTTTACAGGCATCCTAGACCCCCTAAAGTCCAGAAAATGGTGGTGGCGCAAAAACTGCGCCAGAGAGCTCTGAATGTCCTCAAATCATTTGCATCCTACACCCCTGAAAGTTCAGAATATGTTAGCAGCCCAGAAAAGGCCTTAAAATGCATCTTAGGCCTGCAAAAATGTTGAAAACTTTGGAGGACAAAAAAAGGGGTTTACAGGCATCCTGGACCCCCTAAAGTCCAGAAAATGTTGTTGGCCCAAAAACTGTGCCAGAGAGCTCTGAATGTCCCAAAATCATTTGTAGCCTGAAAGGGGCATTAACCCACACCCGAGATGCCTGAAATTCCCAAAAAATAATTTTGACACGAAAAATGCATCCTACACCCCTGAAAGTTCAGAATATGTTAACAGCCCAAAGAAGGCCTTAAAATGCATCTTAGGCCTTCAAAAATGTTGAAAACTTTGGAGGCCCAAAAAAGGGGTTTACAGGCATCCTAGACCCCCTAAAGTCCAGAAAATGTTGGTGGCCTAAAAACTGTGTCAGAGAGCTCTGAATATCC
Source organism: Ambystoma mexicanum (assembly GCF_040938575.1). Taxonomy (NCBI): domain Eukaryota; kingdom Metazoa; phylum Chordata; class Amphibia; order Caudata; family Ambystomatidae; genus Ambystoma; species Ambystoma mexicanum. Next base: position 1,413,192,616 of record NC_090934.1, on the reverse strand, counting down.
CAAAAACATGCAGCCTGAAAAGGGCATTAACCTGCATCCTAGACCACTGAAATTCCCAAAAATAATTTTGACACGAAAAATGCATCCTACACCCCTGAAAGTTCAGAATATGTTAGCAGCCCAAAAAAGGCCTTAAAATGCATTTTAAGCCTGCAAAAATGTTGAAATCTTTGGAGGTCAAAAAAAGAGGTTTACAGGCATCCTAGATCCCCTAAAGTCCAGAAAATGTTGGTGGCCTAAAAACTGTGTCAGGGAGCTCTGAATGTCCCAAAAACATTTGCAGCCTGAAAAGGGCTTTAACCTGCATCCTAGACCACTGAAATTCCCAAAAATAATTTTGACATGAAAAATGCATTCTGTACCCCTGAAAGTTCAGAATATGTTAGCAGCCGAAAAAAGGCCTTAAAATGCATCTTAGGCCTGCAAAAATGTTGAAAACTTTGGAGGTCAAAAAACGGGGTTTACAGGCATCCTAGACCCCTTAAAGTCCAGAAAATGTTGGTGGCCCAAAAACTGTGCCAGAGAGCTCTGAATATCCCAAAATCATTTGTAGCCTGAAAAGGGCATTAACCTGCATCCTAGACGCCTGAAATTCCCAAAAAATAATTTTGACACGAAAAATGCATCCTACACCCCTGAAAGTTCAGAATATGTTAGCAGCCCAAAAAAGGCCTTAAAATGCCGCTTATGTCAGCAAAAATGTTGAACACTTTGGAGGCCTAAAAAAGGGGTTTATAGGCATCCTAGACCCCCTAAAGTCCAGAAAATATTGGTGGCCAAAAATTGCACCAGAGAGCTCTGAATGTCCCAGAAACATTTGCAGCCTGAAAAGGGCATTAACCTGCATCCTAGACCACTGAAATTCCCAAAAATTATTTTGACACGAAAAATGCATCCTACACCCGTGAAAGTTCAGAATATGTTAGCATCCCAAAAACGGCCTTAAAATGCATTTTTGGCCTGCGAAAATGTTGAAAACTTTGGAGGCCCAAAAAAGGGGTTTACAGGCATCCTAGAACCCCTAAAGTCCAAAAAATGTTGGTGCCTAAAAACTGTGTCAGAGAGCTCTGAATATCCCAAAAACATTTGCAGCCTGAAAAGGGCATTAACCTGCATCCTAGACCACTGAAATTCCCAAAAATAATTTTGATATGAAAAATGCATCCTGCACCCCTGAAAGTTCAGAATATGTTAGCAGCCCCAAAAGGCCTTAAAATGCATCTTAGGCCTGCAAAAATGTTGAACACTTTGTTGGTCAAAAAAAGGGGTTTACAGGCATCCTAGACCCCCTAAAGTCCAGAAAATGGTGGTGGCTTTAAAACTGTGCCAGAGAGCTCTGAATGTCCCAAAATCATTTGTAGCCTGAAAGGGGCATTAACCCACACCCTAGACGCCTGAAATTCCCCAAAAATTATTTTGACACGAAAAATGCATCCTACACCCGTGAAAGTTCAGAATATGTTAGCATCCCAAAAACGGCCTTAAAATGCATTTTTGGCCTTCAAAAATGTTGAAAACTTTGGAGGCCCAAAAAAGGGGTTTACAGGCATCCTAGACCCCCTAAAGTCCAGAAAATGTTGGTGGCCTAAAAACTGTGTCAGAGAGCTCTGAATATCCCAAAAACATTTGCAGCCTGATAAGGGCATTAACCTGCAACCTAGACCATTGAAATTCCCACAAATAATTTTGACACAAAAATGCATCCTACACCCCTGAAAGTTCAGAATATGTTCGCAGCCGAAAAAAGGCCTTAAAATGCATCTTGGGCCTGCAAAAATGTTGAAAACTTTGGAGGTCAAAAAAAGGGGTTTACAGGCATCCTAGACCCCTTAAAGTCCAGAAAATGTTGGTGGGCCAAAAACTGTGCCAGAGAGCTCTGAATGTCCCAAAATCATTTGTAGCCTGAAAGGGGCATTAACCCACACCCTAGATGCCTGAAATTCCCAAAAATATTTTTGGCACAAAAATGCATCCTACACCCCTGAAAGTTCAGAATATGTTAGCAGCTCAAAAAAGGCCTTAAAATGCCTCTTATGTCAGCAAAAATGTTGAACACTTTGGAGGCCTAAAAAAGGGGTTTATAGGCATCCTAGACCCCCTAACGTCCAGAAAATGTTGGTGGCCAAAAATTGTGCCAGAGAGCTCTGAATGTCCCAGAAACATTTGCAGCCTGAAAGGAGCATTAACCCGCATCCTAGACCACTGAAATTCCCAAAAATAATTTTGACATGAAAAATGCATCCTGCACCCCCGAAAGTTCAGAATATGTCAGCAGCCCAAAAAAGGCCTTAAAATGCATCTTAAGCCTGCAAAAAGGTTGAAAACTTTGGAGGCCCAAAAAAGGGGTTTACAGGAATCCTAGATCCCCTAAAGTCCAGAAAATGTTGGTGGCCTAAAAACTGTGTCAGGGAGCTCTGAATGTCCCAAAAACATTTGCAGCCTGAAAAGGGCATTAACCTGCATCCTAGACCACTGAAATTCCCAAAAATAATTTTGATATGAAAAATGCATCCTGCACCCCTGAAAGTTCAGAATATGTTAGCAGCCCAAAAAGGCCTTAAAATGCATCTTAGGCCTGCAAAAAAGGTTGAAAACTTTGGAGGTCAAAAAAAGGGGTTTACAGGCATCCTAGAACCCCTAAAGTCCAGAAAATGGTGGTGGCCTAAAAACTGTGTCAGAGAGCTCTGAATATCCCAAAAACATTTGCAGCCTGAAAAGGGCATTAACCTGCATCCTAGACCACTGAAATTGCCAAAAATAATTTTGACACGAAAAATGCATCCTACACCCCTGAAAGTTCAGAATATGTTAGCAGCCCAAAAAAGGCCTCAAAATGCATTTTAGGCCTGCAAAAATGTTGAAATCTTTGGAGGTCAAAAAAAGGGGTTTACAGGCATCCTAGATCCCCTAAAGTCCAGAAAATGTTGGTGGCCTAAAAACGGTGTCAGGGAGCTCTGAATGTCCCAAAATCATTTGTAGCCTGAAAGGGGCATTAACCCACACCCTAGACGCCTGAAATTCCCAAAAAATAATTTTGACACGAAAAATGCATCCTACACCCCTGAAAGTTCAGAATATGTTAGCAGCCCAAAAAAGGCCTTAAAATGCATTTTAAGCCTGCAAAAATGTTGAAATCTTTGGAGGTCAAAAAAAGAGGTTTACAGGCATCCTAGATCCCCTAAAGTCCAGAAAATGTTGGTGGCCTAAAAACGGTGTCAGGGAGCTCTGAATGTCCCAAAAACATTTGCAGCCTGAAAAGGGCATTAACCTGCATCCAAGACCACTAAAATTCCCAAAAATAATTTTGATATGAAAAATGCATCCTGCACCCCTGAAAGTTCAGAATATGTTAGCAGCCCAAAAAGGCCTTAAAATGCATCTTAGGCCTGCAAAAATGTTGAAAACTTTGGAGGTCAAAAAAAGGGGTTTACAGGCATCCTAGACCCCCTAAAGTCCAGAAAATGGTGGTGGCGCAAAACCTGCGCCAGAGAGCTCTGAATGTCCCCAAATCATTTGCAGACTGAAAGGGGCATTACCCTGCACCCTAGACCATTGAAATTCCCACAAATAATTTTGACACGAAAAATGCATCCTACACCCCTGAAAGTTCAGAATATGTTAGCAGCCAAAAAAGGCCTTAAAATGCATCTTAGGCCTCCAAAAATGTTGAAAACTTTGGAGGCCCAAAAAAGGGGTTTACAGGCATCCTAGACCCCCTAAAGTCCAGAAAATGTTGGTGGCCTAAAAACTGTGTCAGAGAGCTCTGAATGTCCCAAAATCATTTGCCGCCTGAAAGGGGCATTAACCTGCACCCTAGACCATTGAAATTCCCACAAATAATTTTGACACGAAAAATGCATCCTACACCCCTGAAAGTTCAGAATATGTTAGCAGCCCAAAAAAGGCCTTAAAATGCCTCTTATGTCAGCAAAAATGTAGAAAAATTTGGAGGCCAAAAAAGGGGTTTACAGGCATCCTAGACCCCCTAAAGTCCAGAAAATGTTGGTTGCCTAAAAACTGTGTCAGAGAGCTCTGAATATCCCAAAACCATGTGCAGCCTGAAATGGGCATTAACCTGCATCCTAGACCACTGAAATTCCCAAAAATAATTTTGACACGAAAAATGTATCCTACACCCCTGAAAGTTCAGAATATGTTAGCAGCCCAAATAAGGCCTTAAAATGCATTTTAAGCCTGCAAAAATGTTGAAATCTTTGGAGGTCAAAAAAAGGGGTTTACAGGCATCCTAGATCCCCTAAAGTCCAGAAAATGTTGGTGGCCTGAAAAACTGTGTCAGGGAGCTCTGAATGTCCCAGAAACATTTGCAGCCTGAAAAGGGCATTAACCTGCATCCTAGACCACTGAAATTCCCAAAAATAATTTTGACATGAAAAATGCATCCTGTACTCCTGAAAGTTCAGAATATGTTAGCAGCCCAAAAAAGCCTTAAAATGCATCTTAGGCCTGCAAAAATGTTGAAAACTTTGGAGGTCAAAAAAAGGGCTTTACAGGCATCCTAGACCCCCTAAAGTCCAGAAAATGTTGGTGGCCCAAAAACTGTGCCAGGGAGCTCTGAAAGCCCAAAATCATTTGTAGCCTGAAAGGGGCATTATCCCACACCCTAGACGCCTGAAATTCCCCAAAATATTTTTGGCACAAAAATGCATCCTACACCCCTGAAAGTTCAGAATATGTCAGCAGCCCAAAAAAGGCCTTAAAATGCATCTTAAGCCTGCAAAAAGGTTGAAAACTTTGGAGGCCCAAAAAAGGGGTTTACAGGAATCCTAGATCCCCTAAAGTCCAGAAAATGTTGGTGGCCTAAAAACTGTGTCAGGGAGCTCTGAATGTCCCAAAAACATTTGCAGCCTGAAAAGGGCATTAACCTGCATCCTAGACCACTGAAATTCCCAAAAATAATTTTGATATGAAAAATGCATCCTGCACCCTTGAAAGTTCAGAATATGTTAGCAGCCCAGAAAAGGCCTTAAAATGCATCTTAGGCCTGCAAAAATGTTGAAAACTTTGGAGGACAAAAAAAGGAGTTTACAGGCATCCTGGACCCCCTAAAGTCCAGAAAATGTTGGTGGCCCAAAAACTGTGCCAGAGAGCTCTGAATGTCCCAAAATCATTTGTAGCCTGAAAGGGGCATTAACCCACACCCGAGACGCCTGAAATTCCCAAAAAATAATTTTGACACGAAAAAAGCATCCTACACCCCTGAAAGTTCAGAATATGTTAACAGCCCAAAGAAGGCCTTAAAATGCATCTTAGGCCTTCAAAAATGTTGAAAACTTTGGAGGCCCAAAAAAGGGGTTTACAGGCATCCTAGACCCCCTAAAGTCCAGAAAATGTTGGTGGCCTAAAAACTGTGTCAGAGAGCTCTGAATATCCCAAAAACATTTGCAGCCTGAAAAGGGCATTAACCTGCATCCTAGACCACTGAAATTCCCAAAAATAATTTTGACATGAAAAATGCATCCTGTACCCCTGAAAGTTCAGAATATGTTAGCAACCCAAAAAGGCCTTAAAATGCATCTTAGGCCTGCAAAAATGTTGAAAACTTTGGAGGTCAAAAAAAGGGGTTTACAGGCATCCTAGACCCCCTAAAGTCCAGAAAATGGTGGTGGCGCAAAAACTGCGCCAGAGAGCTCTGAATGTCCCCAAATCATTTGCAGCCTGAAAGGGGCATTACCCGGCACCCTAGACCATTGAAATTCCCACAAATAATTTTGACACGAAAAATGCATCCTACACCCCTGAAAGTTCAGAATATGTTAGCAGCCCAAAAAAGGCCTTAAAATGCCGCTTATGTCAGCAAAAATGTTGAACACTTTGGAGGCCTAAAAAAGGGGTTTATAGGCATCCTAGACCCCCTAAAGTCCAGAAAATATTGGTGGCCAAAAATTGCGCCAGAGAGCTCTGAATGTCCCAGAAACATTTGCAGCCTGAAAAGGGCATTAACCTGCATCCTAGACCACTGAAATTCCCAAAAATTATTTTGACACGAAAAATGCATCCTACACCCGTGAAAGTTCAGAATATGTTAGCATCCCAAAAACGGCCTTAAAATGCATTTTTTGCCTGCAAAAATGTTGAAAACTTTGGAGGCCCAAAAAAGGGGTTTACAGGCATCCTAGACCCCCTAAAGTCCAAAAAATGTTGGTGGCATAAAAACTGTGTCAGAGAGCTCTGAATATCCCAAAAACATTTGCAGCCTGAAAAGGGCATTAACCTGCATCCTAGACCACTGAAATTCCCAAAAATTATTTTGACACGAAAAATGCATCCTACACCCCTGAAAGTTCAGAATATGTTAGCAGCCCCAAAAGGCCTTAAAATGCATCTTAGGCCTGCAAAAATGTTGAACACTTTGGTGGTCAAAAAAAGGGGTTTACAGGCATCCTAGACCCCCTAAAGTCCAGAAAATGGTGGTGGCTTTAAAACTGTGCCAGAGAGCTCTGAATGTCCCAAAATCATTTGTAGCCTGAAAGGGGCATTAACCCACACCCTAGACGCCTGAAATTCCCCAAAAATAATTTTGACACGAAAAATGCATCCTACACCCCTGAAAGTTCAGAATATGTTAATAGCCCAAAGAAGGCCTTAAAATGCATCTTAGGCCTTCAAAAATGTTGAAAACTTTGGAGGCCCAAAAAAGGGGTTTACAGGCATCCTAGACCCCCTAAAGTCCAGAAAATGTTGGTGGCCTAAAAACTGTGTCAGAGAGCTCTGAATATCCCAAAAACATTTGCAGCCTGAAAAGGGCATTAACCTGCACCCTAGACCATTGAAATTCCCACAAATAATTTTGACACGAAAAATGCATCCTACACCCCTGAAAGTTCAGAATATGTTAGCAGCCGAAAAAAGGCCTTAACATGCATCTTGGGCCTGCAAAAATGTTGAAAACTTTGGAGGTCAAAAAAAGGGGTTTACAGGCATCCTAGACCCCTTAAAGTCCAGAAAATGTTGGTGGCCAAAAATTGTGCCAGAGAGCTCTGAATGTCCCAGAAACATTTGCAGCCTGAAAGGAGCATTAACCCGCATCCTAGACCACTGAAATTCCCAAAAATAATTTTGACATGAAAAATGCATCCTGCACCCCCGAAAGTTCAGAATATGTCAGCAGCCCAAAAAAGGCCTTAAAATGCATCTTAAGCCTGCAAAAAGGTTGAAAACTTTGGAGGCCCAAAAAAGGGGTTTACAGGAATCCTAGATCCCCTAAAGTCCAGAAAATGTTGGTGGCCTAAAAACTGTGTCAGGGAGCTCTGAATTTCCCAAAAACATTTGCAGCCTGAAAAGGGCATTAACCTGCATCCTAGACCACTGAAATTCCCAAAAATAATTTTGATATAAAAAATGCATCCTGCACCCCTGAAAGTTCAGAATATGTTAGCAGCCCAAAAAGGCCTTAAAATGCATCTTAGGCCTGCAAAAAAGGTTGAAAACTTTGGAGGTCAAAAAAAGGGGTTTACAGGCATCCTAGAACCCCTAAAGTCCAGAAAATGGTGGTGGCTTAAAAACTGTGTCAGAGAGCTCTGAATATCCCAAAAACATTTGCAGCCTGAAAAGGGCATTAACCTGCATCCTAGACCACTGAAATTCCCAAAAATAATTTTGACATGAAAAATGCATCCTGTACTCCTGAAAGTTCAGAATATGTTAGCAGCCCAAAAAGGCCTTAAAATGCATCTTAGGCCTGCAAAAATGTTGAAAACTTTGGAGGACAAAAAAAGGGGTTTACAGGCATCCGGGACCCCCTAAAGTCCAGAAAATGTTGGTGGCCCAAAAACTGTGCCAGAGAGCTCTGAATGTCCCAAAATCATTTGTAGCCTGAAAGGGGCATTAACCGGCACCCTAGACCATTGAAATTCCCACAAATAATTTTGACACGAAAAATGCATCCTACACCCCTGAAAGTTCAGAATATGTTAGCAGCCCAAAAAAGGCCTTAAAATGCATTTTAAGCCTGCAAAAATGTTGAAATCTTTGGAGGTCAAAAAAAGAGGTTTACAGGCATCCTAGATCCCCTAAAGTCCAGAAAATGTTGGTGGCCTAAAAACGGTGTCAGGGAGCTCTGAATGTCCCAAAAACATTTGCAGCCTGAAAAGGGCATTAACCTGCATCCTAGACCACTGAAATTCCCAAAAATAATTTTGATATGAAAAATGCATCCTGCACCCCTGAAAGTTCAGAATATGTTACCAGCCCAAAAAGGCCTTGAAATGCATCTTAGGCCTGCAAAAATGTTGAAAACTTTGGAGGTCAAAAAAAGGGGTTTACAGGCATCCTAGACCCCCTAAAGTCCAGAAAATGGTGGTGGCGCAAAAACTGCGCCAGAGAGCTCTGAATGTCCCCAAATCATTTGCAGCCTGAAAGGGGCATTACCCTGCACCCTAGACCATTGAAATTCCCACAAATAATTTTGACACGAAAAATGCATCCTACACCCCTGAAAGTTCAGAATATGTTAGCAGCCGAAAAAAGGCCTTAAAATGCATCTTAGGCCTCCAAAAATGTTGAAAACTTTGGAGGCCCAAAAAAGGGGTTTACAGGCATCCTAGACCCCCTAAAGTCCAGAAAATGTTGGTGCCGCAAAAACTGCCCCAGAGAGCTCTGAATGTCCCAAAATCATTTGCAGCCTGAAAGGGGCATTACCCTGCACCCTAGACCACTGAAATTCCCACAAATAATTTTGACACAAAAAATGCATCCTACACCCCTGAAAGTTCAGAATATGTTCGCAGCTCAAAAAAGGCCTTAAAATGCCTCTTATGTCAGCAAAAATGTTGAAAAATTTGGAGGCCCAAAAAAGGGGGTTACAGGCATCCTAGACCCCCTAAAGTCCAGAAAATGTTGGTGGCCAAAAATTGTGCCAGAGAGCTCTGAATGTCCCAGAAACATTTGCAGCCTGAAAGGAGCATTAACCCGCATCCTAGACCACTGAAATTCCCAAAAATAATTTTTGCACGAAAAATTCATCCTACACCCCTGAAAGTTCTGAATATGTTAGCATCCCAAAAAAGGCCTTAAAATGCCTCTTATGTCAGCAAAAATGTTGAAAAATTTGGAGGCCCAAAAAAGGGGGTTACAGGCATCCTGGACCCCCTAAAGTCCAGAAAATGTTGGTGGCCTAAAAACTGTGTCAGAGAGCTCTACATATCCCAAAACCATTTGTAGCCTGAAAAGGGCATTAACCTGCATCCTAGACCACTGAAATTCCCAAAAATTATTTTGACATGAAAAATGCATCCTGTACTCCTGAAAGTTCAGAATATGTTAGCAGCCCAAAAAGGCCTTAAAATGCATCTTAGGCCTGCAAAAATGTTGAAAACTTTGGAGGTCAAAAAAAGGGGTTTACAGGCATCCTAGACCCCCTAAAGTCCAGAAAATGTTGGTGGCCCAAAAACTGTGCCAGAGAGCTCTGAATGTCCCAAAATCATTTGTAGCCTGAAAGGGGCATTAACCCACACCCTAGATGCCTGAAATTCCCAAAAAATAATTTTGACACGAAAAATGCATTCTACACCCCTGAAAGTTCAGAATATGTTAGCAGCCCAAAAAAGGCCTTAAAATGCATCTTAGGCCTGCAAAAATGTTGAAAACTTTGGAGGTCAAAAAAAGGGTTTTACAGGCATCCTAGACCCCCTAAAGTCCAGAAAATGGTGGTGGTGAAAAAACCTGCATCAGAGAGCTCTGAATGTCCTCAAATCATTTGCATCCTACACCCCTGAAGGTTCAGAATATGTTAGCAGCCCAAAAAAGACCTTAAAATGCATCTTAGGCCTGCAAAAATGTTGAAAACTTTGGAGGTCAAAAAAAGGGGTTTACAGGCATCCGAGACCCCTTAAAGTCCAGAAAATGTTGGTGGCCCAAAAACTGTGCCAGAGAGCTCTGAATATCCCAAAATCATTTGTAGCCTGAAAAGGGCATTAACCTGCATCCTAGACGCCTGAAATTCCCAAAAAATAATTTTGACACGAAAAATGCATCCTACACCCCTGAAAGTTCAGAATATGTTAGCAGCCCAAAAAAGGCCTTAAAATGCCTCTTATGTCAGCAAAAATGTTGAACACTTTGGAGGCCTAAAAAAGGGGTTTATAGGCATCCTAGACCCCCTAAAGTCCAGAAAATATTGGTGGCCAAATATTGCGCCAGAGAGCTCTGAATGTCCCAGAAACATTTGCAGCCTGAAAAGGGCATTAACCTGCATCCTAGACCACTGAAATTCCCCAAAAATATTTTGACTCGAAAAATGCATCCTGCACCCGTGAAAGTTCAGAATATGTTAGCAGCCCAAAAACGGCCTTAAAATGCATTTTTGGCCTGCAAAAATGTTGAAAACTTTGGAGGCCCAAAAAAGGGGTTTACAGGCATCCTAGACCCCCTAAAGTCCAAAAAATGTTGGTGGCCTAAAAACTGTGTCAGAGAGCTCTGAATATCCCAAAAACATTTGCAGCCTGAAAAGGGCATTAACCTGCATCCTAGATCACTGAAATTCCCAAAAATAATTTTGACACGAAAAATGCATCCTACACCCCTGAAAGTTCAGAATATGTTAGCAGCCCCAAAAGGCCTTAAAATGCATCTTAGGCCTGCAAAAATATTGAACACTTTGGAGGTCAAAAAAAGGGGTTTACAGGCATCCTAGACCCCCTAACGTCCAGAAAATGGTGGTGGCTTTAAAACTGTGCCAGAGAGCTCTGAATGTCCCAAAATCATTTGTAGCCTGAAAGGGGCATTAACCCACACCCTAGACGCCTGAAATTCCCCAACAATAATTTTGACACGAAAAATGCATCCTACACCCCTGAAAGTTCAGAATATGTTAGCAGCCGAAAAAAGGCCTTAAAATGCATCTTGGGCCTGCAAAAAAGGTTGAAAACTTTGGAGGTCAAAAAAAGGGGTTTACAGGCATCCTAGAACCCCTAAAGTCCAGAAAATGGTGGTGGCCTAAAAACTGTGTCAGAGAGCTCTGAATATCCCAAAAACATTTGCAGCCTGAAAAGGGCATTAACCTGCATCCTAGACCACTGAAATTGCCAAAAATCATTTTGACTTGAAAAATGCATCCTACACCCCTGAAAGTTCAGAATATGTTAGCAGCCCAAAAAAGGCCTTAAAATGCATTTTAGGCCTGCAAAAATGTTGAAATCTTTGGAGGTCAAAAAAAGGGGTTTACAGGCATCCGGGACCCCCTAAAGTCCAGAAAATGTTGGTGGCCCAAAAACTGTGCCAGAGAGCTCTGAATGTCCCAAAATCATTTGTAGCCTGAAAGGGGCATTAACCCACACCCTAGACGACTGAAATTCCCAAAAATAATTTTGACATGAAAAATGCATCCTGTACTCCTGAAAGTTCAGAATATGTTAGCAGCCCAAAAAAGGCCTTAAAAAGCCTCTTATGTCAGCAAAAATGTTGAACACTTTGGAGGCCTAAAAAAGGGGTTTATAGGCATCCTAGACCCCCTAAAGTCCAGAAAATGTTGGTGGCCAAAAATTGTGCCAGAGAGCTCTAAATGTCCCAGAAACATTTGCAGCCTGAAAGTTCAGAATATGTCAGCAGCCCAAAAAAGGCCTTAAAATGCATCTTAAGCCTGCAAAAAGGTTGAAAACTCTGGAGGCCCAAAAAAGGGGTTTACAGGCATCCTAGACCTCCTAAAGTCCAGAAAATGTTGGTGGCCTAAAAACTGTGTCAGAGAGCTCTGAATATCCCAAAAACATTTGCAGCCTGAAAAGGGCATTAACCTGCATCCTAGACCACTGAAATTCCCAAAAATAATTTTGACACGAAAAATGCATCCTACACCCCTGAAAGTTCAGAATATGTTAGCAGCCCAAATAAGGCCTTAAAATGCATTTTAAGCCTGCAAAAATGTTGAAATCTTTGGAGGTCAAAAAAAGGGGTTTACAGGCATCCTAGATCCCCTAAAGTCCAGAAAATGTTGGTGGCCTGAGAAACTGTGTCAGGGAGCTCTGAATGTCCCAAAAACATTTGCAGCCTGAAAAGGGCATTAACCTGCATCCTAGACCACTGAAATTCCCAAAAATAATTTTGACATGAAAAATGCATCCTGTACTCCTGAAAGTTCAGAATATGTTAGCAGCCCAAAAAGGCCTTAAAATGCATCTTAGGCCTGCAAAAATGTTGAAAACTTTGGAGGTCAAAAAAAAGGCTTTACAGGCATCCTAGACCCCCTAAAGTCCAGAAAATGTTGGTGGCCCAAAAACTGTGCCAGGGAGCTCTGAAAGCCCAAAATCATTTGTAGCCTGAAAGGGGCATTATCCCACACCCTAGACGCCTGAAATTCCCCAAAATATTTTTGGCACAAAAATGCATCCTACACCCCTGAAAGTTCAGAATATGTCAGCAGCCCAAAAAAGGCCTTAAAATGCATCTTAAGCCTGCAAAAAGGTTGAAAACTTTGGAGGCCCAAAAAATGGGTTTACAGGAATCCTAGATCCCCTAAAGTCCAGAAAATGTTGGTGGCCTAAAAACTGTGTCAGGGAGCTCTGAATGTCCCAAAAACATTTGCAGCCTGAAAAGGGCATTAACCTGCATCCTAGATCACTGAAATTCCCAAAAATAATTTTGATATGAAAAATGCATCCTGCACCCTTGAAAGTTCAGAATATGTTAGCAGCCCAAAAAGGCCTTAAAATGCATCTTAGGACTGCAAAAAAGGTTGAAAACTTTGGAGGTCAAAAAAGGGGTTTACAGGCATCCTAGACCCCCTAAAGTCCAGAAAATGGTGGTGGTGCAAAAACTGCGCCAGAGAGCTCTGAATGTCCCAAAATCATTTGCAGCCTGAAAGGGGCATTATCCTGCACCCTAGACCACTGAAATTCCCACAAATAATTTTGACACAAAAAATGCATCCTACACCCTGAAAGTTCAGAATATGTTAGCAGCCCAAAAAAGGCCTTAAAATTCCTCTTATGTCAGCAAAAATGTTGAACACTTTGGAGGCCCAAAAAAGGGGCTTACAGGCATCCTGGACCCCCTAAAGTCCAGAAAATGTTGGTGGCCTATAAAACTGTGTCAGGGAGCTCCGAATGTCCCAAAAACATTTGCAGCCTGAAAAGGGCATTAACCCGCATCCTAGACCACTGAAATTCCCAAAAATAATTTTGACACGAAAAATGCATCCTACACCCCTGTAAGTTCAGAATATGTTAGCAGCCCAAAAAAGGCCTTAAAATGCATCTTAGTCCTGCAAAAATGTTGAAAACTTTGGAGGTCAAAAAAAGGGGTTTACAGGCATCCTAGACCCCCTAAAGTCCAGAAAATGGTGGTGGTGCAAAAACTGCGCCAGAGAGCTCTGAATGTCCTCAAATCATTTGCATCCTACACCCCTGAAAGTTCAGAATATGTTAGCAGCCCAGAAAAGGCCTTAAAATGCATCTTAGGCCTGCAAAAATGTTGAAAACTTTGGAGGACAAAAAAAGGGGTTTACAGGCATCCTGGACCCCCTAAAGTCCAGAAAATGTTGTTGGCCCAAAAACTGTGCCAGAGAGCTCTGAATGTCCCAAAATCATTTGTAGCCTGAAAGGGGCATTAACCCACACCCGAGATGCCTGAAATTCCCAAAAAATAATTTTGACACGAAAAATGCATCCTACACCCCTGAAAGTTCAGAATATGTTAACAGCCCAAAGAAGGCCTTAAAACGCCTCCTAGGCCTTCAAAAATGTTGAAAACTTTGGAGGCCCAAAAAAGGGGTTTACAGGCATCCTAGACCCCCTAAAGTCCAGAAAATGTTGGTGGCCTAAAAACTGTGTCAGAGAGCTCTGAATATCCCAAAAACATGCAGCCTGAAAAGGGCATTAACCTGCATCCTAGACCACTGAAATTCCCAAAAATAATTTTGACACGAAAAATGCATCCTACACCCCTGAAAGTTCAGAATATGTTAGCAGTCCAAAAAAGGCCTTAAAATGCATTTTAAGCCTGCAAAAATGTTGAAATCTTTGGAGGTCAAAAAAAGAGGTTTACAGGCATCCTAGATCCCCTAAAGTCCAGAAAATGTTGGTGGCCTAAAAACTGTGTCAGGGAGCTCTGAATGTCCCAAAAACATTTGCAGCCTGAAAAGGGCATTAACCTGCATCCTAGACGCCTGAAATTCCCAAAAAATAATTTTGACACGAAAAATGCATCCTACACCCCTGAAAGTTCAGAATATGTTAGCAGCCCAAAAAAGGCCTTAAAATGCCGCTTATGTCAGCAAAAATGTTGAACACTTTGGAGGCCTAAAAAAGGGGTTTATAGGCACCCTAGACCCCCTAAAGTCCAGAAAATATTGGTGGCCAAAAATTGCACCAGAGAGCTCTGAATGTCCCAGAAACATTTGCAGCCTGAAAAGGGCATTAACCTGCATCCTAGACCACTGAAATTCCCAAAAATTATTTTGACACGAAAAATGCATCCTACACCCGTGAAAGTTCAGAATATGTTAGCATCCCAAAAACGGCCTTAAAATGCATTTTTGGCCTGCAAAAATGTTGAAAACTTTGGAGGTCCAAAAAAGGGGTTTACAAGCATCCTAGAACCCCTAAAGTCCAAAAAATGTTGGTGGCCTAAAAACTGTGTCAGAGAGCTCTGAATATCCCAAAAACATTTGCAGCCTGAAAAGGGCATTAACCTGCATCCTAGACCACTGAAATTCCCAAAAATAATTTTTATATGAAAAAAGCATCCTGCACCCCTTATAAGTTCAGAATATGTTAGCAGCCCCAAAAGGTCTTAAAATGCATCTTAGGCCTGCAAGAATGTTGAACACTTTGGTGGTCAAAAAAAGGGGTTTACAGGCATTCTAGACCCCTAAAGTCCGGAAAATGGTGGTGGCTTTAAAACTGTGCCAGAGAGCTCTGAATGTCCCAAAATCATGTGTAGCCTGAAAGGGGCATTAACCCACACCCTAGACGCCTGAAATTCCACAAAAATAATTTTGACACGAAAAATGCATCCTACACCCCTGAAAGTTCAGAATATGTTAATAGCCCAAAGAAGGCCTTAAAATACATTTTAGGCCTTCAAAAATGTTGAAAACATTGGAGGCCCAAAAAAGGGGTTTACAGGCATCCTAGACCCCCTAAAGTCCAGAAAATGTTGGTGGCCTAAAAACTGTGCCAGAGAGCTCTGAATATCCCAAAAACATTTGCAGCCTGATAAGGGCATTAACCTGCACCCTAGACCATTGAAATTCCCACAAATAATTTTGACACGAAAAATGCATGCTACACCCCTGAAAGTTCAGAATATGTTAGCAGCCGAAAAAAGGCCTTAAAATGCACCTTGGGCCTGCAAAAATGTTGAAAACTTTGGAGGTCAAAAAAAGGGGTTTACAGGCATCCTAGACCCCTTAAAGTCCAGAAAATGTTGGTGGCCCAAAAACTGTGCCAGAGAGCTCTGAATGTCCCAAAATCATTTGTAGCCTGAAAGGGGCATTAACCCGCACCCTAGATGCCTGAAATTCCCAAAAATAATTTTGACATGAAAAATGCATCCTGCACCCCCGAAAGTTCAGAATATGTCAGCAGCCCAAAAAAGGCCTTAAAATGCCTCTTATGTCAGCAAAAATGTTGAACACTTTGGAGGCCTAAAAAAGGGGTTTATAGGCATCCTAGACCCCCTAAAGTCCAGAAAATGTTGGTGGCCAAAAATTGTGCCAGAGAGCTCTGAATGTCCCAAAAACATTTGCAGCCTGAAAGGAGCATTAACCCGCATCCTAGACCACTGAAATTCCCAAAAATAATTTTGACATGAAAAATGCATCCTGCACCCCCGAAAGTTCAGAATATGTCAGCAGCCCAAAAAAGGCCTTAAAATGCATCTTAAGCCTGCAAAAAGGTTGAAAACTTTGGAGGACAAAAAAAGGGGTTTACAGGCATCCGGGACCCCCTAAAGTCCAGAAAATGTTGGTGGCCTAAAAACGGTGTCAGAGAGTTCTGAATGTCCCAAAATCATTTGTAGCCTGAAAGAGGCATTAACCCACACCCTAGACGCCTGAAATTCCCAAAAAATAATTTTGACACGAAAAATGCATCCTACACCCCTGAAAGTTCAGAATATGTTAGCAGCCCAAAAAAGGCTTTAAAATGCATTTTAAGCCTGCAAAAATGTTGAAATCTTTGGAGGTCAAAAAAAGAGGTTTACAGGCATCCTAGATCCCCTAAAGTCCAGAAAATGTTGGTGGCCTAAAAACGGTGTCAGGGAGCTCTGAATGTCCCAAAAACATTTGCAGCCTGAAAAGGGCATTAACCTGCATCCAAGACCACTGAAATTCCCAAAAATAATTTTGATATGAAAAATGCACCCTGCACCCCTGAAAGTTCAGAATATGTTAGCAGCCCAAAAAGGCCTTAAAATGCATCTTAGGCCTGCAAAAATGTTGAAAACTTTGGAGGTCAAAAAAAGGGGTTTACAGGCATCCTAGACCCCCTAAAGTCCAGAAAATGGTGGTGGCGCAAAAAGTGCGCCAGAGAGCTCTGAATGTCCCCAAATCATTTGCAGCCTGAAAGGGGCATTACCCTGCACCCTAGACCATTGAAATTCCCACAAATAATTTTGACACGAAAAATGCATCCTACACCCCTGAAAGTTCAGAATATATTAGCAGCCAAAAAAGGCCTTAAAATGCATCTTAGGCCTCCAAAAATGTTGAAAACTTTGGAGGCCCAAAAAAGGGGTTTACAGGCATCCTAGACCCCCTAAAGTCCAGAAAATGTTGGTGGCCTAAAAACTGTGTCAGAGAGCTCTGAATGTCCCCAAATCATTTGCCGCCTGAAAGGGGCATTAACCTGCACCCTAGACCATTGAAATTCCCACAAATAATTTTGACACGAAAAATGCATCCTACACCCCTGAAAGTTCAGAATATGTTAGCAGCCCAAAAAAGGCCTTAAAATGCCTCTTATGTCAGCAAAAATGTAGAAAAATTTGGAGGCCAAAAAAGGGGTTTACAGGCATCCTAGACCCCCTAAAGTCCAGAAAATGTTGGTTGCCTAAAAACTGTGTCAGAGATCTCTGAATATCCCAAAACCATGTGCAGCCTGAAATGGGCATTAACCTGCATCCTAGACCACTGAAATTCCCAAAAATAATTTTGACACGAAAAATGCATCCTACACCCCTGAAAGTTCAGAATATGTTAGCAGCCCAAATAAGGCCTTAAAATGCATTTTAAGCCTGCAAAAATGTTGAAATCTTTGGAGGTCAAAAAAAGGGGTTTACAGGCATCCTAGATCCCCTAAAGTCCAGAAAATGTTGGTGGCCTGAAAAACTGTGTCAGGGAGCTCTGAATGTCCCAAAAACATTTGCAGCCTGAAAGGGGCATTAACCTGCATCCTAGACCACTGAAATTCCCAAAAATAATTTTGACATGAAAAATGCATCCTGTACTCCTGAAAGTTCAGAATATGTTAGCAGCCCAAAAAAGCCTTAAAATGCATCTTAGGCCTGCAAAAATGTTGAAAACTTTGGAGGTCAAAAAAAGGGCTTTACAGGCATCCTAGACCCCCTAAAGTCCAGAAAATGTTGGTGGCCCAAAAACTGTGCCAGGGAGCTCTGAAAGCCCAAAATCATTTGTAGCCTGAAAGGGGCATTATCCCACACCCTAGACGCCTGAAATTCCCCAAAATATTTTTGGCACAAAAATGCATCCTACACCCCTGAAAGTTCAGAATATGTCAGCAGCCCAAAAAAGGCCTTAAAATGCATCTTAAGCCTGCAAAAAGGTTGAAAACTTTGGAGGCCCAAAAAAGGGGTTTACAGGCATCCTAGAACCCCTAAAGTCCAGAAAATGTTGGTGGCCTAAAAACTGTGTCAGGGAGCTCTGAATGTCCCAAAAACATTTGCAGCCTGAAAAGGGCATTAACCTGCATCCTAGACCACTGAAATTCCCAAAAATAATTTTGATATGAAAAATGCATCCTGCACCCCTGAAAGTTCAGAATATGTTAGCAGCCCAAAAAGGCCTTAAAATGCATCTTAGGCCTGCAAAAAAGGTTGAAAACTT
This sequence comes from Ambystoma mexicanum, assembly GCF_040938575.1. Classification (NCBI taxonomy): domain Eukaryota; kingdom Metazoa; phylum Chordata; class Amphibia; order Caudata; family Ambystomatidae; genus Ambystoma; species Ambystoma mexicanum. The sequence goes on along the minus strand of NC_090934.1, from coordinate 1,413,174,600 downwards.
TGGAGGTCAAAAAAAGGGGTTTACAGGCATCCTAGAACCCCTAAAGTCCAGAAAATGGTGGTGGCCTAAAAACTGTGTCAGAGAGCTCTGAATATCCCAAAAACATTTGCAGCCTGAAAAGGGCATTAACCTGCATCCTAGACCACTGAAATTCCCAAAAATAATTTTGACATGAAAAATGCATCGTGTACTCCTGAAAGTTCAGAATATGTTAGCAGCCCAAAAAGGCCTTAAAATGCATCTTAGGCCTGCAAAAATGTTGAAAACTTTGGAGGACAAAAAAAGGGGTTTACAGGCATCCGGGACCCCCTAAAGTCCAGAAAATGTTGGTGGCCCAAAAACTGTGCCAGAGAGCTCTGAATGTCCCAAAATCATTTGTAGCCTGAAAGGGGCATTAACCCACACCCTAGACGACTGAAATTCCCAAAAATAATTTTGACATGAAAAATGCATCCTGTACCCCTGAAAGTTCAGAATATGTTAGCAGCCCAAAAAGGCCTTAAAATGCATCTTAGGCCTGCAAAAATGTTGAAAACTTTGGAGGTCAAAAAAAGGGGTTTACAGGCATCCTAGACCCCCTAAAGTCCAGAAAATGGTGGTGGCGCAAAAACTGCGCCAGAGAGGTCTGAATGTCCCCAAATCATTTGCAGCCTGAAAGGGGCATTACCCGGCACCCTAGACCATTGAAATTCCCACAAATAATTTTGACACGAAAAATGCATCCTACACCCCTGAAAGTTCAGAATATGTTAGCAGCCCAAAAAAGGCCTTAAAATGCATTTTAAGCCTGCAAAAATGTTGAAATCTTTGTAGGTCAAAAAAAGAGGTTTACAGGCATCCTAGATCCCCTAAAGTCCAGAAAATGTTGGTGGCCTAAAAACGGTGTCAGGGAGCTCTGAATGTCCCAAAAACATTTGCAGCCTGAAAAGGGCATTAACCTGCATCCTAGATCACTGAAATTCCCAAAAATAATTTTGATATGAAAAATGCATCCTGCACCCCTGAAAGTTCAGAATATGTTAGCAGCCCAAAAAGGCCTTAAAATGCATCTTAGGCCTGCAAAAATGTTGAAAACTTTGGAGGTCAAAAAAAGGGGTTTACAGGCATCCTAGACCCCCTAAAGTCCAGAAAATGGTGGTGGCGCAAAACTGCGCCAGAGAGCTCTGAATGTCCCCAAATCATTTGCAGCCTGAAAGGGGCATTACCCTGCACCCTAGACCATTGAAATTCCCACAAATAATTTTGACACGAAAAATGCATCCTACACCCCTGAAAGTTCAGAATATGTTAGCAGCCCAAAAAAGGCCTTAAAATGCCTCTTATGTCAGCAAAAATGTAGAAAAATTTGGAGGCCAAAAAAGGGGTTTACAGGCATCCTAGACCCCCTAAAGTCCAGAAAATGTTGGTTGCCTAAAAACTGTGTCAGAGAGCTCTGAATATCCCAAAACCATGTGCAGCCTGAAATGGGCATTAACCTGCATCCTAGACCACTGAAATTCCCAAAAATTATTTTGACACGAAAAATGCATCCTACACCCCTGAAAGTTCAGAATATGTTAGCAGCCCAAAAAAGGCCTTAAAATGCCTCTTATGTCAGCAAAAATGTTGAAAAATTTGGAGGCCCAAAAAAGGGGGTTACAGGCATCCTGGACCCCCTAAAGTCCAGAAAATGTTGGTGGCCAAAAATGGTGCCAGAGAGATCTGAATGTCCCAGAAACATTTGCAGCCTGAAAGGAGCATTAACCCGCATCCTAGACCACTGAAATTCCCAAAAATAATTTTTGCACGAAAAATTCATCCTACACCCCTGAAAGTTCAGAATATGTTAGCATCCCAAAAAAGGCCTTAAAATGCCTCTTATGTCAGCAAAAATGTTGAAAAATTTGGAGGCCCAAAAAAGGGGGTTACAGGCATCCTGGACCCCCTAAAGTCCAGAAAATGTTGGTGGCCTAAAAACTGTGTCAGAGAGCTCTACATATCCCAAAACCATTTGTAGCCTGAAAAGGGCATTAACCTGCATCCTAGACCACTGAAATTCCCAAAAATTATTTTGACACGAAAAATCCATCCTACACCCCTGAAAGTTCAGAATATGTTAGCAGTCCAAAAAAGGGCCTTAAAATGCATCTTAGGCCTGCAAAAATGTTGAAAACTTTGGAGGTCAAAAAAGGGGTTTACAGGCATCCTAGACCCCCTAAAGTCCAGAAAAAGTTGGTGGCCCAAAAACTGTGCCAGAGAGCTCTGAATGTCCCAAAATCATTTGTAGCCTGAAAAGGTCATTAACCCACACCCTAGATGCCTGAAATTCCCAAAAAATAATTTTGACACGAAAAATGCATCCTACACCCCTGAAAGTTCAGAATATGTTAGCAGCCCAAAAAGGGCCTTAAAATGCATCTCAGGCCTGCAAAAATGTTGAAAACTTTGGAGGTCAAAAAAAGGGTTTTACAGGCATCCTAGAACCCCTAAAGTCCAGAAAATGGTGGTGGTGAAAAAACCTGCGCCAGAGAGCTCTGAATGTCCTCAAATCATTTGCATCCTACACCCCTGAAAGTTCAGAATATGTTAGCAGCCCAAAAAAGACCTTAAAATGCATCTTAGGCCTGCAAAAATGTTGAAAACTTTGGAGGTCAAAAAAAGGGGTTTACAGGCATCCTAGACCCCTTAAAGTCCAGAAAATGTTGGTGGCCCAAAAACTGTGCCAGAGAGCTCTGAATATCCCAAAATCATTTGTAGCCTGAAAAGGGCATTAACCTGCATCCTAGACCACTGAAATTCCCAAAAATTATTTTGACACGAAAAATCCATCCTACACCCCTGAAAGTTCAGAATATGTTAGCAGTCCAAAAAAGGGCCTTAAAATGCATCTTAGGCCTGCAAAAATGTTGAAAACTTTGGAGGTCAAAAAAAGGGGTTTACAGGCATCCTAGACCCCTTAAAGTCCAGAAAATGTTGGTGGCCCAAAAACTGTGCCAGAGAGCTCTGAATATCCCAAAATCATTTGTATCCTGAAAAGGGCATTAACCTGCATCCTAGACGCCTGAAATTCCCAAAAAATAATTTTGACACGAAAAATGCATCCTACACCCCTGAAAGTTCAGAATATGTTAGCAGCCCAAAAAAGGCCTTAAAATGCCTCTTATGTCAGCAAAAATGTTGAACACTTTGGAGGCCTAAAAAAGGGGTTTATAGGCATCCTAGACCCCCTAAAGTCCAGAAAGTATTGGTGGCCAAAAATTGCGCCAGAGAGCTCTGAATGTCCCAGAAACATTTGCAGCCTTAAAAGGGCATTAACCTGCATCCTAGACCACTGAAATTCCCAAAAAATATTTTGACACGAAAAATGCATCCTACACCCGTGAAAGTTCAGAATATGTTAGCAGCCCAAAAACGGCCTTAAAATGCATTTTTGGCCTGCAAAAATGTTGAAAACTTTGGAGGCCCAAAAAAGGGGTTTACAGGCATCCTAGACCCCCTAAAGTCCAAAAAATGTTGGTGGCCTAAAAACTGTGTCAGAGAGCTCTGAATATCCCAAAAACATTTGCAGCCTGAAAAGGGCATTAACCTGCATCCTAGACCACTGAAATTCCCAAAAATAATTTTGATATGAAAAATGCATCCTGCACCCCTGAAAGTTCAGAATATGTTAGCAGCCCCAAAAGGCCTTAAAATGCATCTTAGGCCTGCAAAAAGGTTGAACACTTTGGAGGTCAAAAAAAGGGGTTTACAGGCATCCTAGACCCCCTAAAGTCCAGAAAATGGTGGTGGCTTTAAAACTGTGCCAGAGAGCTCTGAATGTCCCAAAATCATTTGTAGCCTGAAAGGGGCATTAACCCACACCCTAGACGCCTGAAATTCCCCAAAAATAATTTTGACACGAAAAATGCATCCTACACCCCTGAAAGTTCAGAATATGTTAATAGCCCAAAGAAGGCCTTAAAATGCATCTTAGGCCTTCAAAAATGTTGAAAACTTTGGAGGCCCAAAAAAGGGGTTTACAAGCATCCTAGACCCCCTTAAGTCCAGAAAATGTTGGTGGCCTAAAAACTGTGTCAGAGAGCTCTGAATATCCCAAAAACATTTGCAGCCTGAAAAGGGCATTAACCTGCACCCTAGACCATTGAAATTCCCACAAATCATTTTGACACGAAAAATGCATCCTACACCCCTGAAAGTTCAGAATATGTTAATAGCCCAAAGAAGGCCTTAAAATGCATCTTAGGCCTTCAAAAATGTTGAAAACTTTGGAGGTCAAAAAAAGGGGTTTACAGGCATCCTAGACCCCTTAAAGTCCAGAAAATGTTGGTGGGCCAAAAACTGTGCCAGAGAGCTCTGAATGTCCCAAAATCATTTGTAGCCTGAAAGGGGCATTAACCCACACCCTAGATGCCTGAAATTCCCAAAAATATTTTTGGCACAAAAATGTATCCTACACCCCTGAAAGTTCAGAATATGTTAGCATCTCAAAAAAGGCCTTAAAATGCCTCTTATGTCAGCAAAAATGTTGAACACTTTGGAGGCCTAAAAAAGGGGTTTATAGGCATCCTAGACCCCCTAACGTCCAGAAAATGTTGGTGGCCAAAAATTGTGCCAGAGAGCTCTGAATGTCCCAGAAACATTTGCAGCCTGAAAGGAGCATTAACCCGCATCCTAAACCACTGAAATTCCCAAAAATAATTTTGACATGAAAAATGCATCCTGCACCCCCGAAAGTTCAGAATATGTCAGCAGCCCAAAAAAGGCCTTAAAATGCATCTTAAGCCTGCAAAAAGGTTGAAAACTTTGGAGGCCCAAAAAAGGGGTTTACAGGAATCCTAGATCCCCTAAAGTCCAGAAAATGTTGGTGGCCTAAAAACTGTGTCAGGGAGCTCTGAATGTCCCAAAAACATTTGCAGCCTGAAAAGGGCATTAACCTGCATCCTAGACCACTGAAATTCCCAAAAATAATTTTGATATGAAAAATGCATCCTGCACCCCTGAAAGTTCAGAATATGTTAGCAGCCCAAAAAGGCCTTAAAATGCATCTTAGGCCTGCAAAAAAGGTTGAAAACTTTGGAGGTCAAAAAAGGGGTTTACAGGCATCCTAGAACCCCTAAAGTCCAGAAAATGGTGGTGGCCTAAAAACTGTGTCAGAGAGCTCTGAATATCCCAAAAACATTTGCAGCCTGAAAAGGGCATTAACCTGCATCCTAGACCACTGAAATTGCCAAAAATAATTTTGACACGAAAAATGCATCCTACACCCCTGAAAGTTCAGAATATGTTAGCAGCCCAAAAAAGGCCTTAAAATGCATTTTAGGCCTGCAAAAATGTTGAAATCTTTGGAGGTCAAAAAAAGGGGTTTACAGGCATCCGGGACCCCCTAAAGTCCAGAAAATGTTGGTGGCCCAAAAACTGTGCCAGAGAGCTCTGAATATCCCAAAATCATTTGTAGCCGTAAAGGGGCATTAACCCACACCCTAGACGACTGAAATTCCCAAAAATAATTTTGACATGAAAAATGCATCCTGTACTCCTGAAAGTTCAGAATATGTCAGCAGCCCAAAAAAGGCCTTAAAATGCATCTTAAGCCTGCAAAAAGGTTGAAAACTTTGGAGGCCCAAAAAAGGGGTTTACAGGAATCCTAGATCCCCTAAAGTCCAGAAAATGTTGGTGGCCTAAAAACTGTGTCACGGAGCTCTGAATGTCCCAAAAACATTTGCAGCCTGAAAAGGGCATTAACCTGCATCCTAGACCACTGAAATTCCTAAAAATAATTTTGATATGAAAAATGCATCCTGCACCCCTGAAAGTTCAGAATATGTTAGCAGCCCAAAAAGGCCTTAAAATGCATCTTAGGCCTGCAAAAAAGGTTGAAAACTTTGGAGGTCAAAAAAAGGGGTTTACAGGCATCCTAGATCCCCTAAAGTCCAGAAAATGTTGGTGGCCTGAAAAACTGTGTCAAGGAGCTCTGAATGTCCCAAAAACATTTGCAGCCTGAAAAGGGCATTAACCTGCATCCTAGACGACTGAAATTCCCAAAAATAATTTTGACATGAAAAATGCATCCTGTACTCCTGAAAGTTCAGAATATGTTAGCAGCCCAAAAAGGCCTTAAAATGCATCTTAGGCCTGCAAAAATGTTGAAAACTTTGGAGGACAAAAAAAGGGGTTTACAGGCATCCGGGACCCCCTAAAGTCCAGAAAATGTTGGTGGCCCAGAAACTGTGCCAGAGAGCTCTGAATGTCCCAAAATCATTTGTAGCCTGAAAGGGGCATTAACCCACACCCTAGACGACTGAAATTCCCAAAAATAATTTTGACATGAAAAATGCATCCTGTACTCCTGAAAGTTCAGAATATGTTAGCAGCCCAAAAAGGCCTTAAAATGCATCTTAGGCCTGCAAAAATGTTGAAAACTTTGGAGGTCAAAAAAAGGGGTTTACAGGCATCCTAGACCCCCTAAAGTCCAGAAAATGGTGGTGGCGCAAAAACTGCGCCAGAGAGCTCTGAATGTCCCCAAATCATTTGCAGCCTGAAAGGGGCATTACCCTGCACCCTAGACCATTGAAATTCCCACAAATAATTTTGACACGAAAAATGCATCCTACACCCCTGAAAGTTCAGAATATGTTAGCAGCCGAAGAAAAAAGGCCTTAAAATGCATCTTAGGCCTCCAAAAATGTTGAAAACTTTGGAGGCCCAAAAAAGGGGTTTACAGGCATCCTAGACCCCCTAAAGTCCAGAAAATGTTGGTGGCCTAAAAACTGTGTCAGAGAGCTCTGAATGTCCCCAAATCATTTGCCGCCTGAAAGGGGCATTAACCTGCACCCTAGACCATTGAAATTCCCACAAATAATTTTGACACGAAAAATGCATCCTACACCCCTGAAAGTTCAGAATATGTTAGCAGCCCAAAAAAGGCCTTAAAATGCCTCTTATGTCAGCAAAAATGTAGAAAAATTTGGAGGCCAAAAAAGGGGTTTACAGGCATCCTAGACCCCCTAAAGTCCAGAAAATGTTGGTTGCCTAAAAACTGTGTCAGAGAGCTCTGAATATCCCAAAACCATGTGCAGCCTGAAATGGGCATTAACATGCATCCTAGACCACTGAAATTCCCAAAAATTATTTTGACACGAAAAATGCATCCTACACCCCTGAAAGTTCAGAATATGTTAGCAGCCCAAAAACAGCCTTAAACTGCATTTTAGGCCTGCAAAAATGTTGAAAGCTTTGGAGGGCCAAAAAAGGGGTTTACAGGCATCCTAGACCCCCTAAAGTCCAGAAAATGGTGGTGGCGCAAAAACTGCCCCAGAGAGCTCTGAATGTCCCAAAATCATTTGCAGCCTGAAAGGGGCATTACCCTGCACCCTAGACCACTGAAATTCCAACAAATAATTTTGACACAAAAAATGCATCCTACACCCCTGAAAGTTCAGAATATGTTAGCAGCTCAAAAAAGGCCTTAAAATGCCTCTTATGTCAGCAAAAATGTTGCACACTTTGGAGGCCTAAAAAAGGGGTTTATAGGCATCCTAGACCCCCTAAAGTCCAGAAAATGTTGGTGGCCAAAAATTGTGCCAGAGAGCTCTGAATGTCCCAGAAACATTTGCAGCCTGAAAGGAGCATTAACCCGCATCCTAGACCACTGAAATTCCCAAAAATAAATTTTGCACGAAAAATTCATCCTACCCCCCTGAAAGTTCAGAATATGTTAGCAGCCCAAAAACGGCCTTAAAATGCATTTTTGGCCTGCAAAAATGTTGAAAACTTTGGAGGCCCAAAAAAGGGGTTTACAGGCATCCTAGACCCCCTAAAGTCCAAAAAATGTTGGTGGCCTAAAAACTGTGTCAGAGAGCTCTGAATATCCCAAAAACATTTGCAGCCTGAAAAGGGCATTAACCTGCATCCTAGACCACTGAAATTCCCAAAAATAATTTTGATATGAAAAATGCATCCTGCACCCCTGAAAGTTCAGAATATGTTAGCAGCCCCAAAAGGCCTTAAAATGCATCTTAGGCCTGCAAAAAGGTTGAACACTTTGGAGGTCAAAAAAAGGGGTTTACAGGCATCCTAGACCCCCTAAAGTCCAGAAAATGGTGGTGGCTTTAAAACTGTGCCAGAGAGCTCTGAATGTCCCAAAATCATTTGTAGCCTGAAAGGGGCATTAACCCACACCCTAGACGCCTGAAATTCCCCAAAAATAATTTTGACACGAAAAATGCATCCTACACCCCTGAAAGTTCAGAATATGTTAATAGCCCAAAGAAGGCCTTAAAATGCATCTTAGGCCTTCAAAAATGTTGAAAACTTTGGAGGCCCAAAAAAGGGGTTTACAAGCATCCTAGACCCCCTTAAGTCCAGAAAATGTTGGTGGCCTAAAAACTGTGTCAGAGAGCTCTGAATATCCCAAAAACATTTGCAGCCTGAAAAGGGCATTAACCTGCACCCTAGACCATTGAAATTCCCACAAATCATTTTGACACGAAAAATGCATCCTACACCCCTGAAAGTTCAGAATATGTTAATAGCCCAAAGAAGGCCTTAAAATGCATCTTAGGCCTTCAAAAATGTTGAAAACTTTGGAGGTCAAAAAAAGGGGTTTACAGGCATCCTAGACCCCTTAAAGTCCAGAAAATGTTGGTGGGCCAAAAACTGTGCCAGAGAGCTCTGAATGTCCCAAAATCATTTGTAGCCTGAAAGGGGCATTAACCCACACCCTAGATGCCTGAAATTCCCAAAAATATTTTTGGCACAAAAATGTATCCTACACCCCTGAAAGTTCAGAATATGTTAGCATCTCAAAAAAGGCCTTAAAATGCCTCTTATGTCAGCAAAAATGTTGAACACTTTGGAGGCCTAAAAAAGGGGTTTATAGGCATCCTAGACCCCCTAACGTCCAGAAAATGTTGGTGGCCAAAAATTGTGCCAGAGAGCTCTGAATGTCCCAGAAACATTTGCAGCCTGAAAGGAGCATTAACCCGCATCCTAAACCACTGAAATTCCCAAAAATAATTTTGACATGAAAAATGCATCCTGCACCCCCGAAAGTTCAGAATATGTCAGCAGCCCAAAAAAGGCCTTAAAATGCATCTTAAGCCTGCAAAAAGGTTGAAAACTTTGGAGGCCCAAAAAGGGGTTTACAGGAATCCTAGATCCCCTAAAGTCCAGAAAATGTTGGTGGCCTAAAAACTGTGTCAGGGAGCTCTGAATGTCCCAAAAACATTTGCAGCCTGAAAAGGGCATTAACCTGCATCCTAGACCACTGAAATTCCCAAAAATAATTTTGATATGAAAAATGCATCCTGCACCCCTGAAAGTTCAGAATATGTTAGCAGCCCAAAAAGGCCTTAAAATGCATCTTAGGCCTGCAAAAAAGGTTGAAAACTTTGGAGGTCAAAAAAGGGGTTTACAGGCATCCTAGAACCCCTAAAGTCCAGAAAATGGTGGTGGCCTAAAAACTGTGTCAGAGAGCTCTGAATATCCCAAAAACATTTGCAGCCTGAAAAGGGCATTAACCTGCATCCTAGACCACTGAAATTGCCAAAAATAATTTTGACACGAAAAATGCATCCTACACCCCTGAAAGTTCAGAATATGTTAGCAGCCCAAAAAAGGCCTTAAAATGCATTTTAGGCCTGCAAAAATGTTGAAATCTTTGGAGGTCAAAAAAAGGGGTTTACAGGCATCCGGGACCCCCTAAAGTCCAGAAAATGTTGGTGGCCCAAAAACTGTGCCAGAGAGCTCTGAATATCCCAAAATCATTTGTAGCCGTAAAGGGGCATTAACCCACACCCTAGACGACTGAAATTCCCAAAAATAATTTTGACATGAAAAATGCATCCTGTACTCCTGAAAGTTCAGAATATGTCAGCAGCCCAAAAAAGGCCTTAAAATGCATCTTAAGCCTGCAAAAAGGTTGAAAACTTTGGAGGCCCAAAAAAGGGGTTTACAGGAATCCTAGATCCCCTAAAGTCCAGAAAATGTTGGTGGCCTAAAAACTGTGTCACGGAGCTCTGAATGTCCCAAAAACATTTGCAGCCTGAAAAGGGCATTAACCTGCATCCTAGACCACTGAAATTCCTAAAAATAATTTTGATATGAAAAATGCATCCTGCACCCCTGAAAGTTCAGAATATGTTAGCAGCCCAAAAAGGCCTTAAAATGCATCTTAGGCCTGCAAAAAAGGTTGAAAACTTTGGAGGTCAAAAAAAGGGGTTTACAGGCATCCTAGATCCCCTAAAGTCCAGAAAATGTTGGTGGCCTGAAAAACTGTGTCAGGGAGCTCTGAATGTCCCAAAAACATTTGCAGCCTGAAAAGGGCATTAACCTGCATCCTAGACGACTGAAATTCCCAAAAATAATTTTGACATGAAAAATGCATCCTGTACTCCTGAAAGTTCAGAATATGTTAGCAGCCCAAAAAGGCCTTAAAATGCATCTTAGGCCTGCAAAAATGTTGAAAACTTTGGAGGACAAAAAAAGGGGTTTACAGGCATCCGGGACCCCCTAAAGTCCAGAAAATGTTGGTGGCCCAGAAACTGTGCCAGAGAGCTCTGAATGTCCCAAAATCATTTGTAGCCTGAAAGGGGCATTAACCCACACCCTAGACGACTGAAATTCCCAAAAATAATTTTGACATGAAAAATGCATCCTGTACTCCTGAAAGTTCAGAATATGTTAGCAGCCCAAAAAGGCCTTAAAATGCATCTTAGGCCTGCAAAAATGTTGAAAACTTTGGAGGTCAAAAAAAGGGGTTTACAGGCATCCTAGACCCCCTAAAGTCCAGAAAATGGTGGTGGCGCAAAAACTGCGCCAGAGAGCTCTGAATGTCCCCAAATCATTTGCAGCCTGAAAGGGGCATTACCCTGCACCCTAGACCATTGAAATTCCCACAAATAATTTTGACACGAAAAATGCATCCTACACCCCTGAAAGTTCAGAATATGTTAGCAGCCGAAGAAAAAAGGCCTTAAAATGCATCTTAGGCCTCCAAAAATGTTGAAAACTTTGGAGGCCCAAAAAAGGGGTTTACAGGCATCCTAGACCCCCTAAAGTCCAGAAAATGTTGGTGGCCTAAAAACTGTGTCAGAGAGCTCTGAATGTCCCCAAATCATTTGCCGCCTGAAAGGGGCATTAACCTGCACCCTAGACCATTGAAATTCCCACAAATAATTTTGACACGAAAAATGCATCCTACACCCCTGAAAGTTCAGAATATGTTAGCAGCCCAAAAAAGGCCTTAAAATGCCTCTTATGTCAGCAAAAATGTAGAAAAATTTGGAGGCCAAAAAAGGGGTTTACAGGCATCCTAGACGCCCTAAAGTCCAGAAAATGTTGGTTGCCTAAAAACTGTGTCAGAGAGCTCTGAATATCCCAAAACCATGTGCAGCCTGAAATGGGCATTAACATGCATCCTAGACCACTGAAATTCCCAAAAATTATTTTGACACGAAAAATGCATCCTACACCCCTGAAAGTTCAGAATATGTTAGCAGCCCAAAAACAGCCTTAAACTGCATTTTAGGCCTGCAAAAATGTTGAAAGCTTTGGAGGGCCAAAAAAGGGGTTTACAGGCATCCTAGACCCCCTAAAGTCCAGAAAATGGTGGTGGCGCAAAAACTGCCCCAGAGAGCTCTGAATGTCCCAAAATCATTTGCAGCCTGAAAGGGGCATTACCCTGCACCCTAGACCACTGAAATTCCAACAAATAATTTTGACACAAAAAATGCATCCTACACCCCTGAAAGTTCAGAATATGTTAGCAGCTCAAAAAAGGCCTTAAAATGCCTCTTATGTCAGCAAAAATGTTGCACACTTTGGAGGCCTAAAAAAGGGGTTTATAGGCATCCTAGACCCCCTAAAGTCCAGAAAATGTTGGTGGCCAAAAATTGTGCCAGAGAGCTCTGAATGTCCCAGAAACATTTGCAGCCTGAAAGGAGCATTAACCCGCATCCTAGACCACTGAAATTCCCAAAAATAAATTTTGCACGAAAAATTCATCCTACCCCCCTGAAAGTTCAGAATATGTTAGCAGCCCAAAAACGGCCTTAAAATGCATTTTTGGCCTGCAAAAATGTTGAAAACTTTGGAGGCCCAAAAAAGGGGTTTACAGGCATCCTAGACCCCCTAAAGTCCAAAAAATGTTGGTGGCCTAAAAACTGTGTCAGAGAGCTCTGAATATCCCAAAAACATTTGCAGCCTGAAAAGGGCATTAACCTGCATCCTAGACCACTGAAATTCCCAAAAATAATTTTGATATGAAAAATGCATCCTGCACCCCTGAAAGTTCAGAATATGTTAGCAGCCCCAAAAGGCCTTAAAATGCATCTTAGGCCTGCAAAAAGGTTGAACACTTTGGAGGTCAAAAAAAGGGGTTTACAGGCATCCTAGACCCCCTAAAGTCCAGAAAATGGTGGTGGCTTTAAAACTGTGCCAGAGAGCTCTGAATGTCCCAAAATCATTTGTAGCCTGAAAGGGGCATTAACCCACACCCTAGACGCCTGAAATTCCCCAAAAATAATTTTGACACGAAAAATGCATCCTACACCCCTGAAAGTTCAGAATATGTTAATAGCCCAAAGAAGGCCTTAAAATGCATCTTAGGCCTTCAAAAATGTTGAAAACTTTGGAGGCCCAAAAAAGGGGTTTACAAGCATCCTAGACCCCCTTAAGTCCAGAAAATGTTGGTGGCCTAAAAACTGTGTCAGAGAGCTCTGAATATCCCAAAAACATTTGCAGCCTGAAAAGGGCATTAACCTGCACCCTAGACCATTGAAATTCCCACAAATCATTTTGACACGAAAAATGCATCCTACACCCCTGAAAGTTCAGAATATGTTAATAGCCCAAAGAAGGCCTTAAAATGCATCTTAGGCCTTCAAAAATGTTGAAAACTTTGGAGGTCAAAAAAAGGGGTTTACAGGCATCCTAGACCCCTTAAAGTCCAGAAAATGTTGGTGGGCCAAAAACTGTGCCAGAGAGCTCTGAATGTCCCAAAATCATTTGTAGCCTGAAAGGGGCATTAACCCACACCCTAGATGCCTGAAATTCCCAAAAATATTTTTGGCACAAAAATGTATCCTACACCCCTGAAAGTTCAGAATATGTTAGCATCTCAAAAAAGGCCTTAAAATGCCTCTTATGTCAGCAAAAATGTTGAACACTTTGGAGGCCTAAAAAAGGGGTTTATAGGCATCCTAGACCCCCTAACGTCCAGAAAATGTTGGTGGCCAAAAATTGTGCCAGAGAGCTCTGAATGTCCGAGAAACATTTGCAGCCTGAAAGGAGCATTAACCCGCATCCTAAACCACTGAAATTCCCAAAAATAATTTTGACATGAAAAATGCATCCTGCACCCCCGAAAGTTCAGAATATGTCAGCAGCCCAAAAAAGGCCTTAAAATGCATCTTAAGCCTGCAAAAAGGTTGAAAACTTTGGAGGCCCAAAAAAGGGGTTTACAGGAATCCTAGATCCCCTAAAGTCCAGAAAATGTTGGTGGCCTAAAAACTGTGTCAGGGAGCTCTGAATGTCCCAAAAACATTTGCAGCCTGAAAAGGGCATTAACCTGCATCCTAGACCACTGAAATTCCCAAAAATAATTTTGATATGAAAAATGCATCCTGCACCCCTGAAAGTTCAGAATATGTTAGCAGCCCAAAAAGGCCTTAAAATGCATCTTAGGCCTGCAAAAAAGGTTGAAAACTTTGGAGGTCAAAAAAGGGGTTTACAGGCATCCTAGAACCCCTAAAGTCCAGAAAATGGTGGTGGCCTAAAAACTGTGTCAGAGAGCTCTGAATATCCCAAAAACATTTGCAGCCTGAAAAGGGCATTAACCTGCATCCTAGACCACTGAAATTGCCAAAAATAATTTTGACACGAAAAATGCATCCTACACCCCTGAAAGTTCAGAATATGTTAGCAGCCCAAAAAAGGCCTTAAAATGCATTTTAGGCCTGCAAAAATGTTGAAATCTTTGGAGGTCAAAAAAAGGGGTTTACAGGCATCCGGGACCCCCTAAAGTCCAGAAAATGTTGGTGGCCCAAAAACTGTGCCAGAGAGCTCTGAATATCCCAAAATCATTTGTAGCCGTAAAGGGGCATTAACCCACACCCTAGACGACTGAAATTCCCAAAAATAATTTTGACATGAAAAATGCATCCTGTACTCCTGAAAGTTCAGAATATGTCAGCAGCCCAAAAAAGGCCTTAAAATGCATCTTAAGCCTGCAAAAAGGTTGAAAACTTTGGAGGCCCAAAAAAGGGGTTTACAGGAATCCTAGATCCCCTAAAGTCCAGAAAATGTTGGTGGCCTAAAAACTGTGTCACGGAGCTCTGAATGTCCCAAAAACATTTGCAGCCTGAAAAGGGCATTAACCTGCATCCTAGACGACTGAAATTCCCAAAAATAATTTTGACATGAAAAATGCATCCTGTACTCCTGAAAGTTCAGAATATGTTAGCAGCCCAAAAAGGCCTTAAAATGCATCTTAGGCCTGCAAAAATGTTGAAAACTTTGGAGGTCAAAAAAAGGGGTTTACAGGCATCCTAGATCCCCTAAAGTCCAGAAAATGTTGGTGGCCTGAAAAACTGTGTCAGGGAGCTCTGAATGTCCCAAAAACATTTGCAGCCTGAAAAGGGCATTAACCTGCATCCTAGACGACTGAAATTCCCAAAAATAATTTTGACATGAAAAATGCATCCTGTACTCCTGAAAGTTCAGAATATGTTAGCAGCCCAAAAAGGCCTTAAAATGCATCTTAGGCCTGCAAAAATGTTGAAAACTTTGGAGGACAAAAAAAGGGGTTTACAGGCATCCGGGACCCCCTAAAGTCCAGAAAATGTTGGTGGCCCAGAAACTGTGCCAGAGAGCTCTGAATGTCCCAAAATCATTTGTAGCCTGAAAGGGGCATTAACCCACACCCTAGACGACTGAAATTCCCAAAAATAATTTTGACATGAAAAATGCATCCTGTACTCCTGAAAGTTCAGAATATGTTAGCAGCCCAAAAAGGCCTTAAAATGCATCTTAGGCCTGCAAAAATGTTGAAAACTTTGGAGGTCAAAAAAAGGGGTTTACAGGCATCCTAGACCCCCTAAAGTCCAGAAAATGGTGGTGGCGCAAAAACTGCGCCAGAGAGCTCTGAATGTCCCCAAATCATTTGCAGCCTGAAAGGGGCATTACCCTGCACCCTAGACCATTGAAATTCCCACAAATAATTTTGACACGAAAAATGCATCCTACACCCCTGAAAGTTCAGAATATGTTAGCAGCCGAAGAAAAAAGGCCTTAAAATGCATCTTAGGCCTCCAAAAATGTTGAAAACTTTGGAGGCCCAAAAAAGGGGTTTACAGGCATCCTAGACCCCCTAAAGTCCAGAAAATGTTGGTGGCCTAAAAACTGTGTCAGAGAGCTCTGAATGTCCCCAAATCATTTGCCGCCTGAAAGGGGCATTAACCTGCACCCTAGACCATTGAAATTCCCACAAATAATTTTGACACGAAAAATGCATCCTACACCCCTGAAAGTTCAGAATATGTTAGCAGCCCAAAAAAGGCCTTAAAATGCCTCTTATGTCAGCAAAAATGTAGAAAAATTTGGAGGCCAAAAAAGGGGTTTACAGGCATCCTAGACCCCCTAAAGTCCAGAAAATGTTGGTTGCCTAAAAACTGTGTCAGAGAGCTCTGAATATCCCAAAACCATGTGCAGCCTGAAATGGGCATTAACATGCATCCTAGACCACTGAAATTCCCAAAAATTATTTTGACACGAAAAATGCATCCTACACCCCTGAAAGTTCAGAATATGTTAGCAGCCCAAAAACAGCCTTAAACTGCATTTTAGGCCTGCAAAAATGTTGAAAGCTTTGGAGGGCCAAAAAAGGGGTTTACAGGCATCCTAGACCCCCTAAAGTCCAGAAAATGGTGGTGGCGCAAAAACTGCCCCAGAGAGCTCTGAATGTCCCAAAATCATTTGCAGCCTGAAAGGGGCATTACCCTGCACCCTAGACCACTGAAATTCCAACAAATAATTTTGACACAAAAAATGCATCCTACACCCCTGAAAGTTCAGAATATGTTAGCAGCTCAAAAAAGGCCTTAAAATGCCTCTTATGTCAGCAAAAATGTTGCACACTTTGGAGGCCTAAAAAAGGGGTTTATAGGCATCCTAGACCCCCTAAAGTCCAGAAAATGTTGGTGGCCAAAAATTGTGCCAGAGAGCTCTGAATGTCCCAGAAACATTTGCAGCCTGAAAGGAGCATTAACCCGCATCCTAGACCACTGAAATTCCCAAAAATAAATTTTGCACGAAAAATTCATCCTACCCCCCTGAAAGTTCAGAATATGTTAGCATCCCAAAAAAGGCCTTAAAATGCCTCTTATGTCAGCAAAAATGTTGAAAAATTTGGAGGCCCAAAAAAGGGGGTTACAGGCATCCTGGACCCCCTAAAGTCCAGAAAATGTTGGTGGCCTAAAAACTGTGTCAGAGAGCTCTACATATCCCAAAACCATTTGTAGCCTGAAAAGGGCATTAACCTGCATCCTAGACCACTGAAATTCCCAAAAATTATTTTGACACGAAAAATGCATCCTACACCCCTGAAAGTTCAGAATATGTTAGCAGCCCAAAAAAGGGCCTTAAAATGCATCTTAGGCCTGGAAAAATGTTGAAAACTTTGGAGGTCAAAAAAAGGGGTTTACAGGCATCCTAGACCCCCTAAAGTCCAGAAAATGGTGGTGGCGCAAAAACTGTGCCAGAGAGCTCTGAATGTCCCAAAATCATTTGTAGCCTGAAAGGGGCATTAACCCACACCCGAGACACCTGAAATTCCCAAAAAATAAATTTGACACGAAAAATGCATCCTACACCCCTGAAAGTTCAGAATATGTTAACAGGCCAAAAAAGGCCTTAAAATGCATTTTAAGCCTGCAAAAATGTTGAAATCTTTGGAGGTCAAAAAAAAGAGGTTTACAGGCATCCTAGATCCCCTAAAGTCCAGAAAATGTTGGTGGCCTAAAAACTGTGTCAGGGAGCTCTGAATGTCCCAAAATCATTTGTAGCCTGAAAAGGGCATTAACCTGCATCCTAGACTACTGAAATTCCCAAAAATTATTTTGACATGAAAAATGCATCCTGTACCCCTGAAAGTTCAGAATATGTTAGCAACCCAAAAAGGCCTTAAAATGCATCTTAGGCCTGCAAAAATGTTGAAAACTTTGGAGGTCAAAAAAAGGGGTTTACAGGCATCCTAGACCCCTAAAGTCCAGAAAATGGTGGTGGCGCAAAAACTGCGCCAGAGAGCTCTGAATGTCCCCAAATCATTTGCAGCCTGAAAGGGGCATTACCCGGCACCCTAGACCATTGAAATTCCCACAAATAATTTTGACACGAAAAATGCATCCTACACCCCTGAAAGTTCAGAATATGTTAGCAGCCGAAAAAAGGCCTTAAAATGCATCTTAGGCCTGCAAAAATGTTGAAAACTTTGGAGGTCAAAAAAAGGGGTTTACAGGCATCCTAGACCCCTTAAAGTTCTGAAAATGTTGGTGGCCCAAAAACTGTGCCAGAGAGCTCTGAATATCCCAAAATCATTTGTAGCCTGAAAAGGGCATTAACCTGCATCCTAGACGCCTGAAATTCCCAAAAAATAATTTTGACACGAAAAATGCATCCTACACCCCTGGAAGTTCAGAATATGTTAGCAGCCCAAAAAAGGCCTTAAAATGCCTCTTATGTCAGCAAAAATGTTGAACACTTTGGAGGCCTAAAAAAGGGGTTTATAGGCATCCTAGACCCCCTAAAGTCCAGAAAATATTGGTGGCCAAAAATTGCGCCAGAGAGCTCTGAATGTCCCAGAAACATTTGCAGCCTGAAAAGGGCATTAACCTGCATCCTAGACCACTGAAATTCCCAAAAAATATTTTGACACGAAAAATGCATCCTACACCCGTGAAAGTTCAGAATATGTTAGCACCCCAAAAACAGCCTTAAAATGCATTTTTGGCCTGCAAAAATGTTGAAAACTTTGGAGGCCCAAAAAAGGGGTTTACAGGCATCCTAGACCCCCTAAAGTCCAAAAAATGTTGGTGGCCTAAAAACTGTGTCAGAGAGCTCTGAATATCCCAAAAACATTTGCAGCCTGAAAAGGGCATTAACCTGCATCCTAGACCACTGAAATTCCCAAAAATAATTTTGATATGAAAAATGCATCCTGCACCCCTGAAAGTTCAGAATATGTTAGCAGCCCCAAAAGGCCTTAAAATGCATCTTAGGCCTGCAAAAATGTTGAACACTTTGGTGGTCAAAAAAAGGGGTTTGCAGGCATCCTAGACCCCCTAAAGTCCAGAAAATGTTGGTGGCCTAAAAACTGTGTCAGAGAGCTCTGAATATCCCAAAAACATTTGCAGCCTGAAAAGGGCATTAACCTGCACCCTAGACCATTGAAATTCCCACAAATCATTTTGACACGAAAAATGCATCCTACACCCCTGAAAGTTCAGAATATGTTCGCAGCCGAAAAAAGGCCTTAAAATGCATCTTGGGCCTGCAAAAATGTTGAAAACTTTGGAGGTCAAAAAAAGGGGTTTACAGGCATCCTAGACCCCTTAAAGTCCAGAAAATGTTGGTGGGCCAGAAACTGTGCCAGAGAGCTCTGAATGTCCCAAAATCATTTGTAGCCTGAAAGGGGCATTAACCCACACCCTAGATGCCTGAAATTCCCAAAAATATTTTTGGCACAAAAATGCATCCTACACCCCTGAAAGTTCAGAATATGTTAGCAGCTCAAAAAAGGCCTTAAAATGCCTCTTATGTCAGCAAAAATGTTGAACACTTTGGAGGCCTAAAAAAGGGGTGTATAGGCATCCTAGACCCCCTAACGTCCAGAAAATGTTGGTGGCCAAAAATTGTGCCAGAGAGCTCTGAATGTCCCAGAAACATTTGCAGCCTGAAAGGAGCATTAACCCGCATCCTAGACCACTGAAATTCCCAAAAATAATTTTGACATGAAAAATGCATCCTGCACCCCCGAAAGTTCAGAATATGTCAGCAGCCCAAAAAAGGCCTTAAAATGCATCTTAAGCCTGCAAAAAGGTTGAAAACTTTGCAGGCTCAAAAAAGGGGATAACAGGAATCCTAGATCCCCTAAAGTCCAGAAAATGTTGGTGGCCTAAAAACTGTGTCAGGGAGCTCTGAATGTCCCAAAAACATTTGCAGCCTGAAAAGGGCATTAACCTGCATCCTAGACCACTGAAATTCCCAAAAATAATTTTGATATGAAAAATGCATCCTGCACCCCTGAAAGTTCAGAATATGTTAGCAGCCCAAAAAGGCCTTAAAATGCATCTTAGGCCTGCAAAAAAGGTTGAAAACTTTGGAGGTCAAAAAAAGGGGTTTACAGGCATCCTAGAACCCCTAAAGTCCAGAAAATGGTGGTGGCCTAAAAACTGTGTCAGAGAGCTATGAATATCCCAAAAACATTTGCAGCCTGAAAAGGGCATTAACCTGCATCCTAGACCACTGAAATTGCCAAAAATAATTTTGACACGAAAAATGCATCCTACACCCCTGAAAGTTCAGAATATGTGAGCAGCCCAAAAAAGGCCTTAAAATGCATTTTAGGCCTGCAAAAATGTTGAAATCTTTGGAGGTCAAAAAAAGGGGTTTACAGGCATCCTAGATCCCCTAAAGTCCAGAAAATGTTGGTGGCCTGAAAAACTGTGTCAGGGAGCTCTGAATGTCCCAAAAACATTTGCAGCCTGAAAAGGGCATTGACCTGCATCCTAGACGACTGAAATTCCCAAAAATAATTTTGACATGAAAAATGCATCCTGTACTCCTGAAAGTTCAGAATATGTTAGCAGCCCAAAAAGGCCTTAAAATGCATCTTAGGCCTGCAAAAATGTTGAAAACTTTGGAGGTAAAAAAAGGGGTTTACAGGCATCCTAGACCCCCTAAAGTCCAGAAAATGTTGGTGGCCCAAAAACTGTGCCAGAGAGCTCTGAATGTCCCAAAAACATTTGCAGCGTGAAAAGGGCATTAACCTGCATCCTAGACCACTGAAATTCCCAAAAATAATTTTGATATGAAAAATGCATCCTAGACCCCTGAAAGTTCAGAATATGTTAGCAGCCCAAAAAGGCCTTAAAATGCATTTTACGCCTGCAAAAATGTTGAACACTTTGGAGGTAAAAAAAAGGGGTTTACAGGCATCCTAGACCCCCTAAAGTCCAGAAAATGGTGGTGGCACAAAAACTGCGCCAGAGAGCTCTGAATGTCCCAAAATCATTTGCAGCCTGAAAGGGGCATTACCCTGCACCATAGACCACTGAAATTCCCACAAATAATTTTGACACGAAAAATGCATCCTACACCCCTGAAAGTTCAGAATATGTTAGCAGCCCAAAAAAGGCCTTAAAATGCATCTTA
This sequence comes from Ambystoma mexicanum, assembly GCF_040938575.1. Lineage (NCBI taxonomy): Eukaryota > Metazoa > Chordata > Amphibia > Caudata > Ambystomatidae > Ambystoma > Ambystoma mexicanum. Next base: position 1,413,154,194 of record NC_090934.1, on the reverse strand, counting down.
GGCCTGCAAAAATGTTGAAAACTTTGGAGGACAAAAAAAGGGGTTTACAGGCATCCTGGACCCCCTAAAGTCCAGAAAATGTTGGTGGCTTTAAAACTGTGCCAGAGAGCTCTGAATGTCCCAAAATCATTTTAGCCTGAAAGGGGCATTAACCCACACCCTAGATGCCTGAAATTCCCCAAAAATAATTTTGACACGAAAAATGCATCCTACACCCCTGAAAGTTCAGAATATGTTAACAGGCCAAAGAAGGCCTTAAAATGCATCTTAGGCCTTCAAAAATGTTGAAAACTTTGGAGGTCCAAAAAAGGGGTTTACAGGCATCCTAGACCCCCTAAAGTCCAGAAAATGTTGGTGGCCTAAAAACTGTGTCAGAGAGCTCTGAATATCCCAAAAACATTTGCAGCCTGAAAAGGGCATTAACCTGCACCCTAGACCATTGAAATTCCCACAAATAATTTTGACACGAAAAATGCATCCTACACCCCTGAAAGTTCAGAATATGTTAGCAGCCGAAAAAAGGCCTTACAATGCATCTTGGGCCTGCAAAAATGTTGAAAACTTTGGAGGTCATAAAAAGGGGTTTACAGTCATCATAGACCCCTTAAAGTCCAGAGAATGTTGGTGGCCCAAAAACTGTGCTAGAGAGCTCTGAATGTCCCAAAATCATTTGTAGCCTGAAAGGGGCATTAACACACACCCTAGATGCCTGAAATTCCCAAAAATATTTTTGGCACAAAAATGCATCCTACACCCCTGAAAGTTCAGAATATGTTAGCAGCTCAAAAAAGGCCTTAAAATGCCTCTTATGTCAGCAAAAATGTTTAACACTTTGGAGGCCTAAAAAAGGGGTTTATAGGCATCCTAGACCCCCTAAAGTCCAGAAAATGTTGGTGGCCAAAAATTGTGCCAGAGAGCTCTGAATGTCCCAGAAACATTTGCAGCCTGAAAGGAGCATTAACCCGCATCCTAGACCACTGAAATTCCCAAAAATAATTTTGATATGAAAAATGCATCCTGCACCCCTGAAAGTTCAGAATATGTTAGCAGCCCAAAAAGGCCTTAAAATGCATCTTAGACCTGCAAAAATGTTGAAAACTTTGGAGGTCAAAAAAAGGGGTTTACAGGCATCCTAGACCCCCTAAAGTCCAGAAAATGTTGGTGGCCCAAAAACTGTGCCAGAGAGCTCTGAAAGCCCCAAAATCATTTGTAGCCTGAAAGGGGCATTATCCCACACCCTAGACGCCTGAAATTCCCAAAAATATTTTTGGCACAAAAATGCATCCTACACCCCTGAAAGTTCAGAATATGTCAGCAGCCCAAAAAAGGCCTTAAAATGCATCTTAAGCCTGCAAGAAGGTTGAAAACTTTGGAGGCCCAAAAAAGGGGTTTACAGGAATCCTAGATCCCCTAAAGTCCAGAAAATGTTGGTGGCCTAAAAACTGTGTCAGGGAGCTATGAATGTCCCAAAAACATTTGCAGCCTGAAAAGGGCATTAACCTGCATCCTAGACCACTGAAATTCCCAAAAATAATTTTGATATGAAAAATGCATCCTGCACCCCTGAAAGTTCAGAATATGTTAGCAGCCCAAAAAGGCCTTAAAATGCATCTTAGGACTGCAAAAAAGGTTGAAAACTTTAGAGGTCAAAAAAAGGGGTTTACAGGCATCCTAGACCCCCTAAAGTCCAGAAAATGGTGGTGGCGCAAAAACTGCGCCAGAGAGCTCTGAATATCCCAAAATCATTTGCAGCCTGAAAGGGGCATTACCCTGCACCCTAGACCACTGAAATTCCCACAAATAATTTTGACACGAAAAATGCATCCTACACCCATGAAAGTTCAGAATATGTTAGCAGCCCAAAACAGGCCTTAAAATGCATCTTAGGCCTGCAAAAATGTTGAAAACTTTGGAGGACAAAAAAAGGGGTTTACAGGCATCCTGGACCCCCTAAAGTCCAGAAAATGTTGGTGGCTTTAAAACTGTGCCAGAGAGCTCTGAATGTCCCAAAATCATTTGTAGCCTGAAAGGGGCATTAACCTACACCCTAGACGCCTGAAATTCCCAAAAATAATTTTGACACGAAAAATGCATCCTACACCCCTGAAAGTTCAGAATATGTTAATAGCCCAAAGAAGGCCTTAAAATGCATCTTAGGCCTTCAAAAATGTTGAAAACTTTGGAGGCCCAAAAAAGGGGTTTACAGGCATCCTAGATCCCCTAAAGTCCAGAAAATGTTGGTGGCCTAAAAACTGCGTCAGGGAGCTCTGAATGTCCCAAAAACATTTGCAGCCTGAAAAGGGCATTAACCTGCATCCTAGACCACTGAAATTCCCAAAAATAATTTTGACATGAAAAATGCATCCTACACACCTGAAAGTTCAGAATATGTTAGCAACCCAAAAAGGCCTTAAAATGAATCTTAGGCCTGCAAAAATGTTGAAAACTTTGGAGGTCAAAAAAAGGGGTTTACAGGCATCCTAGACCCCCTAAAGTCCAGAAAATGGTGGTGGCGCAAAAACTGCGCCAGAGAGCTCTGACTGTCCCCAAATCATTTGCATCCTACACCCCTGAAAGTTCAGAATATGTTAGCAGCCCAAAACAGGCCTTAAAATGCATCTTAGGCCTGCAAAAATGTTGAAAACTTTGGAGGACAAAAAAAGGGGTTTACAGGCATCCTGGACCCCCTAAAGTCCAGAAAATGTTGGTGGCTTTAAAACTGTGCCAGAGAGCTCTGAATGTCCCAAAATCATTTGTAGCCTGAAAGGGGCATTAACCTACACCCTAGACGCCTGAAATTCCCAAAAATAATTTTGACACGAAAAATGCATCCTACACCCCTGAAAGTTCAGAATATGTTAATAGCCCAAAGAAGGCCTTAAAATGCATCTTAGGCCTTCAAAAATGTTGAAAACTTTGGAGGCCCAAAAAAGGGGTTTACAGGCATCCTAGATCCCCTAAAGTCCAGAAAATGTTGGTGGCCTAAAAACTGCATCAGGGAGCTCTGAATGTCCCAAAAACATTTGCAGCCTGAAAAGGGCATTAACCTGCATCCTAGACCACTGAAATTCCCAAAAATTATTTTGACACGAAAAATGCATCCTACACCCGTGAAAGTTCAGAATATGTTAGCAACCCAAAAAGGCCTTAAAATGCATCTTAGGCCTGCAAAAATGTTGAAAACTTTGGAGGACAAAAAAAGGGGTTTACAGGCATCCTGGACCCCCTAAAGTCCAGAAAATGTTGGTGGCCCAAAAACTGTGCCAGAGAGCTCTGAATGTCCCAAAATCATTTGTAGCCTGAAAGGGGCATTAACCCACACCCTAGACGCCTGAAATTCCCAAAAAATAATTTTGACACGAAAAATGCATCCTACACCCCTGAAAGTTCAGAATATGTTAACAGCCCAAAGAAGGCCTTAAAATGCATCTTAGGCCTTCAAAAATGTTGAAAACTTTGGAGGCCCAAAAAAGGGGTTTACAGGCATCCTAGACCCCCTAAAGTCCAGAAAATGTTGGTGGCCTAAAAACTGTGTCAGAGAGCTCTGAATATCCCAAAAACATTTGCATCCTGAAAAGGGCATTAACCTGCATCCTAGACCACTGAAATTTCCAAAAATAATTTTGACACGAAAAATGAATCCTACACCCCTGAAAGTTCAGAATATGTTAACAGCCCAAAGAAGGCCTTAAAATGCATCTTAGGCCTGCAAAAATGTTGAACACTTTGGAGGTCAAAAAAAGGGGTTTACAGGCATCCTAGACCCCCTAAAGTCCAGAAAATGGTGGTGGCGCAAAAACTGCGCCAGAGAGCTCTGAATGTCCCCTAATCATTTGCAGCCTGAAAAGGGCATTAACCTGAATCCTAGACGATTGAAATTACCCAAAAATAATTTTGACACGAAAAATGCATCCTACACCCCTGAAAGTTCAGAATATGTTAGCAGCCCAAAAACGGCCTTAAAATGCATTTTTGGCCTGCAAAAATGTTGAAAACGTTGGAGACCCAAAAAAGGGGTTTACAGGCATCCTAGACCCCCTAAAGTCCAAAAAATGTTGGTGGCCTAAAAACTGTGTCAGAGAGCTCTGAATATCCCAAAAACATTTGCAGCCTGAAAAGGGCATTAACCTGCATCCTAGACCACTGAAATTCCCAAAAATAATTTTGATATGAAAAATGCATCCTGCACCCCTGAAAGTTCAGAATATGTTAGCAGCCCCAAAAGGCCTTAAAATGCATCTTAGGCCTGCAAAAATGTTGAACACTTTGGTGGTCAAAAAAAGGGGTTTACAGGCATCCTAGACCCCCTAAAGTCCAGAAAATGGTGGTGGCGCAAAAACTGCGCCAGAGAGCTCTGAATGTCCCAAAATCATTTGCAGCCTGAAAGGGGCATTACCCTGCACCCTAGACCACTGAAATTCCCACAAATAATTTTGACACGAAAAATGCATCCTACACCCCTGAAAGTTCAGAATATGTTAGCAGCCCAAAACAGGCCTTAAAATGCATCTTAGGCCTGCAAAAATATTGAAAACTTTGGAGGACAAAAAAAGGGGTTTACAGGCATCCTGGACCCCCTAAAGTCCAGAAAATGTTGGTGGCTTTAAAACTGTGCCAGAGAGCTCTGAATGTCCCAAAATCATTTGTAGCCTGAAAGGGGCATTAACCCACACCCTAGACGCCTGTAATTCCCCAAAAATAATTTTGACACGAAAAATGCATCCTACACCCCTGAAAGTTCAGAATATGTTAATAGCCCAAAGAAGGCCTTAAAATGCATCTTAGGCCTTCAAAAATGTTGAAAACTTTGGAGGCCCAAAAAAGGGGTTTACAGGCATCCTAGACCCCCTAAAGTCCAGAAAATGTTTGTGGCCTAAAAACTGTGTCAGAGAGCTCTGAATATCCCAAAAACATTGGCAGCCTGAAAAGGGCATTAACCTGCACCCTAGACCATTGAAATTCCCACAAATAATTTTGACACGAAAAATGCATCCTACACCCCTGAAAGTTCAGAATATGTTAGCAGCCGAAAAAAGGCCTTAAAATGCATCTTGGGCCTGCAAAAATGTTGAAAACTTTGGAGGTCAAAAAAAGGGGTTTACAGGCACCCTAGACCCCCTAAAGTCCAGAAAATGGTGGTGGCGCAAAAACTGCGCCAGAGAGCTCTGAATGTCCCCAGATCATTTGCAGCCTGAAAGGGGCATTAACCCACACCCTAGACGCCTGAAATTCCCCAAAAATAATTTTGACACGAAAAATGCATCCTACACCCCTGAAAGTTCAGAATATGTTAATAGCCCAAAGAAGGCCTTAAAATGCATCTTAGGCCTTCAAAAATGTTGAAAACTTTGGAGGCCCTAAAAAGGGGTTTACAGGCATCCTAGACCCCCTAAAGTCCAGAAAATGTTGGTGGCCTAAAGACTGTGTCAGAGAGCTCTGAATATCCCAAAAAAATTGGCAGCCTGAAAAGGGCATTAACCTGCACCCTAGACCATTGAAATTCCCACAAATAATTTTGACACGAAAAATGCATCCTACACCCCTGAAAGTTCAGAATATGTTAGCAGCCGAAAAAAGGCCTTAAAATGCATCTTGTGCCTGCAAAAATGTTGAAAACTTTGGAGGTCAAAAAAAGGGGTTTACAGGCATCCTAGACCCCTTAAAGTCCAGAAAATGTTGGTGGCCCAGAAACTGTGCCAGAGAGCTCTGAATATCCCAAAATCATTTGTAGCCTGAAAAGGGCATTGACCTGCATCCTAGATGATTGAAATTACCAAAAAATAATTTTAACACGAAAAATGCATCCTACACCCCTGAAAGTTCAGAATATGTTAGCAGCCCAAAAAAGGCCTTAAAATGCCTCTTATGTCAGCAAAAATGTTGAACACTTTGGAGGCCTAAAAAAGGGGTTTATAGGCATCCTAGACCCCCTAAAGTCCAGAAAATATTGGTGGCCAAAAATTGCGCCAGAGAGCTCTGAATGTCCCAGAAACATTTGCAGCCTGAAAGGAGCATTAACCCGCATCCTAGACCACTGAAATTCCCAAAAATAATTTTGATATGAAAAATGCATCCTGCACCCCCGAAAGTTCAGAATATGTCAGCAGCCCAAAAAAGGCCTTAAAATGCATCTTAAGCCTGCAAAAAGGTTGAAAACTTTGGAGGCCCAAAAAAGGGGTTTACAGGAATCCTAGATCCCCTAAAGTCCAGAAAATGTTGGTGGCCTAAAAACTGTGTCAGGGAGCTCTGAATGTCCCAAAAACATTTGCAGCCTGAAAAGGGCATTAACCTGCATCCTAGACGCCTGAAATTCCCAAAAATATTTTTGGCACAAAAATGCATCCTACACCCCTGAAAGTTCAGAATATGTCAGCAGCCCAAAAAGGCCTTAAAATGCATCTTAGGCCTGCAAAAATGTTGAAAACTTTGGAGGTCAAAAAAGGGGTTTACAGGCATCCTAGACCCCCTAAAGTCCAGAAAATGGTGGTGGCACAAAAACTGCACCAGAGAGCTCTGAATGTCTCTAATCATGTGCAGCCTGAAAGGGGCATTACCCCGCACCCTAGAACACTGAAATTCCCACAAATAATTTTGACACGAAAAATGCATCCTACACCTCTGAAAGTTCAGAATATGTTAGCAGCCCAAAAAATGCCTTAAAATGCAACTTAGGCCTGCAAAAATGTTGAAAACCTTGGAGGACAAAAAAAGGGGTTTACAGGCATCCTGGACCCCCTAAAGTCCAGAAAATGTCGGTGGCCTAAAAACTGTGTCAGAGAGCTCTGAATATCCCAAAAACATTTGCAGCCTGAAAAGGGCATTAACCTGCATCCTAGACCACTGAAATTCCCAAAAATAATTTTGACACAAAAAATGCATCCTACACCCCTGAAAGTTCAGAATATGTTAGCAGCCCAAAAAAGGCCTTAAAATGCAACTTAGGCCTGCAAAAATGTTGAAAACTTTGGAGGACAAAAAAAGGGGTTTACAGGCATCCTGGACCCCCTAGAGTCCAGAAAATGTTGGTGGCCCAAAAACTGTGCCAGAGAGCTCTGAATGTCCCAAAATCATTTGTAGCCTGAAAGGGGCATTAACCCACACCCTAGACGCCTGAAATTCCCAAAAAATAATTTTGACACGAAAAATGCATCCTACACCCCTGAAAGTTCAGAATATGTTAACAGCCCAAAGAAGGCCTTAAAATGCATCTTTGGCCTTCAAAAATGTTGAAAACTTTGGAGGCCCAAAAAAGGGGTTTACAGGCATCCTAGACCGCCTAAAGTCCAGAAATTGTTGGTGGCCTAAAAACTGTGTCAGAGAGCTCTGAATATCCCAAAAACATTTGCAGCCTGAAAAGGGCATTAACCTGCATCCTAGACCGCTGAAATTCCCAAAAATAATTTTGACACGAAAAATGCATCCTACACCCCTGAAAGTTCAGAATATGTTAGCAGCCCAAAAAAGGCCTTAAAATGCAACTTAGGCCTGCAAAAATGTTGAAAACTTTGGAGGACATAAAAAGGGGTTTACAGGCATCCTGGACCCCCTAGAGTCCAGAAAATGTTGGTGGCCCAAAAACTGTGCCAGAGAGCTCTGAATGTCCCAAAATCATTTGTAGCCTGAAAGGGGCATTAACCCACACCCTAGACGCCTGAAATTCCCAAAAAATAATTTTGACACGAAAAATGCATCCTACACCCCTGAAAGTTCAGAATATGTTAACAGCCCAAAGAAGGCCTTAAAACGCATCTTTGGCCTTCAAAAATGTTGAAAACTTTGGAGGCCCAAAAAAGGGGTTTACAGGCATCCTAGACCGCCTAAAGTCCAGAAATTGTTGGTGGCCTAAAAACTGTGTCAGAGAGCTCTGAATATCCCAAAAACATTTGCAGCCTGAAAAGGGCATTAACCTGCATCCTAGACCGCTGAAATTCCCAAAAATAATTTTGACACGAAAAATGCATCCTACACCCCTGAAAGTTCAGAATATGTTAGCAGCCCAAAAAAGGCCTTAAAATGCATTTTAAGCCTGCAAAAATGTTGAAATCTTTGGAGGTCAAAAAAAGAGGTTTACAGGCATCCTAGATCCCCTAAAGTCCAGAAAATGTCGGTGGCCTAAAAACTGTGTCAGGGAGCTCTGAATGTCCCAAAAACATTTGCAGCCTGAAAAGGGCATTAACCTGCATCCTAGACCACTGAAATTCCCAAAAATAATTTTGACATGAAAAATGCATCCTGTACCCCTGAGAGTTCAGAATATGTTAGCAACCCAACAAGGCCTTAAAATGCATCTTAGGCCTGCAAAAAGGTTGAAAACTTTGGAGGTCAAAAAAGGGGTTTACAGGCATCCTAGACCCCCTAAAGTCCAGAAAATGGTGGTGGCGCAAAAACTGCGCCAGAGAGCTCTGAATGTCCCCAAATCATTTGCAGCCTGAAAGGGGCATTACCCAGCACACTAGACCATTGAAATTCCCACAAATAATTTTGACACGAAAAATGCATCCTACACCCCTGAAAGTTCAGAATATGTTAGCAGCCGAAAAAAGGCCTTAAAATGCCTCTTATGTCAGCAAAAATGTTGAACACTTTGGAGGCCTAAAAAAGGGGTTTATAGGCATCCTAGACCCCCTAAAGTCCAGAAAATGTTGGTGGCCAAAAATTGTGCCAGAGAGCTCTGAATGTCCCAGAAACATTTGCAGCCTGAAAGGAGCATTAACCCGCATACTAGACCACTGAAATTCCCCAAAATAATTTTTGCACGAAAAATTCATCCTACACCCCTGAAAGTTCAGAATATGTTAGCAGCCCAACAAAGGCCTTAAAATGCCTCTTATGTCAGCAAAAATGTTGAAAGATTTGGAGGCCCAAAAAAGGGGTTTACAGGCATCCTAGACCCTCTAAAGTCCAGAAAAAGTTGGTGGCCTAAAAACTGTGTCAGAGAGCTCTGAATATCCCAAAAACATTTGCAGCCTGAAAAGGGCATTAACCTGCATCCTAGACCACTGAAATTCCCAAAAATAATTTTGACATGAAAAATGCATCCTACACCCCTGAAAGTTCAGAATATGTTAGCAACCCCAAAAAGGCCTTAAAATGCATTTTAGGCATGCGAAAATGTTGAAATCTTTGGAGGTCAAAAAAAGGGGTTTACAGGCATCCTAGATCCCCCAAAGTCCAGAAAATGTTGGTGGCCCAAAAACTGTGCCAGAGAGCTATGAATGTCCCAAAATAATTTGTAGCCTGAAAGGGGCATTAACCCACACCCTAGATGCCTGAAATTCCCAAAAAATTATTTTGACACGAAAAATGCATCCTACACCCCTGAAAGTTCAGAATATGTTAACAGCCCAAAGAAGGCCTTAAAATGCATCTTAGGCCTTCAAAAATGTTGAAAACTTTGGAGGCCCAAATTAGGGGTCTACAGGCATCCTAGACCCTCTAAAGTCCAGAAAATGTTGGTGGCCTAAAAACTGTGTCAGAGAGCTCTGAATATCCCAAAAACATTTGCAGCCTGAAAAGGCCATTAACCTGCATCCTAGACCACTGAAATTCCCAAAAATAATTTTGACACGAAAAATGCATCCTGCACCCCTGAAAGTTCAGAATATGTTAGCAGCCCAAAAAAGGCCTTAAAATGCATTTTAGGCCTGCAAAAATGTTGAAATCTTTGGAGGTCAAAAAAAGGGGTTTACAGGCATCCTAGATCCCATAAAGTCCAGAAAATGTTGGTGGCCTTAAAAACTGTGTCAGGGAGCTCTGAATGTCCCAAAAACATTTGCAGCCTGAAAAGGGCATTAACCTGCATCCTAGACCACTGAAATTCCCAAAAATAATTTTGACATGAAAAATGCATCCTGTACTTCTGAAAGTTCAGAATATGTTAGCAGCCCAAAAAGGCCTTAAAATGCATCTTAGGCCTGCAAAAATTTTGAAAACTTTGGAGGTCAAAAAGAGGGGTTTACAGGCATCCTAGATCCCCTAAAGTCCAGAAAATGGTGGTGGCGCAAAAACTGCGCCAGAGAGCTCTGAATGTCCCAAAATCATTTGCAGCCTGAAAGGGGCATTACCCTGCACCCTAGACCACTGAAATTCCCGCAAATAATTTTGACACGAAAAATGCATCCTACACCCCTGAAAGTTCAGAATATGTTAGCAGCCCAAAAAAGGCCTTAAAATGCCTCTTATGTCAGCAAAAATGTTGAACACTTTGGAGGCCCAAAAAAGGGGTTTACAGGCATCCTGGACCCCATAAAGTCCAGAAAATGTTGGTGGCCTGAAAAACTGTGTCAGGGAGCTCTGAATGTCCCAAAATCATTTGTAGCCTGAAAGGGGCATTAACCCACACCATAGATGCCTGAAATTCCCAAAAAATAATTTTGACAGGAAAAATGCATCCTACACCCCTGAAAGTTCAGAATATGTTAACAGCCCAAAGAAGGCCTTAAAATGCATCTTAGGCCTTCAAAAATGTTGAAAACTTTGGAGGCCCAAAAAAGGGGTTTACAGGCATCCTAGACCCCCTAAAGTCCAGAAAATGTTGGTGGCCTAAAAGCTGTGTCAGAGAGCTCTGAATATCCCAAAAACATTTGCAGCCTGAAAAGGGCATTAACCTGCATCCTAGACCATTTAAATTCCCAAAAATAATTTTGACACGAAAAATGCATCCTACACCCCTGAAAGTTCAGAATATGTTAGCAGCCCAAAAAAGGCCTTAAAATGCATTATAAGCCTGCAAAAATGTTGAAATCTTTGGAGGTCAAAAAAAGAGGTTTACAGGCATCCTAGATCCCCTAAAGTCCAGAAAATGTTGGTGGCCTACAAACTGTGTCAGGGAGCTCTGAATTTCCCAAAAACATTTGCAGCCTGAAAAGGGCATTAACCTGCATCCTAGACCACTGAAATTCCCAAAAATAATTTTGACATGAAAAATGCATCCTGTACCCCTGAAAGTTCAGAATATGTTAGCAACCCAAAAAGGCCTTAAAATGCATCTTAGGCCTGCAAAAATGTTGAAAACTTTGGAGGTCAAAAAAAGGGGTTTACAGGCATCCTAGACCCCCTAAAGTCCAGAAAATGGTGGTGGCACAAAAACTGCGCCAGAGAGCTCTGAATGTCCCCAAATCATTTGCAGCCTGAAAGGGGCATTACCTGGCACCCTAGACCATTGAAATTCCCACAAATAATTTTGACACGAAAAATGCATCCTACACCCCTGAAAGTTCAGAATATGTTAGCAGCCCAAAAAAAGGCCTTAAAATGCATCTTAGACCTGCACAAAAATGTTGAAAACTTTGGAGGTCAAAAAAAGGGGTTTACAGGCATCCTAGACCCCTTAAAGTAGAGAAAATGTTGGTGGCCCAAAAACTGTGCCGGAGAGCTCTGAATGTCCCAAAATCATTTGTAGCCTGAAAGGGGCATTAACCCACACCCTAGACGCCTGAAATTCCCAAAAATATTTTTGGCACAAAAATGCATCCTACACCCCTGAAAGTTCAGAATATGTTAGCAGCCCAAAAAAGGCCTTAAAATATCTCTTATGTCAGCAAAAATGTTGAACACTTTGGAGGCCTAAAAAAGGGGTTTATAGGCATCCTAGACCCCCTAAAGTCCAGAAAATGTTGGTGGCCAAAAATTGTGCCAGAGAGCTCTGAATGTCCCAGAAACATTTGCAGCCTGAAAGGGGCATTACCCTGCACCCTAGACCACTGAAATTCCCACAAATAATTTTGACACGAAAAATGCATCCTACACCCCTGAAAGTTCAGAATATGTTAGCAGCCCAAAGAAGGCCTTAAAATGCATCTTAGGCCTGCAAAAAAGGTTGAAAACTTTGGAGGTCAAAAAAAGGGGTTTACAGGCATCCTGGACCCCCTAAAGTCCAGAAAATGTTGGTGGCCCAAAAACTGTGCCAGAGAGCTCTGAATGTCCCAAAATCATTTGTAGCCTGAAAGGGGCATTAACCCACACCCTAGACGCCTGAAATTCCCAAAAAATAATTTTGACACGAAAAATGCATCCTACACCCCTGAAAGTTCAGAATATGTTAACAGCCCAAAGAAGGCCTTAAAATGCATCTTAGGCCTTCAAAAATGTTGAAAACTTTGGAGGCCCAAAAAAGGGGTTTACAGGCATCCTAGACCCCCTAAAGTCCAGAAAATGTTGGTGGCCTAAAAACTGTGTCAGAGAGCTCTGAATATCCCAAAAACATTTGCATCCTGAAAAGGGCATTAACCTGCATCCTAGACCACTGAAATTTCCAAAAATAATTTTGACACGAAAAATGAATCCTACACCCCTGAAAGTTCAGAATATGTTAACAGCCCAAAGAAGGCCTTAAAATGCATCTTAGGCCTGCAAAAATGTTGAACACTTTGGAGGTCAAAAAAAGGGGTTTACAGGCATCCTAGACCCCCTAAAGTCCAGAAAATGGTGGTGGCGCAAAAACTGCGCCAGAGAGCTCTGAGTGTCCCCTAATCATTTGCAGCCTGAAAAGGGCATTAACCTGAATCCTAGACGATTGAAATTACCCAAAAATAATTTTGACACGAAAAATGCATCCTACACCCCTGAAAGTTCAGAATATGTTAGCAGCCCAAAAACGGCCTTAAAATGCATTTTTGGCCTGCAAAAATGTTGAAAACGTTGGAGACCCAAAAAAGGGGTTTACAGGCATCCTAGACCCCCTAAAGTCCAAAAAATGTTGGTGGCCTAAAAACTGTGTCAGAGAGCTCTGAATATCCCAAAAACATTTGCAGCCTGAAAAGGGCATTAACCTGCATCCTAGACCACTGAAATTCCCAAAAATAATTTTGATATGAAAAATGCATCCTGCACCCCTGAAAGTTCAGAATATGTTAGCAGCCCCAAAAGGCCTTAAAATGCATCTTAGGCCTGCAAAAATGTTGAACACTTTGGTGGTCAAAAAAAGGGGTTTACAGGCATCCTAGACCCCCTAAAGTCCAGAAAATGGTGGTGGCGCAAAAACTGCGCCAGAGAGCTCTGAATGTCCCAAAATCATTTGCAGCCTGAAAGGGGCATTACCCTGCACCCTAGACCACTGAAATTCCCACAAATAATTTTGACACGAAAAATGCATCCTACACCCCTGAAAGTTCAGAATATGTTAGCAGCCCAAAACAGGCCTTAAAATGCATCTTAGGCCTGCAAAAATATTGAAAACTTTGGAGGACAAAAAAAGGGGTTTACAGGCATCCTGGACCCCCTAAAGTCCAGAAAATGTTGGTGGCTTTAAAACTGTGCCAGAGAGCTCTGAATGTCCCAAAATCATTTGTAGCCTGAAAGGGGCATTAACCCACACCCTAGACGCCTGAAATTCCCCAAAAATAATTTTGACACGAAAAATGCATCCTACACCCCTGAAAGTTCAGAATATGTTAATAGCCCAAAGAAGGCCTTAAAATGCATCTTAGGCCTTCAAAAATGTTGAAAACTTTGGAGGCCCAAAAAAGGGGTTTACAGGCATCCTAGACCCCCTAAAGTCCAGAAAATGTTTGTGGCCTAAAAACTGTGTCAGAGAGCTCTGAATATCCCAAAAACATTGGCAGCCTGAAAAGGGCATTAACCTGCACCCTAGACCATTGAAATTCCCACAAATAATTTTGACACGAAAAATGCATCCTACACCCCTGAAAGTTCAGAATATGTTAGCAGCCGAAAAAAGGCCTTAAAATGCACCTTGGGCCTGCAAAAATGTTGAAAACTTTGGAGGTCAAAAAAAGGGGTTTACAGGCACCCTAGACCCCCTAAAGTCCAGAAAATGGTGGTGGCGCAAAAACTGCGCCAGAGAGCTCTGAATGTCCCCAGATCATTTGCAGCCCGAAAGGGGCATTACCCGGCACCCTAGACCATTGAAATTCCCAGAAATAATTTTGACACGAAAAATGCATCCTACACCCCTGAAAGTTCAGAATATGTTAGCAGCCGAAAAAAGGCCTTAAAATGCATCTTGTGCCTGCAAAAATGTTGAAAACTTTGGAGGTCAAAAAAAGGGGTTTACAGGCATCCTAGACCCCTTAAAGTCCAGAAAATGTTGGTGGCCCAGAAACTGTGCCAGAGAGCTCTGAATATCCCAAAATCATTTGTAGCCTGAAAAGGGCATTGACCTGCATCCTAGATGATTGAAATTACCAAAAAATAATTTTAACACGAAAAATGCATCCTACACCCCTGAAAGTTCAGAATATGTTAGCAGCCCAAAAAAGGCCTTAAAATGCCTCTTATGTCAGCAAAAATGTTGAACACTTTGGAGGCCTAAAAAAGGGGTTTATAGGCATCCTAGACCCCCTAAAGTCCAGAAAATATTGGTGGCCAAAAATTGCGCCAGAGAGCTCTGAATGTCCCAGAAACATTTGCAGCCTGAAAGGAGCATTAACCCGCATCCTAGACCACTGAAATTCCCAAAAATAATTTTGATATGAAAAATGCATCCTGCACCCCCGAAAGTTCAGAATATGTCAGCAGCCCAAAAAAGGCCTTAAAATGCATCTTAAGCCTGCAAAAAGGTTGAAAACTTTGGAGGCCCAAAAAAGGGGTTTACAGGAATCCTAGATCCCCTAAAGTCCAGAAAATGTTGGTGGCCTAAAAACTGTGTCAGGGAGCTCTGAATGTCCCAAAAACATTTGCAGCCTGAAAAGGGCATTAACCTGCATCCTAGACGCCTGAAATTCCCAAAAATATTTTTGGCACAAAAATGCATCCTACACCCCTGAAAGTTCAGAATATGTCAGCAGCCCAAAAAGGCCTTAAAATGCATCTTAGGCCTGCAAAAATGTTGAAAACTTTGGAGGTCAAAAAAGGGGTTTACAGGCATCCTAGACCCCCTAAAGTCCAGAAAATGGTGGTGGCACAAAAACTGCACCAGAGAGCTCTGAATGTCTCTAATCATGTGCAGCCTGAAAGGGGCATTACCCCGCACCCTAGAACACTGAAATTCCCACAAATAATTTTGACACGAAAAATGCATCCTACACCTCTGAAAGTTCAGAATATGTTAGCAGCCCAAAAAATGCCTTAAAATGCAACTTAGGCCTGCAAAAATGTTGAAAACCTTGGAGGACAAAAAAAGGGGTTTACAGGCATCCTGGACCCCCTAAAGTCCAGAAAATGTCGGTGGCCTAAAAACTGTGTCAGAGAGCTCTGAATATCCCAAAAACATTTGCAGCCTGAAAAGGGCATTAACCTGCATCCTAGACCACTGAAATTCCCAAAAATAATTTTGACACGAAAAATGCATCCTACACCCCTGAAAGTTCAGAATATGTTAGCAGCCCAAAAAAGGCCTTAAAATGCAACTTAGGCCTGCAAAAATGTTGAAAACTTTGGAGGACAAAAAAAGGGGTTTACAGGCATCCTGGACCCCCTAGAGTCCAGAAAATGTTGGTGGCCCAAAAACTGTGCCAGAGAGCTCTGAATGTCCCAAAATCATTTGTAGCCTGAAAGGGGCATTAACCCACACCCTAGACGCCTGAAATTCCCAAAAAATAATTTTGACACGAAAAATGCATCCTACACCCCTGAAAGTTCAGAATATGTTAACAGCCCAAAGAAGGCCTTAAAATGCATCTTTGGCCTTCAAAAATGTTGAAAACTTTGGAGGCCCAAAAAAGGGGGTTACAGGCATCCTAGACCGCCTAAAGTCCAGAAATTGTTGGTGGCCTAAAAACTGTGTCAGAGAGCTCTGAATATCCCAAAAACATTTGCAGCCTGAAAAGGGCATTAACCTGCATCCTAGACCGCTGAAATTCCCAAAAATAATTTTGACACGAAAAATGCATCCTACACCCCTGAAAGTTCAGAATATGTCAGCAGCCCAAAAAAGGCCTTAAAATGCAACTTAGGCCTGCAAAAATGTTGAAAACTTTGGAGGACAAAAAAAGGGGTTTACAGGCATCCTGGACCCCCTAGAGTCCAGAAAATGTTGGTGGCCCAAAAACTGTGCCAGAGAGCTCTGAATGTCCCAAAATCATTTGTAGCCTGAAAGGGGCATTAACCCACACCCTAGACGCCTGAAATTCCCAAAAAATAATTTTGACACGAAAAATGCATCCTACACCCCTGAAAGTTCAGAATATGTTAACAGCCCAAAGAAGGCCTTAAAACGCATCTTTGGCCTTCAAAAATGTTGAAAACTTTGGAGGCCCAAAAAAGGGGTTTACAGGCATCCTAGACCGCCTAAAGTCCAGAAATTGTTGGTGGCCTAAAAACTGTGTCAGAGAGCTCTGAATATCCCAAAAACATTTGCAGCCTGAAAAGGGCATTAACCTGCATCCTAGACCGCTGAAATTCCCAAAAATAATTTTGACACGAAAAATGCATCCTACACCCCTGAAAGTTCAGAATATGTTAGCAGCCCAAAAAAGGCCTTAAAATGCATTTTAAGCCTGCAAAAATGTTGAAATCTTTGGAGGTCAAAAAAAGAGGTTTACAGGCATCCTAGATCCCCTAAAGTCCAGAAAATGTCGGTGGCCTAAAAACTGTGTCAGGGAGCTCTGAATGTCCCAAAAACATTTGCAGCCTGAAAAGGGCATTAACCTGCATCCTAGACCACTGAAATTCCCAAAAATAATTTTGACATGAAAAATGCATCCTGTACCCCTGAGAGTTCAGAATATGTTAGCAACCCAACAAGGCCTTAAAATGCATCTTAGGCCTGCAAAAAGGTTGAAAACTTTGGAGGTCAAAAAAGGGGTTTACAGGCATCCTAGACCCCCTAAAGTCCAGAAAATGGTGGTGGCGCAAAAACTGCGCCAGAGAGCTCTGAATGTCCCCAAATCATTTGCAGCCTGAAAGGGGCATTACCCGGCACACTAGACCATTGAAATTCCCACAAATAATTTTGACACGAAAAATGCATCCTACACCCCTGAAAGTTCAGAATATGTTAGCAGCCGAAAAAAGGCCTTAAAATGCCTCTTATGTCAGCAAAAATGTTGAACACTTTGGAGGCCTAAAAAAGGGGTTTATAGGCATCCTAGACCCCCTAAAGTCCAGAAAATGTTGGTGGCCAAAAATTGTGCCAGAGAGCTCTGAATGTCCCAGAAACATTTGCAGCCTGAAAGGAGCATTAACCCGCATACTAGACCACTGAAATTCCCCAAAATAATTTTTGCACGAAAAATTCATCCTACACCCCTGAAAGTTCAGAATATGTTAGCAGCCCAACAAAGGCCTTAAAATGCCTCTTATGTCAGCAAAAATGTTGAAAGATTTGGAGGCCCAAAAAAGGGGTTTACAGGCATCCTAGACCCTCTAAAGTCCAGAAAAAGTTGGTGGCCTAAAAACTGTGTCAGAGAGCTCTGAATATCCCAAAAACATTTGCAGCCTGAAAAGGGCATTAACCTGCATCCTAGACCACTGAAATTCCCAAAAATAATTTTGACATGAAAAATGCATCCTACACCCCTGAAAGTTCAGAATATGTTAGCAACCCCAAAAAGGCTTTAAAATGCATTTTAGGCATGCGAAAATGTTGAAATCTTTGGAGGTCAAAAAAAGGGGTTTACAGGCATCCTAGATCCCCCAAAGTCCAGAAAATGTTGGTGGCCCAAAAACTGTGCCAGAGAGCTCTGAATGTCCCAAAATAATTTGTAGCCTGAAAGGGGCATTAACCCACACCCTAGATGCCTGAAATTCCCAAAAAATTATTTTGACACGAAAAATGCATCCTACACCCCTGAAAGTTCAGAATATGTTAACAGCCCAAAGAAGGCCTTAAAATGCATCTTAGGCCTTCAAAAATGTTGAAAACTTTGGAGGCCCAAATTAGGGGTCTACAGGCATCCTAGACCCTCTAAAGTCCAGAAAATGTTGGTGGCCTAAAAACTGTGTCAGAGAGCTCTGAATATCCCAAAAACATTTGCAGCCTGAAAAGGCCATTAACCTGCATCCTAGACCACTGAAATTCCCAAAAATAATTTTGACACGAAAAATGCATCCTGCACCCCTGAAAGTTCAGAATATGTTAGCAGCCCAAAAAAGGCCTTAAAATGCATTTTAGGCCTGCAAAAATGTTGAAATCTTTGGAGGTCAAAAAAAGGGGTTTACAGGCATCCTAGATCCCATAAAGTCCAGAAAATGTTGGTGGCCTTAAAAACTGTGTCAGGGAGCTCTGAATGTCCCAAAAACATTTGCAGCCTGAAAAGGGCATTAACCTGCATCCTAGACCACTGAAATTCCCAAAAATAATTTTGACATGAAAAATGCATCCTGTACTTCTGAAAGTTCAGAATATGTTAGCAGCCCAAAAAGGCCTTAAAATGCATCTTAGGCCTGCAAAAATTTTGAAAACTTTGGAGGTCAAAAAGAGGGGTTTACAGGCATCCTAGATCCCCTAAAGTCCAGAAAATGGTGGTGGCGCAAAAACTGCGCCAGAGAGCTCTGAATGTCCCAAAATCATTTGCAGCCTGAAAGGGGCATTACCCTGCACCCTAGACCACTGAAATTCCCGCAAATAATTTTGACACGAAAAATGCATCCTACACCCCTGAAAGTTCAGAATATGTTAGCAGCCCAAAAAAGGCCTTAAAATGCCTCTTATGTCAGCAAAAATGTTGAACACTTTGGAGGCCCAAAAAAGGGGTTTACAGGCATCCTGGACCCCATAAAGTCCAGAAAATGTTGGTGGCCTGAAAAACTGTGTCAGGGAGCTCTGAATGTCCCAAAATCATTTGTAGCCTGAAAGGGGCATTAACCCACACCATAGATGCCTGAAATTCCCAAAAAATAATTTTGACAGGAAAAATGCATCCTACACCCCTGAAAGTTCAGAATATGTTAGCAGCCCAAAGAAGGCCTTAAAATGCATCTTAGGCCTTCAAAAATGTTGAAAACTTTGGAGGCCCAAAAAAGGGGTTTACAGGCATCCTAGACCCCCTAAAGTCCAGAAAATGTTAGTGGCCTAAAAGCTGTGTCAGAGAGCTCTGAATATCCCAAAAACATTTGCAGCCTGAAAAGGGCATTAACCTGCATCCTAGACCATTCAAATTCCCAAAAATAATTTTGACACGAAAAATGCATCCTACACCCCTGAAAGTTCAGAATATGTTAGCAGCCCAAAAAAGGCCTTAAAATGCATTATAAGCCTGCAAAAATGTTGAAATCTTTGGAGGTCAAAAAAAGAGGTTTACAGGCATCCTAGATCCCCTAAAGTCCAGAAAATGTTGGTGGCCTACAAACTGTGTCAGGGAGCTCTGAATTTCCCAAAAACATTTGCAGCCTGAAAAGGGCATTAACCTGCATCCTAGACCACTGAAATTCCCAAAAATAATTTTGACATGAAAAATGCATCCTGTACCCCTGAAAGTTCAGAATATGTTAGCAACCCAAAAAGGCCTTAAAATGCATCTTAGGCCTGCAAAAATGTTGAAAACTTTGGAGGTCAAAAAAAGGGGTTTACAGGCATCCTAGACCCCCTAAAGTCCAGAAAATGGTGGTGGCACAAAAACTGCGCCAGAGAGCTCTGAATGTCCCCAAATCATTTGCAGCCTGAAAGGGGCATTACCCGGCACCCTAGACCATTGAAATTCCCACAAATAATTTTGACACGAAAAATGCATCCTACACCCCTGAAAGTTCAGAATATGTTAGCAGCCCAAAAAAAGGCCTTAAAATGCATCTTAGACCTGCACAAAAATGTTGAAAACTTTGGAGGTCAAAAAAAGGGGTTTACAGGCATCCTAGACCCCTTAAAGTAGAGAAAATGTTGGTGGCCCAAAAACTGTGCCGGAGAGCTCTGAATGTCCCAAAATCATTTGTAGCCTGAAAGGGGCATTAACCCACACCCTAGACGCCTGAAATTCCCAAAAATATTTTTGGCACAAAAATGCATCCTACACCCCTGAAAGTTCAGAATATGTTAGCAGCCCAAAAAAGGCCTTAAAATATCTCTTATGTCAGCAAAAATGTTGAACACTTTGGAGGCCTAAAAAAGGGGTTTATAGGCATCCTAGACCCCCTAAAGTCCAGAAAATGTTGGTGGCCAAAAATTGTGCCAGAGAGCTCTGAATGTCCCAGAAACATTTGCAGCCTGAAAGGGGCATTACCCTGCACCCTAGACCACTGAAATTCCCACAAATAATTTTGACACGAAAAATGCATCCTACACCCCTGAAAGTTCAGAATATGTTAGCAGCCCAAAAAGGCCTTAAAATGCATCTTAGGCCTGCAAAAAAGGTTGAAAACTTTGGAGGTCAAAAAAAGGGGTTTACAGGCATCCTAGACCCCCTAAAGTCCAGAAAATGGTGGTGGCGCAAAAACTGCGCCAGAGAGCTCTGAATGTCCCAAAATCATTTGCAGGATGAAAGGGGCAGTACCCTGCACCCTAGACCACTGAAATTCCCACAAATAATTTTGACACGAAAAATGCATCCTACACACCTGAAAGTTCAGAATATGTTAGCAGCCCAAAAAAGGCCTTAAAATGCCTCTTATGTCAGCAAAAATGTTGAACACTTTGGAGGCCCAAAAAAGGGGTTTACAGGCATCCTAGACCCCCTAAAGTCCAGAAAATGGTGGTGGCGCAAAAACTGCGCCAGAGAGCTCTGAATGTCCCAAAATCATTTGCAGCCTGAAAGGGGCATTACCCTGCACCCTAGACCACTGAAATTCCCACAAATAATTTTGACACGAAAAATGCATCCTACACCCCTGAAAGTTCAGAATATGTTAGCAGCCCAAAAAAGGCCTTAAAATGCCTCTTATGTCAGCAAAAATGTTGAACACTTTGGAGGCCCAAAAAAGGGGTTTACAGGCATCCTGGACCCCCTAAAGTCCAGAAAATGTTGGTGGCCTGAAAAACTGTGTGAGGGAGCTCTGAATGTCCCAAAAACATTTGCAGCCTGAAAAGGGCATTAACCTGCATCCTAGACCACTGAAATTCCCAAAAATAATTTTGACACGAAAAATGCATCCTACACCCCTGAAAGTTCAGAATATGTTAGCAGCCGAAAAAAGGCCTTAAAATGCATCTTAGGCCTGCAAAAATGTTGAAAACTTTGGAGGTCAAAAAAAGGGGTTTACAGGCATCCTAGACCCCTTAAAGTGCAGAAAATGTTGGTGGCCGAAAAACTGTGCCAGAGAGCTCTGAATGTCCCAGAATCATTTGCAGCCTGAAAAGGGCATTAACCTGCATCCTAGACCACTGAAATTCCCAAAAATAATTTTTATATGAAAAATGCATCCTGCACCCCTGAAAGTTCAGAATATGTTAGCAGCCCAAAAAGGCCTTAAAATGCATCTTAGGCCTGCAAAAAAGGTTGAAAACTTTGGAGGTCAAAAAAAGGGGTTTACAGGCATCCTAGACCCCCTAAAGTCCAGAAAATGGTGGTGGCGCAAAAACTGCGCCAGAGAGCTCTGAATGTCCCAAAATCATTTGCAGGATGAAAGGGGCATTACCCTGCACCCTAGACCACTAAAATTCCCACAAATAATTTTGACACGAAAAATGCATCCTACACCCCTGAAAGTTCAGAATATGTTAGCAGCCCAAAAAAGGCCTTAAAATGCCTCTTATGTCAGCAAAAATGTTGAACACTTTGGAGGCCCAAAAAAGGGGTTTACAGGCATCCTGGACCCCCTAAAGTCCAGAAAATGTTGGTGGCCTGAAAAACTGTGTCAGGGAGCTCTGAATGTCCCAAAATCATTTGTAGCCTGAAAGGGGCATTAACCCACACCATAGATGCCTGAAATTCCCAAAAAATAATTTTGACAGGAAAAATGCATCCTACACCCCTGAAAGTTCAGAATATGTTAACAGCCCAAAGAAGGCCTTAAAATGCATCTTAGGCCTTCAAAAATGTTGAAAACTTTGGAGGCCCAAAAAAGGGGTTTACAGGCATCCTAGACCCCCTAAAGTCCAGAAAATGTTGGTGGCCTAAAAGCTGTGTCAGAGAGCTCTGAATATCCCAAAAACATTTGCAGCCTGAAAAGGGCATTAACCTGCATCCTAGACCATTCAAATTCCCAAAAATAATTTTGACACGAAAAATGCATCCTACACCCCTGAAAGTTCAGAATATGTTAGCAGCCCAAAAAAGGCCTTAAAATGCATTTTAAGCCTACAAAAATGTTGAAATCTTTGGAGGTCAAAAAAAGAGGTTTACAGGCATCCTAGATCCCCTAAAGTCCAGAAAATGTTGGTGGCCTACAAACTGTGTCAGGGAGCTCTGAATTTCCCAAAAACATTTGCAGCCTGAAAAGGGCATTAACCTGCATCCTAGACCACTGAAATTCCCAAAAATAATTTTGACATGAAAAATGCATCCTGTACCCCTGAAAGTTCAGAATATGTTAGCAACCCAAAAAGGCCTTAAAATGCATCTTAGGCCTGCAAAAATGTTGAAAACTTTGGAGGTCAAAAAAAGGGGTTTACAGGCATCCTAGACCCCCTAAAGTCCAGAAAATGGTGGTGGCACAAAAACTGCGCCAGAGAGCTCTGAATGTCCCCAAATCATTTGCAGCCTGAAAGGGGCATTACCCGGCACCCTAGACCATTGAAATTCCCACAAATAATTTTGACACGAAAAATGCATCCTACACCCCTGAAAGTTCAGAATATGTTAGCAGCCCAAAAAAAGGCCTTAAAATGCATCTTAGACCTGCACAAAAATGTTGAAAACTTTGGAGGTCAAAAAAAGGGGTTTACAGGCATCCTAGACCCCTTAAAGTAGAGAAAATGTTGGTGGCCCAAAAACTGTGCCGGAGATCTCTGAATGTCCCAAAATCATTTGTATCCTGAAAGGGGCATTAACCCACACCCTAGACGCCTGAAATTCCCAAAAATATTTTTGGCACAAAAATGCATCCTACACCCCTGAAAGTTCAGAATATGTTAGCAGCCCAAAAAAGGCCTTAAAATATCTCTTATGTCAGCAAAAATGTTGAACACTTTGGAGGCCTAAAAAAGGGGTTTATAGGCATCCTAGACCCCCTAAAGTCCAGAAAATGTTGGTGGCCAAAAATTGTGCCAGAGAGCTCTGAATGTCCCAGAAACATTTGCAGCCTGAAAGGGGCATTACCCTGCACCCTAGACCACTGAAATTCCCACAAATAATTTTGACACGAAAAATGCATCCTACACCCCTGAAAGTTCAGAATATGTTAGCAGCGCAAAAAAGGCCTTAAAATGCCTCTTATGTCAGCAAAAATGTTGAACACTTTGGAGGCCCAAAAAAGGGGTTTACAGGCATCCTGGACCCCCTAAAGTCCAGAAAATGTTGGTGGCCTGAAAAACTGTGTGAGGGAGCTCTGAATGTCCCAAAAACATTTGCAGCCTGAAAAGGGCATTAACCTGCATCCTAGACCACTGAAATTCCCAAAAATAATTTTGACACGAAAAATGCATCCTACACCCCTGAAAGTTCAGAATATGTTAGCAGCCGAAAAAAGGCCTTAAAATGCATCTTAGGCCTGCAAAAATGTTGAAAACTTTGGAGGTCAAAAAAAGGGGTTTACAGGCATCCTAGACCCCTTAAAGTGCAGAAAATGTTGGTGGCCGAAAAACTGTGCCAGAGAGCTCTGAATGTCCCAAAATCATTTGCAGCCTGAAAAGGGCATTAACCTGCATCCTAGACCACTGAAATTCCCAAAAATAATTTTTATATGAAAAATGCATCCTGCACCCCTGAAAGTTCAGAATATGTTAGCAGCCCAAAAAGGCCTTAAAATGCATCTTAGGCCTGCAAAAAAGGTTGAAAACTTTGGAGGTCAAAAAAAGGGGTTTACAGGCATCCTAGACCCCCTAAAGTCCAGAAAATGGTGGTGGCGCAAAAACTGCGCCAGAGAGCTCTGAATGTCCCAAAATCATTTGCAGCCTGAAAGGGGCATTACCCTGCACCCTAGACCACTGAAATTCCCACAAATAATTTTGACACGAAAAATACATCCTACACCCCTGAAAGTTCAGAATATGTTAGCATCCCAAAAAAGGCCTTAAAATGCCTCTTATGTCAGCAAAAATGTTGAACACTTTGGAGGCCTAAAAAAGGGGTTTATAGGCATCCTAGACCCCCTAAAGTCCAGAAAATGTTGGTGGCCAAAAATTGTGCCAGAGAGCTCTGAATGTCCCAGAAACATTTGCAGCCTGAAAGGAGCATTAACCCGCATACTAGACCACTGAAATTCCCCAAAATAATTTTTGCACGAAAAATTCATCCTACACCCCTGAAAGTTCAGAATATGTTAGCAGCCCAACAAAGGCCTTAAAATCCCTCTTATGTCAGCAAAAATGTTGAAAGATTTGGAGGCCCAAAAAAGGGGTTTACAGGCATCCTAGACCCTCTAAAGTCCAGAAAAAGTTGGTGGCCTAAAAACTGTGTCAGAGAGCTCTGAATATCCCAAAAACATTTGCAGCCTGAAAAGGGCATTAACCTGCATCCTAGACCACTGAAATTCCCAAAAATAATTTTGACATGAAAAATGCATCCTACACCCCTGAAAGTTCAGAATATGTTAGCAACCCCAAAAAGGCCTTAACATGCATTTTAGGCATGCGAAAAAATGTTGAAATCTTTGGAGGTAAAAAAAAGGGGTTTACAGGCATCCTAGATCCCCTAAAGTCCAGAAAATGTTGGTGGCCCAAAAACTGTGCCAGAGAGCTCTGAATGTCCCAAAATAATTTGTAGCCTGAAAGGGGCATTAACCCACACCCTAGATGCCTGAAATTCCCAAAAAATTATTTTGACACGAAAAATGCATCCTACACCCCTGAAAGTTCAGAATATGTTAGCAGCCCAAAGAAGGCCTTAAAATGCATCTTAGGCCTTCAAAAATGTTGAAAACTTTGGAGGCCCAAATTAGGGTTCTACAGGCATCCTAGACCCTCTAAAGTCCAGAAAATGTTGGTGGCCTAAAAACTGTGTCAGAGAGCTCTGAATATCCCAAAAACATTTGCAGCCTGAAAAGGCCATTAACCTGCATCCTAGACCACTGAAATTCCCAAAAATAATTTTGACACGAAAAATGCATCCTACACCCCTGAAAGTTCAGAATATGTTAGCAGCCCAAAAAAGGCCTTAAAATGCATTTTAGGCCTGCAAAAATGTTGAAATCTTTGGAGGTCAAAAAAAGAGGTTTACAGGCATCCTAGATCCCCTAAAGTCCAGAAAATGTTGGTGGCCTACAAACTGTGTCAGGGAGCTCTGAATTTCCCAAAAACATTTGCAGCCTGAAAAGGGCATTAACCTGCATCCTAGACCACTGAAATTCCCAAAAATAATTTTGACATGAAAAATGCATCCTGTACCCCTGAAAGTTCAGAATATGTTAGCAACCCAAAAAGGCCTTAAAATGCATCTTAGGCCTGCAAAAATGTTGAAAACTTTGGAGGTCAAAAAAAGGGGTTTACAGGCATCCTAGACCCCCTAAAGTCCAGAAAATGGTGGTGGCACAAAAACTGCGCCAGAGAGCTCTGAATGTCCCCAAATCATTTGCAGCCTGAAAGGGGCATTACCCGGCACCCTAGACCATTGAAATTCCCACAAATAATTTTGACACGAAAAATGCATCCTACACCCCTGAAAGTTCAGAATATGTTAGCAGCCCAAAAAAAGGCCTTAAAATGCATCTTAGACCTGCACAAAAATGTTGAAAACTTTGGAGGTCAAAAAAAGGGGTTTACAGGCATCCTAGACCCCTTAAAGTAGAGAAAATGTTGGTGGCCCAAAAACTGTGCCGGAGAGCTCTGAATGTCCCAAAATCATTTGTAGCCTGAAAGGGGCATTAACCCACACCCTAGACGCCTGAAATTCCCAAAAATATTTTTGGCACAAAAATGCATCCTACACCCCTGAAAGTTCAGAATATGTTAGCAGCCCAAAAAAGGCCTTAAAATATCTCTTATGTCAGCAAAAATGTTGAACACTTTGGAGGCCTAAAAAAGGGGTTTATAGGCATCCTAGACCCCCTAAAGTCCAGAAAATGTTGGTGGCCAAAAATTGTGCCAGAGAGCTCTGAATGTCCCAGAAACATTTGCAGCCTGAAAGGGGCATTACCCTGCACCCTAGACCACTGAAATTCCCACAAATAATTTTGACACGAAAAATGCATCCTACACCCCTGAAAGTTCAGAATATGTTAGCAGCCCAAAAAAGGCCTTAAAATGCCTCTTATGTCAGCAAAAATGTTGAACACTTTGGAGGCCCAAAAAAGGGGTTTACAGGCATCCTGGACCCCCTAAAGTCCAGAAAATGTTGGTGGCCTGAAAAACTGTGTGAGGGAGCTCTGAATGTCCCAAAAACATTTGCAGCCTGAAAAGGGCATTAACCTGCATCCTAGACCACTGAAATTCCCAAAAATAATTTTGACACGAAAAATGCATCCTACACCCCTGAAAGTTCAGAATATGTTAGCAGCCGAAAAAAGGCCTTAAAATGCATCTTAGGCCTGCAAAAATGTTGAAAACTTTGGAGGTCAAAAAAAGGGGTTTACAGGCATCCTAGACCCCTTAAAGTGCAGAAAATGTTGGTGGCCGAAAAACTGTGCCAGAGAGCTCTGAATGTCCCAAAATCATTTGCAGCCTGAAAAGGGCATTAACCTGCATCCTAGACCACTGAAATTCCCAAAAATAATTTTTATATGAAAAATGCATCCTGCACCCCTGAAAGTTCAGAATATGTTAGCAGCCCAAAAAGGCCTTAAAATGCATCTTAGGCCTGCAAAAAAGGTTGAAAACTTTGGAGGTCAAAAAAAGGGGTTTACAGGCATCCTAGACCCCCTAAAGTCCAGAAAATGGTGGTGGCGCAAAAACTGCGCCAGAGAGCTCTGAATGTCCCAAAATCATTTGCAGCCTGAAAGGGGCATTACCCTGCACCCTAGACCACTGAAATTCCCACAAATAATTTTGACACGAAAAATACATCCTACACCCCTGAAAGTTCAGAATATGTTAGCATCCCAAAAAAGGCCTTAAAATGCCTCTTATGTCAGCAAAAATGTTGAACACTTTGGAGGCCTAAAAAAGGGGTTTATAGGCATCCTAGACCCCCTAAAGTCCAGAAAATGTTGGTGGCCAAAAATTGTGCCAGAGAGCTCTGAATGTCCCAGAAACATTTGCAGCCTGAAAGGAGCATTAACCCGCATACTAGACCACTGAAATTCCCCAAAATAATTTTTGCACGAAAAATTCATCCTACACCCTGAAAGTTCAGAATATGTTAGCAGCCCAACAAAGGCCTTAAAATGCTTCTTATGTCAGCAAAAATGTTGAAAGATTTGGAGGCCCAAAAAAGGGGTTTACAGGCATCCTAGACCCTCTAAAGTCCAGAAAAAGTTGGTGGCCTAAAAACTGTGTCAGAGAGCTCTGAATATCCCAAAAACATTTGCAGCCTGAAAAGGGCATTAACCTGCATCCTAGACCACTGAAATTCCCAAAAATAATTTTGACATGAAAAATGCATCCTACACCCCTGAAAGTTCAGAATATGTTAGCAACCCCAAAAAGGCCCTAAAATGCATTTTAGGCATGCGAAAATGTTGAAATCTTTGGAGGTAAAAAAAAGGGGTTTACAGGCATCCTAGATCCCCTAAAGTCCAGAAAATGTTGGTGGCCCAAAAACTGTGCCAGAGAGCTCTGAATGTCCCAAAATAATTTGTAGCCTGAAAGGGGCATTAACCCACACCCTAGATGCCTGAAATTCCCAAAAAATTATTTTGACACGAAAAATGCATCCTACACCCCTGAAAGTTCAGAATATGTTAGCAGCCCAAAGAAGGCCTTAAAATGCATCTTAGGCCTTCAAAAATGTTGAAAACTTTGGAGGCCCAAATTAGGGTTCTACAGGCATCCTAGACCCTCTAAAGTCCAGAAAATGTTGGTGGCCTAAAAACTGTGTCAGAGAGCTCTGAATATCCCAAAAACATTTGCAGCCTGAAAAGGCCATTAACCTGCATCCTAGACCACTGAAATTCCCAAAAATAATTTTGACACGAAAAATGCATCCTACACCCCTGAAAGTTCAGAATATGTTAGCAGCCCAAAAAAGGCCTTAAAATGCATTTTAGGCCTGCAAAAATGTTGAAATCTTTGGAGGTCAAAAAAAGGGGTTTACAGGCATCCTAGATCCCATAAAGTCCAGAAAATGTTGGTGGCCTTAAAAACTGTGTCAGGGAGCTCTGAATGTCCCAAAAACATTTGCAGCCTGAAAAGGGCATTACCCTGCACCCTAGACCACTGAAATTCCCAAAAATAATTTTGACATGAAAAATGCATCCTGTACTTCTGAAAGTTCAGAATATGTTAGCAGCCCAAAAAGGCCTTAAAATGCATCTTAGGCCTGCAAAAATTTTGAAAACTTTGGAGGTCAAAAAGAGGGGTTTACAGGCATCCTAGATCCCCTAAAGTCCAGAAAATGGTGGTGGCGCAAAAACTGCGCCAGAGAGCTCTGAATGTCCCAAAATCATTTGCAGCCTGAAAGGGGCATTACCCTGCACCCTAGACCACTGAAATTCCCGCAAATAATTTTGACACGAAAAATGCATCCTACACCCCTGAAAGTTCAGAATATGTTAGCAGCCCAAAAAAGGCCTTAAAATGCCTCTTATGTCAGCAAAAATGTTGAACACTTTGGAGGCCCAAAAAAGGGGTTTACAGGCATCCTGGACCCCATAAAGTCCAGAAAATGTTGGTGGCCTGAAAAACTGTGTCAGGGAGCTCTGAATGTCCCAAAATCATTTGTAGCCTGAAAGGGGCATTAACCCACACCATAGATGCCTGAAATTCCCAAAAAATAATTTTGACAGGAAAAATGCATCCTACACCCCTGAAAGTTCAGAATATGTTAACAGCCCAAAGAAGGCCTTAAAATGCATCTTAGGCCTTCAAAAATGTTGAAAACTTTAGAGGCCCAAAAAAGGGGTTTACAGGCATCCTAGACCCCCTAAAGTCCAGAAAATGTTGGTGGCCTAAAAGCTGTGTCAGAGAGCTCTGAATATCCCAAAAACATTTGCAGCCTGAAAAGGGCATTAACCTGCATCCTAGACCATTCAAATTCCCAAAAATAATTTTGACACGAAAAATGCATCCTACACCCCTGAAAGTTCAGAATATGTTAGCAGCCCAAAAAAGGCCTTAAAATGCATTATAAGCCTGCAAAAATGTTGAAATCTTTGGAGGTCAAAAAAAGAGGTTTACAGGCATCCTAGATCCCCTAAAGTCCAGAAAATGTTGGTGGCCTACAAACTGTGTCAGGGAGCTCTGAATTTCCCAAAAACATTTGCAGCCTGAAAAGGGCATTAACCTGCATCCTAGACCACTGAAATTCCCAAAAATAATTTTGACATGAAAAATGCATCCTGTACCCCTGAAAGTTCAGAATATGTTAGCAACCCAAAAAGGCCTTAAAATGCATCTTAGGCCTGCAAAAATGTTGAAAACTTTGGAGGTCAAAAAAAGGGGTTTACAGGCATCCTAGACCCCCTAAAGTCCAGAAAATGGTGGTGGCACAAAAACTGCGCCAGAGAGCTCTGAATGTCCCCAAATCATTTGCAGCCTGAAAGGGGCATTACCCGGCACCCTAGACCATTGAAATTCCCACAAATAATTTTGACACGAAAAATGCATCCTACACCCCTGAAAGTTCAGAATATGTTAGCAGCCCAAAAAAGGCCTTAAAATGCATTATAAGCCTGCAAAAATGTTGAAATCTTTGGAGGTCAAAAAAAGGGGTTTACAGGCATCCTAGACCCCCTAAAGTCCAGAAAATGGTGGTGGCACAAAAACTGCGCCAGAGAGCTCTGAATGTCCCCAAATCATTTGCAGCCTGAAAGGGGCATTACCCGGCACCCTAGACCATTGAAATTCCCACAAATAATTTTCACACGAAAAATGCATCCTACACCCCTGAAAGTTCAGAATATGTTAGCAGCCCAAAAAAGGCCTTAAAATGCATTATAAGCCTGCAAAAATGTTGAAATCTTTGGAGGTCAAAAAAAGAGGTTTACAGGCATCCTAGATCCCCTAAAGTCCAGAAAATGTTGGTGGCCTACAAACTGTGTCAGGGAGCTCTGAATTTCCCAAAAACATTTGCAGCCTGAAAAGGGCATTAACCTGCATCCTAGACCACTGAAATTCCCAAAAATAATTTTGACATGAAAAATGCATCCTGTACCCCTGAAAGTTCAGAATATGTTAGCAACCCAAAAAGGCCTTAAAATGCATCTTAGGCCTGCAAAAATGTTGAAAACTTTGGAGGTCAAAAAAAGGGGTTTACAGGCATCCTAGACCCCCTAAAGTCCAGAAAATGGTGGTGGCACAAAAACTGCGCCAGAGAGCTCTGAATGTCCCCAAATCATTTGCAGCCTGAAAGGGGCATTACCCGGCACCCTAGACCATTGAAATTCCCACAAATAATTTTGACACGAAAAATGCATCCTACACCCCTGAAAGTTCAGAATATGTTAGCAGCCCAAAAAAAGGCCTTAAAATGCATCTTAGACCTGCACAAAAATGTTGAAAACTTTGGAGGTCAAAAAAAGGGGTTTACAGGCATCCTAGACCCCTTAAAGTAGAGAAAATGTTGGTGGCCCAAAAACTGTGCCGGAGAGCTCTGAATGTCCCAAAATCATTTGTAGCCTGAAAGGGGCATTAACCCACACCCTAGACGCCTGAAATTCCCAAAAATATTTTTGGCACAAAAATGCATCCTACACCCCTGAAAGTTCAGAATATGTTAGCAGCCCAAAAAAGGCCTTAAAATATCTCTTATGTCAGCAAAAATGTTGAACACTTTGGAGGCCTAAAAAAGGGGTTTATAGGCATCCTAGACCCCCTAAAGTCCAGAAAATGTTGGTGGCCAAAAATTGTGCCAGAGAGCTCTGAATGTCCCAGAAACATTTGCAGCCTGAAAGGGGCATTACCCTGCACCCTAGACCACTGAAATTCCCACAAATAATTTTGACACGAAAAATGCATCCTACACCCCTGAAAGTTCAGAATATGTTAGCAGCCCAAAAAGGCCTTAAAATGCATCTTAGGCCTGCAAAAAAGGTTGAAAACTTTGGAGGTCAAAAAAGGGGTTTACAGGCATCCTAGACCCCCTAAAGTCCAGAAAATGGAGGTGGCGCAAAAACTGCGCCAGAGAGCTCTGAATGTCCCAAAATCATTTGCAGGATGAAAGGGGCAGTACCCTGCACCCTAGACCACTGAAATTCCCACAAATAATTTTGACACGAAAAATGCATCCTACACACCTGAAAGTTCAGAATATGTTAGCAGCCCAAAAAAGGCCTTAAAATGCCTCTTATGTCAGCAAAAATGTTGAACACTTTGGAGGCCCAAAAAAGGGGTTTACAGGCATCCTAGACCCCCTAAAGTCCAGAAAATGGTGGTGGCGCAAAAACTGCGCCAGAGAGCTCTGAATGTCCCAAAATCATTTGCAGCCTGAAAGGGGCATTACCCTGCACCCTAGACCACTGAAATTCCCACAAATAATTTTGACACGAAAAATGCATCCTACACCCCTGAAAGTTCAGAATATGTTAGCAGCCCAAAAAAGGCCTTAAAATGCCTCTTATGTCAGCAAAAATGTTGAACACTTTGGAGGCCCAAAAAAGGGGTTTACAGGCATCCTGGACCCCCTAAAGTCCAGAAAATGTTGGTGGCCTGAAAAACTGTGTGAGGGAGCTCTGAATGTCCCAAAAACATTTGCAGCCTGAGAAGGGCATTAACCTGCATCCTAGACCACTGAAATTCCCAAAAATAATTTTGACACGAAAAATGCATCCTACACCCCTGAAAGTTCAGAATATGTTAGCAGCCGAAAAAAGGCCTTAAAATGCATCTTAGGCCTGCAAAAATGTTGAAAACTTTGGAGGTCAAAAAAAGGGGTTTACAGGCATCCTAGACCCCTTAAAGTGCAGAAAATGTTGGTGGCCGAAAAACTGTGCCAGAGAGCTCTGAATGTCCCAAAATCATTTGCAGCCTGAAAAGGGCATTAACCTGCATCCTAGACCACTGAAATTCCCAAAAATAATTTTTATATGAAAAATGCATCCTGCACCCCTGAAAGTTCAGAATATGTTAGCAGCCCAAAAAGGCCTTAAAATGCATCTTAGGCCTGCAAAAAAGGTTGAAAACTTTGGAGGTCAAAAAAAGGGGTTTACAGGCATCCTAGACCCCCTAAAGTCCAGAAAATGGTGGTGGCACAAAAACTGCGCCAGAGAGCTCTGAATGTCCCCAAATTATTTGCAGCCTGAAAGGGGCATTACCTGGCACCCTAGACCATTGAAATTCCCACAAATAATTTTGACACGAAAAATGCATCCTACACCCCTGAAAGTTCAGAATATGTTAGCAGCCCAAAAAAAGGCCTTAAAATGCATCTTAGACCTGCACAAAAATGTTGAAAACTTTGGAGGTCAAAAAAAGGGGTTTACAGGCATCCTAGACCCCTTAAAGTAGAGAAAATGTTGGTGGCCCAAAAACTGTGCCGGAGAGCTCTGAATGTCCCAAAATCATTTGTAGCCTGAAAGGGGCATTAACCCACACCCTAGACGCCTGAAATTCCCAAAAATATTTTTGGCACAAAAATGCATCCTACACCCCTGAAAGTTCAGAATATGTTAGCAGCCCAAAAAAGGCCTTAAAATATCTCTTATGTCAGCAAAAATGTTGAACACTTTGGAGGCCTAAAAAAGGGGTTCATAGGCATCCTAGACCCCCTAAAGTCCAGAAAATGTTGGTGGCCAAAAATTGTGCCAGAGAGCTCTGAATGTCCCAGAAACATTTGCAGCCTGAAAGGGGCATTACCCTGCACCCTAGACCACTGAAATTCCCACAAATAATTTTGACACGAAAAATGCATCCTACACCCCTGAAAGTTCAGAATATGTTAGCAGCCCAAAGAAGGCCTTAAAATGCATCTTAGGCCTGCAAAAAAGGTTGAAAACTTTGGAGGTCAAAAAAAGGGGTTTACAGGCATCCTGGACCCCCTAAAGTCCAGAAAATGTTGGTGGCCCAAAAACTGTGCCAGAGAGCTCTGAATGTCCCAAAATCATTTGTAGCCTGAAAGGGGCATTAACCCACACCCTAGACGCCTGAAATTCCCAAAAAATAATTTTGACACGAAAAATGCATCCTACACCCCTGAAAGTTCAGAATATGTTAACAGCCCAAAGAAGGCCTTAAAATGCATCTTAGGCCTTCAAAAATGTTGAAAACTTTGGAGGCCCAAAAAAGGGGTTTACAGGCATCCTAGACCCCCTAAAGTCCAGAAAATGTTGGTGGCCTAAAAACTGTGTCAGAGAGCTCTGAATATCCCAAAAACATTTGCATCCTGAAAAGGGCATTAACCTGCATCCTAGACCACTGAAATTTCCAAAAATAATTTTGACACGAAAAATGAATCCTACACCCCTGAAAGTTCAGAATATGTTAACAGCCCAAAGAAGGCCTTAAAATGCATCTTAGGCCTGCAAAAATGTTGAACACTTTGGAGGTCAAAAAAAGGGGTTTACAGGCATCCTAGACCCCCTAAAGTCCAGAAAATGGTGGTGGCGCAAAAACTGCGCCAGAGAGCTCTGAATGTCCCCTAATCATTTGCAGCCTGAAAAGGGCATTAACCTGAATCCTAGACGATTGAAATTACCCAAAAATAATTTTGACACGAAAAATGCATCCTACACCCCTGAAAGTTCAGAATATGTTAGCAGCCCAAAAACGGCCTTAAAATGCATTTTTGGCCTGCAAAAATGTTGAAAACGTTGGAGACCCAAAAAAGGGGTTTACAGGCATCCTAGACCCCCTAAAGTCCAAAAAATGTTGGTGGCCTAAAAACTGTGTCAGAGAGCTCTGAATATCCCAAAAACATTTGCAGCCTGAAAAGGGCATTAACCTGCATCCTAGACCACTGAAATTCCCAAAAATAATTTTGATATGAAAAATGCATCCTGCACCCCTGAAAGTTCAGAATATGTTAGCAGCCCCAAAAGGCCTTAAAATGCATCTTAGGCCTGCAAAAATGTTGAACACTTTGGTGGTCAAAAAAAGGGGTTTACAGGCATCCTAGACCCCCTAAAGTCCAGAAAATGGTGGTGGCGCAAAAACTGCGCCAGAGAGCTCTGAATGTCCCAAAATCATTTGCAGCCTGAAAGGGGCATTACCCTGCACCCTAGACCACTGAAATTCCCACAAATAATTTTGACACGAAAAATGCATCCTACACCCCTGAAAGTTCAGAATATGTTAGCAGCCCAAAACAGGCCTTAAAATGCATCTTAGGCCTGCAAAAATATTGAAAACTTTGGAGGACAAAAAAAGGGGTTTACAGGCATCCTGGACCCCCTAAAGTCCAGAAAATGTTGGTGGCTTTAAAACTGTGCCAGAGAGCTCTGAATGTCCCAAAATCATTTGTAGCCTGAAAGGGGCATTAACCCACACCCTAGACGCCTGAAATTCCCCAAAAATAATTTTGACACGAAAAATGCATCCTACACCCCTGAAAGTTCAGAATATGTTAATAGCCCAAAGAAGGCCTTAAAATGCATCTTAGGCCTTCAAAAATGTTGAAAACTTTGGAGGCCCAAAAAAGGGGTTTACAGGCATCCTAGACCCCCTAAAGTCCAGAAAATGTTTGTGGCCTAAAAACTGTGTCAGAGAGCTCTGAATATCCCAAAAACATTGGCAGCCTGAAAAGGGCATTAACCTGCACCCTAGACCATTGAAATTCCCACAAATAATTTTGACACGAAAAATGCATCCTACACCCCTGAAAGTTCAGAATATGTTAGCAGCCGAAAAAAGGCCTTAAAATGCACCTTGGGCCTGCAAAAATGTTGAAAACTTTGGAGGTCAAAAAAAGGGGTTTACAGGCACCCTAGACCCCCTAAAGTCCAGAAAATGGTGGTGGCGCAAAAACTGCGCCAGAGAGCTCTGAATGTCCCCAGATCATTTGCAGCCCGAAAGGGGCATTACCCGGCACCCTAGACCATTGAAATTCCCAGAAATAATTTTGACACGAAAAATGCATCCTACACCCCTGAAAGTTCAGAATATGTTAGCAGCCGAAAAAAGGCCTTAAAATGCATCTTAGGCCCGCAAAAATGTTGAAAACTTTGGAGGACAAAAAAAGGGGTTTACAGGCATCCTGGACCCCCTAAAGTCCAGAAAATGTTGGTGGCTTTAAAACTGTGCCAGAGAGCTCTGAATGTCCCAAAATCATTTGTAGCCTGAAAGGGGCATTAACCCACACCCTAGACGCCTGATATTCCCCAAAAATAATTTTGACACGAAAAATGCATCCTACACCCCTGAAAGTTCAGAATATGTTAATAGCCCAAAGAAGGCCTTAAAATGCATCTTAGGCCTTCAAAAATGTTGAAAACTTTGGAGGCCCTAAAAAGGGGTTTACAGGCATCCTAGACCCCCTAAAGTCCAGAAAATGTTGGTGGCCTAAAGACTGTGTCAGAGAGCTCTGAATATCCCAAAAAAATTGGCAGCCTGAAAAGGGCATTAACCTGCACCCTAGACCATTGAAATTCCCACAAATAATTTTGACACGAAAAATGCATCCTACACCCCTGAAAGTTCAGAATATGTTAGCAGCCGAAAAAAGGCCTTAAAATGCATCTTGTGCCTGCAAAAATGTTGAAAACTTTGGAGGTCAAAAAAAGGGGTTTACAGGCATCCTAGACCCCTTAAAGTCCAGAAAATGTTGGTGGCCCAGAAACTGTGCCAGAGAGCTCTGAATATCCCAAAATCATTTGTAGCCTGAAAAGGGCATTGACCTGCATCCTAGATGATTGAAATTACCAAAAAATAATTTTAACACGAAAAATGCATCCTACACCCCTGAAAGTTCAGAATATGTTAGCAGCCCAAAAAAGGCCTTAAAATGCCTCTTATGTCAGCAAAAATGTTGAACACTTTGGAGGCCTAAAAAAGGGGTTTATAGGCATCCTAGACCCCCTAAAGTCCAGAAAATATTGGTGGCCAAAAATTGCGCCAGAGAGCTCTGAATGTCCCAGAAACATTTGCAGCCTGAAAGGAGCATTAACCCGCATCCTAGACCACTGAAATTCCCAAAAATAATTTTGATATGAAAAATGCATCCTGCACCCCCGAAAGTTCAGAATATGTCAGCAGCCCAAAAAAGGCCTTAAAATGCATCTTAAGCCTGCAAAAAGGTTGAAAACTTTGGAGGCCCAAAAAAGGGGTTTACAGGAATCCTAGATCCCCTAAAGTCCAGAAAATGTTGGTGGCCTAAAAACTGTGTCAGGGAGCTCTGAATGTCCCAAAAACATTTGCAGCCTGAAAAGGGCATTAACCTGCATCCTAGACGCCTGAAATTCCCAAAAATATTTTTGGCACAAAAATGCATCCTACACCCCTGAAAGTTCAGAATATGTCAGCAGCCCAAAAAGGCCTTAAAATGCATCTTAGGCCTGCAAAAATGTTGAAAACTTTGGAGGTCAAAAAAGGGGTTTACAGGCATCCTAGACCCCCTAAAGTCCAGAAAATGGTGGTGGCACAAAAACTGCACCAGAGAGCTCTGAATGTCTCTAATCATGTGCAGCCTGAAAGGGGCATTACCCCGCACCCTAGAACACTGAAATTCCCACAAATAATTTTGACACGAAAAATGCATCCTACACCTCTGAAAGTTCAGAATATGTTAGCAGCCCAAAAAATGCCTTAAAATGCAACTTAGGCCTGCAAAAATGTTGAAAACCTTGGAGGACAAAAAAAGGGGTTTACAGGCATCCTGGACCCCCTAAAGTCCAGAAAATGTCGG
This sequence comes from Ambystoma mexicanum, assembly GCF_040938575.1. Classification (NCBI taxonomy): domain Eukaryota; kingdom Metazoa; phylum Chordata; class Amphibia; order Caudata; family Ambystomatidae; genus Ambystoma; species Ambystoma mexicanum. The sequence goes on along the minus strand of NC_090934.1, from coordinate 1,413,117,457 downwards.
TGGCCTAAAAACTGTGTCAGAGAGCTCTGAATATCCCAAAAACATTTGCAGCCTGAAAAGGGCATTAACCTGCATCCTAGACCACTGAAATTCCCAAAAATAATTTTGACACGAAAAATGCATCCTACACCCCTGAAAGTTCAGAATATGTTAGCAGCCCAAAAAAGGCCTTAAAATGCAACTTAGGCCTGCAAAAATGTTGAAAACTTTGGAGGACAAAAAAAGGGGTTTACAGGCATCCTGGACCCCCTAGAGTCCAGAAAATGTTGGTGGCCCAAAAACTGTGCCAGAGAGCTCTGAATGTCCCAAAATCATTTGTAGCCTGAAAGGGGCATTACCCTGCACCCTAGACCACTGAAATTCCCACAAATAATTTTGACACGAAAAATGCATCCTACACCCCTGAAAGTTCAGAATATGTTAGCAGCCCAAAACAGGCCTTAAAATGCATCTTAGGCCTGCAAAAATATTGAAAACTTTGGAGGACAAAAAAAGGGGTTTACAGGCATCCTGGACCCCCTAAAGTCCAGAAAATGTTGGTGGCTTTAAAACTGTGCCAGAGAGCTCTGAATGTCCCAAAATCATTTGTAGCCTGAAAGGGGCATTAACCCACACCCTAGACGCCTGAAATTCCCCAAAAATAATTTTGACACGAAAAATGCATCCTACACCCCTGAAAGTTCAGAATATGTTAATAGCCCAAAGAAGGCCTTAAAATGCATCTTAGGCCTTCAAAAATGTTGAAAACTTTGGAGGCCCAAAAAAGGGGTTTACAGGCATCCTAGACCCCCTAAAGTCCAGAAAATGTTTGTGGCCTAAAAACTGTGTCAGAGAGCTCTGAATATCCCAAAAACATTGGCAGCCTGAAAAGGGCATTAACCTGCACCCTAGACCATTGAAATTCCCACAAATAATTTTGACACGAAAAATGCATCCTACACCCCTGAAAGTTCAGAATATGTTAGCAGCCGAAAAAAGGCCTTAAAATGCACCTTGGGCCTGCAAAAATGTTGAAAACTTTGGAGGTCAAAAAAAGGGGTTTACAGGCACCCTAGACCCCCTAAAGTCCAGAAAATGGTGGTGGCGCAAAAACTGCGCCAGAGAGCTCTGAATGTCCCCAGATCATTTGCAGCCCGAAAGGGGCATTACCCGGCACCCTAGACCATTGAAATTCCCAGAAATAATTTTGACACGAAAAATGCATCCTACACCCCTGAAAGTTCAGAATATGTTAGCAGCCGAAAAAAGGCCTTAAAATGCATCTTAGGCCCGCAAAAATGTTGAAAACTTTGGAGGACAAAAAAAGGGGTTTACAGGCATCCTGGACCCCCTAAAGTCCAGAAAATGTTGGTGGCTTTAAAACTGTGCCAGAGAGCTCTGAATGTCCCAAAATCATTTGTAGCCTGAAAGGGGCATTAACCCACACCCTAGACGCCTGATATTCCCCAAAAATAATTTTGACACGAAAAATGCATCCTACACCCCTGAAAGTTCAGAATATGTTAATAGCCCAAAGAAGGCCTTAAAATGCATCTTAGGCCTTCAAAAATGTTGAAAACTTTGGAGGCCCTAAAAAGGGGTTTACAGGCATCCTAGACCCCCTAAAGTCCAGAAAATGTTGGTGGCCTAAAGACTGTGTCAGAGAGCTCTGAATATCCCAAAAAAATTGGCAGCCTGAAAAGGGCATTAACCTGCACCCTAGACCATTGAAATTCCCACAAATAATTTTGACACGAAAAATGCATCCTACACCCCTGAAAGTTCAGAATATGTTAGCAGCCGAAAAAAGGCCTTAAAATGCATCTTGTGCCTGCAAAAATGTTGAAAACTTTGGAGGTCAAAAAAAGGGGTTTACAGGCATCCTAGACCCCTTAAAGTCCAGAAAATGTTGGTGGCCCAGAAACTGTGCCAGAGAGCTCTGAATATCCCAAAATCATTTGTAGCCTGAAAAGGGCATTGACCTGCATCCTAGATGATTGAAATTACCAAAAAATAATTTTAACACGAAAAATGCATCCTACACCCCTGAAAGTTCAGAATATGTTAGCAGCCCAAAAAAGGCCTTAAAATGCCTCTTATGTCAGCAAAAATGTTGAACACTTTGGAGGCCTAAAAAAGGGGTTTATAGGCATCCTAGACCCCCTAAAGTCCAGAAAATATTGGTGGCCAAAAATTGCGCCAGAGAGCTCTGAATGTCCCAGAAACATTTGCAGCCTGAAAGGAGCATTAACCCGCATCCTAGACCACTGAAATTCCCAAAAATAATTTTGATATGAAAAATGCATCCTGCACCCCCGAAAGTTCAGAATATGTCAGCAGCCCAAAAAAGGCCTTAAAATGCATCTTAAGCCTGCAAAAAGGTTGAAAACTTTGGAGGCCCAAAAAAGGGGTTTACAGGAATCCTAGATCCCCTAAAGTCCAGAAAATGTTGGTGGCCTAAAAACTGTGTCAGGGAGCTCTGAATGTCCCAAAAACATTTGCAGCCTGAAAAGGGCATTAACCTGCATCCTAGACGCCTGAAATTCCCAAAAATATTTTTGGCACAAAAATGCATCCTACACCCCTGAAAGTTCAGAATATGTCAGCAGCCCAAAAAGGCCTTAAAATGCATCTTAGGCCTGCAAAAATGTTGAAAACTTTGGAGGTCAAAAAAGGGGTTTACAGGCATCCTAGACCCCCTAAAGTCCAGAAAATGGTGGTGGCACAAAAACTGCACCAGAGAGCTCTGAATGTCTCTAATCATGTGCAGCCTGAAAGGGGCATTACCCCGCACCCTAGAACACTGAAATTCCCACAAATAATTTTGACACGAAAAATGCATCCTACACCTCTGAAAGTTCAGAATATGTTAGCAGCCCAAAAAATGCCTTAAAATGCAACTTAGGCCTGCAAAAATGTTGAAAACCTTGGAGGACAAAAAAAGGGGTTTACAGGCATCCTGGACCCCCTAAAGTCCAGAAAATGTCGGTGGCCTAAAAACTGTGTCAGAGAGCTCTGAATATCCCAAAAACATTTGCAGCCTGAAAAGGGCATTAACCTGCATCCTAGACCACTGAAATTCCCAAAAATAATTTTGACACGAAAAATGCATCCTACACCCCTGAAAGTTCAGAATATGTTAGCAGCCCAAAAAAGGCCTTAAAATGCAACTTAGGCCTGCAAAAATGTTGAAAACTTTGGAGGACAAAAAAAGGGGTTTACAGGCATCCTGGACCCCCTAGAGTCCAGAAAATGTTGGTGGCCCAAAAACTGTGCCAGAGAGCTCTGAATGTCCCAAAATCATTTGTAGCCTGAAAGGGGCATTAACCCACACCCTAGACGCCTGAAATTCCCAAAAAATAATTTTGACACGAAAAATGCATCCTACACCCCTGAAAGTTCAGAATATGTTAACAGCCCAAAGAAGGCCTTAAAATGCATCTTTGGCCTTCAAAAATGTTGAAAACTTTGGAGGCCCAAAAAAGGGGTTTACAGGCATCCTAGACCGCCTAAAGTCCAGAAATTGTTGGTGGCCTAAAAACTGTGTCAGAGAGCTCTGAATATCCCAAAAACATTTGCAGCCTGAAAAGGGCATTAACCTGCATCCTAGACCGCTGAAATTCCCAAAAATAATTTTGACACGAAAAATGCATCCTACACCCCTGAAAGTTCAGAATATGTTAGCAGCCCAAAAAAGGCCTTAAAATGCAACTTAGGCCTGCAAAAATGTTGAAAACTTTGGAGGACAAAAAAAGGGGTTTACAGGCATCCTGGACCCCCTAGAGTCCAGAAAATGTTGGTGGCCCAAAAACTGTGCCAGAGAGCTCTGAATGTCCCAAAATCATTTGTAGCCTGAAAGGGGCATTAACCCACACCCTAGACGCCTGAAATTCCCAAAAAATAATTTTGACACGAAAAATGCATCCTACACCCCTGAAAGTTCAGAATATGTTAACAGCCCAAAGAAGGCCTTAAAACGCATCTTTGGCCTTCAAAAATGTTGAAAACTTTGGAGGCCCAAAAAAGGGGTTTACAGGCATCCTAGACCGCCTAAAGTCCAGAAATTGTTGGTGGCCTAAAAACTGTGTCAGAGAGCTCTGAATATCCCAAAAACATTTGCAGCCTGAAAAGGGCATTAACCTGCATCCTAGACCGCTGAAATTCCCAAAAATAATTTTGACACGAAAAATGCATCCTACACCCCTGAAAGTTCAGAATATGTTAGCAGCCCAAAAAAGGCCTTAAAATGCATTTTAAGCCTGCAAAAATGTTGAAATCTTTGGAGGTCAAAAAAAGAGGTTTACAGGCATCCTAGATCCCCTAAAGTCCAGAAAATGTCGGTGGCCTAAAAACTGTGTCAGGGAGCTCTGAATGTCCCAAAAACATTTGCAGCCTGAAAAGGGCATTAACCTGCATCCTAGACCACTGAAATTCCCAAAAATAATTTTGACATGAAAAATGCATCCTGTACCCCTGAGAGTTCAGAATATGTTAGCAACCCAACAAGGCCTTAAAATGCATCTTAGGCCTGCAAAAAGGTTGAAAACTTTGGAGGTCAAAAAAGGGGTTTACAGGCATCCTAGACCCCCTAAAGTCCAGAAAATGGTGGTGGCGCAAAAACTGCGCCAGAGAGCTCTGAATGTCCCCAAATCATTTGCAGCCTGAAAGGGGCATTACCCGGCACACTAGACCATTGAAATTCCCACAAATAATTTTGACACGAAAAATGCATCCTACACCCCTGAAAGTTCAGAATATGTTAGCAGCCGAAAAAAGGCCTTAAAATGCCTCTTATGTCAGCAAAAATGTTGAACACTTTGGAGGCCTAAAAAAGGGGTTTATAGGCATCCTAGACCCCCTAAAGTCCAGAAAATGTTGGTGGCCAAAATTGTGCCAGAGAGCTCTGAATGTCCCAGAAACATTTGCAGCCTGAAAGGAGCATTAACCCGCATACTAGACCACTGAAATTCCCCAAAATAATTTTTGCACGAAAAATTCATCCTACACCCCTGAAAGTTCAGAATATGTTAGCAGCCCAACAAAGGCCTTAAAATGCCTCTTATGTCAGCAAAAATGTTGAAAGATTTGGAGGCCCAAAAAAGGGGTTTACAGGCATCCTAGACCCTCTAAAGTCCAGAAAAAGTTGGTGGCCTAAAAACTGTGTCAGAGAGCTCTGAATATCCCAAAAACATTTGCAGCCTGAAAAGGGCATTAACCTGCATCCTAGACCACTGAAATTCCCAAAAATAATTTTGACATGAAAAATGCATCCTACACCCCTGAAAGTTCAGAATATGTTAGCAACCCCAAAAAGGCTTTAAAATGCATTTTAGGCATGCGAAAATGTTGAAATCTTTGGAGGTCAAAAAAAGGGGTTTACAGGCATCCTAGATCCCCCAAAGTCCAGAAAATGTTGGTGGCCCAAAAACTGTGCCAGAGAGCTCTGAATGTCCCAAAATAATTTGTAGCCTGAAAGGGGCATTAACCCACACCCTAGATGCCTGAAATTCCCAAAAAATTATTTTGACACGAAAAATGCATCCTACACCCCTGAAAGTTCAGAATATGTTAACAGCCCAAAGAAGGCCTTAAAATGCATCTTAGGCCTTCAAAAATGTTGAAAACTTTGGAGGCCCAAATTAGGGGTCTACAGGCATCCTAGACCCTCTAAAGTCCAGAAAATGTTGGTGGCCTAAAAACTGTGTCAGAGAGCTCTGAATATCCCAAAAACATTTGCAGCCTGAAAAGGCCATTAACCTGCATCCTAGACCACTGAAATTCCCAAAAATAATTTTGACACGAAAAATGCATCCTGCACCCCTGAAAGTTCAGAATATGTTAGCAGCCCAAAAAAGGCCTTAAAATGCATTTTAGGCCTGCAAAAATGTTGAAATCTTTGGAGGTCAAAAAAAGGGGTTTACAGGCATCCTAGATCCCATAAAGTCCAGAAAATGTTGGTGGCCTTAAAAACTGTGTCAGGGAGCTCTGAATGTCCCAAAAACATTTGCAGCCTGAAAAGGGCATTAACCTGCATCCTAGACCACTGAAATTCCCAAAAATAATTTTGACATGAAAAATGCATCCTGTACTTCTGAAAGTTCAGAATATGTTAGCAGCCCAAAAAGGCCTTAAAATGCATCTTAGGCCTGCAAAAATTTTGAAAACTTTGGAGGTCAAAAAGAGGGGTTTACAGGCATCCTAGATCCCCTAAAGTCCAGAAAATGGTGGTGGCGCAAAAACTGCGCCAGAGAGCTCTGAATGTCCCCAAATCATTTGCAGCCTGAAAGGGGCATTACCCGGCACACTAGACCATTGAAATTCCCACAAATAATTTTGACACGAAAAATGCATCCTACACCCCTGAAAGTTCAGAATATGTTAGCAGCCGAAAAAAGGCCTTAAAATGCCTCTTATGTCAGCAAAAATGTTGAACACTTTGGAGGCCTAAAAAAGGGGTTTATAGGCATCCTAGACCCCCTAAAGTCCAGAAAATGTTGGTGGCCAAAAATTGTGCCAGAGAGCTCTGAATGTCCCAGAAACATTTGCAGCCTGAAAGGAGCATTAACCCGCATACTAGACCACTGAAATTCCCCAAAATAATTTTTGCACGAAAAATTCATCCTACACCCCTGAAAGTTCAGAATATGTTAGCAGCCCAACAAAGGCCTTAAAATGCCTCTTATGTCAGCAAAAATGTTGAAAGATTTTGAGGCCCAAAAAAGGGGTTTACAGGCATCCTAGACCCTCTAAAGTCCAGAAAAAGTTGGTGGCCTAAAAACTGTGTCAGAGAGCTCTGAATATCCCAAAAACATTTGCAGCCTGAAAAGGGCATTAACCTGCATCCTAGACCACTGAAATTCCCAAAAATAATTTTGACATGAAAAATGCATCCTACACCCCTGAAAGTTCAAAATATGTTAGCAACCCCAAAAAGGCCTTAACATGCATTTTAGGCATGCGAAAATGTTGAAATCTTTGGAGGTAAAAAAAAGGGGTTTACAGGCATCCTAGATCCCCTAAAGTCCAGAAAATGTTGGTGGCCCAAAAACTGTGCCAGAGAGCTCTGAATGTCCCAAAATAATTTGTAGCCTGAAAGGGGCATTAACCCACACCCTAGATGCCTGAAATTCCCAAAAAATTATTTTGACACGAAAAATGCATCCTACACCCCTGAAAGTTCAGAATATGTTAGCAGCCCAAAGAAGGCCTTAAAATGCATCTTAGGCCTTCAAAAATGTTGAAAACTTTGGAGGCCCAAATTAGGGTTCTACAGGCATCCTAGACCCTCTAAAGTCCAGAAAATGTTGGTGGCCTAAAAACTGTGTCAGAGAGCTCTGAATATCCCAAAAACATTTGCAGCCTGAAAAGGCCATTAACCTGCATCCTAGACCACTGAAATTCCCAAAAATAATTTTGACACGAAAAATGCATCCTACACCCCTGAAAGTTCAGAATATGTTAGCAGCCCAAAAAAGGCCTTAAAATGCATTTTAGGCCTGCAAAAATGTTGAAATCTTTGGAGGTCAAAAAAAGAGGTTTACAGGCATCCTAGATCCCCTAAAGTCCAGAAAATGTTGGTGGCCTACAAACTGTGTCAGGGAGCTCTGAATTTCCCAAAAACATTTGCAGCCTGAAAAGGGCATTAACCTGCATCCTAGACCACTGAAATTCCCAAAAATAATTTTGACATGAAAAATGCATCCTGTACCCCTGAAAGTTCAGAATATGTTAGCAACCCAAAAAGGCCTTAAAATGCATCTTAGGCCTGCTAAAATGTTGAAAACTTTGGAGGTCAAAAAAAGGGGTTTACAGGCATCCTAGACCCCCTAAAGTCCAGAAAATGGTGGTGGCACAAAAACTGCGCCAGAGAGCTCTGAATGTCCCCAAATCATTTGCAGCCTGAAAGGGGCATTACCCGGCACCCTAGACCATTGAAATTCCCACAAATAATTTTGACACGAAAAATGCATCCTACACCCCTGAAAGTTCAGAATATGTTAGCAGCCCAAAAAAAGGCCTTAAAATGCATCTTAGACCTGCACAAAAATGTTGAAAACTTTGGAGGTCAAAAAAAGGGGTTTACAGGCATCCTAGACCCCTTAAAGTAGAGAAAATGTTGGTGGCCCAAAAACTGTGCCGGAGAGCTCTGAATGTCCCAAAAACATTTGCAGCCTGAAAAGGCCATTAACCTGCATCCTAGACCACTGAAATTCCCAAAAATATTTTTGGCACAAAAATGCATCCTACACCCCTGAAAGTTCAGAATATGTTAGCAGCCCAAAAAAGGCCTTAAAATATCTCTTATGTCAGCAAAAATGTTGAACACTTTGGAGGCCTAAAAAAGGGGTTTATAGGCATCCTAGACCCCCTAAAGTCCAGAAAATGTTGGTGGCCAAAAATTGTGCCAGAGAGCTCTGAATGTCCCAGAAACATTTGCAGCCTGAAAGGGGCATTACCCTGCACCCTAGACCACTGAAATTCCCACAAATAATTTTGACACGAAAAATGCATCCTACACCCCTGAAAGTTCAGAATATGTTAGCAGCCCAAAAAAGGCCTTAAAATGCCTCTTATGTCAGCAAAAATGTTGAACACTTTGGAGGCCCAAAAAAGGGGTTTACAGGCATCCTGGACCCCCTAAAGTCCAGAAAATGTTGGTGGCCTGAAAAATTGTGCCAGAGAGCTCTGAATGTCCCAGAAACATTTGCAGCCTGAAAGGAGCATTAACCCGCATACTAGACCACTGAAATTCCCCAAAATAATTTTTGCACGAAAAATTCATCCTACACCCCTGAAAGTTCAGAATATGTTAGCAGCCCAACAAAGGCCTTAAAATGCTTCTTATGTCAGCAAAAATGTTGAAAGATTTGGAGGCCCAAAAAAGGGGTTTACAGGCATCCTAGACCCTCTAAAGTCCAGAAAAAGTTGGTGGCCCAAAAACTGTGTCAGAGAGCTCTGAATATCCCAAAAACATTTGCAGCCTGAAAAGGGCATTAACCTGCATCCTAGACCACTGAAATTCCCAAAAATAATTTTGACATGAAAAATGCATCCTACACCCCTGAAAGTTCAGAATATGTTAGCAACCCCAAAAAGGCCTTAAAATGCATTTTAGGCATGCGAAAATGTTGAAATCTTTGGAGGTAAAAAAAAGGGGTTTACAGGCATCCTAGATCCCCTAAAGTCCAGAAAATGTTGGTGGCCCAAAAACTGTGCCAGAGAGCTCTGAATGTCCCAAAATAATTTGTAGCCTGAAAGGGGCATTAACCCACACCCTAGATGCCTGAAATTCCCAAAAAATTATTTTGACACGAAAAATGCATCCTACACCCCTGAAAGTTCAGAATATGTTAGCAGCCCAAAGAAGGCCTTAAAATGCATCTTAGGCCTTCAAAAATGTTGAAAACTTTGGAGGCCCAAATTAGGGTTCTACAGGCATCCTAGACCCTCTAAAGTCCAGAAAATGTTGGTGGCCTAAAAACTGTGTCAGAGAGCTCTGAATATCCCAAAAACATTTGCAGCCTGAAAAGGCCATTAACCTGCATCCTAGACCACTGAAATTCCCAAAAATAATTTTGACACGAAAAATGCATCCTACACCCCTGAAAGTTCAGAATATGTTAGCAGCCCAAAAAAGGCCTTAAAATGCATTTTAGGCCTGCAAAAATGTTGAAATCTTTGGAGGTCAAAAAAAGGGGTTTACAGGCATCCTAGATCCCATAAAGTCCAGAAAATGTTGGTGGCCTTAAAAACTGTGTCAGGGAGCTCTGAATGTCCCAAAAACATTTGCTGCCTGAAAAGGGCATTAACCTGCATCCTAGACCACTGAAATTCCCAAAAATAATTTTGACATGAAAAATGCATCCTGTACTTCTGAAAGTTCAGAATATGTTAGCAGCCCAAAAAGGCCTTAAAATGCATCTTAGGCCTGCAAAAATTTTGAAAACTTTGGAGGTCAAAAAGAGGGGTTTACAGGCATCCTAGATCCCCTAAAGTCCAGAAAATGGTGGTGGCGCAAAAACTGCGCCAGAGAGCTCTGAATGTCCCAAAATCATTTGCAGCCTGAAAGGGGCATTACCCTGCACCCTAGACCACTGAAATTCCCGCAAATAATTTTGACACGAAAAATGCATCCTACACCCCTGAAAGTTCAGAATATGTTAGCAGCCCAAAAAAGGCCTTAAAATGCCTCTTATGTCAGCAAAAATGTTGAACACTTTGGAGGCCCAAAAAAGGGGTTTACAGGCATCCTGGACCCCATAAAGTCCAGAAAATGTTGGTGGCCTGAAAAACTGTGTCAGGGAGCTCTGAATGTCCCAAAATCATTTGTAGCCTGAAAGGGGCATTAACCCACACCATAGATGCCTGAAATTCCCAAAAAATAATTTTGACAGGAAAAATGCATCCTACACCCCTGAAAGTTCAGAATATGTTAGCAGCCCAAAGAAGGCCTTAAAATGCATCTTAGGCCTTCAAAAATGTTGAAAACTTTGGAGGCCCAAAAAAGGGGTTTACAGGCATCCTAGACCCCCTAAAGTCCAGAAAATGTTGGTGGCCTAAAAGCTGTGTCAGAGAGCTCTGAATATCCCAAAAACATTTGCAGCCTGAAAAGGGCATTAACCTGCATCCTAGACCATTCAAATTCCCAAAAATAATTTTGACACGAAAAATGCATCCTACACCCCTGAAAGTTCAGAATATGTTAGCAGCCCAAAAAAGGCCTTAAAATGCATTATAAGCCTGCAAAAATGTTGAAATCTTTGGAGGTCAAAAAAAGAGGTTTACAGGCATCCTAGATCCCCTAAAGTCCAGAAAATGTTGGTGGCCTACAAACTGTGTCAGGGAGCTCTGAATTTCCCAAAAACATTTGCAGCCTGAAAAGGGCATTAACCTGCATCCTAGACCACTGAAATTCCCAAAAATAATTTTGACATGAAAAATGCATCCTGTACCCCTGAAAGTTCAGAATATGTTAGCAACCCAAAAAGGCCTTAAAATGCATCTTAGGCCTGCAAAAATGTTGAAAACTTTGGAGGTCAAAAAAAGGGGTTTACAGGCATCCTAGACCCCCTAAAGTCCAGAAAATGGTGGTGGCACAAAAACTGCGCCAGAGAGCTCTGAATGTCCCCAAATCATTTGCAGCCTGAAAGGGGCATTACCCGGCACCCTAGACCATTGAAATTCCCACAAATAATTTTGACACGAAAAATGCATCCTACACCCCTGAAAGTTCAGAATATGTTAGCAGCCCAAAAAAAGGCCTTAAAATGCATCTTAGACCTGCACAAAAATGTTGAAAACTTTGGAGGTCAAAAAAAGGGGTTTACAGGCATCCTAGACCCCTTAAAGTAGAGAAAATGTTGGTGGCCCAAAAACTGTGCCGGAGAGCTCTGAATGTCCCAAAATCATTTGTAGCCTGAAAGGGGCATTAACCCACACCCTAGACGCCTGAAATTCCCAAAAATATTTTTGGCACAAAAATGCATCCTACACCCCTGAAAGTTCAGAATATGTTAGCAGCCCAAAAAAGGCCTTAAAATATCTCTTATGTCAGCAAAAATGTTGAACACTTTGGAGGCCTAAAAAAGGGGTTTATAGGCATCCTAGACCCCCTAAAGTCCAGAAAATGTTGGTGGCCAAAAATTGTGCCAGAGAGCTCTGAATGTCCCAGAAACATTTGCAGCCTGAAAGGGGCATTACCCTGCACCCTAGACCACTGAAATTCCCACAAATAATTTTGACACGAAAAATGCATCCTACACCCCTGAAAGTTCAGAATATGTTAGCAGCCCAAAAAGGCCTTAAAATGCATCTTAGGCCTGCAAAAAAGGTTGAAAACTTTGGAGGTCAAAAAAAGGGGTTTACAGGCATCCTAGACCCCCTAAAGTCCAGAAAATGGTGGTGGCGCAAAAACTGCGCCAGAGAGCTCTGAATGTCCCAAAATCATTTGCAGGATGAAAGGGGCAGTACCCTGCACCCTAGACCACTGAAATTCCCACAAATAATTTTGACACGAAAAATGCATCCTACACACCTGAAAGTTCAGAATATGTTAGCAGCCCAAAAAAGGCCTTAAAATGCCTCTTATGTCAGCAAAAATGTTGAACACTTTGGAGGCCCAAAAAAGGGGTTTACAGGCATCCTAGACCCCCTAAAGTCCAGAAAATGGTGGTGGCGCAAAAACTGCGCCAGAGAGCTCTGAATGTCCCAAAATCATTTGCAGCCTGAAAGGGGCATTACCCTGCACCCTAGACCACTGAAATTCCCACAAATAATTTTGACACGAAAAATGCATCCTACACCCCTGAAAGTTCAGAATATGTTAGCAGCCCAAAAAAGGCATTAAAATGCCTCTTATGTCAGCAAAAATGTTGAACACTTTGGAGGCCCAAAAAAGGGGTTTACAGGCATCCTGGACCCCCTAAAGTCCAGAAAATGTTGGTGGCCTGAAAAACTGTGTGAGGGAGCTCTGAATGTCCCAAAAACATTTGCAGCCTGAAAAGGGCATTAACCTGCATCCTAGACCACTGAAATTCCCAAAAATAATTTTGACACGAAAAATGCATCCTACACCCCTGAAAGTTCAGAATATGTTAGCAGCCGAAAAAAGGCCTTAAAATGCATCTTAGGCCTGCAAAAATGTTGAAAACTTTGGAGGTCAAAAAAAGGGGTTTACAGGCATCCTAGACCCCTTAAAGTGCAGAAAATGTTGGTGGCCGAAAAACTGTGCCAGAGAGCTCTGAATGTCCCAGAATCATTTGCAGCCTGAAAAGGGCATTAACCTGCATCCTAGACCACTGAAATTCCCAAAAATAATTTTTATATGAAAAATGCATCCTGCACCCCTGAAAGTTCAGAATATGTTAGCAGCCCAAAAAGGCCTTAAAATGCATCTTAGGCCTGCAAAAAAGGTTGAAAACTTTGGAGGTCAAAAAAAGGGGTTTACAGGCATCCTAGACCCCCTAAAGTCCAGAAAATGGTGGTGGCGCAAAAACTGCGCCAGAGAGCTCTGAATGTCCCAAAATCATTTGCAGGATGAAAGGGGCATTACCCTGCACCCTAGACCACTGAAATTCCCACAAATAATTTTGACACGAAAAATGCATCCTACACCCCTGAAAGTTCAGAATATGTTAGCAGCCCAAAAAAGGCCTTAAAATGCCTCTTATGTCAGCAAAAATGTTGAACACTTTGGAGGCCCAAAAAAGGGGTTTACAGGCATCCTGGACCCCCTAAAGTCCAGAAAATGTTGGTGGCCTGAAAAACTGTGTCAGGGAGCTCTGAATGTCCCAAAATCATTTGTAGCCTGAAAGGGGCATTAACCCACACCATAGATGCCTGAAATTCCCAAAAAATAATTTTGACAGGAAAAATGCATCCTACACCCCTGAAAGTTCAGAATATGTTAACAGCCCAAAGAAGGCCTTAAAATGCATCTTAGGCCTTCAAAAATGTTGAAAACTTTGGAGGCCCAAAAAAGGGGTTTACAGGCATCCTAGACCCCCTAAAGTCCAGAAAATGTTGGTGGCCTAAAAGCTGTGTCAGAGAGCTCTGAATATCCCAAAAACATTTGCAGCCTGAAAAGGGCATTAACCTGCATCCTAGACCATTCAAATTCCCAAAAATAATTTTGACACGAAAAATGCATCCTACACCCCTGAAAGTTCAGAATATGTTAGCAGCCCAAAAAAGGCCTTAAAATGCATTTTAAGCCTACAAAAATGTTGAAATCTTTGGAGGTCAAAAAAAGAGGTTTACAGGCATCCTAGATCCCCTAAAGTCCAGAAAATGTTGGTGGCCTACAAACTGTGTCAGGGAGCTCTGAATTTCCCAAAAACATTTGCAGCCTGAAAAGGGCATTAACCTGCATCCTAGACCACTGAAATTCCCAAAAATAATTTTGACATGAAAAATGCATCCTGTACCCCTGAAAGTTCAGAATATGTTAGCAACCCAAAAAGGCCTTAAAATGCATCTTAGGCCTGCAAAAATGTTGAAAACTTTGGAGGTCAAAAAAAGGGGTTTACAGGCATCCTAGACCCCCTAAAGTCCAGAAAATGGTGGTGGCACAAAAACTGCGCCAGAGAGCTCTGAATGTCCCCAAATCATTTGCAGCCTGAAAGGGGCATTACCCGGCACCCTAGACCATTGAAATTCCCACAAATAATTTTGACACGAAAAATGCATCCTACACCCCTGAAAGTTCTGAATATGTTAGCAGCCCAAAAAAAGGCCTTAAAATGCATCTTAGACCTGCACAAAAATGTTGAAAACTTTGGAGGTCAAAAAAAGGGGTTTACAGGCATCCTAGACCCCTTAAAGTAGAGAAAATGTTGGTGGCCCAAAAACTGTGCCGGAGAGCTCTGAATGTCCCAAAATCATTTGTATCCTGAAAGGGGCATTAACCCACACCCTAGACGCCTGAAATTCCCAAAAATATTTTTGGCACAAAAATGCATCCTACACCCCTGAAAGTTCAGAATATGTTAGCAGCCCAAAAAAGGCCTTAAAATATCTCTTATGTCAGCAAAAATGTTGAACACTTTGGAGGCCTAAAAAAGGGGTTTATAGGCATCCTAGACCCCCTAAAGTCCAGAAAATGTTGGTGGCCAAAAATTGTGCCAGAGAGCTCTGAATGTCCCAGAAACATTTGCAGCCTGAAAGGGGCATTACCCTGCACCCTAGACCACTGAAATTCCCACAAATAATTTTGACACGAAAAATGCATCCTACACCCCTGAAAGTTCAGAATATGTTAGCAGCGCAAAAAAGGCCTTAAAATGCCTCTTATGTCAGCAAAAATGTTGAACACTTTGGAGGCCCAAAAAAGGGGTTTACAGGCATCCTGGACCCCCTAAAGTCCAGAAAATGTTGGTGGCCTGAAAAACTGTGTGAGGGAGCTCTGAATGTCCCAAAAACATTTGCAGCCTGAAAAGGGCATTAACCTGCACCCTAGACCACTGAAATTCCCAAAAATAATTTTGACACGAAAAATGCATCCTACACCCCTGAAAGTTCAGAATATGTTAGCAGCCGAAAAAAGGCCTTAAAATGCATCTTAGGCCTGCAAAAATGTTGAAAACTTTGGAGGTCAAAAAAAGGGGTTTACAGGCATCCTAGACCCCTTAAAGTGCAGAAAATGTTGGTGGCCGAAAAACTGTGCCAGAGAGCTCTGAATGTCCCAAAATCATTTGCAGCCTGAAAAGGGCATTAACCTGCATCCTAGACCACTGAAATTCCCAAAAATAATTTTTATATGAAAAATGCATCCTGCACCCCTGAAAGTTCAGAATATGTTAGCAGCCCAAAAAGGCCTTAAAATGCATCTTAGGCCTGCAAAAAAGGTTGAAAACTTTGGAGGTCAAAAAAAGGGGTTTACAGGCATCCTAGACCCCCTAAAGTCCAGAAAATGGTGGTGGCGCAAAAACTGCGCCAGAGAGCTCTGAATGTCCCAAAATCATTTGCAGCCTGAAAGGGGCATTACCCTGCACCCTAGACCACTGAAATTCCCACAAATAATTTTGACACGAAAAATACATCCTACACCCCTGAAAGTTCAGAATATGTTAGCATCCCAAAAAAGGCCTTAAAATGCCTCTTATGTCAGCAAAAATGTTGAACACTTTGGAGGCCTAAAAAAGGGGTTTATAGGCATCCTAGACCCCCTAAAGTCCAGAAAATGTTGGTGGCCAAAAATTGTGCCAGAGAGCTCTGAATGTCCCAGAAACATTTGCAGCCTGAAAGGAGCATTAACCCGCATACTAGACCACTGAAATTCCCCAAAATAATTTTTGCACGAAAAATTCATCCTACACCCCTGAAAGTTCAGAATATGTTAGCAGCCCAACAAAGGCCTTAAAATGCCTCTTATGTCAGCAAAAATGTTGAAAGATTTTGAGGCCCAAAAAAGGGGTTTACAGGCATCCTAGACCCTCTAAAGTCCAGAAAAAGTTGGTGGCCTAAAAACTGTGTCAGAGAGCTCTGAATATCCCAAAAACATTTGCAGCCTGAAAAGGGCATTAACCTGCATCCTAGACCACTGAAATTCCCAAAAATAATTTTGACATGAAAAATGCATCCTACACCCCTGAAAGTTCAGAATATGTTAGCAACCCCAAAAAGGCCTTAACATGCATTTTAGGCATGCGAAAATGTTGAAATCTTTGGAGGTAAAAAAAAGGGGTTTACAGGCATCCTAGATCCCCTAAAGTCCAGAAAATGTTGGTGGCCCAAAAACTGTGCCAGAGAGCTCTGAATGTCCCAAAATAATTTGTAGCCTGAAAGGGGCATTAACCCACACCCTAGATGCCTGAAATTCCCAAAAAATTATTTTGACACGAAAAATGCATCCTACACCCCTGAAAGTTCAGAATATGTTAGCAGCCCAAAGAAGGCCTTAAAATGCATCTTAGGCCTTCAAAAATGTTGAAAACTTTGGAGGCCCAAATTAGGGTTCTACAGGCATCCTAGACCCTCTAAAGTCCAGAAAATGTTGGTGGCCTAAAAACTGTGTCAGAGAGCTCTGAATATCCCAAAAACATTTGCAGCCTGAAAAGGCCATTAACCTGCATCCTAGACCACTGAAATTCCCAAAAATAATTTTGACACGAAAAATGCATCCTACACCCCTGAAAGTTCAGAATATGTTAGCAGCCCAAAAAAGGCCTTAAAATGCATTTTAGGCCTGCAAAAATGTTGAAATCTTTGGAGGTCAAAAAAAGAGGTTTACAGGCATCCTAGATCCCCTAAAGTCCAGAAAATGTTGGTGGCCTACAAACTGTGTCAGGGAGCTCTGAATTTCCCAAAAACATTTGCAGCCTGAAAAGGGCATTAACCTGCATCCTAGACCACTGAAATTCCCAAAAATAATTTTGACATGAAAAATGCATCCTGTACCCCTGAAAGTTCAGAATATGTTAGCAACCCAAAAAGGCCTTAAAATGCATCTTAGGCCTGCAAAAATGTTGAAAACTTTGGAGGTCAAAAAAAGGGGTTTACAGGCATCCTAGACCCCCTAAAGTCCAGAAAATGTTGGTGGCCTAAAAACTGTGTCAGAGAGCTCTGAATATCCCAAAAACATTTGCAGCCTGAAAAGGCCATTAACCTGCATCCTAGACCACTGAAATTCCCAAAAATAATTTTGACACGAAAAATGCATCCTACACCCCTGAAAGTTCAGAATATGTTAGCAGCCCAAAAAAGGCCTTAAAATGCATTTTAGGCCTGCAAAAATGTTGAAATCTTTGGAGGTCAAAAAAAGAGGTTTACAGGCATCCTAGATCCCCTAAAGTCCAGAAAATGTTGGTGGCCTACAAACTGTGTCAGGGAGCTCTGAATTTCCCAAAAACATTTGCAGCCTGAAAGGGGCATTACCCGGCACCCTAGACCATTGAAATTCCCACAAATAATTTTGACACGAAAAATGCATCCTACACCCCTGAAAGTTCAGAATATGTTAGCAGCCCAAAAAAAGGCCTTAAAATGCATCTTAGACCTGCACAAAAATGTTGAAAACTTTGGAGGTCAAAAAAAGGGGTTTACAGGCATCCTAGACCCCTTAAAGTAGAGAAAATGTTGGTGGCCCAAAAACTGTGCCGGAGAGCTCTGAATGTCCCAAAAACATTTGCAGCCTGAAAAGGCCATTAACCTGCATCCTAGACCACTGAAATTCCCAAAAATATTTTTGGCACAAAAATGCATCCTACACCCCTGAAAGTTCAGAATATGTTAGCAGCCCAAAAAAGGCCTTAAAATATCTCTTATGTCAGCAAAAATGTTGAACACTTTGGAGGCCTAAAAAAGGGGTTTATAGGCATCCTAGACCCCCTAAAGTCCAGAAAATGTTGGTGGCCAAAAATTGTGCCAGAGAGCTCTGAATGTCCCAGAAACATTTGCAGCCTGAAAGGGGCATTACCCTGCACCCTAGACCACTGAAATTCCCACAAATAATTTTGACACGAAAAATGCATCCTACACCCCTGAAAGTTCAGAATATGTTAGCAGCCCAAAAAAGGCCTTAAAATGCCTCTTATGTCAGCAAAAATGTTGAACACTTTGGAGGCCCAAAAAAGGGGTTTACAGGCATCCTGGACCCCCTAAAGTCCAGAAAATGTTGGTGGCCTGAAAAATTGTGCCAGAGAGCTCTGAATGTCCCAGAAACATTTGCAGCCTGAAAGGAGCATTAACCCGCATACTAGACCACTGAAATTCCCCAAAATAATTTTTGCACGAAAAATTCATCCTACACCCCTGAAAGTTCAGAATATGTTAGCAGCCCAACAAAGGCCTTAAAATGCTTCTTATGTCAGCAAAAATGTTGAAAGATTTGGAGGCCCAAAAAAGGGGTTTACAGGCATCCTAGACCCTCTAAAGTCCAGAAAAAGTTGGTGGCCCAAAAACTGTGTCAGAGAGCTCTGAATATCCCAAAAACATTTGCAGCCTGAAAAGGGCATTAACCTGCATCCTAGACCACTGAAATTCCCAAAAATAATTTTGACATGAAAAATGCATCCTACACCCCTGAAAGTTCAGAATATGTTAGCAACCCCAAAAAGGCCTTAAAATGCATTTTAGGCATGCGAAAATGTTGAAATCTTTGGAGGTAAAAAAAAGGGGTTTACAGGCATCCTAGATCCCCTAAAGTCCAGAAAATGTTGGTGGCCCAAAAACTGTGCCAGAGAGCTCTGAATGTCCCAAAATAATTTGTAGCCTGAAAGGGGCATTAACCCACACCCTAGATGCCTGAAATTCCCAAAAAATTATTTTGACACGAAAAATGCATCCTACACCCCTGAAAGTTCAGAATATGTTAGCAGCCCAAAGAAGGCCTTAAAATGCATCTTAGGCCTTCAAAAATGTTGAAAACTTTGGAGGCCCAAATTAGGGTTCTACAGGCATCCTAGACCCTCTAAAGTCCAGAAAATGTTGGTGGCCTAAAAACTGTGTCAGAGAGCTCTGAATATCCCAAAAACATTTCCAGCCTGAAAAGGCCATTAACCTGCATCCTAGACCACTGAAATTCCCAAAAATAATTTTGACACGAAAAATGCATCCTACACCCCTGAAAGTTCAGAATATGTTAGCAGCCCAAAAAAGGCCTTAAAATGCATTTTAGGCCTGCAAAAATGTTGAAATCTTTGGAGGTCAAAAAAAGGGGTTTACAGGCATCCTAGATCCCATAAAGTCCAGAAAATGTTGGTGGCCTTAAAAACTGTGTCAGGGAGCTCTGAATGTCCCAAAAACATTTGCTGCCTGAAAAGGGCATTAACCTGCATCCTAGACCACTGAAATTCCCAAAAATAATTTTGACATGAAAAATGCATCCTGTACTTCTGAAAGTTCAGAATATGTTAGCAGCCCAAAAAGGCCTTAAAATGCATCTTAGGCCTGCAAAAATTTTGAAAACTTTGGAGGTCAAAAAGAGGGGTTTACAGGCATCCTAGATCCCCTAAAGTCCAGAAAATGGTGGTGGCGCAAAAACTGCGCCAGAGAGCTCTGAATGTCCCAAAATCATTTGCAGCCTGAAAGGGGCATTACCCTGCACCCTAGACCACTGAAATTCCCGCAAATAATTTTGACACGAAAAATGCATCCTACACCCCTGAAAGTTCAGAATATGTTAGCAGCCCAAAAAAGGCCTTAAAATGCCTCTTATGTCAGCAAAAATGTTGAACACTTTGGAGGCCCAAAAAAGGGGTTTACAGGCATCCTGGACCCCATAAAGTCCAGAAAATGTTGGTGGCCTGAAAAACTGTGTCAGGGAGCTCTGAATGTCCCAAAATCATTTGTAGCCTGAAAGGGGCATTAACCCACACCATAGATGCCTGAAATTCCCAAAAAATAATTTTGACAGGAAAAATGCATCCTACACCCCTGAAAGTTCAGAATATGTTAACAGCCCAAAGAAGGCCTTAAAATGCATCTTAGGCCTTTGTCGGGGGGGATTCTGCCGGGGTCGGCCGGGCCGTCCGCAGACCTCCGGGCAGGGAGGCCCCAACTCCTCCCGTGTATATCTCGGATCGAGACAGAGTATGAGGCACACACAAGGAGCAAGGCAACTTCTGTCGTTTATTATGCAAACGGCAGGGATGGGTCAAGGAGCGCACGCGTTCGTCCTGACACACACACAATAGTGGGGCTCGCAGGCCCTTTTTACTACATTATGACGCGCTACTTGCGTCATTCCAAAAAGTTACCAAAAGAACCTATCGCCACTCTTGATTGGTTGCTCGAGTGGTGGGGTTAGTATAGTACGCCTATAGAGAATGATATTAGTGGTTAAGGTGTAGTCAGGTGGTATATCTGGGTTGTCCCTACAATTAGATACATAAGAATTGTTACATGAAGACCCCTGAGGATTGGCTAACGTTACTGACGTCTGAGATAAGAACCTCATGTTCTGATTGGTGCATCCGTGAGCTCCCCAGCCTGGGACCACCGTTGTTCCCAGCACACGGTGCACCTGTGGTTGCAACAGTGTTTCAGTATGGGTACGTGCAGGCAATGTGAGGATTTATTCATAGGTGGGAGACTGACCGTTCCCACTGTAGCAGGTGTCCATTGAGCCTTTCAAGTGTGTCGGCCTGCGTCTCGTAGCGAGGTACCCAGACGCCTTTTCTCTCCTGGGTTTTGGCATCTCGTCAGGTTCGGCTTGGTCACGTGGGGAGGGACCGTGTTTGAGGCATAATTCTGCACAATTAATATTGTTTTTCCACTGTATGTCTGGTTTAATTTGCAGATATGATTTTAACATTGGTACGTGGAGTGCGAGGTTGCAACATCGTGCCTTTGAAGATTTGTTTCTTGACTGTGGGTTTGCAACAGTACGACCTTGGCTAGTTGCTCCACTGGGTTCTTTCTGCAGGCTCAGCAACCTGACTTTTGCTTTGTTAATGTCCACGGGAACTCTTGCTTGAGGCCTACTTGGGCCTGGTGCACGAGTAATCCATTTAGTGCATGGATGCTTTAGGTTATAGTGGCATACAGTTTCATGGCCAGTATCGTGTTTCCATTATATCTCTCATGATGGTAACGGGTTTCAAGAGAAGCGTGAGCAAGCGTTATAAATGAGCTCATGGTGCGTCTTGCGTTTCTGCATTCTGAAAGCCTATGTAAAAATAATAAAGATGCACGTCCGTGAATAAGCCTGTCGCCTACGTCAGAGCACTGAGTATGTTCTTCGTGTAGATTGGTGTGGAAATGTTCAGCGTGTATAATAGTTCAGCGGTGCTTCCCGTTATCTAGGTCGTCATGGCATCTCTAACGATGTGTAGATTTCAGTCTAGTTGGTCCGTGCCGCAGGTGTCGGCATGGCCAGTGCGGGCTGTTGGGCAGGCAGATGGACACATCCGTATGTTTCTGTACCAGGGTATTTGGTCATCTGGTAAATGGGCAAACTCTTCTCGTGGCGGGTGTCTGGGCCGCGACCCTCTAGGCCAAGCGCGAGAGGTGAAGGACGGGAGTCTGGTTTTCCATTCTCCCACTTCAGTCCCCCCTCTGGTCGACTTGTCGACCACAAACATATCCTTCTCGTTATCTCCTCTTACTCTCCATATCTTGGTTATCCCTCCGAGATGTCCATAATGGTTTACGTGATCTTCAAATGACCAATACATGTATTCGCATGTTCCTCCAGGAGTACAGTACACCCATCTTCCTATGTAGCTCCTAGGGTTCCTTGGGTTCTCGATCTTCACTGATGGTGGGTCTAGATGATTGGCGATGATTTGGGTGCGCAACTTCTCCCTTTCGTGTATTATCACACCTGTGTGCTGGCCGTCATCCGCCGGCATCAAGGGGTGCATTCCCACCATTTCCAGCAACTCATCAGTTGAGCGCGCCTTCCGGGCTTTCCAAAATCTAATTATTATCAGTGCAGCTCCAGCCAAAATAGCACATCCCACTATTATTTTCAGTCCATCTGACAGCCAAGATGGCATCCATGACCATAATAGTGAAAACCAGCTTTTATCCTTGTTTACGCCGTTACTTTCGTCCATCATTTTGGAGTGCATCTGGGCCAATTGTGAAACTGCTTCTGTTAGTGTACCATTGTCGGCATCGTTGGCAGGTATGAACGTGCAGCATGATTGTCCTATCTTTGCACAAACTCCTCCTTCCATTGCTGTGAGAAGGTCCAATACATATCTGTTCTGTAGTGCTACCATCCTTACAGCTCGCAGCTCCTCTTTAATTGCGTTAAACCCATTTACTGTCGAATTTATGGTCATCATTAGTTCCCATCTGGTTATTTGCAGCCATTTTGCGTTTGCGTATGCCTGCAGTCCCGGATGTATTATTGAGGAGAAGAACATTGCTGCTCTGCTGAATAGTCTGTGTTCTGGCGGTATTGATGTTAGTTCCGTTTCCGACCTTCCCCACAGATAATTTCCTGTTAATGGCTCTCCTTGTCTTTTTCTCCTGTTTAGGACAGTATCATTGCTGTTGGTCCTGTTTTCTTGCTCCTTCTGGAGTGGTGCAGATCTCTTTCTTCTCCTGTCTCCTTCATCCATTTTCGGAAATTTCGCCACATCGACATGCTTCTTAGGTACCACTAGTGATGGTACATTGACGTGTACCATTGTGCACACACCACTCCACAGGGGAGGCAGTGTATGATATGCCTTTTCTCCGCAGGCCCAATAATGGTCCATTATTACTGCTGTTCCCGCTCCCCCCTCAGGTAACTCCATCACACTTGCACAATTGGTGTTATATCCCACGTCCACCTCTCCTTTATGCTGGTAACATACTTTGGGCGCAGTCAATGGTAATATAGTTATCGGGTCTTCATCTTCTTCTACCCACGTGAGCATTGGTACGTACTTGATCCATGTCGTCCAACATCGATGATTGTGTGTCTCGATGGTTGAGATAGTTTCTTTTGTTACCATGTTGCTGCCAACCACTCCTATCTCCCAGCTGGTACCCAGGAACACCTTTCCTGTTATCGTCAGTAATGGCCTCTCCCAGCATCCTTGTTTACCCGGAACTTCCGTGGCGTACCAATCACATGGTAGATACTGCAGTGTTACCTTCTTTGTTTCTCCTTTTTCAGGGCCACTTGTTATGTATCTGAATGCTTCAGCATGTAAACTGGTCTTGTGATAACTCAGATAGGTCTTGAGGAAGTTGTTTTCATATGGGTATGAGTCTCGTGTTTTCCATGTCATGTGCACTACTGTTCCTTGGAATCTTCCTTTCGTTTGGAACAGGGCCAAATATATTATGCACTGTGCTGTTTTTTCATCTATTTCTGTGGCAACAAATGTTCGTGAAGCGCTCATGGCGTATGGTATTAATGAGCAAACGTAACAGCTATCCTCAGTTGTCTGCTTACCAATGCGGGTCATGTGCTGGTACCATATGTTGTTTGTGACGTGTGCTGAATCTTGTACATAATTATCAATACCTTTATTGTCTGAGTATGTGCTGCGTTTAACTTTATTTCGCTTTTGTTCATTGTTACTGTTACCACCTGACGTAACACCTGTTGCAGCAGGGAGGTGGGGTACATTAGGTTTGGGTGCAGCAAAAAAACTCATAGCATAGCTGTACTGCCATACAGAGGCAGCCAAAACTCCGGTGATCATAAAAATCCCTATTATTTTTATTACATATGCTAACCTCACCGACATTTTTGCTCTTACCTTGCTGCAGTCCTGGCAGCGTATTCTTGCGACGTTAAAGTTGCCCGCCTAAAAATTCTCAAAAAGTGCTTGTTATTAAATGTTAGTTTTGTTTCATTAAGCTCTCCCTATCAAATAGTCATTCAGTGCCCAGGTGAAGAGTTGCTCCCACGCTACTCTAAGTGATCGGTCTCTCAAGACCGGCAAGTATGGGCGGAGGTGGGGCATGTAATTTTCTATGGCCAGGAGGAAGGCCGTGTAGTATACACGTACCCTTTTCTTTTTTAAGTATGTTGGCCTTTTTATTTCGTATACAAATTGGTGTGACAATTCTTCTGGGTAACTATCGTCTGGCAGCACCATCTACGCCTGCACACTGAATTTGTTAGATAACTTTTCTTAACAATACAATATTACGCAGCTCCTGTATGTGCGAGAGAAAAAGAGAACATTCACGTGTTTACATGTGTATTGGTGCAAGCGAAGTCCTTAGTTTTTATTACAATTGTATTTAGTAGTCAATGGGGGGGGGGTTTACTCAGATGGCGGGAGCAGTTTTACTCTTTGAACGTGTGACCATGGGGTGGGCAGTGTGGGGATCGCCCCCTTCTTCGTCCGTTATTCTCTCCGAGGGAACAATTGGGTCGTTGTCTGTGGTTGTGTTTTCTTCCGCTGCCGGGGATGTTGTTGGCGTTTTTCCAATGGACCTGTCGTTGGCGCTGGGGCGGGTCTGCAGTTTGTAGATTTTTACATCATGCAGGTGGTTCCACGCACGCTTATCCTTTAGTTTTACTGCTCTTGTTGATACGTCCTCTACTAAATGGGGGCCAGTGAACCTCTGCTGGTTCCACCTTCTATTAAAATTTCGAAGTAGTACGTGGTCACCTTTGGCAAGTTGGCACAAGTTCTCCTTTCCCAATTCTGTATTTTCGTCTATTTCTTGGTTGCTGGTGGACCCGCCCCGTGTGCGCTCGAGCTGTTGAGACACAAACACAACGCTAGTAATCAAAGAAGACACATATTGATACATTTCATCACCTAACACATTCGCAGAACTTTCTTGGTCGGTGAATGCCCTTGACGTTGGTGTTAGGGGAAGGCGCATTTGGCGTCCAGTAACCACCTCGTGTGGGGTGAGGTGGTGGTCGGACCCTGGCCTGTTTCTAAGTTCGAACAGTGCTAACGGAAGGCAATACAACCAACTTTTCTTTGTTGTTTGCTGTATTTTAGCAATTGCCTCCTTCAATAGGCCATTCAGGCGTTCACATACACCATTGGCCTGTGGGTGGTACGCACATGCAAATTTGTGTTTAATGTTCAGTAGGGATGTGATATGCTGGAACATTTCATTTGCGAAATGGGGTCCGTTGTCTGATCTTAACACCTCGCACACTCCCCACCTGGGGAATACCTCCCTTACTATAAATTTGGCTGCTCTAAACGCATCAGGGTGTGAACAGGGCCCTGCTTCGATCCACCTAGAAAATGGGCATACTACTACTATCATGTATCTATTGCCTTGACAAATGTTGATCATATCAACATAGTCAATGTGGAGGTGCCGAAAAGGTCCTTCTGGTCGGGGTATGGTACCTCTTATCACCTTTAAAGTATGACCGGCCGTGAACTGTTGACATGTAAGGCAATTGCTGATAAAATTTGACACATGGGATGTTAACTCGGGACAGAACCAATCTTCTCTAATTCGTGCTGCTATTATTTCTTTGCCTGTATGGGCAGGGTGATGTAATTGGTTCAAGGCGGTATTTAACAATGCCAATGGTATTACAACTTTCCCAGTGCCACCCTGGCGCCATAGTGCGTCGGTTGGTGACATTGTGCATCCTCTTTTCACCCATACTTCTTTTTCGGCCATTGGTGCAGCCGCTTGTAACTCCATAATCTGGGTGGCTGGGAGATGGGTGTACCCTTCTTTTATTAACATCTCCCTCGCTATTCCCCTCCCTCTCCCTCTCTGTGAGTCTGTGGGGTTCCATATCTCACCAAAATATGCAGCATATTTTGCATGTGCGTCTGCTGCTGCATTTCCTTTTGATATATAGTCTTCTCCATTGGTGTGTGCTGTGCATTTTACTAGGGCTAGTTCTTGGGGATCGTTTATTACTTCAATTAGTTCAGCCAACAAGAGGGCATGTTGTACTGGAGTGCCGTCAGCTCTCCTAAACCCTCTTCTTCTCCACTTTGATAGCCCTGAGTGGACAGTGGATGTAACATATGCACTGTCGGAATATATAGTAACTTTTTTATTAAAACTTTCCTTTAGTGCCAATATGAGTGCAACCAGTTCCGCCGCTTGAGCAGAGTAATGCTGTGGTAATTGTACACACTTAATAGCCACACACACTGGCGCTTCCATCATTTGTACTACTGCTGCCCCAGTCCTCCTTATCCCGTCTCCTTGATCAATAGTTGATGACCCATCAATAAACAAAAGCTCACCTCCCTCTAGTGCGTTTTCTTCAACTTTCCTAGTACATGAGTACATCTCAGTTACTTGGGTGCAGTCGTGGGCGTAATCTCCCTCTTCAATTACTTCTGCTAGGAACCTTGCAGGGTTAACCGTGCTACATCTAACAATTGCCAGTTCAGCTTTGGACAAAATAATCTCATAACCTGTTGCCCTCTGTGTCGTCAGTGTGGACTTAGGTTTATTCAATATCGCAAATAGTGCATGTTCTACAAATAGTGTAGTTGGACACCCCATAGTTATTGATGATGCTTTTTCTACTGCAAATGCAGCTGCAGCAAGACCTTGTTCGCAAGAGAATTGTCCTAACATTATTGGATCTAAGTGACCGCTGTAAAATGCTACTGGTTTATAGCCCATGCTAGTCTTTTGGGCCAATACTGCTTTCATTACTGCTGAGTCGCAATGTGAAAATATAAAAAATCGTCGCTCATAGTCTGGGGATGCTAGTACTGGAGCAGTTGATATTGCTTCTTTTAATTCATCAAATGCCTCCTTCATTTCCATAGTCCATCCCAACTTTTTCTCCCCTTTATTTGCTTCCTTCAAACCCTCAAGCAGGGGTCCTATGTAAGAGCTGTAATCAAATACCCATGCTCTACAGTAGTTGCACAGTCCCAGAAATTGCTGCAGTTCTCTTACAGTCTGTGGCACGGGAGTGCCTGATATTGCCTGTGCTCTTTGTGGTGCAATCTTTCTTCCATATTGTGATATCAGTTGGCCAATGTAAAGTACCTGTTCCTGACAGTATTGTATCTTTTCCATGTCTACCTTGTACCCCTTTTCAGCCAATATCGTCAACATTTTTAATGAGTCCTCTCTACATTTATCTTCATTTGTACTGCAAATTATTATGTCATCCACATACTGTAACACTGTGCTTTCCAACTCAACGTTACCCAAATCCATCTGTATTACCCTATTGAAAATTGAAGGTGATTCACAATATCCCTGTGGTAATCTGGTATGTTTCCACTTCCTATTTCGGTAAGTGAAGCTTGTCAAGTCTTGTGAGTCTGGGTGTAATGGTATTGAGAAAAAAGCATTTTTAAGGTCAATCACTGTAAACCGTGATGCTTCTGCTGGAATGCCACACAAAATTGTGGCCGGGTTTGCTGTTACTGGATACTCTGCTTCTACTATGTTGTTCAACGGTCTGAGGTCCTGTATGAACCGCCAAGACCCTCCTTTAGCCTTGCGCACCGGGTACACAGCTGTGTTGCATGGGGATTCTGAGGGGACCAATATGCCATTGTTTATAAGGGCTGTTATGGTTTCGTATATGCCCTCATCTGCCTCTCTTGACAATGGGTATTGTTTCACTCTTGGTAGTATGGCACCCTTTTTTAATTTTATCTTTACACCCCCTATGCTTTTAATGCATCCTACATCATAAGGGCTAATAGTCCATAATGATTTTGGCACCTTTGACATATCTTCTTTAAAAAATGGGACTGGTGTGCCAGCGGGTGCCTCAAGTGCCATTGCAATTTTCTGTGCCACTTGTTTGTGAGCCACTGTTAGCCACATTTCTACACTCATCATGAACACCATTTCATTTTCCTCCTTTTCTTCTGAAAACAACTCTTCATCTGACACCTGGGTCAGCCTACATCCTTCTGCTAGTGCTATCACCGCCCTCCATGCTCTCCCTTCTTTATCTTGGGCGTGCACAGCAACATAATCAGCTGTTGCAATAATGCTCTCAATGTCCACTGCAATGACCTTCCCTTCCAGTTCATTAGCTGGTGTTTCTGGTCGGAATAGATAGGCTGCTGGTCTCCTCCATATTTTCCCTCCTATCCCTGGCATCCATGCAAATGCCATGTCTGTTCCGTACTGGAATAGCTCGCCGTCTACTGGCTCCGCCCTGATCGCTATCTGTCCACAGTATGCTTGCAAAATCTGTCGTGCTGCAAGCATGTTAATCCCTGGAGTAGAGCAAATTATGCCATCCTCTGTAAAGGAGATCGTCATATTTAATCTGTTCATTATGTCCCTCCCCAGTATGTTTACTGGTGAGGCACTATAATACAAAAGTGGTACTGACAGATCGTAATCTCCAATAGATAGCGGAACGTTATCAGTAAATGGAACCAACCCTTTAGCCCCAGAAAACCCTTGTGTGTTCATGGCTTCGCCTGACATCTTGAACTTACCTTCCCTTATGCAAGACCGGGTCGCCCCGGTGTCAACAAGGAATGATAATTTTTTGTCACCTATCGTTACCTCTATGCGTGGCTCCTCCGCACTATTAGGTGTTACTGACAGGATGGGACACACCAAGGCCGTCTGTGGGCTGTCCTATTGGGGGTACAATGACTGGCCATTCCCTGTGTAAGGGTTGTGCCCCAACACCGTCACCCCACCCAATTGCGTTCGTTCAGGTTGTGGTGGTGGTTGTATTAACGCTGCACCAGTTACTTGTGGCAGGTATTGTTTTATTTGTTGTTGTGGTAGGGAATAGTGTTGGTCACTCCCTTGTGGTGACATCTGCTGTGGTTGTATGCCCTGCTGTTCTTGTGATATCCTATGTTGTGCTTGTTCGTTCCATGCTGGTGTTCCTGGCCTGACCCTGCATGTACGTGACATGTGTCCTAATAGTCCGCAGCTCCAACACACGGGTGGTTCCCTGTTTTGCCATGGGAAGTTCCCTGTGTTGTCCTGGTATACTGGTTGCCCTGTCTGGTAGTTATTTCTGAGTCCCCCAGCCTGTTGTTGGGTATTATATCCGTATCCTCTTCCCCTCATAAACCCTCCTCTCCCTCTATTATAATTATAATACCCAGCTCCTTGCATTGGGTACCCTCCTCCCATGTTCTGTGCGTGTGATTGCAGAGGCAGCACTTGCTCTATTACCTCTTGTGGAGGCGCTATTTGAGCTGGATTTTGTGCAGCCACTACTTGCGTTGGGCTTTGGGCCATTGGTGTTGGCGCAGTTATTAGTGCCCCTTCCATGGTATATTTAGTAAGTTTTTTCTGTACTAATTTGGCCTCTTCTGTTTTCCTGTCCTCTTCCTTTTGTTTCATTTTTCCTTGCCATGTTCTACAGTGATGTACTATAGTCAGTTGTATTTCCGGCCATGGTTTTGCTTCCATCCCCACTACTTTCTTTAATTGTCTCTGAACTCCTTCTGGGAGCCCTTGTACTAGTATATGATAAAATATGGCTGGTGTTTTGTCCCATTGTTCTCTAGTTTCCATGCGCCACTTCTCTTGAATATCCTGGATATAATCAACAGGATCCTCGTTCTCACCCATCTTACGGGAAGTAATGGCTCCTATGTCTGATGTGTCTGGGTACTGCACTCTTAGTGCCTGCCATAGCGCATGTCTGCAGTTTGCAAATGGTGCCCCATCATGCGATGTGTTTGTTATTGTTACCCCATGGAATCCCGCTCTTTTCCAAATGTCATCCGCTCTATCCCCTAATATTGATATTAACAGGCCCTTAACATCTCCCACTGCTAGTTTCTGTCCTGCGGTGTGTTTTTCCATTTCATATATCCATTTACCCGCACCTCCACTTAATGATGGGAGCCTACATTTTATGTTTTCCTTATCCGTATGTTTCCAAGGTACATATTGTGGTCTAACCCCTCCTCTCTCCAGCAGTGGCATTACATTCTGTCTTGTGTCATCCTTTATGCTCCATGATGTTAACTCTTCACACCCCTCCTCTTCCCCCATTCCTTTTACTACTTCAAATCCTTCCTTACTACCTCTTCTCCTACCTCCCTCTTCTTCCTTTCCCCTTTTTTCATCCTTTCCTGTGTTCAATATTGGCACGTCTGTTTTCCTGTCTTGCCTACGACTAGGGAGGTCCCTAAGCCGACATGCATAAGGTGTAACTTCGTCCATGAAGGGTGCGAGCTTTATTCTGTGCAGAGAGCGTGCAGTTGTTGAACATGTGGGGTGTGGCGTTAGAGAGCGTGATGGTGATGTGGGTGGCGTGTGTTGGTTGGTGAGCGTCGGTGGCGTGTGTTCGTTAGTTTGTGTTTCTCCCATTCTTTTCACTTCCTCCTTACTTCTCTCCAGCTCCTCCCATCTTCTACTCACCCATGGCGAATCTATGTTTGTTCTAGTGAGGTATAGCTTATCTAAGCTTTCCCTTTCACTCTTCCTTCCATCCTCACTACAAAAATCATTCATAAATTGCGCCCCCCACTCTGCCTTTTTTCCTTTTATTGTTACAGTTTTTAAGTCTATTAGGTCTCCCTCTTCCTTTCCGTTGTTACCACCTGTTCCCCTTAGTGCTGACGTTGTTGCTACCTCTCTATTTTTATATACTTCTCCCCATCTTTCACTCTCCCTCTTACTCTCTTCTCTCTCCCCTTCACTCCTCTCCTCCATCTCCCTACTATTTTCCTCTCTTTTCCTTTTTAATTCCTCCATTACTTCGTTGCTCATCTGTTCCAATATCCTTTCATCCTCTCTCCTCCTTTCCCATTTCACCCTTTCTCTTTCTACTATACTCTCTATTACCTTCCCCTCTTCATATTTTTTAGCTGTCTCTGATATTATCCTCCTCCTCCATATTTCCATTTCCTTTTCATTTTCTTCTTCTTCCTTCTTCTTCTCCCTCATCACTACTCTTGATACCCTTTCTGCTGCTGCTTTTACCCTTACAGCTTCCCTCTTTCTCTCCTCACTTTGCTCCCTTAATTTTTCCAATTCGTCCTTATCTTCTTTCCTTTTCCTCACTCTCTCTCTTTCCTCCCCCTCAAGTTGTTTTATCAGTTCATTCTGCTCATCCCTTAGTTTAGCTAATCTTTCCTCCAAAATCTCTTCCTTCTGCCGTAGCAGCTCCTCTCCCCTCATTTCACTCTCTCTTTCACTATCCTCGTTTGTTCTCTTTACCGCCTCCCTTTCCTCTCCAGTTAGTGATCCTCGTAATTTCAACAATATCTGTGCAGCTACCCACTCATCGTTTCCTATCTCTACAGTCTGCTCTTCTCTCCTCCCGTCCCCCATTGGTATCTTTC
The DNA here is from genome assembly GCF_040938575.1 of Ambystoma mexicanum. Lineage (NCBI taxonomy): Eukaryota > Metazoa > Chordata > Amphibia > Caudata > Ambystomatidae > Ambystoma > Ambystoma mexicanum. The sequence continues at coordinate 1,413,086,378 of NC_090934.1, read as the reverse complement.
CATGAGCCACATATGGTGGAGGGCTGTATGCCGGGTTTGAGTATCCTTCAGCCGCCCTTAACTGTCCTTTTATTTCTCCTAATTCTCTTAAAGGGTACAACCCTCCCCCCTCTGTTTTCACTCCCGGTGTTAAGGGTATCTCATTGCTCGGTTCCTGTTTTATGTCAGCTAATTTATCAACCTTTCCTCCACCCAATTTTTCATTCCCCATATTCTTTGTTCCTTCACTCTCCTTTTCCCCATCCGTTCCTTCTTTCTTAATCTCCTTTTCTTCCGGTGTTTCCCCCATAGTGAACATTCCATTTGGTCCTGGTCTAGACCCCTGGAACATCCTCCATAAGTTAAACACCTCCACATGGTTTGCCAACTTCTTCCCCTTGTATGTATTGTGCAGATGGTTTAATAGTGAATGTTGGGCATATGGGTCAAAGCTACCATTAGGCGGCCATGGTGTCAACATTTTGTTGTCCGTCCCCTGGGTCCACTCTATGCTGTACTTAATTAACTTCTCCCTATGTGGTGGCAGTGTGGTGCATATATGTTGTAGTGGGGTAGTGAGGGTATTCCCCCACCCTCCCAACCCTCTCCCGTATGACATACTAGCGCACCCTTTCTTACCCTTCCCCTTGCTACCAGTTTGCAACATACAACCTTTTATTGCTTACCTTGCCCCGCAAGTGTGGGGACTTACGACAATCCTTTGACAATTTATGCAATGATAATAATCACAAAAAAAAAAAAAAAAAAAAATTATAAAACAAATATATTTATGATGTTATATTATATTCCTTCCCCTACGGCCCCCTGCGGCCGAAGCGCACGCAGCCCCCTGCAGCTGCGTACCCCTTACGACGATCTTACACAGTCGTCCTTTTTCCCCGTTCTCCTCCCACCTTTACACTTGCCGTGGCCGGCGTTCTCCGTGCGCAGCCACGCCCCCTTCCCCTTCTCCTCTTTGATCCACTCGTTTATCGTTTATCTCCGTGTCCGCTCCTTTATCATGTTTCTCTTCCCCACCAATGTCAAACCCAAAGCTTCTTGTGTTCACGATATCTTACTAAATCCCTACTGGTGACGTCACCTATTTCTTCGAACTACTGGTATATTCGTGTTATGTTCTTTAAATTCAAAATACACTTGCAATCTACCCCGCTAACCCTACAGCTGTCTTCCTGTCTCTCCTGGAACAAGGTAATCTCATCAATACTATAACCGGACTGCGCACGCTGCGTCGCCTCGCGTGTGATACGCCCCTCAACAGGAGGGCTTAACCAGCCAATTATCTTCCGTTTTGGGCAACTACGTAACTAGCCACCGCCCACAGGGAAACGTCATCTACCTATCGAGTTTCTTGCTCGAACAATAGGGAACCTCATCTACCTATCGAGTTTCTTGCTCGAACAATAGGGAACCTCATCTACTCATTGAATGATAAATGTCAAATCGTAGGAAACCACACACACCCACCCTCACACGTAGTCGCGATTTAGGCCAATCAGTGTCTTTCGAGCGGCTGCACGTGATGTTTTCGTGCCCCGCCCCCCTCTTTCGCGTAACGTTAGCTTTTTGTTGCGAGCGTCTGCACGTGTTGTTCTCGTGCCCTGCCCCCCTCTTTCGCGTAACGTTAGCCGCCTTCTCTCGCACTCAATTCACTACCATTCATTCCATTATCATCACTCAATTAAACCTTCACCCCACCTTTTTACAATACCTCCCTCCTCCCTTATTTACTTCCGCCCCCTCCCTCACAATTTCGCATTGCTTGTTGTGCGTGTCATGCTCACCAAGTTCCCTCGATGCAGGGCCGCTCGACTGCGTGCACCCCTCCAAGCGGCTCGCCACCTCCCCTCGTCTGGACCACGTCTGGACACTCGCCGACCGCGGGCGGGATACTTCTCAACCGGCTCCCGAGGGCCAATATCCGGATTGCGCTGTCCGGTCCTCTCGCAGCTCCGCGATGGTCCTGTAGTCCTCAGAAGGGGGCAACGGCAGAGGGGGCCGCGCCGCCGGGCCTCCCCGCAACGGGAGTGCCTGGAAAAATAAAAAATAAAAGTCGATCTTAAACAGATCTCAGCAGTGCCTCCAACTTGTCGGGGGGGATTCTGCCGGGGTCGGCCGGGCCGTCCGCAGACCTCCGGGCAGGGAGGCCCCAACTCCTCCCGTGTATATCTCGGATCGAGACAGAGTATGAGGCACACACCAGGAGCAAGGCAACTTCTGTCGTTTATTATGCAAACGGCAGGGATGGGTCAAGGAGCGCACGCGTTCGTCCTGACACACACACAATAGTGGGGCTCGCAGGCCCTTTTTACTACATTATGACGCGCTACTTGCGTCATTCCAAAAAGTTACCAAAAGAACCTATCGCCACTCTTGATTGGTTGCTCGAGTGGTGGGGTTAGTATAGTACGCCTATAGAGAATGATATTAGTGGTTAAGGTGTAGTCAGGTGGTATATCTGGGTTGTCCCTACAATTAGATACATAAGAATTGTTACATGAAGACCCCTGAGGATTGGCTAACGTTACTGACGTCTGAGATAAGAACCTCATGTTCTGATTGGTGCATCCGTGAGCTCCCCAGCCTGGGACCACCGTTGTTCCCAGCACACGGTGCACCTGTGGTTGCAACAGTGTTTCAGTATGGGTACGTGCAGGCAATGTGAGGATTTATTCATAGGTGGGAGACTGACCGTTCCCACTGTAGCAGGTGTCCATTGAGCCTTTCAAGTGTGTCGGCCTGCGTCTCGTAGCGAGGTACCCAGACGCCTTTTCTCTCCTGGGTTTTGGCATCTCGTCAGGTTCGGCTTGGTCACGTGGGGAGGGACCGTGTTTGAGGCATAATTCTGCACAATTAATATTGTTTTTCCACTGTATGTCTGGTTTAATTTGCAGATATGATTTTAACATTGGTACGTGGAGTGCGAGGTTGCAACATCGTGCCTTTGAAGATTTGTTTCTTGACTGTGGGTTTGCAACAGTACGACCTTGGCTAGTTGCTCCACTGGGTTCTTTCTGCAGGCTCAGCAACCTGACTTTTGCTTTGTTAATGTCCACGGGAACTCTTGCTTGAGGCCTACTTGGGCCTGGTGCACGAGTAATCCATTTAGTGCATGGATGCTTTAGGTTATAGTGGCATACAGTTTCATGGCCAGTATCGTGTTTCCATTATATCTCTCATGATGGTAACGGGTTTCAAGAGAAGCGTGAGCAAGCGTTATAAATGAGCTCATGGTGCGTCTTGCGTTTCTGCATTCTGAAAGCCTATGTAAAAATAATAAAGATGCACGTCCGTGAATAAGCCTGTCGCCTACGTCAGAGCACTGAGTATGTTCTTCGTGTAGATTGGTGTGGAAATGTTCAGCGTGTATAATAGTTCAGCGGTGCTTCCCGTTATCTAGGTCGTCATGGCATCTCTAACGATGTGTAGATTTCAGTCTAGTTGGTCCGTGCCGCAGGTGTCGGCATGGCCAGTGCGGGCTGTTGGGCAGGCAGATGGACACATCCGTATGTTTCTGTACCAGGGTATTTGGTCATCTGGTAAATGGGCAAACTCTTCTCGTGGCGGGTGTCTGGGCCGCGACCCTCTAGGCCAAGCGCGAGAGGTGAAGGACGGGAGTCTGGTTTTCCATTCTCCCACTTCACCTTCAAAAATGTTGAAAACTTTGGAGGCCCAAAAAAGGGGTTTACAGGCATCCTAGACCCCCTAAAGTCCAGAAAATGTTGGTGGCCTAAAAGCTGTGTCAGAGAGCTCTGAATATCCCAAAAACATTTGCAGCCTGAAAAGGGCATTAACCTGCATCCTAGACCATTCAAATTCCCAAAAATAATTTTGACACGAAAAATGCATCCTACACCCCTGAAAGTTCAGAATATGTTAGCAGCCCAAAAAAGGCCTTAAAATGCATTATAAGCCTGCAAAAATGTTGAAATTTTTGGAGGTCAAAAAAAGAGGTTTACAGGCATCCTAGATCCCCTAAAGTCCAGAAAATGTTGGTGGCCTACAAACTGTGTCAGGGAGCTCTGAATTTCCCAAAAACATTTGCAGCCTGAAAAGGGCATTAACCTGCATCCTAGACCACTGAAATTCCCAAAAATAATTTTGACATGAAAAATGCATCCTGTACCCCTGAAAGTTCAGAATATGTTAGCAACCCAAAAAGGCCTTAAAATGCATCTTAGGCCTGCAAAAATGTTGAAAACTTTGGAGGTCAAAAAAAGGGGTTTACAGGCATCCTAGACCCCCTAAAGTCCAGAAAATGGTGGTGGCACAAAAACTGCGCCAGAGAGCTCTGAATGTCCCCAAATCATTTGCAGCCTGAAAGGGGCATTACCCGGCACCCTAGACCATTGAAATTCCCACAAATAATTTTGACACGAAAAATGCATCCTACACCCCTGAAAGTTCAGAATATGTTAGCAGCCCAAAAAAAGGCCTTAAAATGCATCTTAGACCTGCACAAAAATGTTGAAAACTTTGGAGGTCAAAAAAAGGGGTTTACAGGCATCCTAGACCCCTTAAAGTAGAGAAAATGTTGGTGGCCCAAAAACTGTGCCGGAGAGCTCTGAATGTCCCAAAATCATTTGTAGCCTGAAAGGGGCATTAACCCACACCCTAGACGCCTGAAATTCCCAAAAATATTTTTGGCACAAAAATGCATCCTACACCCCTGAAAGTTCAGAATATGTTAGCAGCCCAAAAAAGGCCTTAAAATATCTCTTATGTCAGCAAAAATGTTGAACACTTTGGAGGCCTAAAAAAGGGGTTTATAGGCATCCTAGACCCCCTAAAGTCCAGAAAATGTTGGTGGCCAAAAATTGTGCCAGAGAGCTCTGAATGTCCCAGAAACATTTGCAGCCTGAAAGGGGCATTACCCTGCACCCTAGACCACTGAAATTCCCACAAATAATTTTGACACGAAAAATGCATCCTACACCCCTGAAAGTTCAGAATATGTTAGCAGCCCAAAAAGGCCTTAAAATGCATCTTAGGCCTGCAAAAAAGGTTGAAAACTTTGGAGGTCAAAAAAAGGGGTTTACAGGCATCCTAGACCCCCTAAAGTCCAGAAAATGGAGGTGGCGCAAAAACTGCGCCAGAGAGCTCTGAATGTCCCAAAATCATTTGCAGGATGAAAGGGGCAGTACCCTGCACCCTAGACCACTGAAATTCCCACAAATAATTTTGACACGAAAAATGCATCCTACACACCTGAAAGTTCAGAATATGTTAGCAGCCCAAAAAAGGCCTTAAAATGCCTCTTATGTCAGCAAAAATGTTGAACACTTTGGAGGCCCAAAAAAGGGGTTTACAGGCATCCTAGACCCCCTAAAGTCCAGAAAATGGTGGTGGCGCAAAAACTGCGCCAGAGAGCTCTGAATGTCCCAAAATCATTTGCAGCCTGAAAGGGGCATTACCCTGCACCCTAGACCACTGAAATTCCCACAAATAATTTTGACACGAAAAATGCATCCTACACCCCTGAAAGTTCAGAATATGTTAGCAGCCCAAAAAAGGCCTTAAAATGCCTCTTATGTCAGCAAAAATGTTGAACACTTTGGAGGTCAAAAAAAGGGGTTTCCAGGCATCCTAGACCCCCTAAAGTCCAGAAAATGTTGGTGGCCTGAAAAACTGTGTGAGGGAGCTCTGAATGTCCCAAAAACATTTGCAGCCTGAAAAGGGCATTAACCTGCATCCTAGACCACTGAAATTCCCAAAAATAATTTTGACACGAAAAATGCATCCTACACCCCTGAAAGTTCAGAATATGTTAGCAGCCGAAAAAAGGCCTTAAAATGCATCTTAGGCCTGCAAAAATGTTGAAAACTTTGGAGGTCAAAAAAAGGGGTTTACAGGCATCCTAGACCCCTTAAAGTGCAGAAAATGTTGGTGGCCGAAAAACTGTGCCAGAGAGCTCTGAATGTCCCAAAATCATTTGCAGCCTGAAAAGGGCATTAACCTGCATCCTAGACCACTGAAATTCCCAAAAATAATTTTTATATGAAAAATGCATCCTGCACCCCTGAAAGTTCAGAATATGTTAGCAGCCCAAAAAGGCCTTAAAATGCATCTTAGGCCTGCAAAAAAGGTTGAAAACTTTGGAGGTCAAAAAAAGGGGTTTACAGGCATCCTAGACCCCCTAAAGTCCAGAAAATGGTGGTGGCGCAAAAACTGCGCCAGAGAGCTCTGAATGTCCCAAAATCATTTGCAGGATGAAAGGGGCATTACCCTGCACCCTAGACCACTGAAATTCCCACAAATAATTTTGACACGAAAAATGCATCCTACACCCCTGAAAGTTCAGAATATGTTAGCAGCCCAAAAAAGGCCTTAAAATGCCTCTTATGTCAGCAAAAATGTTGAACACTTTGGAGGCCCAAAAAAGGGGTTTACAGGCATCCTGGACCCCCTAAAGTCCAGAAAATGTTGGTGGCCTGAAAAACTGTGTCAGGGAGCTCTGAATGTCCCAAAATCATTTGTAGCCTGAAAGGGGCATTAACCCACACCATAGATGCCTGAAATTCCCAAAAAATAATTTTGACAGGAAAAATGCATCCTACACCCCTGAAAGTTCAGAATATGTTAACAGCCCAAAGAAGGCCTTAAAATGCATCTTAGGCCTTCAAAAATGTTGAAAACTTTGGAGGCCCAAAAAAAGGGTTTACAGGCATCCTAGACCCCCTAAAGTCCAGAAAATGTTGGTGGCCTAAAAGCTGTGTCAGAGAGCTCTGAATATCCCAAAAACATTTGCAGCCTGAAAAGGGCATTAACCTGCATCCTAGACCATTCAAATTCCCAAAAATAATTTTGACACGAAAAATGCATCCTGTACCCCTGAAAGTTCAGAATATGTTAGCAACCCAAAAAGGCCTTAAAATGCATCTTAGGCCTGCAAAAATGTTGAAAACTTTGGAGGTCAAAAAAAGGGGTTTACAGGCATCCTAGACCCCCTAAAGTCCAGAAAATGGTGGTGGCACAAAAACTGCGCCAGAGAGCTCTGAATGTCCCCAAATCATTTGCAGCCTGAAAGGGGCATTACCCGGCACCCTAGACCATTGAAATTCCCACAAATAATTTTGACACGAAAAATGCATCCTACACCCCTGAAAGTTCAGAATATGTTAGCAGCCCAAAAAAAGGCCTTAAAATGCATCTTAGACCTGCACAAAAATGTTGAAAACTTTGGAGGTCAAAAAAAGGGGTTTACAGGCATCCTAGACCCCTTAAAGTAGAGAAAATGTTGGTGGCCCAAAAACTGTGCCGGAGAGCTCTGAATGTCCCAAAATCATTTGTAGCCTGAAAGGGGCATTAACCCACACCCTAGACGCCTGAAATTCCCAAAAATATTTTTGGCACAAAAATGCATCCTACACCCCTGAAAGTTCAGAATATGTTAGCAGCCCAAAAAAGGCCTTAAAATATCTCTTATGTCAGCAAAAATGTTGAACACTTTGGAGGCCTAAAAAAGGGGTTTATAGGCATCCTAGACCCCCTAAAGTCCAGAAAATGTTGGTGGCCAAAAATTGTGCCAGAGAGCTCTGAATGTCCCAGAAACATTTGCAGCCTGAAAGGGGCATTACCCTGCACCCTAGACCACTGAAATTCCCACAAATAATTTTGACACGAAAAATGCATCCTACACCCCTGAAAGTTCAGAATATGTTAGCAGCCCAAAAAAGGCCTTAAAATGCCTCTTATGTCAGCAAAAATGTTGAACACTTTGGAGGCCCAAAAAAGGGGTTTACAGGCATCCTGGACCCCCTAAAGTCCAGAAAATGTTGGTGGCCTGAAAAACTGTGTGAGGGAGCTCTGAATGTCCCAAAAACATTTGCAGCCTGAAAAGGGCATTAACCTGCATCCTAGACCACTGAAATTCCCAAAAATAATTTTGACACGAAAAATGCATCCTACACCCCTGAAAGTTCAGAATATGTTAGCAGCCGAAAAAAGGCCTTAAAATGCATCTTAGGCCTGCAAAAATGTTGAAAACTTTGGAGGTCAAAAAAAGGGGTTTACAGGCATCCTAGACCCCTTAAAGTGCAGAAAATGTTGGTGGCCGAAAAACTGTGCCAGAGAGCTCTGAATGTCCCAAAATCATTTGCAGCCTGAAAAGGGCATTAACCTGCATCCTAGACCACTGAAATTCCCAAAAATAATTTTTATATGAAAAATGCATCCTGCACCCCTGAAAGTTCAGAATATGTTAGCAGCCCAAAAAGGCCTTAAAATGCATCTTAGGCCTGCAAAAAAGGTTGAAAACTTTGGAGGTCAAAAAAAGGGGTTTCCAGGCATCCTAGACCCCCTAAAGTCCAGAAAATGGTGGTGGCGCAAAAACTGCGCCAGAGAGCTCTGAATGTCCCAAAATCATTTGCAGCCTGAAAGGGGCATTACCCTGCACCCTAGACCACTGAAATTCCCACAAATAATTTTGACACGAAAAATACATCCTACACCCCTGAAAGTTCAGAATATGTTAGCATCCCAAAAAAGGCCTTAAAATGCCTCTTATGTCAGCAAAAATGTTGAACACTTTGGAGGCCCAAAAAAGGGGTTTACAGGCATCCTGGACCCCCTAAAGTCCAGAAAATGTTGGTGGCCTGAAAAACTGTGTCAGGGAGCTCTGAATGTCCCAAAAACATTTGCAGCCTGAAAAGGGCATTAACCTGCATCCTAGACCACTGAAATTCCCAAAAATAATTTTGATATGAAAAATGCATCCTGCACCCCTGAAAGTTCAGAATATGTTAGCAGCCCAAAAAGGCCTTAAAATACATCTTGGGCCTGCAAAAAAGGTCGAAAACTTTGGAGGTCAAAAAAAGGGGTTTACAGGCATCCTAGACTCCCTAAAGTCCAGAAAATGGTGGTGGCGCAAAAACTGCGCCAGAGAGCTCTGAATGCCCCAAAATCATTTGCAGCCTGAAAGGGGCATTACCCTGCACCCTAGACCACTGAAATTCCCACAAATAATTTTGACACGAAAAATGCATCCTACACCCCTGAAAGTTCAGAATATGTTAGCAGCCCAAAAAAGGGCCTTAAAATGCATTTTAGGCCTGCAAAAATGTTGAAAACTTTGGAGGTCAAAAAAAAGGATTTACAGGTATCCTGGACCCCCTAAAGTCCAGAAAATGTTGGTGGCCCAAAAACTGTGCCAGAGAGCTCTGAATGTCCCAAAATCATTTGTAGCCTGAAAGGGGCATTAACCCACACCCTAGATGCCTGAAATTCCCAAAAAAATAATTTTGACACAAAAAATGCATCCTACACCCCTGAAAGTTCAGAATATGTTAACAGCCCAAAAAGGCCTTAAAATGCATCTTAGGCCTGCAAAAATGTTGAAAACTTTGGAGGTAAAAAAAAAAAGGGTTTACAGGTATCCTGGACCCCCTAAAGTCCAGAAAATGTTGGTGGCCCAAAGACTGCGCCAGAGAGCTCTGAATGTCCCAAAATCATTTGTAGCCTGAAAGGGGCATTAACCCACACCCTAGACGCCTGAAATTCCCAAAAAATAATTTTGACACGAAAAATGCATCCTACACCCCTGAAAGTTCAGAATATGTTAACAGCCCAAAGAAGGCCTTAAAATGCATCTTAGGCCTTCAAAAATGTTGAAAACTTTGGAGGCCCAAAAAAGGGGTTTACAGGCATCCTAGACCCCCTAAAGTCCAGAAAATGTTGGTGGCCTAAAAACTGTGTCAGAGAGCTCTGAATATCCCAAAAACATTTGCAGCCTGAAAAGGGCATTAACCTGCATCTTAGACCACTGAAATTCCAAAAATAATTTTGACACGAAAAATGCATCCTACACCCCTGAAAGTTCAGAATATGTTAGCAGCCCAAAAAAGGCCTTAAAATGCATTTTAAGCCTGCAAAAATGTTGAAATCTTTGGAGGTCAAAAAAAGAGGTTTACAGGCATCCTAGATCCCCTAAAGTCTAGAAAATGTTGGTGGCCTAAAAACTGTGTCAGGGAGCTCTGAATGTCCCAAAAACATTTGCAGCCTGAAAAGGGCATTAACCTGCATCCTAGACCACTGAAATTCCCAAAAATAATTTTGACATGAAAAATGCATCCTGTACCCCTGAAAGTTCAGAATATGTTAGCAACCCAAAAAGGCCTTAAAATGCATCTTAGGCCTGCAAAAATGTTGAAAACTTTGGAGGTCAAAAAAAGGGGTTTACAGGCATCCTAGACCCCCTTAAGTCCAGAAAATGGTGGTGGCGCAAAAACTGCGCCAGAGAGCTCTGAATGTCCCCAGATCATTTGCAGCCTGAAAGGGGCATTACCCGGCACCCTAGACCATTGAAATTCCCAGAAATAATTTTGACACGAAAAATGCATCCTACACCCCTGAAAGTTCAGAATATGTTAGCAGCCGAAAAAAGGCCTTAAAATGCATCTTAGGCCTGCAAAAATGTTGAAAACTTTGGAGGTCAAAAAAAGGGTTTACAGGCATCCTAGATCCCCTAAAGTCCAGAAAATGTTGGTGGCCCAAAAACTGTGCCAGAGAGCTCTAAATGTCCCAAAATCATTTGTAGCCTGAAAGGGGCATTAACCCACACCCTAGATGCCTGAAATTCCCAAAAAAATAATTTTGACACAAAAAATGCATCCTACACCCCTGAAAGTTCAGAATATGTTAACAGCCCAAAGAAGGCCTTAAAATGCATCTTAGGCCTTCAAAAATGTTGAAAACTTTGGAGGCCCAAAAAAGGGGTTTACAGGCATCCTAGACCCTCTAAAGTCCAGAAAATGTTGGTGGCCTAGAAACTGTGTCAGGGAGCTCTGAATGTCCCAAAAACATTTGCAGCCTGAAAAGGGCATTAACCTGCATCCTAGACCACTGAAATTCCCAAAAATAATTTTGATATGAAAAATGCATCCTGCACCCCTGAAAGTTCAGAATATGTTAGCAGCCCAAAAAGTCCTTAAAATGCATCTTGGGCCTGCAAAAAAGGTTGAAAACTTTGGAGGTAAAAAAAAAAGGGTTTACAGGTATCCTGGACCCCCTAAAGTCCAGAAAATGTTGGTGGCCCAAAGACTGCGCCAGAGAGCTCTGAATGTCCCAAAATCATTTGTAGCCTGAAAGGGGCATTAACCCACACCCTAGACGCCTGAAATTCCCAAAAAATAATTTTGACACGAAAAATGCATCCTACACCCCTGAAAGTTCAGAATATGTTAACAGCCCAAAGAAGGCCTTAAAATGCATCTTAGGCCTTCAAAAATGTTGAAAACTTTGGAGGCCCAAAAAAGGGGTTTACAGGCATCCTAGACCCCCTAAAGTCCAGAAAATGTTGGTGGCCTAAAAACTGTGTCAGAGAGCTCTGAATATCCCAAAAACATTTGCAGCCTGAAAAGGGCATTAACCTGCATCTTAGACCACTGAAATTCCAAAAATAATTTTGACACGAAAAATGCATCCTACACCCCTGAAATTTCAGAATATGTTAGCAGCCCAAAAAGGCCTTAAAATGCATCTTGGGCCTGCAAAAAAGGTTGAAAACTTTGGAGGTCAAAAAAAGGGGTTTACAGGCATTCTAGACCCACTAAAGTCCAGAAAATGGTGGTGGTGCAAAAACTGCACCAGAGAGCTCTGAATGTCCCAAAATCATTTGCAGCCTGAAAGGGGCATGACCCTGCACCCTAGACCACTGAAATTCCCACAAAATATTTTGACACGAAAAATGCATCCTACACCCCTGAAAGTTCAGAATATGTTAGCAGCCCAAAAAAGGCCTAAAATGCGTCTTATGTCAGCAAAAATGTTGAACACTTTGGAGGCCTAAAAAAGGGGTTTATAGGCATCCTAGACCCCCTAAAGTCCAGAAAATGTTGGTGGCCAAAAATTGCGCCAGAGAGCTCTGAATGTCCCAGAAACATTTGCAGTCTGAAAAGGGCATTAACTTGCATCCTAGACCACTGAAATTCCCAAAAATTATTTTGACACGAAAAATGCATCCTACACCCCTGAAAGTTCAGAATATGTTAGCAGCCCAAAAACGGCCTTAAATTGCATTTTAGGCCTGCAAAAATGTTGAAAGCTTTGGAGGGCCAAAAAAGGGGTTTACAGGCATCCTAGACCCCCTAAAGTGCAGAAAATGGTGGTGGCGCAAAAACTGCGCCAGTGAGCTCTGAATGTCCCAAAATCATTTGCAGCCTGAAAGGGGCATTACCCTGCACCCTAGACCACTGAAATTCCCACAAATAATTTTGACACGAAAAATGCATCCTACACCCCTGAAAGTTCAGAATATGTTAGCAGCCCAAAAAAGGGCCTTAAAATGCATTTTAGGCCTGCAAAAATGTTGAAAACTTTGGAGGTCAAAAAAAAGGGTTTACAGGTATCCTGGACCCCCTAAAGTCCAGAAAATGTTGGTGGCCCAAAAACTGTGCCAGAGAGCTCTGAATGTCCCAAAATCATTTGTAGCCTGAAAGGGGCATTAACCCACACCCTAGATGCCTGAAATTCCCAAAAAAATAATTTTGACACAAAAAATGCATCCTACACCCCTGAAAGTTCAGAATATGTCAACAGCCCAAAAAGGCCTTAAAATGCATCTTAGGCCTGCAAAAATGTTGAAAACTTTGGAGGTCAAAAAAAAGGGTTTACAGGTATCCTGGACCCCCTAAAGTCCAGAAAATGTTGGTGGCCCAAAGACTGCGCCAGAGAGCTCTGAATGTCCCAAAATCATTTGTAGCCTGAAAGGGGCATTAACCCACACCCTAGATGCCTGAAATTCCCAAAAAATAATTTTGACACGAAAAATGCATCCTACACCCCTGAAAGTTCAGAATATGTTAACAGCCCAAAGAAGGCCTTAAAATGCATCTTAGGCCTTCAAAAATGTTGAAAACTTTGGAGGCCCAAAAAAGGGGTTTACAGGCATCCTAGACCCCCTAAAGTCCAGAAAATGTTGGTGGCCTAAAAACTGTGTCAGAGAGCTCTGAATATCCCAAAAACATTTGCAGCCTGAAAAGGGCATTAACCTGCATCTTAGACCACTGAAATTCCCAAAAATAATTTTGACACGAAAAATGCATCCTACACCCCTGAAAGTTCAGAATATGTTAGCAGCCCAAAAAAGGCCTTAAAATGCATTTTAAGCCTGCAAAAATGTTGAAATCTTTGGAGGTCAAAAAAAGAGGTTTACAGGCATCCTAGATCCCCTGAAGTCCAGAAAATGTTGGTGGCCTAAAAATTGTGTCAGGGAGCTCTGAATGTCCCCAGATCATTTGCAGCCTGAAAGGGGCTTTACCCGGCACCCTAGACCATTGAAATTCCCAGAAATAATTTTGACACGAAAAATGCATCCTACACCCCTGAAAGTTCAGAATATGTTAGCAGCCGAAAAAAGGCCTTAAAATGCAGCTTAGGCCTGCAAAAATGTTGAAAACTTTGGAGGTCAAAAAAAGGGGTTTACAGGCATCCTAGACCCCTTAAAGTGCAGAAAATGTTGGTGGCCCAAAAACTGTGCCAGAGAGCTCTGAATGTCCCAAAATCATTTGCAGCCTGAAAAGGGCATTAACCTGCATCCTAGACCACTGAAATTCCCAAAAATAATTTTTATATGAAAAATGCATCCTGCACCCCTGAAAGTTCAGAATATGTTAGCAGCCCAAAAAGACCTTAAAATGCATCTTGGGCCTGCAAAAAAGGTTGAAAACTTTGGAGGTCAAAAAAAGGGGTTTACAGGCATCCTAGACTCCCTAAAGTCCAGAAAATGGTGGTGGCGCAAAAACTGCGCCAGAGAGCTCTGAATGCCCCAAAATCATTTGCAGCCTGAAAGGGGCATTACCCTGCACCCTAGACCACTGAAATTCCCACAAATAATTTTGAGACGAAAAATGCATCCTACACCCCTGAAATTTCAGAATATGTTAGCAGCCCAAAAAGGCCTTAAAATGCATCTTGGGCCTGCAAAAAAGGTTGAAAATTTTGGAGGTCAAAAAAAGGGGTTTACAGGCATTCTAGACCCACTAAAGTCCATAAAATGGTGTGGTGCAAAAACTGCGCCAGAGAGCTCTGAATGTCCCAAAATCATTTGCAGCCTGAAAGGGGCATTACCCTGCACCCTAGACCACTGAAATTCCCACAAATAATTTTGACACAAAAAATGCATCCGACACCCCTGAAAGTTCAGAATATGTTAGCAGCCCAAAAAAGGGCCTTAAAATGCATTTTAGGCCTGCAAAAATGTTGAAAACTTTGGAGGTCAAAAAAAAGGGTTTACAGGTATCCTGGACCCCCTAAAGTCCAGAAAATGTTGGTCGCCCAAAAACTGTGCCAGAGAGCTCTGAATGTCCCAAAATCATTTGTAGCCTGAAAGGGGCATTAACCCACACCCTAGATGCCTGAAATTCCCAAAAAAATAATTTTGACACAAAAAATGCATCCTACACCCCTGAAAGTTCAGAATATGTTAACAGCCCAAAAAGGCCTTAAAATGCATCTTAGGCCTGCAAAAATGTTGAAAACTTTGGAGGTCAAAAAAAGGGGTTTACAGGCATCCTAGACCCCCTAAAGTCCAGAAAATGTTGGTGGCCTAAAAACTGTGTCAGAGAGCTCTGAATATCCCAAAAACATTTGCAGCCTGAAAAGGGCATTAACCTGCATCTTAGACCACTGAAATTCCCAAAAATAATTTTGACACGAAAAATGCATCCTACACCCCTGAAAGTTCAGAATATGTTAGCAGCCCAAAAAAGGCCTTAAAATGCATTTTAAGCCTGCAAAAATGTTGAAATCTTTGGAGGTCAAAAAAAGAGGTTTACAGGCATCCTAGATCCCCTAAAGTCCAGAAAATGTTGGTGGCCTAAAAACTGTGTCAGGGAGCTCTGAATGTCCCAAAAACATTTGCAGCCTGAAAAGGGCATTAACCTGCATCCTAGACCACTGAAATTCCCAAAAATAATTTTGACATGAAAAATGCATCCTGTACCCCTGAAAGTTCAGAATATGTTAGCAACCCAAAAAGGCCTTAAAATGCATCTTAGGCCTGCAAAAATGTTGAAAACTTTGGAGGTCAAAAAAAGGGGTTTACAGGCATCCTAGACCCCCTTAAGTCCAGAAAATGGTGGTGGCGCAAAAACTGCGCCAGAGAGCTCTGAATGTCCCCAGATCATTTGCAGCCTGAAAGGGGCATTACCCGGCACCCTAGACCATTGAAATTCCCAGAAATAATTTTGACACGAAAAATGCATCCTACACCCCTGAAAGTTCAGAATATGTTAGCAGCCGAAAAAAGGCCTTAAAATGCATCTTAGGCCTGCAAAAATGTTGAAAACTTTGGAGGTCAAAAAAAGGCTTTACAAGCATCCTAGATCCCCTAAAGTCCAGAAAATGTTGGTGGCCCAAAAACTGTGCCAGAGAGCTCTAAATGTCCCAAAATCATTTGTAGCCTGAAAGGGGCATTAACCCACACCCTAGATGCCTGAAATTCCCAAAAAAATAATTTTGACACAAAAATTGCATCCTACACCCCTGAAAGTTTAGAATATGTTAACAGCCCAAAGAAGGCCTTAAAATGCATCTTAGGCCTTCAAAAATGTTGAAAACTTTGGAGGCCCAAAAAAGGGGTTTACAGGCATCCTAGACCCTCTAAAGTCCAGAAAATGTTGGTGGCCTAGAAACTGTGTCAGGGAGCTCTGAATGTCCCAAAAACATTTGCAGCCTGAAAAGGGCATTAACCTGCATCATAGACCACTGAAATTCCCAAAAATAATTTTGATATGAAAAATGCATCCTGCACCCCTGAAAGTTCAGAATATGTTAGCAGCCCAAAAAGGCCTTAAAATGCATCTTGGGCCTGCAAAAAAGGTTGAAAACTTTGGAGGTCAAAAAAAGGGGTTTACAGGCATCCTAGACTCCCTAAAGTCCAGAAAATGGTGGTGGCGCAAAAACTGCGCCAGAGAGCTCTGAATGCCCCAAAATCATTTGCAGCCTGAAAGGGGCATTACCCTGCACCCTAGACCACTGAAATTCCCACAAATAATTTTGACACGAAAAATGCATCCTACACCCCTGAAATTTCAGAATATGTGAGCAGCCCAAAAAGGCCTTAAAATGCATCTTGGGCCTGCAAAAAAGGTTGAAAACTTTGGAGGTCAAAAAAAGGGGTTTACAGGCATTCTAGACCCACTAAAGTCCAGAAAATGGTGGTGGTGCAAAAACTGCACCAGAGAGCTCTGAATGTCCCAAAATCATTTGCAGCCTGAAAGGGGCATGACCCTGCACCCTAGACCACTGAAATTCCCACAAAATATTTTGACACGAAAAATGCATCCTACACCCCTGAAAGTTCAGAATATGTTAGCAGCCCAAAAAAGGCCTAAAATGCGTCTTATGTCAGCAAAAATGTTGAACACTTTGGAGGCCTAAAAAAGGGGTTTATAGGCATCCTAGACCCCCTAAAGTCCAGAAAATGTTGGTGGCCAAAAATTGCGCCAGAGAGCTCTGAATGTCCCAGAAACATTTGCAGTCTGAAAAGGGCATTAACTTGCATCCTAGACCACTGAAATTCCCAAAAATTATTTTGACACGAAAAATGCATCCTACACCCCTGAAAGTTCAGAATATGTTAGCAGCCCAAAAACGGCCTTAAATTGCATTTTAGGCCTGCAAAAATGTTGAAAGCTTTGGAGGGCCAAAAAAGGGGTTTACAGGCATCCTAGACCCCCTAAAGTGCAGAAAATGGTGGTGGCGCAAAAACTGCGCCAGAGAGCTCTGAATGTCCCAAAATCATTTGCAGCCTGAAAGGGGCATTACCCTGCACCCTAGACCACTGAAATTCCCACAAATAATTTTGACACGAAAAATGCATCCGACACCCCTGAAAGTTCAGAATATGTTAGCAGCCCAAAAAAGGGCCTTAAAATGCATTTTAGGCCTGCAAAAATGTTGAAAACTTTGGAGGTCAAAAAAAAGGGTTTACAGGTATCCTGGACCCCCTAAAGTCCAGAAAATGTTGGTCGCCCAAAAACTGTGCCAGAGAGCTCTGAATGTCCCAAAATCATTTGTAGCCTGAAAGGGGCATTAACCCACACCCTAGATGCCTGAAATTCCCAAAAAAATAATTTTGACACAAAAAATGCATCCTACACCCCTTAAAGTTCAGAATATGTTAACAGCCCAAAAAGGCCTTAAAATGCATCTTAGGCCTGCAAAAATGTTGAAAACTTTGGAGGTCAAAAAAAAGGGTTTACAGGTATCCTGGACCCCCTAAAGTCCAGAAAATGTTGGTGGCCCAAAGACTGCGCCAGAGAGCTCTGAATGTCCCAAAATCATTTGTAGCCTGAAAGGGGCATTAACCCACACCCTAGACGCCTGAAATTCCCAAAAAATAATTTTGACACGAAAAATGCATCCTACACCCCTGAAAGTTCAGAATATGTTAACAGCCCAAAGAAGGCCTTAAAATGCATCTTAGGCCTTCAAAAATGTTGAAAACTTTGGAGGCCCAAAAAAGGGGTTTACAGGCATCCTAGACCCCCTAAAGTCCAGAAAATGTTGGTGGCCTAAAAACTGTGTCAGAGAGCTCTGAATATCCCAAAAACATTTGCAGCCTGAAAAGGGCATTAACCTGCATCTTAGACCACTGAAATTCCCAAAAATAATTTTGACACGAAAAATGCATCCTACACCCCTGAAAGTTCAGAATATGTTAGCAGCCCAAAAAAGGCCTTAAAATGCATTTTAAGCCTGCAAAAATGTTGAAATCTTTGGAGGTCAAAAAAAGAGGTTTACAGGCATCCTAGATCCCCTAAAGTCCAGAAAATGTTGGTGGCCTAAAAACTGTGTCAGGGAGCTCTGAATGTCCCAAAAACATTTGCAGCCTGAAAAGGGCATTAACCTGCATCCTAGACCACTGAAATTCCCAAAAATAATTTTGACATGAAAAATGCATCCTGTACCCCTGAAAGTTCAGAATATGTTAGCAACCCAAAAGGCCTTAAAATGCATCTTAGGCCTGCAAAAATGTTGAAAACTTTGGAGGTCAAAAAAAGGGGTTTACAGGCATCCTAGACCCCCTTAAGTCCAGAAAATGGTGGTGGCGCAAAAACTGCGCCAGAGAGCTCTGAATGTCCCCAGATCATTTGCAGCCTGAAAGGGGCATTACCCGGCACCCTAGACCATTGAAATTCCCAGAAATAATTTTGACACGAAAAATGCATCCTACACCCCTGAAAGTTCAGAATATGTTAGCAGCCGAAAAAAGGCCTTAAAATGCATCTTAGGCCTGCAAAAATGTTGAAAACTTTGGAGGTCAAAAAAAGGCTTTACAGGCATCCTAGATCCCCTAAAGTCCAGAAAATGTTGGTGGCCCAAAAACTGTGCCAGAGAGCTCTAAATGTCCCAAAATCATTTGTAGCCTGAAAGGGGCATTAACCCACACCCTAGATGCCTGAAATTCCCAAAAAAATAATTTTGACACAAAAAATGCATCCTACACCCCTGAAAGTTTAGAATATGTTAACAGCCCAAAGAAGGCCTTAAAATGCATCTTAGGCCTTCAAAAATGTTGAAAACTTTGGAGGCCCAAAAAAGGGGTTTACAGGCATCCTAGACCCTCTAAAGTCCAGAAAATGTTGGTGGCCTAGAAACTGTGTCAGGGAGCTCTGAATGTCCCAAAAACATTTGCAGCCTGAAAAGGGCATTAACCTGCATCCTAGACCACTGAAATTCCCAAAAATAATTTTGATATGAAAAATGCATCCTGCACCCCTGAAAGTTCAGAATATGTTAGCAGCCCAAAAAGGCCTTAAAATGCATCTTGGGCCTGCAAAAAAGGTTGAAAACTTTGGAGGTCAAAAAAAGGGGTTCACAGGCATCCTAGACTCCCTAAAGTCCAGAAAATGGTGGTGGCGCAAAAACTGCGCCAGAGAGCTCTGAATGCCCCAAAATCATTTGCAGCCTGAAAGGGGCATTACCCTGCACCCTAGACCACTGAAATTCCCACAAATAATTTTGACACGAAAAATGCATCCTACACCCCTGAAATTTCAGAATATGTTAGCAGCCCAAAAAGGCCTTAAAATGCATCTTGGGCCTGCAAAAAAGGTTGAAAACTTTGGAGGTCAAAAAAAGGGGTTTACAGGCATTCTAGACCCACTTAAGTCCAGAAAATGGTGGTGGTGCAAAAACTGCACCAGAGAGCTCTGAATGTCCCAAAATCATTTGCAGCCTGAAAGGGGCATGACCCTGCACCCTAGGCCACTGAAATTCCCACAAATTATTTTGACACGAAAAATGCATCCTACACCCCTGAAAGTTCAGAATATGTTAGCAGCCCAAAAAAGGCCTAAAATGCGTCTTATGTCAGCTAAAATGTTGAACACTTTGGAGGCCTAAAAAGGGGTTTACAGGCATCCTAGACCCTCTAAAGTCCAGAAAATGTTGGTGGCCAAAAATTGCGCCAGAGAGCTGTGAATGTCCCAGAAACATTTGCAGTCTGAAAAGGGCATTAACTTGCATCCTAGACCACTGAAATTCCCAAAAATTATTTTGACACGAAAAATGCATCCTACACCCCTGAAAGTTCAGAATATGTTAGCAGCCCAAAAACGGCCTTAAATTGCATTTTAGGCCTGCAAAAATGTTGAAAGCTTTGGAGGGCCAAAAAAGGGGTTTACAGGCATCCTAGACCCCCTAAAGTGCAGAAAATGGTGGTGGCCCAAAAACTGTGCCAGAGAGCTCTAAATGTCCCAAAATCATTTGTAGCCTGAAAGGGGCATTAACCCACACCCTAGATGCCTGAAATTCCCAAAAAAATAATTTTGACACAAAAAATGCATCCTACACCCCTGAAAGTTTAGAATATGTTAACAGCCCAAAGAAGGCCTTAAAATGCATCTTAGGCCTTCAAAAATGTTGAAAACTTTGGAGGCCCAAAAAAGGGGTTTACAGGCATCCTAGACCCTCTAAAGTCCAGAAAATGTTGGTGGCCTAGAAACTGTGTCAGGGATCTCTGAATGTCCCAAAAACATTTGCAGCCTGAAAAGGGCATTAACCTGCATCCTAGACCACTGAAATTCCCAAAAATAATTTTGATATGAAAAATGCATCCTGCACCCCTGAAAGTTCAGAATATGTTAGCAGCCCAAAAAGGCCTTAAAATGCATCTTGGGCCTGCAAAAAAGGTTGAAAACTTTGGAGGTCAAAAAAAGGGGTTTACAGGCATCCTAGACTCCCTAAAGTCCAGAAAATGGTGGTGGCGCAAAAACTGCGCCAGAGAGCTCTGAATGCCCCAAAATCATTTGCAGCCTGAAAGGGGCATGACCCTGCACCCTAGACCACTGAAATTCCCACAAATTATTTTGACACGAAAAATGCATCCTACACCCCTGAAAGTTCAGAATATGTTAGCAGCCCAAAAAAGGCCTAAAATGCGTCTTATGTCAGCTAAAATGTTGAACACTTTGGAGGCCTAAAAAGGGGTTTATAGGCATCCTAGACCCCCTAAAGTCCAGAAAATGTTGGTGGCCAAAAATTGCGCCAGAGAGCTGTGAATGTCCCAGAAACATTTGCAGTCTGAAAAGGGCATTAACTTGCATCCTAGACCACTGAAATTCCCAAAAATTATTTTGACACGAAAAATGCATCCTACACCCCTGAAAGTTCAGAATATGTTAGCAGCCCAAAAACGGCCTTAAATTGCATTTTAGGCCTGCAAAAATGTTGAAAGCTTTGGAGGGCCAAAAAAGGGGTTTACAGGCATCCTAGACCCCCTAAAGTGCAGAAAATGGTGGTGGCGCAAAAACTGCGCCAGTGAGCTCTGAATGTCCCAAAATCATTTGCAGCCTGAAAGGGGCATTACCCTGCACCCTAGACCACTGAAATTCCCACAAATAATTTTGACACGAAAAATACATCCTACACCCCTGAAAGTTCAGAATATGTTAGCAGCCCAAAAAAGGGCCTTAAAATGCATTTTAGGCCTGCAAAAATGTCGAAAACTTTGGAGGTCAAAAAAAAGGGTTTACAGGTATCCTGGACCCCCTAAAGTCCAGAAAATGTTGGTGGCCCAAAAACTGTGCCAGAGAGCTCTGAATGTCCCAAAATCATTTGTAGCCTGAAAGGGGCATTAACCCACACCCTAGATGCCTGAAATTCCCAAAAAAATAATTTTGACACAAAAAATGCATCCTACACCCCTGAAAGTTCAGAATATGTCAACAGCCCAAAAAGACCTTAAAATGCATCTTAGGCCTGCAAAAATGTTGAAAACTTTGGAGGTCAAAAAAAAGGGTTTACAGGTATCCTGGACCCCCTAAAGTCCAGAAAATGTTGGTGGCCTAAAAACTGTGTCAGAGAGCTCTGAATATCCCAAAAACATTTGCAGCCTGAAAAGGGCATTAACCTGCATCTTAGACCACTGAAATTCCCAAAAATAATTTTTACACGAAAAATGCATCCTACACCCCTGAAAGTTCAGAATATGTTAGCAGCCCAAAAAAGGCCTTAAAATGCATTTTAAGCCTGCAAAAATGTTGAAATCTTTGGAGGTCAAAAAAAGAGGTTTACAGGCATCCTAGAGCCCCTGAAGTCCAGAAAATGTTGGTGGCCTAAAAACTGTGTCAGGGAGCTCTGAATGTCCCCAGATCATTTGCAGCCTGAAAGGGGCATTACCCGGCACCCTAGACCATTGAAATTCCCAGAAATAATTTTGACACGAAAAATGCATCCTACACCCCTGAAAGTTCAGAATATGTTAGCAGCCTAAAAAAGGCCTTAAAATGCAGCTTAGGCCTGCAAAAATGTTGAAAACTTTGGAGGTCAAAAAAAGGGGTTTACAGGCATCCTAGACCCCTTAAAGTCCAGAAAATGTTGGTGGCCTAGAAACTGTGCCAGAGAGCTCTGACTATCCCAAAATCATTTGTAGCCTGAAAAGGGCATTAACCTGCATCCTAGATGATTGAAATTACCAAAAAATAATTTTGACACGAAAAATGCATCCTACACCCCTGAAAGTTCAGAATATGTTAGCAGCCGAAAAAAGGCCTTAAAATGCATCTTAGGCCTGCAAAAATGTTGAAAACTTTGGAGGTCAAAAAAAGGGGTTTACAGGCATCCTAGACCCCTTAAAGTGCAGAAAATGTTGGTGGCCCAAAAACTGTGCCAGAGAGCTCTGAATGTCCCAAAATCATTTGCAGCCTGAAAAGGGCATTAACCTGCATCCTAGACCACTGAAATTCCCAAAAATAATTTTTATATGAAAAATGCATCCTGCACCCCTGAAAGTTCAGAATATGTTAGCAGCCCAAAAAGGCCTTAAAATGCATCTTGGGCCTGCAATAAAGGTTGAAAACTTTGGAGGTCAAAAAAAGGGGTTTACAGGCATCCTAGACTCCCTAAAGTCCAGAAAATGGTGGTGGCGCAAAAACTGCGCCAGAGAGCTCTGAATGCCCCAAAATCATTTGCAGCCTGAAAGGGGCATTACCCTGCACCCTAGACCACTGAAATTCCCACAAATAATTTTGACACGAAAAATGCATCCTACACCCCTGAAATTTCAGAATATGTTAGCAGCCCAAAAAGGCCTTGAAATGCATCTTGGGCCTGCAAAAAAGGTTGAAAACTTTGGAGGTCAAAAAAAGGGGTTTACAGGCATTCTAGACCCACTAAAGTCCAGAAAATGGTGGTGGTGCAAAAACTGCGCCAGAGAGCTCTGAATGTCCCAAAATCATTTGCAGCCTGAAAGGGGCATTACCCTGCACCCTAGACCACTGAAATTCCCAAAAATTATTTTGACACGGAAAATGCATCCTACACCCCTGAAAGTTCAGAATATGTTAGCAGCCCAAAAACGGCCTTAAATTGCATTTTAGGCTTGCAAAAATGTTGAAAGCTTTGGAGGGCCAAAAAAGGGGTTTACAGGCATCCTAGACCCCGTAAAGTGCAGAAAATGGTGGTGGCGCAAAAACTGCGCCAGAGAGCTCTGAATGTCCCAAAATCATTTGCAGCCTGAAAGGGGCATTACCATGCACCCTAGACCACTGAAATTCCCACAAATAA
This sequence comes from Ambystoma mexicanum, assembly GCF_040938575.1. Lineage (NCBI taxonomy): Eukaryota > Metazoa > Chordata > Amphibia > Caudata > Ambystomatidae > Ambystoma > Ambystoma mexicanum. The sequence continues at coordinate 1,413,063,368 of NC_090934.1, read as the reverse complement.
TTTTGACACGAAAAATGCATCCGACACCCCTGAAAGTTCAGAATATGTTAGCAGCCCAGAAAAAGGGCCTTAAAATGCATTTTAGGCCTGCAAAAATGTTGAAAACTTTGGAGGTCAAAAAAAAGGGTTTACAGGTATCCTGGACCCCCTAAAGTCCAGAAAATGTTGGTGGCCCAAAAACTGTGCCAGAGAGCTCTGAATGTCCCAAAATCATTTGTAGCCTGAAAGGGGGATTAACCCACACCCTAGATGCCTGAAATTCCAAAAAAAATAATTTTGACACAAAAAACGCATCCTACACCCCTGAAAGTTCAGAATATGTTAACAGCCCAAAAAGGCCTTAAAATGCATCTTAGGCCTGCAAAAATGTTGAAAACTTTGGAGGTCAAAAAAAAGGGTTTACAGGTATCCTGGACCCCCTAAAGTCCAGAAAATGTTGGTGGCCCAAAGACTGCGCCAGAGAGCTCTGAATGTCCCAAAATCATTTGTAGCCTGAAAGGGGCATTAACCCACACCCTAGACGCCTGAAATTCCCAAAAAATAATTTTGACACGAAAAATGCATCCTACACCCCTGAAAGTTCAGAATATGTTAACAGCCCAAAGAAGGCCTTAAAATGCATCTTAGGCCTTCAAAAATGTTGAAAACTTTGGAGGCCCAAAAAAGGGGTTTACAGGCATCCTAGACCCCCTAAAGTCCAGAAAATGTTGGTGGCCTAAAAACTGTGTCAGAGAGCTCTGAATATCCCAAAAACATTTGCAGCCTGAAAAGGGCATTAACCTGCATCTTAGACCACTGAAATTCCCAAAAATAATTTTGACACGAAAAATGCATCCTACACCCCTGAAAGTTCAGAATATGTTAGCAGCCCAAAAAAGGCCTCAAAATGCATATTAAGCCTGCAAAAATGTTGAAATCTTTGGAGGTCAAAAAAAGAGGTTTACAGGCATCCTAGATCCCCTAAAGTCCAGAAAATGTTGGTGGCCTAAAAACTGTGTCAGGGAGCTCTGAATGTCCCAAAAACATTTGCAGCCTGAAAAGGGCATTAACCTGCATCCTAGACCACTGAAATTCCCAAAAATAATTTTGACATGAAAAATGCATCCTGTACCCCTGAAAGTTCAGAATATGTTAGCAACCCAAAAAGGCCTTAAAATGCATCTTAGGCCTGCAAAAATGTTGAAAACTTTGGAGGTCAAAAAAAGGGGTTTACAGGCATCCTAGATCCCCTAAAGTCCAGAAAATGTTGGTGGCCCAAAAACTGTGCCAGAGAGCTCTAAATGTCCCAAAATCATTTGTAGCCTGAAAGGTGCATTAACCCACACCCTAGATGCCTGAAATTCCCAAAAAAATAATTTTGACACAAAAAATGCATCCTACACCCCTGAAAGTTCAGAATATGTTAACAGCCCAAAGAAGGCCTTAAAATGCATCTTAGGCCTTCAAAAATGTTGAAAACTTTGGAGGCCCAAAAAAGGGGTTTACAGGCATCCTAGACCCTCTAAAGTCCAGAAAATGTTGGTGGCCTAGAAACTGTGTCAGGGAGCTCTGAATGTCCCAAAAACATTTGCAGCCTGAAAAGGGCATTAACCTGCATCCTAGACCACTGAAATTCCCAAAAATAATTTTGATATGAAAAATGCATCCTGCACCCCTGAAAGTTCAGAATATGTTAGCAGCCCAAAAAGGCCTTAAAATGCATCTTGGGCCTGCAAAAAAGGTTGAAAACTTTGGAGGTCAAAAAAAGGGGTTTACAGGCATCCTAGACTCCCTAAAGTCCAGAAAATGGTGGTGGCGCAAAAACTGCGCCAGAGAGCTCTGAATGCCCCAAAATCATTTGCAGCCTGAAAGGGGCATTACCCTGCACCCTAGACCACTGAAATTCCCACAAATAATTTTGACACGAAAAATGCATCCTACACCCCTGAAATTTCAGAATATGTTAGCAGCCCAAAAAGGCCTTAAAATGCATCTTGGGCCTGCAAAAAAGGTTGAAAACTTTGGAGGCCCAAAAAAGGGGTTTACAGGCATCCTAGACCCTCTAAAGTCCAGAAAATGTTGGTGGCCTAGAAACTGTGTCAGGGAGCTCTGAATGTCCCAAAAACATTTGCAGCCTGAAAAGGGCATTAACCTGCATCCTAGACCACTGAAATTCCCAAAAATAATTTTGATATGAAAAATGCATCCTGCACCCCTGAAAGTTCAGAATATGTTAGCAGCCCAAAAAGGCCTTAAAATGCATCTTGGGCCTGCAAAAAAGGTTGAAAACTTTGGAGGTCAAAAAAAGGGGTTTACAGGCATTCTAGACCCACTAAAGTCCAGAAAATGGTGGTGTGCAAAAACTGCGCCAGAGAGCTCTGAATGTCCCAAAATCATTTGCAGCCTGAAAGGGGCATGACCCTGCACCCTAGACCACTGAAATTCCCACAAAATATTTTGACACGAAAAATGCATCCTACACCCATGAAAGTTCAGAATATGTTAGCAGCCCAAAAAAGGCCTAAAATGCGTCTTATGTCAGCAAAAATGTTGAACACTTTGGATGCCTAAAAAAGGGGTTTATAGGCATCCTAGACCCCCTAAAGTCCAGAAAATGTTGGTGGCCAAAAATTGCGCCAGAGAGCTCTGAATGTCCCAGAAACATTTGCAGTCTGAAAAGGGCATTAACTTGCATCCTAGACCACTGAAATTCCCAAAAATTATTTTGACACGAAAAATGCATCCTACACCCCTGAAAGTTCAGAATATGTTAGCAGCCCAAAAACGGCCTTAAATTGCATTTTAGGCCTGCAAAAATGTTGAAAGCTTTGGAGGGCCAAAAAAGGGGTTCACAGGCATCCTAGACCCCCTAAAGTGCAGAAAATGGTGGTGGCGCAAAAACTGCGCCAGTGAGCTCTGAATGTCCCAAAATCATTTGCAGCCTGAAAGGGGCATTACCCTGCACCCTAGACCACTGAAATTCCCACAAATAATTTTGACACGAAAAATGCATCCTACACCCCTGAAAGTTCAGAATATGTTAGCAGCCCAAAAAAGGGCCTTAAAATGCATTTTAGGCCTGCAAAAATGTTGAAAACTTTGGAGGTCAAAAAAAAGGGTTTACAGGTATCCTGGACCCCCTAAAGTCCAGAAAATGTTGGTGGCCCAAAAACTGTGCCAGAGAGCTCTGAATGTCCCAAAATCATTTGTAGCCTGAAAGGGGCATTAACCCACACCCTAGATGCCTGAAATTCCCAAAAAAATAATTTTGACACAAAAAATGCATCCTACACCCCTGAAAGTTCAGAATATGTCAACAGCCCAAAAAGGCCTTAAAATGCATCTTAGGCCTGCAAAAATGTTGAAAACTTTGGAGGTCAAAAAAAAGGGTTTACAGGTATCCTGGACCCCCTAAAGTCCAGAAAATGTTGGTGGCCCAAAGACTGCGCCAGAGAGCTCTGAATGTCCCAAAATCATTTGTAGCCTGAAAGAGGCATTAACCCACATCCTAGATGCCTGAAATTCCCAAAAAATAATTTTGACACGAAAAATGCATCCTACACCCCTGAAAGTTCAGAATATGTTAGCAGCCCAAAAAAGGCCTTAAAATGCATCTTAGGCCTTCAAAAATGTTGAAAACTTTGGAGGCCCAAAAAAGGGGTTTACAGGCATCCTAGACCCCCTAAAGTCCAGAAAATGTTGGTGGCCTAAAAACTGTGTCAGAGAGCTCTGAATATCCCAAAAACATTTGCAGCCTGAAAAGGGCATTAACCTGCATCTTAGACCACTGAAATTCCCAAAAATAATTTTGACACGAAAAATGCATCCTACACCCCTGAAAGTTCAGAATATGTTAGCAGCCCAAAAAAGGCCTTAAAATGCATTTTAAGCCTGCAAAAATGTTGAAATCTTTGGAGGTCAAAAAAAGAGGTTTACAGGCATCCTAGAGCCCCTGAAGTCCAGAAAATGTTGGTGGCCTAAAAACTGTGTCAGGGAGCTCTGAATGTCCCCAGATCATTTGCAGCCTGAAAGGGGCATTACCCGCCACCCTAGACCATTGAAATTCCCAGAAATAATTTTGACACGAAAAATGCATCCTACACCCCTGAAAGTTCAGAATATGTTAGCAGCCTAAAAAAGGCCTTAAAATGCAGCTTAGGCCTGCAAAAATGTTGAAAACTTTGGAGGTCAAAAAAAGGGGTTTACAGGCATCCTAGACCCCTTAAAGTCCAGAAAATGTTGGTGGCCTAGAAACTGTGCCAGAGAGCTCTGACTATCCCAAAATCATTTGTAGCCTGAAAAGGGCATTAACCTGCATCCTAGATGATTGAAATTACCAAAAAATAATTTTGACACGAAAAATGCATCCTACACCCCTGAAAGTTCAGAATATGTTAGCAGCCGAAAAAAGGCCTTAAAATGCATCTTAGGCCTGCAAAAATGTTGAAAACTTTGGAGGTCAAAAAAAGGGGTTTACAGGCATCCTAGACCCCTTAAAGTGCAGAAAATGTTGGTGGCCCAAAAACTGTGCCAGAGAGCTCTGAATGTCCCAAAATCATTTGCAGCCTGAAAAGGGCATTAACCTGCATCCTAGACCACTGAAATTCCCAAAAATAATTTTTATATGAAAAATGCATCCTGCACCCCTGAAAGTTCAGAATATGTTAGCAGCCCAAAAAGGCCTTAAAATGCATCTTGGGCCTGCAATAAAGGTTGAAAACTTTGGAGGTCAAAAAAAGGGGTTTACAGGCATCCTAGACTCCCTAAAGTCCAGAAAATGGTGGTGGCGCAAAAACTGCGCCAGAGAGCTCTGAATGCCCCAAAATCATTTGCAGCCTGAAAGGGGCATTACCCTGCACCCTAGACCACTGAAATTCCCACAAATAATTTTGACACGAAAAATGCATCCTACACCCCTGAAATTTCAGAATATGTTAGCAGCCCAAAAAGGCCTTAAAATGCATCTTGGGCCTGCAAAAAAGGTTGAAAACTTTGGAGGTCAAAAAAAGGGGTTTACAGGCATTCTAGACCCACTAAAGTCCAGAAAATGGTGGTGGTGCAAAAACTGCGCCAGAGAGCTCTGAATGTCCCAAAATCATTTGCAGCCTGAAAGGGGCATTACCCTGCACCCTAGACCACTGAAATTCCCACAAAATATTTTGACACGAAAAATGCATCCTACACCCCTGAAAGTTCAGAATATGTTAGCAGCCCAAAAAAGGCATAAAATGCGTCTTATGTCAGCAAAAATGTTGAACACTTTGGAGGCCTAAAAAAGGGGTTTATAGGCATCCTAGACCCCCTAAAGTCCAGAAAATGTTGGTGGCCAAAAATTGCGCCAGAGAGCTCTGAATGTCCCAGAAACATTTGCAGTCTGAAAAGGGCATTAACTTGCATCCTAGACCACTGAAATTCCCAAAAATTATTTTGACACGGAAAATGCATCCTACACCCCTGAAAGTTCAGAATATGTTAGCAGCCCCAAAACGGCCTTAAATTGCATTTTAGGCTTGCAAAAATGTTGAAAGCTTTGGAGGGCCAAAAAAGGGGTTTACAGGCATCCTAGACCCCCTAAAGTGCAGAAAATGGTGGTGGCGCAAAAACTGCGCCAGAGAGCTCTGAATGTCCCAAAATCATTTGCAGCCTGAAAGGGGCATTACCATGCACCCTAGACCACTGAAATTCCCACAAATAATTTTGACACGAAAAATGCATCCGACACCCCTGAAAGTTCAGAATATGTTAGCAGCCCAGAAAAAGGGCCTTAAAATGCATTTTAGGCCTGCAAAAATGTTGAAAACTTTGGAGGTCAAAAAAAAGGGTTTACAGGTATCCTGGACCCCCTAAAGTCCAGAAAATGTTGGTGGCCCAAAAACTGTGCCAGAGAGCTCTGAATGTCCCAAAATCATTTGTAGCCTGAAAGGGGGATTAACCCACACCCTAGATGCCTGAAATTCCCAAAAAAATAATTTTGACACAAAAAACGCATCCTACACCCCTGAAAGTTCAGAATATGTTAACAGCCCAAAAAGGCCTTAAAATGCATCTTAGGCCTGCAAAAATGTTGAAAACTTTGGAGGTCAAAAAAAAGGGTTTACAGGTATCCTGGACCCCCTAAAGTCCAGAAAATGTTGGTGGCCCAAAGACTGCGCCAGAGAGCTCTGAATGTCCCAAAATCATTTGTAGCCTGAAAGGGGCATTAACCCACACCCTAGACGCCTGAAATTCCCAAAAAATAATTTTGACACGAAAAATGCATCCTACACCCCTGAAAGTTCAGAATATGTTAACAGCCCAAAGAAGGCCTTAAAATGCATCTTAGGCCTTCAAAAATGTTGAAAACTTTGGAGGCCCAAAAAAGGGGTTTACAGGCATCCTAGACCCCCTAAAGTCCAGAAAATGTTGGTGGCCTAAAAACTGTGTCAGAGAGCTCTGAATATCCCAAAAACATTTGCAGCCTGAAAAGGGCATTAACCTGCATCTTAGACCACTGAAATTCCCAAAAATAATTTTGACACGAAAAATGCATCCTACACCCCTGAAAGTTCAGAATATGTTAGCAGCCCAAAAAAGGCCTCAAAATGCATATTAAGCCTGCAAAAATGTTGAAATCTTTGGAGGTCAAAAAAAGAGGTTTACAGGCATCCTAGATCCCCTAAAGTCCAGAAAATGTTGGTGGCCTAAAAACTGTGTCAGGGAGCTCTGAATGTCCCAAAAACATTTGCAGCCTGAAAAGGGCATTAACCTGCATCCTAGACCACTGAAATTCCCAAAAATAATTTTGACATGAAAAATGCATCCTGTACCCCTGAAAGTTCAGAATATGTTAGCAACCCAAAAAGGCCTTAAAATGCATCTTAGGCCTGCAAAAATGTTGAAAACTTTGGAGGTCAAAAAAAGGGGTTTACAGGCATCCTAGATCCCCTAAAGTCCAGAAAATGTTGGTGGCCCAAAAACTGTGCCAGAGAGCTCTAAATGTCCCAAAATCATTTGTAGCCTGAAAGGTGCATTAACCCACACCCTAGATGCCTGAAATTCCCAAAAAAATAATTTTGACACAAAAAATGCATCCTACACCCCTGAAAGTTCAGAATATGTTAACAGCCCAAAGAAGGCCTTAAAATGCATCTTAGGCCTTCAAAAATGTTGAAAACTTTGGAGGCCCAAAAAAGGGGTTTACAGGCATCCTAGACCCTCTAAAGTCCAGAAAATGTTGGTGGCCTAGAAACTGTGTCAGGGAGCTCTGAATGTCCCAAAAACATTTGCAGCCTGAAAAGGGCATTAACCTGCATCCTAGACCACTGAAATTCCCAAAAATAATTTTGATATGAAAAATGCATCCTGCACCCCTGAAAGTTCAGAATATGTTAGCAGCCCAAAAAGGCCTTAAAATGCATCTTGGGCCTGCAAAAAAGGTTGAAAACTTTGGAGGTCAAAAAAAGGGGTTTACAGGCATCCTAGACTCCCTAAAGTCCAGAAAATGGTGGTGGCGCAAAAACTGCGCCAGAGAGCTCTGAATGCCCCAAAATCATTTGCAGCCTGAAAGGGGCATTACCCTGCACCCTAGACCACTGAAATTCCCACAAATAATTTTGACACGAAAAATGCATCCTACACCCCTGAAATTTCAGAATATGTTAGCAGCCCAAAAAGGCCTTAAAATGCATCTTGGGCCTGCAAAAAAGGTTGAAAACTTTGGAGGCCCAAAAAAGGGGTTTACAGGCATCCTAGACCCTCTAAAGTCCAGAAAATGTTGGTGGCCTAGAAACTGTGTCAGGGAGCTCTGAATGTCCCAAAAACATTTGCAGCCTGAAAAGGGCATTAACCTGCATCCTAGACCACTGAAATTCCCAAAAATAATTTTGATATGAAAAATGCATCCTGCACCCCTGAAAGTTCAGAATATGTTAGCAGCCCAAAAAGGCCTTAAAATGCATCTTGGGCCTGCAAAAAAGGTTGAAAACTTTGGAGGTCAAAAAAAGGGGTTTACAGGCATTCTAGACCCACTAAAGTCCAGAAAATGGTGGTGTGCAAAAACTGCGCCAGAGAGCTCTGAATGTCCCAAAATCATTTGCAGCCTGAAAGGGGCATGACCCTGCACCCTAGACCACTGAAATTCCCACAAAATATTTTGACACGAAAAATGCATCCTACACCCATGAAAGTTCAGAATATGTTAGCAGCCCAAAAAAGGCCTAAAATGCGTCTTATGTCAGCAAAAATGTTGAACACTTTGGATGCCTAAAAAAGGGGTTTATAGGCATCCTAGACCCCCTAAAGTCCAGAAAATGTTGGTGGCCAAAAATTGCGCCAGAGAGCTCTGAATGTCCCAGAAACATTTGCAGTCTGAAAAGGGCATTAACTTGCATCCTAGACCACTGAAATTCCCAAAAATTATTTTGACACGAAAAATGCATCCTACACCCCTGAAAGTTCAGAATATGTTAGCAGCCCAAAAACGGCCTTAAATTGCATTTTAGGCCTGCAAAAATGTTGAAAGCTTTGGAGGGCCAAAAAAGGGGTTCACAGGCATCCTAGACCCCCTAAAGTGCAGAAAATGGTGGTGGCGCAAAAACTGCGCCAGTGAGCTCTGAATGTCCCAAAATCATTTGCAGCCTGAAAGGGGCATTACCCTGCACCCTAGACCACTGAAATTCCCACAAATAATTTTGACACGAAAAATGCATCCTACACCCCTGAAAGTTCAGAATATGTTAGCAGCCCAAAAAAGGGCCTTAAAATGCATTTTAGGCCTGCAAAAATGTTGAAAACTTTGGAGGTCAAAAAAAAGGGTTTACAGGTATCCTGGACCCCCTAAAGTCCAGAAAATGTTGGTGGCCCAAAAACTGTGCCAGAGAGCTCTGAATGTCCCAAAATCATTTGTAGCCTGAAAGGGGCATTAACCCACACCCTAGATGCCTGAAATTCCCAAAAAAATAATTTTGACACAAAAAATGCATCCTACACCCCTGAAAGTTCAGAATATGTCAACAGCCCAAAAAGGCCTTAAAATGCATCTTAGGCCTGCAAAAATGTTGAAAACTTTGGAGGTCAAAAAAAAGGGTTTACAGGTATCCTGGACCCCCTAAAGTCCAGAAAATGTTGGTGGCCCAAAGACTGCGCCAGAGAGCTCTGAATGTCCCAAAATCATTTGTAGCCTGAAAGAGGCATTAACCCACATCCTAGATGCCTGAAATTCCCAAAAAATAATTTTGACACGAAAAATGCATCCTACACCCCTGAAAGTTCAGAATATGTTAGCAGCCCAAAAAAGGCCTTAAAATGCATCTTAGGCCTTCAAAAATGTTGAAAACTTTGGAGGCCCAAAAAAGGGGTTTACAGGCATCCTAGACCCCCTAAAGTCCAGAAAATGTTGGTGGCCTAAAAACTGTGTCAGAGAGCTCTGAATATCCCAAAAACATTTGCAGCCTGAAAAGGGCATTAACCTGCATCTTAGACCACTGAAATTCCCAAAAATAATTTTGACACGAAAAATGCATCCTACACCCCTGAAAGTTCAGAATATGTTAGCAGCCCAAAAAAGGCCTTAAAATGCATTTTAAGCCTGCAAAAATGTTGAAATCTTTGGAGGTCAAAAAAAGAGGTTTACAGGCATCCTAGAGCCCCTGAAGTCCAGAAAATGTTGGTGGCCTAAAAACTGTGTCAGGGAGCTCTGAATGTCCCCAGATCATTTGCAGCCTGAAAGGGGCATTACCCGCCACCCTAGACCATTGAAATTCCCAGAAATAATTTTGACACGAAAAATGCATCCTACACCCCTGAAAGTTCAGAATATGTTAGCAGCCTAAAAAAGGCCTTAAAATGCAGCTTAGGCCTGCAAAAATGTTGAAAACTTTGGAGGTCAAAAAAAGGGGTTTACAGGCATCCTAGACCCCTTAAAGTCCAGAAAATGTTGGTGGCCTAGAAACTGTGCCAGAGAGCTCTGACTATCCCAAAATCATTTGTAGCCTGAAAAGGGCATTAACCTGCATCCTAGATGATTGAAATTACCAAAAAATAATTTTGACACGAAAAATGCATCCTACACCCCTGAAAGTTCAGAATATGTTAGCAGCCGAAAAAAGGCCTTAAAATGCATCTTAGGCCTGCAAAAATGTTGAAAACTTTGGAGGTCAAAAAAAGGGGTTTACAGGCATCCTAGACCCCTTAAAGTGCAGAAAATGTTGGTGGCCCAAAAACTGTGCCAGAGAGCTCTGAATGTCCCAAAATCATTTGCAGCCTGAAAAGGGCATTAACCTGCATCCTAGACCACTGAAATTCCCAAAAATAATTTTTATATGAAAAATGCATCCTGCACCCCTGAAAGTTCAGAATATGTTAGCAGCCCAAAAAGGCCTTAAAATGCATCTTGGGCCTGCAATAAAGGTTGAAAACTTTGGAGGTCAAAAAAAGGGGTTTACAGGCATCCTAGACTCCCTAAAGTCCAGAAAATGGTGGTGGCGCAAAAACTGCGCCAGAGAGCTCTGAATGCCCCAAAATCATTTGCAGCCTGAAAGGGGCATTACCCTGCACCCTAGACCACTGAAATTCCCACAAATAATTTTGACACGAAAAATGCATCCTACACCCCTGAAATTTCAGAATATGTTAGCAGCCCAAAAAGGCCTTAAAATGCATCTTGGGCCTGCAAAAAAGGTTGAAAACTTTGGAGGTCAAAAAAAGGGGTTTACAGGCATTCTAGACCCACTAAAGTCCAGAAAATGGTGGTGGTGCAAAAACTGCGCCAGAGAGCTCTGAATGTCCCAAAATCATTTGCAGCCTGAAAGGGGCATTACCCTGCACCCTAGACCACTGAAATTCCCACAAAATATTTTGACACGAAAAATGCATCCTACACCCCTGAAAGTTCAGAATATGTTAGCAGCCCAAAAAAGGCATAAAATGCGTCTTATGTCAGCAAAAATGTTGAACACTTTGGAGGCCTAAAAAAGGGGTTTATAGGCATCCTAGACCCCCTAAAGTCCAGAAAATGTTGGTGGCCAAAAATTGCGCCAGAGAGCTCTGAATGTCCCAGAAACATTTGCAGTCTGAAAAGGGCATTAACTTGCATCCTAGACCACTGAAATTCCCAAAAATTATTTTGACACGGAAAATGCATCCTACACCCCTGAAAGTTCAGAATATGTTAGCAGCCCCAAAACGGCCTTAAATTGCATTTTAGGCTTGCAAAAATGTTGAAAGCTTTGGAGGGCCAAAAAAGGGGTTTACAGGCATCCTAGACCCCCTAAAGTGCAGAAAATGGTGGTGGCGCAAAAACTGCGCCAGAGAGCTCTGAATGTCCCAAAATCATTTGCAGCCTGAAAGGGGCATTACCATGCACCCTAGACCACTGAAATTCCCACAAATAATTTTGACACGAAAAATGCATCCGACACCCCTGAAAGTTCAGAATATGTTAGCAGCCCAGAAAAAGGGCCTTAAAATGCATTTTAGGCCTGCAAAAATGTTGAAAACTTTGGAGGTCAAAAAAAAGGGTTTACAGGTATCCTGGACCCCCTAAAGTCCAGAAAATGTTGGTGGCCCAAAAACTGTGCCAGAGAGCTCTGAATGTCCCAAAATCATTTGTAGCCTGAAAGGGGGATTAACCCACACCCTAGATGCCTGAAATTCCCAAAAAAATAATTTTGACACAAAAAACGCATCCTACACCCCTGAAAGTTCAGAATATGTTAACAGCCCAAAAAGGCCTTAAAATGCATCTTAGGCCTGCAAAAATGTTGAAAACTTTGGAGGTCAAAAAAAAGGGTTTACAGGTATCCTGGACCCCCTAAAGTCCAGAAAATGTTGGTGGCCCAAAGACTGCGCCAGAGAGCTCTGAATGTCCCAAAATCATTTGTAGCCTGAAAGGGGCATTAACCCACACCCTAGACGCCTGAAATTCCCAAAAAATAATTTTGACACGAAAAATGCATCCTACACCCCTGAAAGTTCAGAATATGTTAACAGCCCAAAGAAGGCCTTAAAATGCATCTTAGGCCTTCAAAAATGTTGAAAACTTTGGAGGCCCAAAAAAGGGGTTTACAGGCATCCTAGACCCCCTAAAGTCCAGAAAATGTTGGTGGCCTAAAAACTGTGTCAGAGAGCTCTGAATATCCCAAAAACATTTGCAGCCTGAAAAGGGCATTAACCTGCATCTTAGACCACTGAAATTCCCAAAAATAATTTTGACACGAAAAATGCATCCTACACCCCTGAAAGTTCAGAATATGTTAGCAGCCCAAAAAAGGCCTCAAAATGCATATTAAGCCTGCAAAAATGTTGAAATCTTTGGAGGTCAAAAAAAGAGGTTTACAGGCATCCTAGATCCCCTAAAGTCCAGAAAATGTTGGTGGCCTAAAAACTGTGTCAGGGAGCTCTGAATGTCCCAAAAACATTTGCAGCCTGAAAAGGGCATTAACCTGCATCCTAGACCACTGAAATTCCCAAAAATAATTTTGACATGAAAAATGCATCCTGTACCCCTGAAAGTTCAGAATATGTTAGCAACCCAAAAAGGCCTTAAAATGCATCTTAGGCCTGCAAAAATGTTGAAAACTTTGGAGGTCAAAAAAAGGGGTTTACAGGCATCCTAGATCCCCTAAAGTCCAGAAAATGTTGGTGGCCCAAAAACTGTGCCAGAGAGCTCTAAATGTCCCAAAATCATTTGTAGCCTGAAAGGTGCATTAACCCACACCCTAGATGCCTGAAATTCCCAAAAAAATAATTTTGACACAAAAAATGCATCCTACACCCCTGAAAGTTCAGAATATGTTAACAGCCCAAAGAAGGCCTTAAAATGCATCTTAGGCCTTCAAAAATGTTGAAAACTTTGGAGGCCCAAAAAAGGGGTTTACAGGCATCCTAGACCCTCTAAAGTCCAGAAAATGTTGGTGGCCTAGAAACTGTGTCAGGGAGCTCTGAATGTCCCAAAAACATTTGCAGCCTGAAAAGGGCATTAACCTGCATCCTAGACCACTGAAATTCCCAAAAATAATTTTGATATGAAAAATGCATCCTGCACCCCTGAAAGTTCAGAATATGTTAGCAGCCCAAAAAGGCCTTAAAATGCATCTTGGGCCTGCAAAAAAGGTTGAAAACTTTGGAGGTCAAAAAAAGGGGTTTACAGGCATCCTAGACTCCCTAAAGTCCAGAAAATGGTGGTGGCGCAAAAACTGCGCCAGAGAGCTCTGAATGCCCCAAAATCATTTGCAGCCTGAAAGGGGCATTACCCTGCACCCTAGACCACTGAAATTCCCACAAATAATTTTGACACGAAAAATGCATCCTGCACCCCTGAAAGTTCAGAATATGTTAGCAGCCCAAAAAGGCCTTAAAATGCATCTTGGGCCTGCAAAAAAGGTTGAAAACTTTGGAGGTCAAATAAAGGGGTTTACAGGCATCCTAGACTCCCTAAAGTCCAGAAAATGGTGGTGGCGCAAAAACTGCGCCAGAGAGCTCTGAATGCCCCAAAATCATTTGCAGCCTGAAAGGGGCATTACCCTGCACCCTAGACCACTGAAATTCCCACAAATAATTTTGACACGAAAAATGCATCCTACACCCCTGAAATTTCAGAATATGTTAGCAGCCCAAAAAGGCCTTAAAATGCATCTTGGGCCTGCAAAAAAGGTTGAAAACTTTGGAGGCCCAAAAAAGGGGTTTACAGGCATCCTAGACCCTCTAAAGTCCAGAAAATGTTGGTGGCCTAGAAACTGTGTCAGGGAGCTCTGAATGTCCCAAAAACATTTGCAGCCTGAAAAGGGCATTAACCTGCATCCTAGACCACTGAAATTCCCAAAAATAATTTTGATATGAAAAATGCATCCTGCACCCCTGAAAGTTCAGAATATGTTAGCAGCCCAAAAAGGCCTTAAAATGCATCTTGGGCCTGCAAAAAAGGTTGAAAACTTTGGAGGTCAAAAAAAGGGGTTTACAGGCATTCTAGACCCACTAAAGTCCAGAAAATGGTGGTGTGCAAAAACTGCGCCAGAGAGCTCTGAATGTCCCAAAATCATTTGCAGCCTGAAAGGGGCATGACCCTGCACCCTAGACCACTGAAATTCCCACAAAATATTTTGACACGAAAAATGCATCCTACACCCATGAAAGTTCAGAATATGTTAGCAGCCCAAAAAAGGCCTAAAATGCGTCTTATGTCAGCAAAAATGTTGAACACTTTGGATGCCTAAAAAAGGGGTTTATAGGCATCCTAGACCCCCTAAAGTCCAGAAAATGTTGGTGGCCAAAAATTGCGCCAGAGAGCTCTGAATGTCCCAGAAACATTTGCAGTCTGAAAAGGGCATTAACTTGCATCCTAGACCACTGAAATTCCCAAAAATTATTTTGACACGAAAAATGCATCCTACACCCCTGAAAGTTCAGAATATGTTAGCAGCCCAAAAACGGCCTTAAATTGCATTTTAGGCCTGCAAAAATGTTGAAAGCTTTGGAGGGCCAAAAAAGGGGTTCACAGGCATCCTAGACCCCCTAAAGTGCAGAAAATGGTGGTGGCGCAAAAACTGCGCCAGTGAGCTCTGAATGTCCCAAAATCATTTGCAGCCTGAAAGGGGCATTACCCTGCACCCTAGACCACTGAAATTCCCACAAATAATTTTGACACGAAAAATGCATCCTACACCCCTGAAAGTTCAGAATATGTTAGCAGCCCAAAAAAGGGCCTTAAAATGCATTTTAGGCCTGCAAAAATGTTGAAAACTTTGGAGGTCAAAAAAAGGGTTTACAGGCATCCTGGACCCCCTAAAGTCCAGAAAATGTTGGTGGCCCAAAAACTGTGCCAGAGAGCTCTGAATGTCCCAAAATCATTTGTAGCCTGAAAGGGGCATTAACCCACACCCTAGATGCCTGAAATTCCCAAGAAAATAATTTTGACACAAAAAATGCATCCTACACCCCTGAAAGTTCAGAATATGTCAACAGCCCAAAAAGGCCTTAAAATGCATCTTAGGCCTGCAAAAATGTTGAAAACTTTGGAGGTCAAAAAAAGAGGGTTTACAGGTATCCTGGACCCCCTAAAGTCCAGAAAATGTTGGTGGCCCAAAGACTGCGCCAGAGAGCTCTGAATGTCCCAAGATCATTTGTAGCCTGAAAGGGGCATTAACCCACACCCTAGATGCCTGAAATTCCCAAAAAATAATTTTGACACGAAAAATGCATCCTACACCCCTGAAAGTTCAGAATATGTTAACAGCCCAAAGAAGGCCTTAAAATGCATCTTAGGCCTTCAAAAATGTTGAAAACTTTGGAGGCCCAAAAAAGGGGTTTACAGGCATCCTAGACCCCCTAAAGTCCAGAAAATGTTGGTGGCCTAAAAACTGTGTCAGAGAGCTCTGAATATCCCAAAAACATTTGCAGCCTGAAAAGGGCATTAACCTGCATCTTAGACCACTGAAATTCCCAAAAATAATTTTGACACGAAAAATGCATCCTACGCCCCTGAAAGTTCAGAATATGTTAGCAGCCCAAAAAAGGCCTTAAAATGCCTCTTATGTCAGCAAAAATGTTGAACACTTTGGAGGCCTAAAAAAGGGGTTCATAGGCATCCTAGACCCCCTAAAGTCCAGAAAATATTGGTGGCCAAAAATTGCACAAGAGAGCTCTGAATATCCCAAAAACATTTGCAGCCTGAAAAGGGCATTAACCTGCATCCTAGATCACTGAAATTCCCAAAAATAATTTTGATATGAAAAATGCATCCTGCACCCCTGAAAGTTCAGAATATGTTAGCAGCCCCAAAAGGCCTTAAAATGCATCTTAGGCCTGCAAAAATGTTGAACACTTTGGTGGTCAAAAAAAGGGGTTTACAGGCATCCTAGACCCCCCTAAAGTCCAGAAAATGGTGGTGGCACAAAAACTGTACCAGAGAGCTCTGAATGTCCTAAAATCATTTGCAGCCTGAAAGGGGCATTACCCTGCACCCTAGACCACTGAAATTCCCACAAATAATTTTGACACGAAAAATGCATCCTACACCCCTGAAAGTTCAGAATATGTTAGCAGCCCAAAACAGGCCTTAAAATGCATCTTAGGCCTGCAAAAATGTTGAAAACTTTGGAGGACAAAAAAAGGGGTTTACAGGCATCCTAGACCCCCTAAAGTCCAGAAAATGGTGGTGGCGCAAAAACTGCGCTAGAGAGCTCTGAATGTCCCAAAATCATTTGCAGCCTGAAAGGGGCATTAACCCACACCCTAGATGCCTGAAATTCCCCAAAAAATAATTTTGACACAAATAATGCATCCTACACCCCTGAAAGTTCAGAATATGTTAACAGCCCAAAGAAGGCCTTAAAATGCATCTTAGGCCTTCAAAAATGTTGAAAACTTCGGAGGCCCAAAAAAGGGGTTTACAGGCATCCTAGACCCTCTAAAGTCCAGAAAATGTTGGTGGCCTAAAAACTGTGTCAGGGAGCTCTGAATGTCCCAAAAACATTTGCAGCCTGAAAAGGGCATTAACCTGCATCCTAGACCACTGAAATTCCCAAAAATAATTTTGATATGAAAAATGCATCCTGCACCCCTGAAAGTTCAGAATATGTTAGCAGCCCAAAAAGGGCCTTAAAATGCATCTTCAGCCTGCAAAAATGTTGAAAACTTTGGAGGTCAAAATAAGGGGTTTACAGGCATCCTAGACCCACTAAAGTCCAGAAAATAGTGGTGGTGCAAAAACTGCGCCAGAGAGCTCTGAATGTCCCAAAATCATTTGCAGCCTGAAAGGGGCATTACCCTGCACCCTAGACCACTGAAATTCCCACAAAATATTTTGACACGAAAAATGCATCCTACACCCCTGAAAGTTCAGAATATGTTAGCAGCCCAAAAAAGGCCTAAAATGCGTCTTATGTCAGCAAAAATGTTGAACACTTTGGAGGCCTAAAAAAGGGGTTTATAGGCATCCTAGACCCCCTAAAGTCCAGAAAATGTTGGTGGCCAAAAATTGCGCCAGAGAGCTCTGAATGTCCCAGAAACATTTGCAGCCTCAAAGGGGCATTACCCTGCACCCTAGACCACTGAAATTCCCACAAATAATTTTGACACGAAAAATGCATCCTACACCCCTGAAAGTTCAGAATATGTTAGCAGCCCAAAAAAGGGCCTTAAAATGCATCTTAGGCCTTCAAAAATGTTGAAAACTTTGGAGGCCCAAAAAAGGGGTTTACAGGCATCCTAGACCCCCTAAAGTCCAGAAAATGTTGGTGGCCGAAAAACTGTGTCAGAGAGCTCTGAATATCCCAAAAACATTTGCAGCCTGAAAAGGGCATTAACCTGCATCTTAGACCACTGAAATTCCCAAAAATAATTTTGACACGAAAAATGCATCCTACACCCCTGAAAGTTCAGAATATGTTAGCAGCCCAAAAAAGGCCTTAAAATGCATTTTAAGCCTGCAAAAATGTTGAAATCTTTGGAGGTCAAAAAAAGAGGTTTACAGGCATCCTAGATCCCCTAAGTCCAGAAAATGTTGGTGGCCTAAAAACTGTGTCAGGGAGCTCTGAATGTCCCAAAAACATTTGCAGCCTGAAAGGGGCATTACCCTGCACCCTAGACCACTGAAATTCCCAAAAATAATTTTGATATGAAAAATGCATCCTGCACCCCTGAAAGTTCAGAATATGTTAGCAGCCCAAAAAGGCCTTAAAATGCATCTTGGGCCTGCAAAAAAGGTTGAAAACTTTGGAGGTCAAAAAAAGGGGTTTACAGGCATCCTAGACTCCCTAAAGTCCAGAAAATGGTGGTGGCGCAAAAACTGCGCCAGAGAGCTCTGAATGCCCCAAAATCATTTGCAGCCTGAAAGGGGCATTACCCTGCACCCTAGACCACTGAAATTCCCACAAATAATTTTGACACGAAAAATGCATCCTACACCCCTGAAATTTCAGAATATGTTAGCAGCCCAAAAAGGCCTTAAAATGCATCTTGGGCCTGCAA
This sequence comes from Ambystoma mexicanum, assembly GCF_040938575.1. Classification (NCBI taxonomy): domain Eukaryota; kingdom Metazoa; phylum Chordata; class Amphibia; order Caudata; family Ambystomatidae; genus Ambystoma; species Ambystoma mexicanum. Next base: position 1,413,045,446 of record NC_090934.1, on the reverse strand, counting down.
AAAAGGTTGAAAACTTTGGAGGTCAAAAAAAGGGGTTTACAGGCATTCTAGACCCACTAAAGTCCAGAAAATGGTGGTGGTGCAAAAATTGCGCCAGAGAGCTCTGAATGTCCCAAAATCATTTGCAGCCTGAAAGGGGCATGACCCTGCACCCTAGACCACTGAAATTCCCACAAAATATTTTGACACGAAAAATGCATCCTACACCCCTGAAAGTTCAGAATATGTTAGCAGCCCAAAAAAGGCCTAAAATGCGTCTTATGTCAGCAAAAATGTTGAACACTTTGGAGGCCTAAAAAAGGGGTTTATAGGCATCCTAGACCCCCTAAAGTCCAGAAAATGTTGGTGGCCAAAAATTGCGCCAGAGAGCTCTGAATGTCCCAGAAACATTTGCAGTCTGAAAAGGGCATTAACTTGCATCCTAGACCACTGAAATTCCCAAAAATTATTTTGACACGAAAAATGCATCCTACACCCCTGAAAGTTCAGAATATGTTAGCAGCCCAAAAACGGCCTTAAATTGCATTTTAGGCCTGCAAAAATGTTGAAAGCTTCGGAGGGCCAAAAAAGGGGTTTACAGGCATCCTACACCCCCTAAAGTGCAGAAAATGGTGGTGGCGCAAAAAGTGCGCCAGTGTGCTCTGAATGTCCCAAAATCATTTGCAGCCTGAAAGGGGCATTACCCTGCACCCTAGACCACTGAAATTCCCACACATAATTTTGACACGAAAAATGCATCCTACACCCCTGAAAGTTCAGAATATGTTAGCAGCCCAAAAAAGGGCCTTAAAATGCATTTTAGGCCTGCAAAAATGTTGAAAACTTTGGAGGTCAAAAAAAAGGGTTTACAGGTATCCTGGACCCCCTAACGTCCAGAAAATGTTGGTGGCCCAAGAACTGTGCCAGAGAGCTCTGAATGTCCCAAAATCATTTGTAGCCTGAAAGGGGCATTAACCCACACCCTAGATGCCTGAAATTCCCAAAAAAATAATTTTGACACAAAAAATGCATCCTACACCCCTGAAAGTTCAGAATATGTCAACAGCCCAAAAAGGCCTTAAAATGCATCTTAGGCCTGCAAAAATGTTGAAAACTTTGGAGGTAAAAAAAAAGGGTTTACAGGTATCCTGGACCCCCTAAAGTCCAGAAAATGTTGGTGGCGCAAAGACTGCGCCAGAGAGCTCTGAATGTCCCAAAATCATTTGTAGCCTGAAAGGGGCATTAACCCACACCCTAGATGCCTGAAATTCCCAAAAAATAATTTTGACACGAAAAATGCATCCTACACCCCTGAAAGTTCAGAATATGTTAACAGCCCAAAGAAGGCCTTAAAATGCATCTTAGGCCTTCAAAAATGTTGAAAACTTTGGAGGCCCAAAAAAGGGGTTTACAGGCATCCTAGACCCCCTAAAGTCCAGAAAATGTTGGTGGCCTAAAAACTGTGTCAGAGAGCTCTGAATATCCCAAAAACATTTGCAGCCTGAAAAGGGCATTAACCTGCATCTTAGACCACTGAAATTCCCAAAAATAATTTTGACACGAAAAATGCATCCTACACCCCTGAAAGTTCAGAATATGTTAGCAGCCCAAAAAAGGCCTTAAAATGCATTTTAAGCCTGCAAAAATGTTGAAATCTTTGGAGGTCAAAAAAAGAGGTTTACAGGCATCCTAGATCCCCTGAAGTCCAGAAAATGTTGGTGGCCTAAAAACTGTGTCAGGGAGCTCTGAATGTCCCCAGATCATTTGCAGCCTGAAAGGGGCATTACCCGGCACCCTAGACCATTGAAATTCCCAGAAATAATTTTGACACGAAAAATGCATCCTACACCCCTGAAAGTTCAGAATATGTTAGCAGCCGAAAAAAGGCCTTAAAATGCAGCTTAGGCCTGCAGAAATGTTGAAAACTTTGGAGGTCAAAAAAAGGGGTTTACAGGCATCCTAGACCCCTTAAATTCCAGAAAATGTTGGTGGCCTAGAAACTGTGCCAGAGAGCTCTGAATATCCCAAAATCATTTGCAACCTGAAAAGGGCATTAACCTGCATCCTAGACCACTGAAATTCCCAAAAATAATTTTTATATGAAAAATGCATCCTGCACCCCTGAAAGTTCAGAATATGTTAGCAGCCCAAAAAGGCCTTAAAATGCATCTTAGGCCTGCAAAAATGTTGAAAACTTTGGAGGTAAAAAAAAAGGGTTTACAGGTATCCTGGACCCCCTAAAGTCCAGAAAATGTTGGTGGCACAAAGACTGCGCCAGAGAGCTCTGAATGTCCCAAAATCATTTGTAGCCTGAAAGGGGCATTAACCCACACCCTAGATGCCTGAAATTCCCAAAAAATAATTTTGACACGAAAAATGCATCCTACACCCCTGAAAGTTCAGAATATGTTAACAGCCCAAAGAAGGCCTTAAAATGCATCTTAGGCCTTCAAAAATGTTGAAAACTTTGGAGGCCCAAAAAAGGGGTTTACAGGCATCCTAGACCCCCTAAAGTCCAGAAAATGTTGGTGGCCTAAAAACTGTGTCAGAGAGCTCTGAATATCCCAAAAACATTTGCAGCCTGAAAAGGGCATTAACCTGCATCTTAGACCACTGAAATTCCCAAAAATAATTTTGACACGAAAAATGCATCCTACACCCCTGAAAGTTCAGAATATGTTAGCAGCCCAAAAAAGGCCTTAAAATGCATTTTAAGCCTGCAAAAATGTTGAAATCTTTGGAGGTCAAAAAAAGAGGTTTACAGGCATCCTAGATCCCCTGAAGTCCAGAAAATGTTGGTGGCCTAAAAACTGTGTCAGGGAGCTCTGAATGTCCCCAGATCATTTGCAGCCTGAAAGGGGCATTACCCGGCACCCTAGACCATTGAAATTCCCAGAAATAATTTTGACACGAAAAATGCATCCTACACCCCTGAAAGTTCAGAATATGTTAGCAGCCGAAAAAAGGCCTTAAAATGCAGCTTAGGCCTGCAAAAATGTTGAAAACTTTGGAGGTCAAAAAAAGGTTTTTACAGGCATCCTAGACCCCTTAAATTCCAGAAAATGTTGGTGGCCTAGAAACTGTGCCAGAGAGCTCTGAATATCCCAAAATCATTTGTAGCCTGAAAAGGGCATTAACCTGCATCCTAGATGATTGAAATTACCAAAAAATAATTTTGACACGAAAAATGCATCCTACACCCATGAAAGTTCAGAATATGTTAGCAGCCGAAAAAAGGCCTTAAAATGCATCTTAGGCCTGCAAAAATGTTGAAAACTTTGGAGGTCAAAAAAAGGGGTTTACAGGCATCCTAGACCCCTTAAAGTGCAGAAAATGTTGGTGGCCCAAAAACTGTGCCAGAGAGCTCTGAATGTCCCAAAATCATTTGCAACCTGAAAAGGGCATTAACCTGCATCCTAGACCACTGAAATTCCCAAAAATAATTTTTATATGAAAAATGCATCCTGCACCCCTGAAAGTTCAGAATATGTTAGCAGCCCAAAAAGGCCTTAAAATGCATCTTGGGCCTGCAAAAAAGGTTGAAAACTTTGGAGGTCAAAAAAAGGGGTTTACAGGCATCCTAGACCCCTTAAAGTGCAGAAAATGGTGGTGGTGCAAAAACTGCGCCAGAGAGCTCTGAATGTCCCAAAATCATTTGCAGCCTGAAAGGGGCATTAACCTGCACCCTAGACCACTGAAATTCCCACAAGATATTTTGACACGAAAAATGCATCCTACACCCCTGAAAGTTCAGAATATGTTAGCAGCCCAAAAAAGGCCTAAAATGCGTCTTATGTCAGCAAAAATGTTGAACACTTTGGAGGCCTAAAAAAGGGGTTTATAGGCATCCTAGACCCCCTAAAGTCCGGAAAATGTTGGTGGCCAAAAATTGCGCCAGAGAGCTCTGAATGTCCCAGAAACATTTGCAGTCTGAAAAGGGCATTAACTTGCACCCTAGACCACTGAAATTCCCAAAAATTATTTTGACACGGAAAATGCATCCTACACCCCTGAAAGTTCAGAATATGTTAGCAGCCCAAAAACGGCCTTAAATTGCATTTTAGGCTTGCAAAAATGTTGAAAGCTTTGGAGGGCCAAAAAAGGGGTTTACAGGCATCCTAGACCCCCTAAAGTGCAGAAAGTGGTGGTGGCGCAAAAACTGCGCCAGAGAGCTCTGAATGTCCCAAAATCATTTGCAGCCTGAAAGGGGCATTACCCTGCACCCTAGACCACTGAAATTCCCACAAATAATTTTGACACGAAAAATGCATCCGACACCCCTGAAAGTTCAGAATATGTTAGCAGCCCAAAAAAGGGCCTTAAAATGCATTTTAGGCCTGCAAAAATGTTGAAAACTTTGGAGGTCAAAAAAAAAGGGTTTACAGGTATCCTGGACCCCCTAAAGTCCAGAAAATGTTGGTGGCCCAAAAACTGTGCCAGAGAGCTCTGAATGTCCCAAAATCATTTGTAGCCTGAAAGGGGCATTAACCCACAACCTAGACGCCTGAAATTCCCAAAAAATAATTTTGACACGAAAAATGCATCCTACACCCCTGAAAGTTCAGAATATGTTAACAGCCCAAAGAAGGCCTTAAAATGCATCTTAGGCCTTCAAAAATGTTGAAAACTTTGGAGGCCCAAAAAAGGGGTTTACAGGCATCCTAGACCCCCTAAAGTCCAGAAAATGTTGGTGGCCTAAAATCTGTGTCAGAGAGCTCTGAATATCCCAAAAACATTTGCAGCCTGAAAAGGGCATTAACCTGCATCTTAGACCACTGAAATTCCCAAAAATAATTTTGACACGAAAAATGCATCCTACACCCCTGAAAGTTCAGAATATGTTAGCAGCCCAAAAAAGGCCTTAAAATGCATTTTAAGCCTGCAAAAATGTTGAAATCTTTGGAGGTCAAAAAAAGAGGTTTACAGGCATCCTAGATCCCCTAAAGTCCAGAAAATGTTGGTGGCCTAAAAACTGTGTCAGGGAGCTCTGAATGTCCCAAAAACATTTGCAGCCTGAAAAGGGCATTAACCTGCATCCTAGACCACTGAAATTCCCAAAAATACTTTTGACATGAAAAATGCATCCTGTACCCCTGAAAGTTCAGAATATGTTAGCAACCCAAAAAGGCCTTAAAATGCATCTTAGGCCTGCAAAAATGTTGAAAACTTTGGAGGTCAAAAAAAGGGGTTTACAGGCATCCTAGACCCCCTTAAGTCCAGAAAATGGTGGTGGCGCAAAAACTGCGCCAGAGAGCTCTGAATGTCCCCAGATCATTTGCAGCCTGAAAGGGGCATTACCCGGCACCCTAGACCATTGAAATTCCCAGAAATAATTTTGACACGAAAAATGCATCCTACACCCCTGAAAGTTCAGAATATGTTAGCAGCCGAAAAAAGGCCTTAAAATGCATCTTAGGCCTGCAAAAATGTTGAAAACTTTGGAGGTCAAAAAAGGCTTTACAGGCATCCTAGATCCCCTAAAGTCCAGAAAATGTTGGTGGCCCAAAAACTGTGCCAGAGAGCTCTAAATGTCCCAAAATCATTTGTAGCCTGAAAGGGGCATTAACCCACACCCTAGATGCCTGAAATTCCCAAAAAAATAATTTTGACACAAAAAATGCATCCTACACCCCTGAAAGTTCAGAATATGTTAACAGCCCAAAGAAGGCCTTAAAATGCATCTTAGGCCTTCAAAAATGTTGAACACTTTGGAGGCCTAAAAAAGGGGTTTATAGGCATCCTAGACCCCCTAAAGTCCAGAAAATATTGGTGGCCAAAAATTGCGCCAGAGAGCTCTGAATATCCCAAAAACATTTGCAGCCTGAAAAGGGCATTAACCTGCATCCTAGACCACTGAAATTCCCAAAAATAATTTTGATATGAAAAATGCATCCTGCACCCCTGAAAGTTCAGAATATGTTAGCAGCCCCAAAAGGCCTTAAAATGCATCTTAGGCCTGCAAAAATGTTGAACACTTTGGTGGTCAAAAAAAGGGGTTTACAGGCATCCTAGACCCCCCTAAAGTCCAGAAAATGGTGGTGGCACAAAAACTGCGCTAGAGAGCTCTGAATGTCCCAAAATCATTTGCAGCCTGAAAGGGGCATTACCCTGCACCCTAGACCACTGAAATTCCCACAAATAATTTTGACACGAAAAATGCATCCTACACCCCTGAAAGTTCAGAATATGTTAGCAGCCCAAAACAGGCCTTAAAATGCATCTTAGGCCTGCAAAAATGTTGAAAACTTTGGAGGACAAAAAAAGGGGTTTACAGGCATCCTGGACCCCCTAAAGTCCAGAAAATGTTGGTGGCCAAAAATTGTGCCAGAGAGCTCTGAATGTCCCAGAAACATTTGCAGCCTGAAAGGAGCATTAACCCGCATCCTAGACCACTGAAATTCCCAAAAATAATTTTGATATGAAAAATGCATCCTGCACCCCCGAAAGTTCAGAATATGTCAGCAGCCCAAAAAAGGCCTTAAAATGCATCTTAAGCCTGCAAAAAGGTTGAAAACTTTGGAGGCCCAAAAAAGGGGTTTACAGGAATCCTAGATCCCCTAAAGTCCAGAAAATGTTGGTGGCCTAAAAACTGTGTCAGGGAGCTCTGAATGTCCCAAAAACATTTGCAGCCTGAAAAGGGCATTAACCTGCATCCTAGACCACTGAAATTGCCAAAAATAATTTTAATATGAAAAATGCATCCTGCACCCCTGAAAGTTCAGAATATGTTAGCAGCCCAAAAAAGGCCTTAAAATGCATTTTAGGCCTGCAAAAATGTTGAAATCTTTGGAGGTCAAAAAAAGGGGTTTACAGGCATCCTAGATCCCCTAAAGTCCAGAAAATGTTGGTGGCCTAAAAACTGTGTCAGAGAGCTCTGAATATCCCAAAAACATTTGCAGCCTGAAAAGGGCATTAACCTGCATCCTAGACCACTGAAATTCCCAAAAATAATTTTGATATGAAAAATGCATCCTGCACCCCTGAAAGTTCAGAATATGTTAGCAGCCCAAAAAGGTCTTAAAATGCATCTTAGGCCTGCAAAAAAGGTTGAAAACTTTGGAGGTCAAAAAAAGGGGTTTACAGGCACCCTAGACCCCCTAAAGTCCAGAAAAGGGTGGTGGCGCAAAAACTGCGCCAGAGAGCTCTGAATGTCCCAAAATCATTTGCAGCCTGAAAGGGGCATTACCCTGCACCCTAGACCACTGAAATTCCCACAAATAATTTTGACACGAAAAAAGCATCCTACACCCCTGAAAGTTCAGAATATGTTAGCAGCCCAAAAAAGGCCTTAAAATGCCTCTTATGTCAGCAAAAATGTTGAACACTTTGGAGGTCAAAAAAAGGGGTTTACAGGCATCCTGGACCCCCTAGAGTCCAGAAAATGTTGGTGGCCCAAAAACTGTGCCAGAGAGCTCTGAATGTCCCAAAATCATTTGTAGCCTGAAAGGGGCATTAACCCACACCCTAGACGCCTGAAATTCCCAAAAAATAATTTTGACACGAAAAATGCATCCTACACCCCTGAAAGTTCAGAATATGTTAACAGCCCAAAGAAGGCCTTAAAATGCATCTTAGGCCTTCAAAAATGTTGAAAACTTTGGAGGCCCAAAAAAGGGGTTTACAGGCATCCTAGACTCCCTAAAGTCCAGAAAATGTTGGTGGCCTAGAAACTGTGTCAGGGAGCTCTGAATGTCCCAAAAACATTTGCAGCCTGAAAAGGGCATTAACCTGCATCCTAGACCACTGAAATTCCCAAAAATAATTTTGATATGAAAAATGCATCCTGCACCCCTGAAAGTTCAGAATATGTTAGCAGCCCAAAAAGGCCTTACAATGCATCTTGGGCCTGCAAAAAAGGTTGAAAACTTTGGAGGTCAAAAAAAGGGGTTTACAGGCATCCTAGACTCCCTAAAGTCCAGAAAATGGTGGTGGCGCAAAAACTGCACCAGAGAGCTCTGAATGCCCCAAAATCATGTGCAGCCTGAAAGGGGCATTACCCTGCACCCTAGACCACTGAAATTCCCACAAATAATTTTGACACGAAAAATGCATCCTACACCCCTGAAATTTCAGAATATGTTAGCAGCCCAAAAAGGCCTTAAAATGCATCTTGGGCCTGCAAAAAAGGTTGAAAACTTTGGAGGCCCAAAAAAGGGGTTTACAGGCATCCTAGACCCTCTAAAGTCCAGAAAATGTTGGTGGCCTAGAAACTGTGTCAGGGAGCTCTGAATGTCCCAAAAACATTTGCAGCCTGAAAAGGGCATTAACCTGCATCCTAGACCACTGAAATTCCCAAAAATAATTTTGATATGAAAAATGCATCCTGCACCCCTGAAAGTTCAGAATATGTTAGCAGCCCAAAAAGGCCTTAAAATGCATCTTGGGCCTGCAAAAAAGGTTGAAAACTTTGGAGGTCAAAAAAAGGGGTTTACAGGCATTCTAGACCCACTAAAGTCCAGAAAATGGTGGTGTGCAAAAACTGCGCCAGAGAGCTCTGAATGTCCCAAAATCATTTGCAGCCTGAAAGGGGCATGACCCTGCACCCTAGACCACTGAAATTCCCACAAAATATTTTGACACGAAAAATGCATCCTACACCCATGAAAGTTCAGAATATGTTAGCAGCCCAAAAAAGGCCTAAAATGCGTCTTATGTCAGCAAAAATGTTGAACACTTTGGATGCCTAAAAAAGGGGTTTATAGGCATCCTAGACCCCCTAAAGTCCAGAAAATGTTGGTGGCCAAAAATTGCGCCAGAGAGCTCTGAATGTCCCAGAAACATTTGCAGTCTGAAAAGGGCATTAACTTGCATCCTAGACCACTGAAATTCCCAAAAATTATTTTGACACGAAAAATGCATCCTACACCCCTGAAAGTTCAGAATATGTTAGCAGCCCAAAAACGGCCTTAAATTGCATTTTAGGCCTGCAAAAATGTTGAAAGCTTTGGAGGGCCAAAAAAGGGGTTCACAGGCATCCTAGACCCCCTAAAGTGCAGAAAATGGTGGTGGCGCAAAAACTGCGCCAGTGAGCTCTGAATGTCCCAAAATCATTTGCAGCCTGAAAGGGGCATTACCCTGCACCCTAGACCACTGAAATTCCCACAAATAATTTTGACACGAAAAATGCATCCTACACCCCTGAAAGTTCAGAATATGTTAGCAGCCCAAAAAAGGGCCTTAAAATGCATTTTAGGCCTGCAAAAATGTTGAAAACTTTGGAGGTCAAAAAAAAGGGTTTACAGGCATCCTGGACCCCCTAAAGTCCAGAAAATGTTGGTGGCCCAAAAACTGTGCCAGAGAGCTCTGAATGTCCCAAAATCATTTGTAGCCTGAAAGGGGCATTAACCCACACCCTAGATGCCTGAAATTCCCAAGAAAATAATTTTGACACAAAAAATGCATCCTACACCCCTGAAAGTTCAGAATATGTCAACAGCCCAAAAAGGCCTTAAAATGCATCTTAGGCCTGCAAAAATGTTGAAAACTTTGGAGGTCAAAAAAAGAGGGTTTACAGGTATCCTGGACCCCCTAAAGTCCAGAAAATGTTGGTGGCCCAAAGACTGCGCCAGAGAGCTCTGAATGTCCCAAGATCATTTGTAGCCTGAAAGGGGCATTAACCCACACCCTAGATGCCTGAAATTCCCAAAAAATAATTTTGACACGAAAAATGCATCCTACACCCCTGAAAGTTCAGAATATGTTAACAGCCCAAAGAAGGCCTTAAAATGCATCTTAGGCCTTCAAAAATGGTCAAAACTTTGGAGGCCCAAAAAAGGGGTTTACAGGCATCCTAGACCCCCTAAAGTCCAGAAAATGTTGGTGGCCTAAAAACTGTGTCAGAGAGCTCTGAATATCCCAAAAACATTTGCAGCCTGAAAAGGGCATTAACCTGCATCTTAGACCACTGAAATTCCCAAAAATAATTTTGACACGAAAAATGCATCCTACGCCCCTGAAAGTTCAGAATATGTTAGCAGCCCAAAAAAGGCCTTAAAATGCCTCTTATGTCAGCAAAAATGTTGAACACTTTGGAGGCCTAAAAAAGGGGTTTATAGGCATCCTAGACCCCCTAAAGTCCAGAAAATATTGGTGGCCAAAAATTGCGCAAGAGAGCTCTGAATATCCCAAAAACATTTGCAGCCTGAAAAGGGCATTAACCTGCATCCTAGACCACTGAAATTCCCAAAAATAATTTTGATATGAAAAATGCATCCTGCACCCCTGAAAGTTCAGAATATGTTAGCAGCCCCAAAAGGCCTTAAAATGCATCTTAGGCCTGCAAAAATGTTGAACACTTTGGTGGTCAAAAAAAGGGGTTTACAGGCATCCTAGACCCCCCTAAAGTCCAGAAAATGGTGGTGGCACAAAAACTGCGCCAGAGAGCTCTGAATGTCCTAAAATCATTTGCAGCCTGAAAGGGGCATTACCCTGCACCCTAGACCACTGAAATTCCCACAAATAATTTTGACACGAAAAATGCATCCTACACCCCTGAAAGTTCAGAATATGTTAGCAGCCCAAAACAGGCCTTAAAATGCATCTTAGGCCTGCAAAAATGTTGAAAACTTTGGAGGACAAAAAAAGGGGTTTACAGGCATCCTAGACCCCCTAAAGTCCAGAAAATGGTGGTGGCGCAAAAACTGCGCTAGAGAGCTCTGAATGTCCCAAAATCATTTGCAGCCTGAAAGGGGCATTAACCCACACCCTAGATGCCTGAAATTCCCAAAAAAATAATTTTGACACAAATAATGCATCCTACACCCCTGAAAGTTCAGAATATGTTAACAGCCCAAAGAAGGCCTTAAAATGCATCTTAGGCCTTCAAAAATGTTGAAAACTTCGGAGGCCCAAAAAAGGGGTTTACAGGCATCCTAGACCCTCTAAAGTCCAGAAAATGTTGGTGGCCTAAAAACTGTGTCAGGGAGCTCTGAATGTCCCAAAAACATTTGCAGCCTGAAAAGGGCATTAACCTGCATCCTAGACCACTGAAATTCCCAAAAATAATTTTGATATGAAAAATGCATCCTGCACCCCTGAAAGTTCAGAATATGTTGGCAGCCCAAAAAGGGCCTTAAAATGCATCTTCAGCCTGCAAAAATGTTGAAAACTTTGGAGGTCAAAATAAGGGGTTTACAGGCATCCTAGACCCACTAAAGTCCAGAAAATAGTGGTGGTGCAAAAACTGCGCCAGAGAGCTCTGAATGTCCCAAAATCATTTGCAGCCTGAAAGGGGCATTACCCTGCACCCTAGACCACTGAAATTCCCACAAAATATTTTGACACGAAAAATGCATCCTACACCCCTGAAAGTTCAGAATATGTTAGCAGCCCAAAAAAGGCCTAAAATGTGTCTTATGTCAGCAAAAATGTTGAACACTTTGGAGGCCTAAAAAAGGGGTTTATAGGCATCCTAGACCCCCTAAAGTCCAGAAAATGTTGGTGGCCAAAAATTGCGCCAGAGAGCTCTGAATGTCCCAGAAACATTTGCAGTCTGAAAAGGGCATTAACTTGCATCCTAGACCACTGAAATTCCCAAAAATTATTTTGACACGGAAAATGCATCCTACACCCCTGAAAGTTCAGAATATGTTAGCAGCCCAAAAACGGCCTTAAATTGCATTTTAGGCCTGCAAAAATGTTGAAAGCTTTGGAGGGCCAAAAAAGGGGTTTACAGGCATCCTAGACCCCCTAAAGTGCAGAAAATGGTGGTGGCGCAAAAACTGTGCCAGAGAGCTCTGAATGTCCAAAAATCATTTGCAGCCTCAAAGGGGCATTACCCTGCACCCTAGACCACTGAAATTCCCACAAATAATTTTGACACGAAAAATGCATCCTACACCCCTGAAAGTTCAGAATATGTTAGCAGCCCAAAAAAGGGCCTTAAAATGCATCTTAGGCCTTCAAAAATGTTGAAAACTTTGGAGGCCCAAAAAAGGGGTTTACAGGCATCCTAGACCCCCTAAAGTCCAGAAAATGTTGGTGGCCGAAAAACTGTGTCAGAGAGCTCTGAATATCCCAAAAACATTTGCAGCCTGAAAAGGGCATTAACCTGCATCTTAGACCACTGAAATTCCCAAAAATAATTTTGACACGAAAAATGCATCCTACACCCCTGAAAGTTCAGAATATGTTAGCAGCCCAAAAAAGGCCTTAAAATGCATTTTAAGCCTGCAAAAATGTTGAAATCTTTGGAGGTCAAAAAAAGAGGTTTACAGGCATCCTAGATCCCCTAAAGTCCAGAAAATGTTGGTGGCCGAAAAACTGTGTCAGAGAGCTCTGAATATCCCAAAAACATTTGCAGCCTGAAAGGGGCATTACCCTGCACCCTAGACCACTGAAATTCCCAAAAATAATTTTGATATGAAAAATGCATCCTGCACCCCTGAAAGTTCAGAATATGTTAGCAGCCCAAAAAGGCCTTAAAATGCATCTTGGGCCTGCAAAAAAGGTTGAAAACTTTGGAGGTCAAAAAAAGGGGTTTACAGGCATCCTAGACTCCCTAAAGTCCAGAAAATGGTGGTGGCGCAAAAACTGCGCCAGAGAGCTCTGAATGCCCCAAAATCATTTGCAGCCTGAAAGGGGCATTACCCTGCACCCTAGACCACTGAAATTCCCACAAATAATTTTGACACGAAAAATGCATCCTACACCCCTGAAATTTCAGAATATGTTAGCAGCCCAAAAAGGCCTTAAAATGCATCTTGGGCCTGCAAAAAAGGTTGAAAACTTTGGAGGTCAAAAAAAGGGGTTTACAGGCATTCTAGACCCACTAAAGTCCAGAAAATGGTGGTGGTGCAAAAATTGCGCCAGAGAGCTCTGAATGTCCCAAAATCATTTGCAGCCTGAAAGGGGCATGACCCTGCACCCTAGACCACTGAAATTCCCACAAAATATTTTGACACGAAAAATGCATCCTACACCCCTGAAAGTTCAGAATATGTTAGCAGCCCAAAAAAGGCCTAAAATGCGTCTTATGTCAGCAAAAATGTTGAACACTTTGGAGGCCTAAAAAAGGGGTTTATAGGCATCCTAGACCCCCTAAAGTCCAGAAAATGTTGGTGGCCAAAAATTGCGCCAGAGAGCTCTGAATGTCCCAGAAACATTTGCAGTCTGAAAAGGGCATTAACTTGCATCCTAGACCACTGAAATTCCCAAAAATTATTTTGACACGAAAAATGCATCCTACACCCCTGAAAGTTCAGAATATGTTAGCAGCCCAAAAACGGCCTTAAATTGCATTTTAGGCCTGCAAAAATGTTGAAAGCTTCGGAGGGCCAAAAAAGGGGTTTACAGGCATCCTAGACCCCCTAAAGTGCAGAAAATGGTGGTGGCGCAAAAAGTGCGCCAGTGTGCTCTGAATGTCCCAAAATCATTTGCAGCCTGAAAGGGGCATTACCCTGCACCCTAGACCACTGAAATTCCCACACATAATTTTGACACGAAAAATGCATCCTACACCCCTGAAAGTTCAGAATATGTTAGCAGCCCAAAAAAGGGCCTTAAAATGCATTTTAGGCCTGCAAAAATGTTGAAAACTTTGGAGGTCAAAAAAAAGGGTTTACAGGTATCCTGGACCCCCTAACGTCCAGAAAATGTTGGTGGCCCAAAAACTGTGCCAGAGAGCTCTGAATGTCCCAAAATCATTTGTAGCCTGAAAGGGGCATTAACCCACACCCTAGATGCCTGAAATTCCCAAAAAAATAATTTTGACACAAAAAATGCATCCTACACCCCTGAAAGTTCAGAATATGTCAACAGCCCAAAAAGGCCTTAAAATGCATCTTAGGCCTGCAAAAATGTTGAAAACTTTGGAGGTAAAAAAAAAGGGTTTACAGGTATCCTGGACCCCCTAAAGTCCAGAAAATGTTGGTGGCGCAAAGACTGCGCCAGAGAGCTCTGAATGTCCCAAAATCATTTGTAGCCTGAAAGGGGCATTAACCCACACCCTAGATGCCTGAAATTCCCAAAAAATAATTTTGACACGAAAAATGCATCCTACACCCCTGAAAGTTCAGAATATGTTAACAGCCCAAAGAAGGCCTTAAAATGCATCTTAGGCCTTCAAAAATGTTGAAAACTTTGGAGGCCCAAAAAAGGGGTTTACAGGCATCCTAGACCCCCTAAAGTCCAGAAAATGTTGGTGGCCTAAAAACTGTGTCAGAGAGCTCTGAATATCCCAAAAACATTTGCAGCCTGAAAAGGGCATTAACCTGCATCTTAGACCACTGAAATTCCCAAAAATAATTTTGACACGAAAAATGCATCCTACACCCCTGAAAGTTCAGAATATGTTAGCAGCCCAAAAAAGGCCTTAAAATGCATTTTAAGCCTGCAAAAATGTTGAAATCTTTGGAGGTCAAAAAAAGAGGTTTACAGGCATCCTAGATCCCCTGAAGTCCAGAAAATGTTGGTGGCCTAAAAACTGTGTCAGGGAGCTCTGAATGTCCCCAGATCATTTGCAGCCTGAAAGGGGCATTACCCGGCACCCTAGACCATTGAAATTCCCAGAAATAATTTTGACACGAAAAATGCATCCTACACCCCTGAAAGTTCAGAATATGTTAGCAGCCGAAAAAAGGCCTTAAAATGCAGCTTAGGCCTGCAGAAATGTTGAAAACTTTGGAGGTCAAAAAAAGGGGTTTACAGGCATCCTAGACCCCTTAAATTCCAGAAAATGTTGGTGGCCTAGAAACTGTGCCAGAGAGCTCTGAATATCCCAAAATCATTTGCAACCTGAAAAGGGCATTAACCTGCATCCTAGACCACTGAAATTCCCAAAAATAATTTTTATATGAAAAATGCATCCTGCACCCCTGAAAGTTCAGAATATGTTAGCAGCCCAAAAAGGCCTTAAAATGCATCTTAGGCCTGCAAAAATGTTGAAAACTTTGGAGGTAAAAAAAAAGGGTTTACAGGTATCCTGGACCCCCTAAAGTCCAGAAAATGTTGGTGGCGCAAAGACTGCGCCAGAGAGCTCTGAATGTCCCAAAATCATTTGTAGCCTGAAAGGGGCATTAACCCACACCCTAGATGCCTGAAATTCCCAAAAAATAATTTTGACACGAAAAATGCATCCTACACCCCTGAAAGTTCAGAATATGTTAACAGCCCAAAGAAGGCCTTAAAATGCATCTTAGGCCTTCAAAAATGTTGAAAACTTTGGAGGCCCAAAAAAGGGGTTTACAGGCATCCTAGACCCCCTAAAGTCCAGAAAATGTTGGTGGCCTAAAAACTGTGTCAGAGAGCTCTGAATATCCCAAAAACATTTGCAGCCTGAAAAGGGCATTAACCTGCATCTTAGACCACTGAAATTCCCAAAAATAATTTTGACACGAAAACTGCATCCTACACCCCTGAAAGTTCAGAATATGTTAGCAGCCCAAAAAAGGCCTTAAAATGCATTTTAAGCCTGCAAAAATGTTGAAATCTTTGGAGGTCAAAAAAAGAGGTTTACAGGCATCCTAGATCCCCTGACGTCCAGAAAATGTTGGTGGCCTAAAAACTGTGTCAGGGAGCTCTGAATGTCCCCAGATCATTTGCAGCCTGAAAGGGGCATTACCCGGCACCCTAGACCATTGAAATTCCCAGAAATAATTTTGACACGAAAAATGCATCCTACACCCCTGAAAGTTCAGAATATGTTAGCAGCCGAAAAAAGGCCTTAAAATGCAGCTTAGGCCTGCAAAAATGTTGAAAACTTTGGAGGTCAAAAAAAGGTTTTTACAGGCATCCTAGACCCCTTAAATTCCAGAAAATGTTGGTGGCCTAGAAACTGTGCCAGAGAGCTCTGAATATCCCAAAATCATTTGTAGCCTGAAAAGGGCATTAACCTGCATCCTAGATGATTGAAATTACCAAAAAATAATTTTGACACGAAAAATGCATCCTACACCCCTGAAAGTTCAGAATATGTTAGCAGCCGAAAAAAGGCCTTAAAATGCATCTTAGGCCTGCAAAAATGTTGAAAACTTTGGAGGTCAAAAAAAGGGGTTTACAGGCATCCTAGACCCCTTAAAGTGCAGAAAATGTTGGTGGCCCAAAAACTGTGCCAGAGAGCTCTGAATGTCCCAAAATCATTTGCAACCTGAAAAGGGCATTAACCTGCATCCTAGACCACTGAAATTCCCAAAAATAATTTTTATATGAAAAATGCATCCTGCACCCCTGAAAGTTCAGAATATGTTAGCAGCCCAAAAAGGCCTTAAAATGCATCTTGGGCCTGCAAAAAAGGTTGAAAACTTTGGAGGTCAAAAAAAGGGGTTTACAGGCATCCTAGACCCCTTAAAGTGCAGAAAATGGTGGTGGTGCAAAAACTGCGCCAGAGAGCTCTGAATGTCCCAAAATCATTTGCAGCCTGAAAGGGGCATTAACCTGCACCCTAGACCACTGAAATTCCCACAAAATATTTTGACACGAAAAATGCATCCTACACCCCTGAAAGTTCAGAATATGTTAGCAGCCCAAAAAAGGCCTAAAATGCGTCTTATGTCAGCAAAAATGTTGAACACTTTGGAGGCCTAAAAAAGGGGTTTATAGGCATCCTAGACCCCCTAAAGTCCGGAAAATGTTGGTGGCCAAAAATTGCGCCAGAGAGCTCTGAATGTCCCAGAAACATTTGCAGTCTGAAAAGGGCATTAACTTGCACCCTAGACCACTGAAATTCCCAAAAATTGTTTTGACACGGAAAATGCATCCTACACCCCTGAAAGTTCAGAATATGTTAGCAGCCCAAAAACAGCCTTAAATTGCATTTTAGGCTTGCAAAAATGTTGAAAGCTTTGGAGGGCCAAAAAAGGGGTTTACAGGCATCCTAGACCCCCTAAAGTGCAGAAAGTGGTGGTGGCGCAAAAACTGCGCCAGAGAGCTCTGAATGTCCCAAAATCATTTGCAGCCTGAAAGGGGCATTACCCTGCACCCTAGATCACTGAAATTCCCACAAATAATTTTGACACGAAAAATGCATCCGACACCCCTGAAAGTTCAGAATATGTTAGCAGCCCAAAAAAGGGCCTTAAAATGCATTTTAGGCCTGCAAAAATGTTGAAAACTTTGGAGGTCAAAAAAAAGGGTTTACAGGTATCCTGGACCCCCTAAAGTCCAGAAAATGTTGGTGGCCCAAAAACTGTGCCAGAGAGCTCTGAATGTCCCAAAATCATTTGTAGCCTGAAAGGGGCATTAACCCACACCCTAGACGCCTGAAATTCCCAAAAAATAATTTTGACACGAAAAATGCATCCTACACCCCTGAAAGTTCAGAATATGTTAACAGCCCAAAGAAGGCCTTAAAATGCATCTTAGGCCTTCAAAAATGTTGAAAACTTTGGAGGCCCAAAAAAGGGGTTTACAGGCATCCTAGACCCCCTAAAGTCCAGAAAATGTTGGTGGCCTAAAATCTGTGTCAGAGAGCTCTGAATATCCCAAAAACATTTGCAGCCTGAAAAGGGCATTAACCTGCATCTTAGACCACTGAAATTCCCAAAAATAATTTTGACACGAAAAATGCATCCTACACCCCTGAAAGTTCAGAATATGTTAGCAGCCCAAAAAAGGCCTTAAAATGCATTTTAAGCCTGCAAAAATGTTGAAATCTTTGGAGGTCAAAAAAAGAGGTTTACAGGCATCCTAGATCCCCTAAAGTCCAGAAAATGTTGGTGGCCTAAAAACTGTGTCAGGGAGCTCTGAATGTCCCAAAAACATTTGCAGCCTGAAAAGGGCATTAACCTGCATCCTAGACCACTGAAATTCCCAAAAATACTTTTGACATGAAAAATGCATCCTGTACCCCTGAAAGTTCAGAATATGTTAGCAACCCAAAAAGGCCTTAAAATGCATCTTAGGCCTGCAAAAATGTTGAAAACTTTGGAGGTCAAAAAAAGGGGTTTACAGGCATCCTAGACCCCCTTAAGTCCAGAAAATGGTGGTGGCGCAAAAACTGCGCCAGAGAGCTCTGAATGTCCCCAGATCATTTGCAGCCTGAAAGGGGCATTACCCGGCACCCTAGACCATTGAAATTCCCAGAAATAATTTTGACACGAAAAATGCATCCTACACCCCTGAAAGTTCAGAATATGTTAGCAGCCGAAAAAAGGCCTTAAAATGCATCTTAGGCCTGCAAAAATGTTGAAAACTTTGGAGGTCAAAAAAGGCTTTACAGGCATCCTAGATCCCCTAAAGTCCAGAAAATGTTGGTGGCCCAAAAACTGTGCCAGAGAGCTCTAAATGTCCCAAAATCATTTGTAGCCTGAAAGGGGCATTAACCCACACCCTAGATGCCTGAAATTCCCAAAAAAATAATTTTGACACAAAAAATGCATCCTACACCCCTGAAAGTTCAGAATATGTTAACAGCCCAAAGAAGGCCTTAAAATGCATCTTAGGCCTTCAAAAATGTTGAACACTTTGGAGGCCTAAAAAAGGGGTTTATAGGCATCCTAGACCCCCTAAAGTCCAGAAAATATTGGTGGCCAAAAATTGCGCCAGAGAGCTCTGAATATCCCAAAAACATTTGCAGCCTGAAAAGGGCATTAACCTGCATCCTAGACCACTGAAATTCCAAAAAATAATTTTGATATGAAAAATGCATCCTGCACCCCTGAAAGTTCAGAATATGTTAGCAGCCCCAAAAGGCCTTAAAATGCATCTTAGGCCTGCAAAAATGTTGAACACTTTGGTGGTCAAAAAAAGGGGTTTACAGGCATCCTAGACCCCCCTAAAGTCCAGAAAATGGTGGTGGCACAAAAACTGCGCCAGAGAGCTCTGAATGTCCCAAAATCATTTGCAGCCTGAAAGGGGCATTACCCTGCACCCTAGACCACTGAAATTCCCACAAATAATTTTGACACGAAAAATGCATCCTACACCCCTGAAAGTTCAGAATATGTTAGCAGCCCAAAACAGGCCTTAAAATGCATCTTAGGCCTGCAAAAATGTTGAAAACTTTGGAGGACAAAAAAAGGGGTTTACAGGCATCCTGGACCCCCTAAAGTCCAGAAAATGTTGGTGGCCAAAAATTGTGCCAGAGAGCTCTGAATGTCCCAGAAACATTTGCAGCCTGAAAGGAGCATTAACCCGCATCCTAGACCACTGAAATTCCCAAAAATAATTTTGATATGAAAAATGCATCCTGCACCCCCGAAAGTTCAGAATATGTCAGCAGCCCAAAAAAGGCCTTAAAATGCATCTTAAGCCTGCAAAAAGGTTGAAAACTTTGGAGGCCCAAAAAAGGGGTTTACAGGAATCCTAGATCCCCTAAAGTCCAGAAAATGTTGGTGGCCTAAAAACTGTGTCAGGGAGCTCTGAATGTCCCAAAAACATTTGCAGACGGAAAAGGGCATTAACCTGCATCCTAGACCACTGAAATTGCCAAAAATAATTTTAATATGAAAAATGCATCCTGCACCCCTGAAAGTTCAGAATATGTTAGCAGCCCAAAAAAGGCCTTAAAATGCATTTTAGGCCTGCAAAAATGTTGAAATCTTTGGAGGTAAAAAAAAGGGGTTTACAGGCATCCTAGATCCCCTAAAGTCCAGAAAATGTTGGTGGCCTAAAAACTGTGTCAGAGAGCTCTGAATATCCCAAAAACATTTGCAGCCTGAAAAGGGCATTAACCTGCATCCTAGACCACTGAAATTCCCAAAAATAATTTTGATATGAAAAATGCATCCTGCACCCCTGAAAGTTCAGAATATGTTAGCAGCCCAAAAAGGCCTTAAAATGCATCTTAGGCCTGCAAAAAAGGTTGAAAACTTTGGAGGTCAAAAAAAGGGGTTTACAGGCATCCTAGACTCCCTAAAGTCCAGAAAATGGTGGTGGCGCAAAAACTGCGCCAGAGAGCTCTGAATGCCCCAAAATCATTTGCAGCCTGAAAGGGGCATTACCCTGCACCCTAGACCACTGAAATTCCCACAAATAATTTTGACACGAAAAATGCATCCTACACCCCTGAAATTTCAGAATATGTTAGCAGCCCAAAAAGGCCTTAAAATGCATCTTGGGCCTGCAAAAAAGGTTGAAAACTTTGGAGGCCCAAAAAAGGGGTTTACAGGCATCCTAGACCCTCTAAAGTCCAGAAAATGTTGGTGGCCTAGAAACTGTGTCAGGGAGCTCTGAATGTCCCAAAAACATTTGCAGCCTGAAAAGGGCATTAACCTGCATCCTAGACCACTGAAATTCCCAAAAATAATTTTGATATGAAAAATGCATCCTGCACCCCTGAAAGTTCAGAATATGTTAGCAGCCCAAAAAGGCCTTAAAATGCATCTTGGGCCTGCAAAAAAGGTTGAAAACTTTGGAGGTCAAAAAAAGGGGTTTACAGGCATTCTAGACCCACTAAAGTCCAGAAAATGGTGGTGTGCAAAAACTGCGCCAGAGAGCTCTGAATGTCCCAAAATCATTTGCAGCCTGAAAGGGGCATGACCCTGCACCCTAGACCACTGAAATTCCCACAAAATATTTTGACACGAAAAATGCATCCTACACCCATGAAAGTTCAGAATATGTTAGCAGCCCAAAAAAGGCCTAAAATGCGTCTTATGTCAGCAAAAATGTTGAACACTTTGGATGCCTAAAAAAGGGGTTTATAGGCATCCTAGACCCCCTAAAGTCCAGAAAATGTTGGTGGCCAAAAATTGCGCCAGAGAGCTCTGAATGTCCCAGAAACATTTGCAGTCTGAAAAGGGCATTAACTTGCATCCTAGACCACTGAAATTCCCAAAAATTATTTTGACACGAAAAATGCATCCTACACCCCTGAAAGTTCAGAATATGTTAGCAGCCCAAAAACGGCCTTAAATTGCATTTTAGGCCTGCAAAAATGTTGAAAGCTTTGGAGGGCCAAAAAAGGGGTTCACAGGCATCCTAGACCCCCTAAAGTGCAGAAAATGGTGGTGGCGCAAAAACTGCGCCAGTGAGCTCTGAATGTCCCAAAATCATTTGCAGCCTGAAAGGGGCATTACCCTGCACCCTAGACCACTGAAATTCCCACAAATAATTTTGACACGAAAAATGCATCCTACACCCCTGAAAGTTCAGAATATGTTAGCAGCCCAAAAAAGGGCCTTAAAATGCATTTTAGGCCTGCAAAAATGTTGAAAACTTTGGAGGTCAAAAAAAAGGGTTTACAGGCATCCTGGACCCCCTAAAGTCCAGAAAATGTTGGTGGCCCAAAAACTGTGCCAGAGAGCTCTGAATGTCCCAAAATCATTTGTAGCCTGAAAGGGGCATTAACCCACACCCTAGATGCCTGAAATTCCCAAGAAAATAATTTTGACACAAAAAATGCATCCTACACCCCTGAAAGTTCAGAATATGTCAACAGCCCAAAAAGGCCTTAAAATGCATCTTAGGCCTGCAAAAATGTTGAAAACTTTGGAGGTCAAAAAAAGAGGGTTTACAGGTATCCTGGACCCCCTAAAGTCCAGAAAATGTTGGTGGCCCAAAGACTGCGCCAGAGAGCTCTGAATGTCCCAAGATCATTTGTAGCCTGAAAGGGGCATTAACCCACACCCTAGATGCCTGAAATTCCCAAAAAATAATTTTGACACGAAAAATGCATCCTACACCCCTGAAAGTTCAGAATATGTTAACAGCCCAAAGAAGGCCTTAAAATGCATCTTAGGCCTTCAAAAATGTTGAAAACTTTGGAGGCCCAAAAAAGGGGTTTACAGGCATCCTAGACCCCCTAAAGTCCAGAAAATGTTGGTGGCCTAAAAACTGTGTCAGAGAGCTCTGAATATCCCAAAAACATTTGCAGCCTGAAAAGGGCATTAACCTGCATCTTAGACCACTGAAATTCCCAAAAATAATTTTGACACGAAAAATGCATCCTACGCCCCTGAAAGTTCAGAATATGTTAGCAGCCCAAAAAAGGCCTTAAAATGCCTCTTATGTCAGCAAAAATGTTGAACACTTTGGAGGCCTAAAAAAGGGGTTTATAGGCATCCTAGACCCCCTAAAGTCCAGAAAATATTGGTGGCCAAAAATTGCGCAAGAGAGCTCTGAATATCCCAAAAACATTTGCAGCCTGAAAAGGGCATTAACCTGCATCCTAGACCACTGAAATTCCCAAAAATAATTTTGATATGAAAAATGCATCCTGCACCCCTGAAAGTTCAGAATATGTTAGCAGCCCCAAAAGGCCTTAAAATGCATCTTAGGCCTGCAAAAATGTTGAACACTTTGGTGGTCAAAAAAAGGGGTTTACAGGCATCCTAGACCCCCCTAAAGTCCAGAAAATGGTGGTGGCACAAAAACTGCGCCAGAGAGCTCTGAATGTCCTAAAATCATTTGCAGCCTGAAAGGGGCATTACCCTGCACCCTAGACCACTGAAATTCCCACAAATAATTTTGACACGAAAAATGCATCCTACACCCCTGAAAGTTCAGAATATGTTAGCAGCCCAAAACAGGCCTTAAAATGCATCTTAGGCCTGCAAAAATGTTGAAAACTTTGGAGGACAAAAAAAGGGGTTTACAGGCATCCTAGACCCCCTAAAGTCCAGAAAATGGTGGTGGCGCAAAAACTGCGCTAGAGAGCTCTGAATGTCCCAAAATCATTTGCAGCCTGAAAGGGGCATTAACCCACACCCTAGATGCCTGAAATTCCCCAAAAAATAATTTTGACACAAATAATGCATCCTACACCCCTGAAAGTTCAGAATATGTTAACAGCCCAAAGAAGGCCTTAAAATGCATCTTAGGCCTTCAAAAATGTTGAAAACTTCGGAGGCCCAAAAAAGGGGTTTACAGGCATCCTAGACCCTCTAAAGTCCAGAAAATGTTGGTGGCCTAAAAACTGTGTCAGGGAGCTCTGAATGTCCCAAAAACATTTGCAGCCTGAAAAGGGCATTAACCTGCATCCTAGACCACTGAAATTCCCAAAAATAATTTTGATATGAAAAATGCATCCTGCACCCCTGAAAGTTCAGAATATGTTAGCAGCCCAAAAAGGGCCTTAAAATGCATCTTCAGCCTGCAAAAATGTTGAAAACTTTGGAGGTCAAAATAAGGGGTTTACAGGCATCCTAGACCCACTAAAGTCCAGAAAATAGTGGTGGTGCAAAAACTGCGCCAGAGAGCTCTGAATGTCCCAAAATCATTTGCAGCCTGAAAGGGGCATTACCCTGCACCCTAGACCACTGAAATTCCCACAAAATATTTTGACACGAAAAATGCATCCTACACCCCTGAAAGTTCAGAATATGTTAGCAGCCCAAAAAAGGCCTAAAATGCGTCTTATGTCAGCAAAAATGTTGAACACTTTGGAGGCCTAAAAAAGGGGTTTATAGGCATCCTAGACCCCCTAAAGTCCAGAAAATGTTGGTGGCCAAAAATTGCGCCAGAGAGCTCTGAATGTCCCAGAAACATTTGCAGTCTGAAAAGGGCATTAACTTGCATCCTAGACCACTGAAATTCCCAAAAATTATTTTGACACGGAAAATGCATCCTACACCCCTGAAAGTTCAGAATATGTTAGCAGCCCAAAAACGGCCTTAAATTGCATTTTAGGCCTGCAAAAATGTTGAAAGCTTTGGAGGGCCAAAAAAGGGGTTTACAGGCATCCTAGACCCCCTAAAGTGCAGAAAATGGTGGTGGCGCAAAAACTGTGCCAGAGAGCTCTGAATGTCCAAAAATCATTTGCAGCCTCAAAGGGGCATTACCCTGCACCCTAGACCACTGAAATTCCCACAAATAATTTTGACACGAAAAATGCATCCTACACCCCTGAAAGTTCAGAATATGTTAGCAGCCCAAAAAAGGGCCTTAAAATGCATCTTAGGCCTTCAAAAATGTTGAAAACTTTGGAGGCCCAAAAAAGGGGTTTACAGGCATCCTAGACCCCCTAAAGTCCAGAAAATGTTGGTGGCCGAAAAACTGTGTCAGAGAGCTCTGAATATCCCAAAAACATTTGCAGCCTGAAAAGGGCATTAACCTGCATCTTAGACCACTGAAATTCCCAAAAATAATTTTGACACGAAAAATGCATCCTACACCCCTGAAAGTTCAGAATATGTTAGCAGCCCAAAAAAGGCCTTAAAATGCATTTTAAGCCTGCAAAAATGTTGAAATCTTTGGAGGTCAAAAAAAGAGGTTTACAGGCATCCTAGATCCCCTAAAGTCCAGAAAATGTTGGTGGCCTAAAAACTGTGTCAGGGAGCTCTGAATGTCCCAAAAACATTTGCAGCCTGAAAGGGGCATTACCCTGCACCCTAGACCACTGAAATTCCCAAAAATAATTTTGATATGAAAAATGCATCCTGCACCCCTGAAAGTTCAGAATATGTTAGCAGCCCAAAAAGGCCTTAAAATGCATCTTGGGCCTGCAAAAAAGGTTGAAAACTTTGGAGGTCAAAAAAAGGGGTTTACAGGCATCCTAGACTCCCTAAAGTCCAGAAAATGGTGGTGGCGCAAAAACTGCGCCAGAGAGCTCTGAATGCCCCAAAATCATTTGCAGCCTGAAAGGGGCATTACCCTGCACCCTAGACCACTGAAATTCCCACAAATAATTTTGACACGAAAAATGCATCCTACACCCCTGAAATTTCAGAATATGTTAGCAGCCCAAAAAGGCCTTAAAATGCATCTTGGGCCTGCAAAAAAGGTTGAAAACTTTGGAGGTCAAAAAAAGGGGTTTACAGGCATTCTAGACCCACTAAAGTCCAGAAAATGGTGGTGGTGCAAAAATTGCGCCAGAGAGCTCTGAATGTCCCAAAATCATTTGCAGCCTGAAAGGGGCATGACCCTGCACCCTAGACCACTGAAATTCCCACAAAATATTTTGACACGAAAAATGCATCCTACACCCCTGAAAGTTCAGAATATGTTAGCAGCCCAAAAAAGGCCTTAAAATGCATTTTAAGCCTGCAAAAATGTTGAAATCTTTGGAGGTCAAAAAAAGAGGTTTACAGGCATCCTAGATCCCCTAAAGTCCAGAAAATGTTGGTGGCCTAAAAACTGTGTCAGGGAGCTCTGAATGTCCCAAAAACATTTGCAGCCTGAAAGGGGCATTACCCTGCACCCTAGACCACTGAAATTCCCAAAAATAATTTTGATATGAAAAATGCATCCTGCACCCCTGAAAGTTCAGAATATGTTAGCAGCCCAAAAAGGCCTTAAAATGCATCTTGGGCCTGCAAAAAAGGTTGAAAACTTTGGAGGTCAAAAAAAGGGGTTTACAGGCATCCTAGACTCCCTAAAGTCCAGAAAATGGTGGTGGCGCAAAAATTGCGCCAGAGAGCTCTGAATGTCCCAAAATCATTTGCAGCCTGAAAGGGGCATGACCCTGCACCCTAGACCACTGAAATTCCCACAAAATATTTTGACACGAAAAATGCATCCTACACCCCTGAAAGTTCAGAATATGTTAGCAGCCCAAAAAAGGCCTAAAATGCCTCTTATGTCAGCAAAAATGTTGAACACTTTGGAGGCCTAAAAAAGGGGTTTATAGGCATCCTAGACCCCCTAAAGTCCAGAAAATGTTGGTGGCCAAAAATTGCGCCAGAGAGCTCTGAATGTCCCAGAAACATTTGCAGTCTGAAAAGGGCATTAACTTGCATCCTAGACCACTGAAATTCCCAAAAATTATTTTGACACGAAAAATGCATCCTACACCCCTGAAAGTTCAGAATATGTTAGCAGCCCAAAAACGGCCTTAAATTGCATTTTAGGCCTGCAAAAATGTTGAAAGCTTCGGAGGGCCAAAAAAGGGGTTTACAGGCATCCTAGACCCCCTAAAGTGCAGAAAATGGTGGTGGCGCAAAAAGTGCGCCAGTGTGCTCTGAATGTCCCAAAATCATTTGCAGCCTGAAAGGGGCATTACCCTGCACCCTAGACCACTGAAATTCCCACACATAATTTTGACACGAAAAATGCATCCTACACCCCTGAAAGTTCAGAATATGTTAGCAGCCCAAAAAAGGGCCTTAAAATGCATTTTAGGCCTGCAAAAATGTTGAAAACTTTGGAGGTAAAAAAAAAGGGTTTACAGGTATCCTGGACCCCCTAACGTCCAGAAAATGTTGGTGGCCCAAAAACTGTGCCAGAGAGCTCTGAATGTCCCAAAATCATTTGTAGCCTGAAAGGGGCATTAACCCACACCCTAGATGCCTGAAATTCCCAAAAAAATAATTTTGACACAAAAAATGCATCCTACACCCCTGAAAGTTCAGAATATGTCAACAGCCCAAAAAGGCCTTAAAATGCATCTTAGGCCTGCAAAAATGTTGAAAACTTTGGAGGTAAAAAAAAAGGGTTTACAGGTATCCTGGACCCCCTAAAGTCCAGAAAATGTTGGTGGCGCAAAGACTGCGCCAGAGAGCTCTGAATGTCCCAAAATCATTTGTAGCCTGAAAGGGGCATTAACCCACACCCTAGATGCCTGAAATTCCCAAAAAATAATTTTGACACGAAAAATGCATCCTACACCCCTGAAAGTTCAGAATATGTTAACAGCCCAAAGAAGGCCTTAAAATGCATCTTAGGCCTTCAAAAATGTTGAAAACTTTGGAGGCCCAAAAAAGGGGTTTACAGGCATCCTAGACCCCCTAAAGTCCAGAAAATGTTGGTGGCCTAAAAACTGTGTCAGAGAGCTCTGAATATCCCAAAAACATTTGCAGCCTGAAAAGGGCATTAACCTGCATCTTAGACCACTGAAATTCCCAAAAATAATTTTGACACGAAAAATGCATCCTACACCCCTGAAAGTTCAGAATATGTTAGCAGCCCAAAAAAGGCCTTAAAATGCATTTTAAGCCTGCAAAAATGTTGAAATCTTTGGAGGTCAAAAAAAGAGGTTTACAGGCATCCTAGATCCCCTGAAGTCCAGAAAATGTTGGTGGCCTAAAAACTGTGTCAGGGAGCTCTGAATGTCCCCAGATCATTTGCAGCCTGAAAGGGGCATTACCCGGCACCCTAGACCATTGAAATTCCCAGAAATAATTTTGACACGAAAAATGCATCCTACACCCCTGAAAGTTCAGAATATGTTAGCAGCCGAAAAAAGGCCTTAAAATGCAGCTTAGGCCTGCAGAAATGTTGAAAACTTTGGAGGTCAAAAAAAGGGGTTTACAGGCATCCTAGACCCCTTAAATTCCAGAAAATGTTGGTGGCCTAGAAACTGTGCCAGAGAGCTCTGAATATCCCAAAATCATTTGCAACCTGAAAAGGGCATTAACCTGCATCCTAGACCACTGAAATTCCCAAAAATAATTTTTATATGAAAAATGCATCCTGCACCCCTGAAAGTTCAGAATATGTTAGCAGCCCAAAAAGGCCTTAAAATGCATCTTAGGCCTGCAAAAATGTTGAAAACTTTGGAGGTAAAAAAAAAGGGTTTACAGGTATCCTGGACCCCCTAAAGTCCAGAAAATGTTGGTGGCGCAAAGACTGCGCCAGAGAGCTCTGAATGTCCCAAAATCATTTGTAGCCTGAAAGGGGCATTAACCCACACCCTAGATGCCTGAAATTCCCAAAAAATAATTTTGACACGAAAAATGCATCCTACACCCCTGAAAGTTCAGAATATGTTAACAGCCCAAAGAAGGCCTTAAAATGCATCTTAGGCCTTCAAAAATGTTGAAAACTTTGGAGGCCCAAAAAAGGGGTTTACAGGCATCCTAGACCCCCTAAAGTCCAGAAAATGTTGGTGGCCTAAAAACTGTGTCAGAGAGCTCTGAATATCCCAAAAACATTTGCAGCCTGAAAAGGGCATTAACCTGCATCTTAGACCACTGAAATTCCCAAAAATAATTTTGACACGAAAAATGCATCCTACACCCCTGAAAGTTCAGAATATGTTAGCAGCCCAAAAAAGGCCTTAAAATGCATTTTAAGCCTGCAAAAATGTTGAAATCTTTGGAGGTCAAAAAAAGAGGTTTACAGGCATCCTAGATCCCCTGAAGTCCAGAAAATGTTGGTGGCCTAAAAACTGTGTCAGGGAGCTCTGAATGTCCCCAGATCATTTGCAGCCTGAAAGGGGCATTACCCGGCACCCTAGACCATTGAAATTCCCAGAAATAATTTTGACACGAAAAATGCATCCTACACCCCTGAAAGTTCAGAATATGTTAGCAGCCGAAAAAAGGCCTTAAAATGCAGCTTAGGCCTGCAAAAATGTTGAAAACTTTGGAGGTCAAAAAAAGGTTTTTACAGGCATCCTAGACCCCTTAAATTCCAGAAAATGTTGGTGGCCTAGAAACTGTGCCAGAGAGCTCTGAATATCCCAAAATCATTTGTAGCCTGAAAAGGGCATTAACCTGCATCCTAGATGATTGAAATTACCCAAAAATAATTTTGACACGAAAAATGCATCCTACACCCCTGAAAGTTCAGAATATGTTAGCAGCCGAAAAAAGGCCTTAAAATGCATCTTAGGCCTGCAAAAATGTTGAAAACTTTGGAGGTCAAAAAAAGGGGTTTACAGGCATCCTAGACCCCTTAAAGTGCAGAAAATGTTGGTGGCCCAAAAACTGTGCCAGAGAGCTCTGAATGTCCCAAAATCATTTGCAACCTGAAAAGGGCATTAACCTGCATCCTAGACCACTGAAATTCCCAAAAATAATTTTTATATGAAAAATGCATCCTGCACCCCTGAAAATTCAGAATATGTTAGCAGCCCAAAAAGGCCTTAAAATGCATCTTGGGCCTGCAAAAAAGGTTGAAAACTTTGGAGGTCAAAAAAAGGGGTTTACAGGCATCCTAGACCCCTTAAAGTGCAGAAAATGGTGGTGGTGCAAAAACTGCGCCAGAGAGCTCTGAATGTCCCAAAATCATTTGCAGCCTGAAAGGGGCATTAACCTGCACCCTAGACCACTGAAATTCCCACAAAATATTTTGACACGAAAAATGCATCCTACACCCCTGAAAGTTCAGAATATGTTAGCAGCCCAAAAAAGGCCTAAAATGCGTCTTATGTCAGCAAAAATGTTGAACACTTTGGAGGCCTAAAAAAGGGGTTTATAGGCATCCTAGACCCCCTAAAGTCCGGAAAATGTTGGTGGCCAAAAATTGCGCCAGAGAGCTCTGAATGTCCCAGAAACATTTGCAGTCTGAAAAGGGCATTAACTTGTACCCTAGACCACTGAAATTCCCAAAAATTATTTTGACACGGAAAATGCATCCTACACCCCTGAAAGTTCAGAATATGTTAGCAGCCCAAAAACGGCCTTAAATTGCATTTTAGGCTTGCAAAAATGTTGAAAGCTTTGGAGGGCCAAAAAAGGGGTTTACAGGCATCCTAGACCCCCTAAAGTGCAGAAAGTGGTGGTGGCGCAAAAACTGCGCCAGAGAGCTCTGAATGTCCCAAAATCATTTGCAGCCTGAAAGGGGCATTACCCTGCACCCTAGACCACTGAAATTCCCACAAATAATTTTGACACGAAAAATGCATCCGACACCCCTGAAAGTTCAGAATATGTTAGCAGCCCAAAAAAGGGCCTTAAAATGCATTTTAGGCCTGCAAAAATGTTGAAAACTTTGGAGGTCAAAAAAAAGGGTTTACAGGTATCCTGGACCCCCTAAAGTCCAGAAAATGTTGGTGGCCCAAAAACTGTGCCAGAGAGCTCTGAATGTCCCAAAATCATTTGTAGCCTGAAAGGGGCATTAACCCACACCCTAGACGCCTGAAATTCCCAAAAAATAATTTTGACACGAAAAATGCATCCTACACCCCTGAAAGTTCAGAATATGTTAACAGCCCAAAGAAGGCCTTAAAATGCATCTTAGGCCTTCAAAAATGTTGAAAACTTTGGAGGCCCAAAAAAGGGGTTTACAGGCATCCTAGACCCCCTAAAGTCCAGAAAATGTTGGTGGCCTAAAAACTGTGTCAGGGAGCTCTGAATGTCCCAAAAACATTTGCAGCCTGAAAAGGGCATTAACCTGCATCCTAGACCACTGAAATTCCCAAAAATACTTTTGACATGAAAAATGCATCCTGTACCCCTGAAAGTTCAGAATATGTTAGCAACCCAAAAAGGCCTTAAAATGCATCTTAGGCCTGCAAAAATGTTGAAAACTTTGGAGGTCAAAAAAAGGGGTTTACAGGCATCCTAGACCCCCTTAAGTCCAGAAAATGGTGGTGGCACAAAAACTGCGCCAGAGAGCTCTGAATGTCCCCAGATCATTTGCAGCCTGAAAGGGGCATTACCCGGCACCCTAGACCATTGAAATTCCCAGAAATAATTTTGACACGAAAAATGCATCCTACACCCCTGAAAGTTCAGAATATGTTAGCAGCCCAAAACAGGCCTTAAAATGCATCTTAGGCCTGCAAAAATGTTGAAAACTTTGGAGGACAAAAAAAGGGGTTTACAGGCATCCTGGACCCCCTAAAGTCCAGAAAATGTTGGTGGCCTAAAAACTGTGTCAGGGAGCTCTGAATGTCCCAAAAACATTTGCAGCCTGAAAAGGGCATTAACCTGCATCCTAGACCACTGAAATTCCCAAAAATACTTTTGACATGAAAAATGCATCCTGTACCCCTGAAAGTTCAGAATATGTTAGCAACCCAAAAAGGCCTTAAAATGCATCTTAGGCCTGCAAAAATGTTGAAAACTTTGGAGGTCAAAAAAAGGGGTTTACAGGCATCCTAGACCCCCTTAGTCCAGAAAATGGTGGTGGCGCAAAAACTGCGCCAGAGAGCTCTGAATGTCCCCAGATCATTTGCAGCCTGAAAGGGGCATTACCCGGCACCCTAGACCATTGAAATTCCCAGAAATAATTTTGACACGAAAAATGCATCCTACACCCCTGAAAGTTCAGAATATGTTAGCAGCCCAAAACAGGCCTTAAAATGCATCTTAGGCCTGCAAAAATGTTGAAAACTTTGGAGGACAAAAAAAGGGGTTTACAGGCATCCTGGACCCCCTAAAGTCCAGAAAATGTTGGTGGCCAAAAATTGTGCCAGAGAGCTCTGAATGTCCCAGAAACATTTGCAGCCTGAAAGGAGCATTAACCCGCATCCTAGACCACTGAAATTCCCAAAAATAATTTTGATATGAAAAATGCATCCTGCACCCCCGAAAGTTCAGAATATGTCAGCAGCCCAAAAAAGGCCTTAAAATGCATCTTAAGCCTGCAAAAAGGTTGAAAACTTTGGAGGCCCAAAAAAGGGGTTTACAGGAATCCTAGATCCCCTAAAGTCCAGAAAATGTTGGTGGCCTAAAAACTGTGTCAGGGAGCTCTGAATGTCCCAAAAACATTTGCAGCCTGAAAAGGGCATTAACCTGCATCCTAGACCACTGAAATTGCCAAAAATAATTTTAATATGAAAAATGCATCCTGCACCCCTGAAAGTTCAGAATATGTTAGCAGCCCAAAAAAGGCCTTAAAATGCATTTTAGGCCTGCAAAAATGTTGAAATCTTTGGAGGTAAAAAAAAGGGGTTTACAGGCATCCTAGATCCCCTAAAGTCCAGAAAATGTTGGTGGCTTAAAAACTGTGTCAGAGAGCTCTGAATATCCCAAAAACATTTGCAGCCTGAAAAGGGCATTAACCTGCATCCTAGACCACTGAAATTCCCAAAAATAATTTTGATATGAAAAATGCATCCTGCACCCCTGAAAGTTCAGAATATGTTAGCAGCCCAAAAAGGTCTTAAAATGCATCTTAGGCCTGCAAAAAAGGTTGAAAACTTTGGAGGTCAAAAAAAGGGGTTTACAGGCATCCTAGACTCCCTAAAGTCCAGAAAATGGTGGTGGCGCAAAAACTGCGCCAGAGAGCTCTGAATGCCCCAAAATCATTTGCAGCCTGAAAGGGGCATTACCCTGCACCCTAGACCACTGAAATTCCCACAAATAATTTTGACATGAAAAATGCATCCTACACCCCTGAAATTTCAGAATATGTTAGCAGCCCAAAAAGGCCTTAAAATGCATCTTGGGCCTGCAAAAAAGGTTGAAAACTTTGGAGGCCCAAAAAAGGGGTTTACAGGCATCCTAGACCCTCTAAAGTCCAGAAAATGTTGGTGGCCTAGAAACTGTGTCAGGGAGCTCTGAATGTCCCAAAAACATTTGCAGCCTGAAAAGGGCATTAACCTGCATCCTAGACCACTGAAATTCCCAAAAATAATTTTGATATGAAAAATGCATCCTGCACCCCTGAAAGTTCAGAATATGTTAGCAGCCCAAAAAGGCCTTAAAATGCATCTTGGGCCTGCAAAAAAGGTTGAAAACTTTGGAGGTCAAAAAAAGGGGTTTACAGGCATTCTAGACCCACTAAAGTCCAGAAAATGGTGGTGTGCAAAAACTGCGCCAGAGAGCTCTGAATGTCCCAAAATCATTTGCAGCCTGAAAGGGGCATGACCCTGCACCCTAGACCACTGAAATTCCCACAAAATATTTTGACACGAAAAATGCATCCTACACCCATGAAAGTTCAGAATATGTTAGCAGCCCAAAAAAGGCCTAAAATGCGTCTTATGTCAGCAAAAATGTTGAACACTTTGGATGCCTAAAAAAGGGGTTTATAGGCATCCTAGACCCCCTAAAGTCCAGAAAATGTTGGTGGCCAAAAATTGCGCCAGAGAGCTCTGAATGTCCCAGAAACATTTGCAGTCTGAAAAGGGCATTAACTTGCATCCTAGACCACTGAAATTCCCAAAAATTATTTTGACACGAAAAATGCATCCTACACCCCTGAAAGTTCAGAATATGTTAGCAGCCCAAAAACGGCCTTAAATTGCATTTTAGGCCTGCAAAAATGTTGAAAGCTTTGGAGGGCCAAAAAAGGGGTTCACAGGCATCCTAGACCCCCTAAAGTGCAGAAAATGGTGGTGGCGCAAAAACTGCGCCAGTGAGCTCTGAATGTCCCAAAATCATTTGCAGCCTGAAAGGGGCATTACCCTGCACCCTAGACCACTGAAATTCCCACAAATAATTTTGACACGAAAAATGCATCCTACACCCCTGAAAGTTCAGAATATGTTAGCAGCCCAAAAAAGGCCTAAAATGCGTCTTATGTCAGCAAAAATGTTGAACACTTTGGAGGCCTAAAAAAGGGGTTTATAGGCATCCTAGACCCCCTAAAGTCCAGAAAATGTTGGTGGCCGAAAATTGCGCCAGAGAGCTCTGAATGTCCCAGAAACATTTGCAGTCTGAAAAGGGCATTAACTTGCATCCTAGACCACTGAAATTCCCAAAAATTATTTTGACACGGAAAATGCATCCTACACCCCTGAAAGTTCAGAATATGTTAGCAGCCCAAAAACGGCCTTAAATTGCATTTTAGGCCTGCAAAAATGTTGAAAGCTTTGGAGGGCCAAAAAAGGGGTTTACAGGCATCCTAGACCCCCTAAAGTGCAGAAAATGGTGGTGGCGCAAAAACTGTGCCAGAGAGCTCTGAATGTCCAAAAATCATTTGCAGCCTCAAAGGGGCATTACCCTGCACCCTAGACCACTGAAATTCCCACAAATAGTTTTGACACGAAAAATGCATCCTACACCCCTGAAAGTTCAGAATATGTTAGCAGCCCAAAAAAGGGCCTTAAAATGCATCTTAGGCCTTCAAAAATGTTGAAAACTTTGGAGGCCCAAAAAAGGGGTTTACAGGCATCCTAGACCCCCTAAAGTCCAGAAAATGTTGGTGGCCGAAAAACTGTGTCAGAGAGCTCTGAATATCCCAAAAACATTTGCAGCCTGAAAAGGGCATTAACCTGCATCTTAGACCACTGAAATTCCCAAAAATAATTTTGACACGAAAAATGCATCCTACACCCCTGAAAGTTCAGAATATGTTAGCAGCCCAAAAAAGGCCTTAAAATGCATTTTAAGCCTGCAAAAATGTTGAAATCTTTGGAGGTCAAAAAAAGAGGTTTACAGGCATCCTAGATCCCCTAAAGTCCAGAAAATGTTGGTGGCCTAAAAACTGTGTCAGGGAGCTCTGAATGTCCCAAAAACATTTGCAGCCTGAAAGGGGCATTACCCTGCACCCTAGACCACTGAAATTCCCAAAAATAATTTTGATATGAAAAATGCATCCTGCACCCCTGAAAGTTCAGAATATGTTAGCAGCCCAAAAAGGCCTTAAAATGCATCTTGGGCCTGCAAAAAAGGTTGAAAACTTTGGAGGTCAAAAAAAGGGGTTTACAGGCATCCTAGACTCCCTAAAGTCCAGAAAATGGTGGTGGCGCAAAAACTGCGCCAGAGAGCTCTGAATGCCCCAAAATCATTTGCAGCCTGAAAGGGGCATTACCCTGCACCCTAGACCACTGAAATTCCCACAAATAATTTTGACACGAAAAATGCATCCTACACCCCTGAAATTTCAGAATATGTTAGCAGCCCAAAAAGGCCTTAAAATGCATCTTGGGCCTGCAAAAAAGGTTGAAAACTTTGGAGGTCAAAAAAAGGGGTTTACAGGCATTCTAGACCCACTAAAGTCCAGAAAATGGTGGTGGTGCAAAAATTGCGCCAGAGAGCTCTGAATGTCCCAAAATCATTTGCAGCCTGAAAGGGGCATGACCCTGCACCCTAGACCACTGAAATTCCCACAAAATATTTTGACACGAAAAATGCATCCTACACCCCTGAAAGTTCAGAATATGTTAGCAGCCCAAAAAAGGCCTTAAAATGCATTTTAAGCCTGCAAAAATGTTGAAATCTTTGGAGGTCAAAAAAAGAGGTTTACAGGCATCCTAGATCCCCTAAAGTCCAGAAAATGTTGGTGGCCTAAAAACTGTGTCAGGGAGCTCTGAATGTCCCAAAAACATTTGCAGCCTGAAAGGGGCATTACCCTGCACCCTAGACCACTGAAATTCCCAAAAATAATTTTGATATGAAAAATGCATCCTGCACCCCTGAAAGTTCAGAATATGTTAGCAGCCCAAAAAGGCCTTAAAATGCATCTTGGGCCTGCAAAAAAGGTTGAAAACTTTGGAGGTCAAAAAAAGGGGTTTACAGGCATCCTAGACTCCCTAAAGTCCAGAAAATGGTGGTGGCGCAAAAATTGCGCCAGAGAGCTCTGAATGTCCCAAAATCATTTGCAGCCTGAAAGGGGCATGACCCTGCACCCTAGACCACTGAAATTCCCACAAAATATTTTGACACGAAAAATGCATCCTACACCCCTGAAAGTTCAGAATATGTTAGCAGCCCAAAAAAGGCCTAAAATGCGTCTTATGTCAGCAAAAATGTTGAACACTTTGGAGGCCTAAAAAAGGGGTTTATAGGCATCCTAGACCCCCTAAAGTCCAGAAAATGTTGGTGGCCAAAACATGCGCCAGAGAGCTCTGAATGTCCCAGAAACATTTGCAGTCTGAAAAGGGCATTAACTTGCATCCTAGACCACTGAAATTCCCAAAAATTATTTTGACACGAAAAATGCATCCTACACCCCTGAAAGTTCAGAATATGTTAGCAGCCCAAAAACGGCCTTAAATTGCATTTTAGGCCTGCAAAAATGTTGAAAGCTTCGGAGGGCCAAAAAAGGGGTTTACAGGCATCCTAGACCCCCTAAAGTGCAGAAAATGGTGGTGGCGCAAAAAGTGCGCCAGTGTGCTCTGAATGTCCCAAAATCATTTGCAGCCTGAAAGGGGCATTACCCTGCACCCTAGACCACTGAAATTCCCACACATAATTTTGACACGAAAAATGCATCCTACACCCCTGAAAGTTCAGAATATGTTAGCAGCCCAAAAAAGGGCCTTAAAATGCATTTTAGGCCTGCAAAAATGTTGAAAACTTTGGAGGTAAAAAAAAAGGGTTTACAGGTATCCTGGACCCCCTAACGTCCAGAAAATGTTGGTGGCCCAAAAACTGTGCCAGAGAGCTCTGAATGTCCCAAAATCATTTGTAGCCTGAAAGGGGCATTAACCCACACCCTAGATGCCTGAAATTCCCAAAAAAATAATTTTGACACAAAAAATGCATCCTATACCCCTGAAAGTTCAGAATATGTCAACAGCCCAAAAAGGCCTTAAAATGCATCTTAGGCCTGCAAAAATGTTGAAAACTTTGGAGGTAAAAAAAAAGGGTTTACAGGTATCCTGGACCCCCTAAAGTCCAGAAAATGTTGGTGGCGCAAAGACTGCGCCAGAGAGCTCTGAATGTCCCAAAATCATTTGTAGCCTGAAAGGGGCATTAACCCACACCCTAGATGCCTGAAATTCCCAAAAAATAATTTTGACACGAAAAATGCATCCTACACCCCTGAAAGTTCAGAATATGTTAACAGCCCAAAGAAGGCCTTAAAATGCATCTTAGGCCTTCAAAAATGTTGAAAACTTTGGAGGCCCAAAAAAGGGGTTTACAGGCATCCTAGACCCCCTAAAGTCCAGAAAATGTTGGTGGCCTAAAAACTGTGTCAGAGAGCTCTGAATATCCCAAAAACATTTGCAGCCTGAAAAGGGCATTAACCTGCATCTTAGACCACTGAAATTCCCAAAAATAATTTTGACACGAAAAATGCATCCTACACCCCTGAAAGTTCAGAATATGTTAGCAGCCCAAAAAAGGCCTTAAAATGCATTTTAAGCCTGCAAAAATGTTGAAATCTTTGGAGGTCAAAAAAAGAGGTTTACAGGCATCCTAGATCCCCTGAAGTCCAGAAAATGTTGGTGGCCTAAAAACTGTGTCAGGGAGCTCTGAATGTCCCCAGATCATTTGCAGCCTGAAAGGGGCATTACCCGGCACCCTAGACCATTGAAATTCCCAGAAATAATTTTGACACGAAAAATGCATCCTACACCCCTGAAAGTTCAGAATATGTTAGCAGCCGAAAAAAGGCCTTAAAATGCAGCTTAGGCCTGCAGAAATGTTGAAAACTTTGGAGGTCAAAAAAAGGGGTTTACAGGCATCCTAGACCC
The DNA here is from genome assembly GCF_040938575.1 of Ambystoma mexicanum. NCBI lineage: Eukaryota > Metazoa > Chordata > Amphibia > Caudata > Ambystomatidae > Ambystoma > Ambystoma mexicanum. Next base: position 1,413,008,674 of record NC_090934.1, on the reverse strand, counting down.
CTTAAATTCCAGAAAATGTTGGTGGCCTAGAAACTGTGCCAGAGAGCTCTGAATATCCCAAAATCATTTGCAACCTGAAAAGGGCATTAACCTGCATCCTAGACCACTGAAATTCCCAAAAATAATTTTTATATGAAAAATGCATCCTGCACCCCTGAAAGTTCAGAATATGTTAGCAGCCCAAAAAGGCCTTAAAATGCATCTTAGGCCTGCAAAAATGTTGAAAACTTTGGAGGTAAAAAAAAAGGGTTTACAGGTATCCTGGACCCCCTAAAGTCCAGAAAATGTTGGTGGCGCAAAGACTGCGCCAGAGAGCTCTGAATGTCCCAAAATCATTTGTAGCCTGAAAGGGGCATTAACCCACACCCTAGATGCCTGAAATTCCCAAAAAATAATTTTGACACGAAAAATGCATCCTACACCCCTGAAAGTTCAGAATATGTTAACAGCCCAAAGAAGGCCTTAAAATGCATCTTAGGCCTTCAAAAATGTTGAAAACTTTGGAGGCCCAAAAAAGGGGTTTACAGGCATCCTAGACCCCCTAAAGTCCAGAAAATGTTGGTGGCCTAAAAACTGTGTCAGAGAGCTCTGAATATCCCAAAAACATTTGCAGCCTGAAAAGGGCATTAACCTGCATCTTAGACCACTGAAATTCCCAAAAATAATTTTGACACGAAAAATGCATCCTACACCCCTGAAAGTTCAGAATATGTTAGCAGCCCAAAAAAGGCCTTAAAATGCATTTTAAGCCTGCAAAAATGTTGAAATCTTTGGAGGTCAAAAAAAGAGGTTTACAGGCATCCTAGATCCCCTGAAGTCCAGAAAATGTTGGTGGCCTAAAAACTGTGTCAGGGAGCTCTGAATGTCCCCAGATCATTTGCAGCCTGAAAGGGGCATTACCCGGCACCCTAGACCATTGAAATTCCCAGAAATAATTTTGACACGAAAAATGCATCCTACACCCCTGAAAGTTCAGAATATGTTAGCAGCCGAAAAAAGGCCTTAAAATGCAGCTTAGGCCTGCAAAAATGTTGAAAACTTTGGAGGTTTAAAAAATGGTTTTTACAGGCATCCTAGACCCCTTAAATTCCAGAAAATGTTGGTGGCCTAGAAACTGTGCCAGAGAGCTCTGAATATCCCAAAATCATTTGTAGCCTGAAAAGGGCATTAACCTGCATCCTAGATGATTGAAATTACCCAAAAATAATTTTGACACGAAAAATGCATCCTACACCCCTGAAAGTTCAGAATATGTTAGCAGCCGAAAAAAGGCCTTAAAATGCATCTTAGGCCTGCAAAAATGTTGAAAACTTTGGAGGTCAAAAAAAGGGGTTTACAGGCATCCTAGACCCCTTAAAGTGCAGAAAATGTTGGTGGCCCAAAAACTGTGCCAAAGAGAGCTCTGAATGTCCCAAAATCATTTGCAACCTGAAAAGGGCATTAACCTGCATCCTAGACCACTGAAATTCCCAAAAATAATTTTTATATGAAAAATGCATCCTGCACCCCTGAAAATTCAGAATATGTTAGCAGCCCAAAAAGGCCTTAAAATGCATCTTGGGCCTGCAAAAAAGGTTGAAAACTTTGGAGGTCAAAAAAAGGGGTTTACAGGCATCCTAGACCCCTTAAAGTGCAGAAAATGGTGGTGGTGCAAAAACTGCGCCAGAGAGCTCTGAATGTCCCAAAATCATTTGCAGCCTGAAAGGGGCATTAACCTGCACCCTAGACCACTGAAATTCCCACAAAATATTTTGACACGAAAAATGCATCCTACACCCCTGAAAGTTCAGAATATGTTAGCAGCCCAAAAAAGGCCTAAAATGCGTCTTATGTCAGCAAAAATGTTGAACACTTTGGAGGCCTAAAAAAGGGGTTTATAGGCATCCTAGACCCCCTAAAGTCCGGAAAATGTTGGTGGCCAAAAATTGCGCCAGAGAGCTCTGAATGTCCCAGAAACATTTGCAGTCTGAAAAGGGCATTAACTTGCACCCTAGACCACTGAAATTCCCAAAAATTATTTTGACACGGAAAATGCATCCTACACCCCTGAAAGTTCAGAATATGTTAGCAGCCCAAAAACGGCCTTAAATTGCATTTTAGGCTTGCAAAAATGTTGAAAGCTTTGGAGGGCCAAAAAAGGGGTTTACAGGCATCCTAGACCCCCTAAAGTGCAGAAAGTGGTGGTGGCGCAAAAACTGCGCCAGAGAGCTCTGAATGTCCCAAAATCATTTGCAGCCTGAAAGGGGCATTACCCTGCACCCTAGACCACTGAAATTCCCACAAATAATTTTGACACGAAAAATGCATCCGACACCCCTGAAAGTTCAGAATATGTTAGCAGCCCAAAAAAGGGCCTTAAAATGCATTTTAGGCCTGCAAAAATGTTGAAAACTTTTGAGGTCAAAAAAAAGGGTTTACAGGTATCCTGGACCCCCTAAAGTCCAGAAAATGTTGGTGGCCCAAAAACTGTGCCAGAGAGCTCTGAATGTCCCAAAATCATTTGTAGCCTGAAAGGGGCATTAACCCACACCCTAGACGCCTGAAATTCCCAAAAAATAATTTTGACACGAAAAATGCATCCTACACCCCTGAAAGTTCAGAATATGTTAACAGCCCAAAAAGGCCTTAAAATGCATCTTAGGCCTGCAAAAATGTTGAAAACTTTGGAGGTCAAAAAAAGGGGTTTACAGGCATCCTAGACCCCCTTAGTCCAGAAAATGGTGGTGGCGCAAAAACTGCGCCAGAGAGCTCTGAATGTCCCCAGATCATTTGCAGCCTGAAAGGGGCATTACCCGGCACCCTAGACCATTGAAATTCCCAGAAATAATTTTGACACGAAAAATGCATCCTACACCCCTGAAAGTTCAGAATATGTTAGCAGCCCAAAACAGGCCTTAAAATGCATCTTAGGCCTGCAAAAATGTTGAAAACTTTGGAGGACAAAAAAAGGGGTTTACAGGCATCCTGGACCCCCTAAAGTCCAGAAAATGTTGGTGGCCAAAAATTGTGCCAGAGAGCTCTGAATGTCCCAGAAACATTTGCAGCCTGAAAGGAGCATTAACCCGCATCCTAGACCACTGAAATTCCCAAAAATAATTTTGATATGAAAAATGCATCCTGCACCCCCGAAAGTTCAGAATATGTCAGCAGCCCAAAAAAGGCCTTAAAATGCATCTTAAGCCTGCAAAAAGGTTGAAAACTTTGGAGGCCCAAAAAAGGGGTTTACAGGAATCCTAGATCCCCTAAAGTCCAGAAAATGTTGGTGGCCTAAAAACTGTGTCAGGGAGCTCTGAATGTCCCAAAAACATTTGCAGCCTGAAAAGGGCATTAACCTGCATCCTAGACCACTGAAATTGCCAAAAATAATTTTAATATGAAAAATGCATCCTGCACCCCTGAAAGTTCAGAATATGTTAGCAGCCCAAAAAAGGCCTTAAAATGCATTTTAGGCCTGCAAAAATGTTGAAATCTTTGGAGGTAAAAAAAAGGGGTTTACAGGCATCCTAGATCCCCTAAAGTCCAGAAAATGTTGGTGGCTTAAAAACTGTGTCAGAGAGCTCTGAATATCCCAAAAACATTTGCAGCCTGAAAAGGGCATTAACCTGCATCCTAGACCACTGAAATTCCCAAAAATAATTTTGATATGAAAAATGCATCCTGCACCCCTGAAAGTTCAGAATATGTTAGCAGCCCAAAAAGGTCTTAAAATGCATCTTAGGCCTGCAAAAAAGGTTGAAAACTTTGGAGGTCAAAAAAAGGGGTTTACAGGCATCCTAGACTCCCTAAAGTCCAGAAAATGGTGGTGGCGCAAAAACTGCGCCAGAGAGCTCTGAATGCCCCAAAATCATTTGCAGCCTGAAAGGGGCATTACCCTGCACCCTAGACCACTGAAATTCCCACAAATAATTTTGACACGAAAAATGCATCCTACACCCCTGAAATTTCAGAATATGTTAGCAGCCCAAAAAGGCCTTAAAATGCATCTTGGGCCTGCAAAAAAGGTTGAAAACTTTGGAGGCCCAAAAAAGGGGTTTACAGGCATCCTAGACCCTCTAAAGTCCAGAAAATGTTGGTGGCCTAGAAACTGTGTCAGGGAGCTCTGAATGTCCCAAAAACATTTGCAGCCTGAAAAGGGCATTAACCTGCATCCTAGACCACTAAAATTCCCAAAAATAATTTTGATATGAAAAATGCATCCTGCACCCCTGAAAGTTCAGAATATGTTAGCAGCCCAAAAAGGCCTTAAAATGCATCTTGGGCCTGCAAAAAAGGTTGAAAACTTTGGAGGTCAAAAAAAGGGGTTTACAGGCATTCTAGACCCACTAAAGTCCAGAAAATGGTGGTGTGCAAAAACTGCGCCAGAGAGCTCTGAATGTCCCAAAATCATTTGCAGCCTGAAAGGGGCATGACCCTGCACCCTAGACCACTGAAATTCCCACAAAATATTTTGACACGAAAAATGCATCCTACACCCATGAAAGTTCAGAATATGTTAGCAGCCCAAAAAAGGCCTAAAATGCGTCTTATGTCAGCAAAAATGTTGAACACTTTGGATGCCTAAAAAAGGGGTTTATAGGCATCCTAGACCCCCTAAAGTCCAGAAAATGTTGGTGGCCAAAAATTGCGCCAGAGAGCTCTGAATGTCCCAGAAACATTTGCAGTCTGAAAAGGGCATTAACTTGCATCCTAGACCACTGAAATTCCCAAAAATTATTTTGACACGAAAAATGCATCCTACACCCCTGAAAGTTCAGAATATGTTAGCAGCCCAAAAACGGCCTTAAATTGCATTTTAGGCCTGCAAAAATGTTGAAAGCTTTGGAGGGCCAAAAAAGGGGTTCACAGGCATCCTAGACCCCCTAAAGTGCAGAAAATGGTGGTGGCGCAAAAACTGCGCCAGTGAGCTCTGAATGTCCCAAAATCATTTGCAGCCTGAAAGGGGCATTACCCTGCACCCTAGACCACTGAAATTCCCACAAATAATTTTGACACGAAAAATGCATCCTACACCCCTGAAAGTTCAGAATATGTTAGCAGCCCAAAAAAGGGCCTTAAAATGCATTTTAGGCCTGCAAAAATGTTGAAAACTTTGGAGGTCAAAAAAAAGGGTTTACAGGCATCCTGGACCCCCTAAAGTCCAGAAAATGTTGGTGGCCCAAACACTGTGCCAGAGAGCTCTGAATGTCCCAAAATCATTTGTAGCCTGAAAGGGGCATTAACCCACACCCTAGATGCCTGAAATTCCCAAGAAAATAATTTTGACACAAAAAATGCATCCTACACCCCTGAAAGTTCAGAATATGTCAACAGCCCAAAAAGGCCTTAAAATGCATCTTAGGCCTGCAAAAATGTTGAAAACTTTGGAGGTCAAAAAAAGAGGGTTTACAGGTATCCTGGACCCCCTAAAGTCCAGAAAATGTTGGTGGCCCAAAGACTGCGCCAGAGAGCTCTGAATGTCCCAAGATCATTTGTAGCCTGAAAGGGGCATTAACCCACACCCTAGATGCCTGAAATTCCCAAAAAATAATTTTGACACGAAAAATGCATCCTACACCCCTGAAAGTTCAGAATATGTTAACAGCCCAAAGAAGGCCTTAAAATGCATCTTAGGCCTTCAAAAATGTTGAAAACTTTGGAGGCCCAAAAAAGGGGTTTACAGGCATCCTAGACCCCCTAAAGTCCAGAAAATGTTGGTGGCCTAAAAACTGTGTCAGAGAGCTCTGAATATCCCAAAAACATTTGCAGCCTGAAAAGGGCATTAACCTGCATCTTAGACCACTGAAATTCCCAAAAATAATTTTGACACGAAAAATGCATCCTACGCCCCTGAAAGTTCAGAATATGTTAGCAGCCCAAAAAAGGCCTTAAAATGCCTCTTATGTCAGCAAAAATGTTGAACACTTTGGAGGCCTAAAAAAGGGGTTTATAGGCATCCTAGACCCCCTAAAGTCCAGAAAATATTGGTGGCCAAAAATTGCGCAAGAGAGCTCTGAATATCCCAAAAACATTTGCAGCCTGAAAAGGGCATTAACCTGCATCCTAGACCACTGAAATTCCCAAAAATAATTTTGATATGAAAAATGCATCCTGCACCCCTGAAAGTTCAGAATATGTTAGCAGCCCCAAAAGGCCTTAAAATGCATCTTAGGCCTGCAAAAATGTTGAACACTTTGGTGGTCAAAAAAAGGGGTTTACAGGCATCCTAGACCCCCCTAAAGTCCAGAAAATGGTGGTGGCACAAAAACTGCGCCAGAGAGCTCTGAATGTCCTAAAATCATTTGCAGCCTGAAAGGGGCATTACCCTGCACCCTAGACCACTGAAATTCCCACAAATAATTTTGACACGAAAAATGCATCCTACACCCCTGAAAGTTCAGAATATGTTAGCAGCCCAAAACAGGCCTTAAAATGCATCTTAGGCCTGCAAAAATGTTGAAAACTTTGGAGGACAAAAAAAGGGGTTTACAGGCATCCTAGACCCCCTAAAGTCCAGAAAATGGTGGTGGCGCAAAAACTGCGCTAGAGAGCTCTGAATGTCCCAAAATCATTTGCAGCCTGAAAGGGGCATTAACCCACACCCTAGATGCCTGAAATTCCCCAAAAAATAATTTTGACACAAATAATGCATCCTACACCCCTGAAAGTTCAGAATATGTTAACAGCCCAAAGAAGGCCTTAAAATGCATCTTAGGCCTTCAAAAATGTTGAAAACTTCGGATGCCCAAAAAAGGGGTTTACAGGCATCCTAGACCCTCTAAAGTCCAGAAAATGTTGGTGGCCTAAAAACTGTGTCAGGGAGCTCTGAATGTCCCAAAAACATTTGCAGCCTGAAAAGGGCATTAACCTGCATCCTAGACCACTGAAATTCCCAAAAATAATTTTGATATGAAAAATGCATCCTGCACCCCTGAAAGTTCAGAATATGTTAGCAGCCCAAAAAGGGCCTTAAAATGCATCTTCAGCCTGCAAAAATGTTGAAAACTTTGGAGGTCAAAATAAGGGGTTTACAGGCATCCTAGACCCACTAAAGTCCAGAAAATAGTGGTGGTGCAAAAACTGCGCCAGAGAGCTCTGAATGTCCCAAAATCATTTGCAGCCTGAAAGGGGCATTACCCTGCACCCTAGACCACTGAAATTCCCACAAAATATTTTGACACGAAAAATGCATCCTACACCCCTGAAAGTTCAGAATATGTTAGCAGCCCAAAAAAGGCCTAAAATGCGTCTTATGTCAGCAAAAATGTTGAACACTTTGGAGGCCTAAAAAAGGGGTTTATAGGCATCCTAGACCCCCTAAAGTCCAGAAAATGTTGGTGGCCAAAAATTGCGCCAGAGAGCTCTGAATGTCCCAGAAACATTTGCAGTCTGAAAAGGGCATTAACTTGCATCCTAGACCACTGAAATTCCCAAAAATTATTTTGACACGGAAAATGCATCCTACACCCCTGAAAGTTCAGAATATGTTAGCAGCCCAAAAACGGCCTTAAATTGCATTTTAGGCCTGCAAAAATGTTGAAAGCTTTGGAGGGCCAAAAAAGGGGTTTACAGGCATCCTAGACCCCCTAAAGTGCAGAAAATGGTGGTGGCGCAAAAACTGTGCCAGAGAGCTCTGAATGTCCAAAAATCATTTGCAGCCTCAAAGGGGCATTACCCTGCACCCTAGACCACTGAAATTCCCACAAATAATTTTGACACGAAAAATGCATCCTACACCCCTGAAAGTTCAGAATATGTTAGCAGCCCAAAAAAGGGCCTTAAAATGCATCTTAGGCCTTCAAAAATGTTGAAAACTTTGGAGGCCCAAAAAAGGGGTTTACAGGCATCCTAGACCCCCTAAAGTCCAGAAAATGTTGGTGGCCGAAAAACTGTGTCAGAGAGCTCTGAATATCCCAAAAACATTTGCAGCCTGAAAAGGGCATTAACCTGCATCTTAGACCACTGAAATTCCCAAAAATAATTTTGACACGAAAAATGCATCCTACACCCCTGAAAGTTCAGAATATGTTAGCAGCCCAAAAAAGGCCTTAAAATGCATTTTAAGCCTGCAAAAATGTTGAAATCTTTGGAGGTCAAAAAAAGAGGTTTACAGGCATCCTAGATCCCCTAAAGTCCAGAAAATGTTGGTGGCCTAAAAACTGTGTCAGGGAGCTCTGAATGTCCCAAAAACATTTGCAGCCTGAAAGGGGCATTACCCTGCACCCTAGACCACTGAAATTCCCAAAAATAATTTTGATATGAAAAATGCATCCTGCACCCCTGAAAGTTCAGAATATGTTAGCAGCCCAAAAAGGCCTTAAAATGCATCTTGGGCCTGCAAAAAAGGTTGAAAACTTTGGAGGTCAAAAAAAGGGGTTTACAGGCATCCTAGACTCCCTAAAGTCCAGAAAATGGTGGTGGCGCAAAAACTGCGCCAGAGAGCTCTGAATGCCCCAAAATCATTTGCAGCCTGAAAGGGGCATTACCCTGCACCCTAGACCACTGAAATTCCCACAAATAATTTTGACACGAAAAATGCATCCTACACCCCTGAAATTTCAGAATATGTTAGCAGCCCAAAAAGGCCTTAAAATGCATCTTGGGCCTGCAAAAAAGGTTGAAAACTTTGGAGGTCAAAAAAAGGGGTTTACAGGCATTCTAGACCCACTAAAGTCCAGAAAATGGTGGTGGTGCAAAAATTGCGCCAGAGAGCTCTGAATGTCCCAAAATCATTTGCAGCCTGAAAGGGGCATGACCCTGCACCCTAGACCACTGAAATTCCCACAAAATATTTTGACACGAAAAATGCATCCTACACCCCTGAAAGTTCAGAATATGTTAGCAGCCCAAAAAAGGCCTAAAATGCGTCTTATGTCAGCAAAAATGTTGAACACTTTGGAGGCCTAAAAAAGGGGTTTATAGGCATCCTAGACCCCCTAAAGTCCAGAAAATGTTGGTGGCCAAAAATTGCGCCAGAGAGCTCTGAATGTCCCAGAAACATTTGCAGTCTGAAAAGGGCATTAACTTGCATCCTAGCCCACTGAAATTCCCAAAAATTATTTTGACACGAAAAATGCATCCTACACCCCTGAAAGTTCAGAATATGTTAGCAGCCCAAAAACGGCCTTAAATTGCATTTTAGGCCTGCAAAAATGTTGAAAGCTTCGGAGGGCCAAAAAAGGGGTTTACAGGCATCCTAGACCCCCTAAAGTGCAGAAAATGGTGGTGGCGCAAAAAGTGCGCCAGTGTGCTCTGAATGTCCCAAAATCATTTGCAGCCTGAAAGGGGCATTACCCTGCACCCTAGACCACTGAAATTCCCACACATAATTTTGACACGAAAAATGCATCCTACACCCCTGAAAGTTCAGAATATGTTAGCAGCCCAAAAAAGGGCCTTAAAATGCATTTTAGGCCTGCAAAAATGTTGAAAACTTTGGAGGTCAAAAAAAAGGGTTTACAGGTATCCTGGACCCCCTAACGTCCAGAAAATGTTGGTGGCCCAAAAACTGTGCCAGAGAGCTCTGAATGTCCCAAAATCATTTGTAGCCTGAAAGGGGCATTAACCCACACCCTAGATGCCTGAAATTCCCAAAAAAATAATTTTGACACAAAAAATGCATCCTACACCCCTGAAAGTTCAGAATATGTCAACAGCCCAAAAAGGCCTTAAAATGCATCTTAGGCCTGCAAAAATGTTGAAAACTTTGGAGGTAAAAAAAAAGGGTTTACAGGTATCCTGGACCCCCTAAAGTCCAGAAAATGTTGGTGGCGCAAAGACTGCGCCAGAGAGCTCTGAATGTCCCAAAATCATTTGTAGCCTGAAAGGGGCATTAACCCACACCCTAGATGCCTGAAATTCCCAAAAAATAATTTTGACACGAAAAATGCATCCTACACCCCTGAAAGTTCAGAATATGTTAACAGCCCAAAGAAGGCCTTAAAATGCATCTTAGGCCTTCAAAAATGTTGAAAACTTTGGAGGCCCAAAAAAGGGGTTTACAGGCATCCTAGACCCCCTAAAGTCCAGAAAATGTTGGTGGCCTAAAAACTGTGTCAGAGAGCTCTGAATATCCCAAAAACATTTGCAGCCTGAAAAGGGCATTAACCTGCATCTTAGACCACTGAAATTCCCAAAAATAATTTTGACACGAAAAATGCATCCTACACCCCTGAAAGTTCAGAATATGTTAGCAGCCCAAAAAAGGCCTTAAAATGCATTTTAAGCCTGCAAAAATGTTGAAATCTTTGGAGGTCAAAAAAAGAGGTTTACAGGCATCCTAGATCCCCTGAAGTCCAGAAAATGTTGGTGGCCTAAAAACTGTGTCAGGGAGCTCTGAATGTCCCCAGATCATTTGCAGCCTGAAAGGGGCATTACCCGGCACCCTAGACCATTGAAATTCCCAGAAATAATTTTGACACGAAAAATGCATCCTACACCCCTGAAAGTTCAGAATATGTTAGCAGCCGAAAAAAGGCCTTAAAATGCAGCTTAGGCCTGCAGAAATGTTGAAAACTTTGGAGGTCAAAAAAAGGGGTTTACAGGCATCCTAGACCCCTTAAATTCCAGAAAATGTTGGTGGCCTAGAAACTGTGCCAGAGAGCTCTGAATATCCCAAAATCATTTGCAACCTGAAAAGGGCATTAACCTGCATCCTAGACCACTGAAATTCCCAAAAATAATTTTTATATGAAAAATGCATCCTGCACCCCTGAAAGTTCAGAATATGTTAGCAGCCCAAAAAGGCCTTAAAATGCATCTTAGGCCTGCAAAAATGTTGAAAACTTTGGAGGTAAAAAAAAAGGGTTTACAGGTATCCTGGACCCCCTAAAGTCCAGAAAATGTTGGTGGCGCAAAGACTGCGCCAGAGAGCTCTGAATGTCCCAAAATCATTTGTAGCCTGAAAGGGGCATTAACCCACACCCTAGATGCCTGAAATTCCCAAAAAATAATTTTGACACGAAAAATGCATCCTACACCCCTGAAAGTTCAGAATATGTTAACAGCCCAAAGAAGGCCTTAAAATGCATCTTAGGCCTTCAAAAATGTTGAAAACTTTGGAGGCCCAAAAAAGGGGTTTACAGGCATCCTAGACCCCCTAAAGTCCAGAAAATGTTGGTGGCCTAAAAACTGTGTCAGAGAGCTCTGAATATCCCAAAAACATTTGCAGCCTGAAAAGGGCATTAACCTGCATCTTAGACCACTGAAATTCCCAAAAATAATTTTGACACGAAAAATGCATCCTACACCCCTGAAAGTTCAGAATATGTTAGCAGCCCAAAAAAGGCCTTAAAATGCATTTTAAGCCTGCAAAAATGTTGAAATCTTTGGAGGTCAAAAAAAGAGGTTTACAGGCATCCTAGATCCCCTGAAGTCCAGAAAATGTTGGTGGCCTAAAAACTGTGTCAGGGAGCTCTGAATGTCCCCAGATCATTTGCAGCCTGAAAGGGGCATTACCCGGCACCCTAGACCATTGAAATTCCCAGAAATAATTTTGACACGAAAAATGCATCCTACACCCCTGAAAGTTCAGAATATGTTAGCAGCCGAAAAAAGGCCTTAAAATGCAGCTTAGGCCTGCAAAAATGTTGAAAACTTTGGAGGTCAAAAAAAGGTTTTTACAGGCATCCTAGACCCCTTAAATTCCAGAAAATGTTGGTGGCCTAGAAACTGTGCCAGAGAGCTCTGAATATCCCAAAATCATTTGTAGCCTGAAAAGGGCATTAACCTGCATCCTAGATGATTGAAATTACCAAAAAATAATTTTGACACGAAAAATGCATCCTACACCCCTGAAAGTTCAGAATATGTTAGCAGCCGAAAAAAGGCCTTAAAATGCATCTTAGGCCTGCAAAAATGTTGAAAACTTTGGAGGTCAAAAAAAGGGGTTTACAGGCATCCTAGACCCCTTAAAGTGCAGAAAATGTTGGTGGCCCAAAAACTGTGCCAGAGAGCTCTGAATGTCCCAAAATCATTTGCAACCTGAAAAGGGCATTAACCTGCATCCTAGACCACTGAAATTCCCAAAAATAATTTTTATATGAAAAATGCATCCTGCACCCCTGAAAATTCAGAATATGTTAGCAGCCCAAAAAGGCCTTAAAATGCATCTTGGGCCTGCAAAAAAGGTTGAAAACTTTGGAGGTCAAAAAAAGGGGTTTACAGGCATCCTAGACCCCTTAAAGTGCAGAAAATGGTGGTGGTGCAAAAACTGCGCCAGAGAGCTCTGAATGTCCCAAAATCATTTGCAGCCTGAAAGGGGCATTAACCTGCACCCTAGACCACTGAAATTCCCACAAAATATTTTGACACGAAAAATGCATCCTACACCCCTGAAAGTTCAGAATATGTTAGCAGCCCAAAAAAGGCCTAAAATGCGTCTTATGTCAGCAAAAATGTTGAACACTTTGGAGGCCTAAAAAAGGGGTTTATAGGCATCCTAGACCCCCTAAAGTCCGGAAAATGTTGGTGGCCAAAAATTGCGCCAGAGAGCTCTGAATGTCCCAGAAACATTTGCAGTCTGAAAAGGGCATTAACTTGCACCCTAGACCACTGAAATTCCCAAAAATTATTTTGACACGGAAAATGCATCCTACACCCCTGAAAGTTCAGAATATGTTAGCAGCCCAAAAACGGCCTTAAATTGCATTTTAGGCTTGCAAAAATGTTGAAAGCTTTGGAGGGCCAAAAAAGGGGTTTACAGGCATCCTAGACCCCCTAAAGTGCAGAAAGTGGTGGTGGCGCAAAAACTGCGCCAGAGAGCTCTGAATGTCCCAAAATCATTTGCAGCCTGAAAGGGGCATTACCCTGCACCCTAGACCACTGAAATTCCCACAAATAATTTTGACACGAAAAATGCATCCGACACCCCTGAAAGTTCAGAATATGTTAGCAGCCCAAAAAAGGGCCTTAAAATGCATTTTAGGCCTGCAAAAATGTTGAAAACTTTGGAGGTCAAAAAAAAGGGTTTACAGGTATCCTGGACCCCCTAAAGTCCAGAAAATGTTGGTGGCCCAAAAACTGTGCCAGAGAGCTCTGAATGTCCCAAAATCATTTGTAGCCTGAAAGGGGCATTAACCCACACCCTAGACGCCTGAAATTCCCAAAAAATAATTTTGACACGAAAAATGCATCCTACACCCCTGAAAGTTCAGAATATGTTAACAGCCCAAAGAAGGCCTTAAAATGCATCTTAGGCCTTCAAAAATGTTGAAAACTTTGGAGGCCCAAAAAAGGGGTTTACAGGCATCCTAGACCCCCTAAAGTCCAGAAAATGTTGGTGGCCTAAAAACTGTGTCAGGGAGCTCTGAATGTCCCAAAAACATTTGCAGCCTGAAAAGGGCATTAACCTGCATCCTAGACCACTGAAATTCCCAAAAATACTTTTGACATGAAAAATGCATCCTGTACCCCTGAAAGTTCAGAATATGTTAGCAACCCAAAAAGGCCTTAAAATGCATCTTAGGCCTGCAAAAATGTTGAAAACTTTGGAGGTCAAAAAAAGGGGTTTACAGGCATCCTAGACCCCCTTAAGTCCAGAAAATGGTGGTGGCGCAAAAACTGCGCCAGAGAGCTCTGAATGTCCCCAGATCATTTGCAGCCTGAAAGGGGCATTACCCGGCACCCTAGACCATTGAAATTCCCAGAAATAATTTTGACACGAAAAATGCATCCTACACCCCTGAAAGTTCAGAATATGTTAGCAGCCGAAAAAAGGCCTTAAAATGCATCTTAGGCCTGCAAAAATGTTGAAAACTTTGGAGGTCAAAAAAGGCTTTACAGGCATCCTAGATCCCCTAAAGTCCAGAAAATGTTGGTGGCCCAAAAACTGTGCCAGAGAGCTCTAAATGTCCCAAAATCATTTGTAGCCTGAAAGGGGCATTAACCCACACCCTAGATGCCTGAAATTCCCAAAAAAATAATTTTGACACAAAAAATGCATCCTACACCCCTGAAAGTTCAGAATATGTTAACAGCCCAAAGAAGGCCTTAAAATGCATCTTAGGCCTTCAAAAATGTTGAACACTTTGGAGGCCTAAAAAAGGGGTTTATAGGCATCCTAGACCCCCTAAAGTCCAGAAAATATTGGTGGCCAAAAATTGCGCCAGAGAGCTCTGAATATCCCAAAAACATTTGCAGCCTGAAAAGGGCATTAACCTGCATCCTAGACCACTGAAATTCCCAAAAATAATTTTGATATGAAAAATGCATCCTGCACCCCTGAAAGTTCAGAATATGTTAGCAGCCCCAAAAGGCCTTAAAATGCATCTTAGGCCTGCAAAAATGTTGAACACTTTGGTGGTCAAAAAAAGGGGTTTACAGGCATCCTAGACCCCCCTAAAGTCCAGAAAATGGTGGTGGCACAAAAACTGCGCCAGAGAGCTCTGAATGTCCCAAAATCATTTGCAGCCTGAAAGGGGCATTACCCTGCACCCTAGACCACTGAAATTCCCACAAATAATTTTGACACGAAAAATGCATCCTACACCCCTGAAAGTTCAGAATATGTTAGCAGCCCAAAACAGGCCTTAAAATGCATCTTAGGCCTGCAAAAATGTTGAAAACTTTGGAGGACAAAAAAAGGGGTTTACAGGCATCCTGGACCCCCTAAAGTCCAGAAAATGTTGGTGGCCAAAAATTGTGCCAGAGAGCTATGAATGTCCCAGAAACATTTGCAGCCTGAAAGGAGCATTAACCCGCATCCTAGACCACTGAAATTCCCAAAAATAATTTTGATATGAAAAATGCATCCTGCACCCCCGAAAGTTCAGAATATGTCAGCAGCCCAAAAAAGGCCTTAAAATGCATCTTAAGCCTGCAAAAAGGTTGAAAACTTTGGAGGCCCAAAAAAGGGGTTTACAGGAATCCTAGATCCCCTAAAGTCCAGAAAATGTTGGTGGCCTAAAAACTGTGTCAGGGAGCTCTGAATGTCCCAAAAACATTTGCAGCCTGAAAAGGGCATTAACCTGCATCCTAGACCACTGAAATTGCCAAAAATAATTTTAATATGAAAAATGCATCCTGCACCCCTGAAAGTTCAGAATATGTTAGCAGCCCAAAAAAGGCCTTAAAATGCATTTTAGGCCTGCAAAAATGTTGAAATCTTTGGAGGTAAAAAAAAGGGGTTTACAGGCATCCTAGATCCCCTAAAGTCCAGAAAATGTTGGTGGCCTAAAAACTGTGTCAGAGAGCTCTGAATATCCCAAAAACATTTGCAGCCTGAAAAGGGCATTAACCTGCATCCTAGACCACTGAAATTCCCAAAAATAATTTTGATATGAAAAATGCATCCTGCACCCCTGAAAGTTCAGAATATGTTAGCAGCCCAAAAAGGTCTTAAAATGCATCTTAGGCCTGCAAAAAAGGTTGAAAACTTTGGAGGTCAAAAAAAGGGGTTTACAGGCACCCTAGACCCCCTAAAGTCCAGAAAATGGTGGTGGCGCAAAAACTGCGCCAGAGAGCTCTGAATGTCCCAAAATCATTTGCAGCCTGAAAGGGGCATTACCCTGCACCCTAGACCACTGAAATTCCCACAAATAATTTTGACACGAAAAATGCATCCTACACCCCTGAAAGTTCAGAATATGTTAGCAGCCCAAAAAAGGCCTTAAAATGCCTCTTATGTCAGCAAAAATGTTGAACACTTTGGAGGTCAAAAAAAGGGGTTTACAGGCATCATGGACCCCCTAGAGTCCAGAAAATGTTGGTGGCCCAAAAACTGTGCCAGAGAGCTCTGAATGTCCCAAAATCATTTGTAGCCTGAAAGGGGCATTAACCCACACCCTAGACGCCTGAAATTCCCAAAAAATAATTTTGACACGAAAAATGCATCCTACACCCCTGAAAGTTCAGAATATGTTAACAGCCCAAAGAAGGCCTTAAAATGCATCTTTGGCCTTCAAAAATGTTGAAAACTTTGGAGGCCCAAAAAAGGGGTTTACAGGCATCCTAGACCGCCTAAAGTCCAGAAAATGTTGGTGGCCTAAAAACTGTGTCAGAGAGCTCTGAATATCCCAAAAACATTTGCAGCCTGAAAAGGGCATTAACCTGCATCCTAGACCACTGAAATTCCCAAAAATAATTTTGACATGAAAAATGCATCCTGTACCCCTGAGAGTTCAGAATATGTTAGCAACCCAAAAAGGCCTTAAAATGCATCTTAGGCCTGCAAAAAGGTTGAAAACTTTGGAGGTCAAAAAAAGGGGTTTACAGGCATCCTAGACCCCCTAAAGTCCAGAAAATGGTGGTGGCGCAAAAACTGCGCCAGAGAGCTCTGAATGTCCCCAAATCATTTGCAGCCTGAAAGGGGCATTAACCCACACCCTAGATGCCTGAAATTCCCAAAAAATAATTTTGACACGAAAAATGCATCCTACACCCCTGAAAGTTCAGAATATGTTAACAGCCCAAAGAAGGCCTTAAAATGCATCTTAGGCCTTCAAAAATGTTGAAAACTTTGGAGGCCCAAAAAAGGGGTTTACAGGCATCCTAGACCCCCTAAAGTCCAGAAAATGTTGGTGGCCTAAAAACTGTGTCAGAGAGCTCTGAATATCCCAAAAACATTTGCAGCCTGAAAAGGGCATTAACCTGCATCTTAGACCACTGAAATTCCCAAAAATAATTTTGACACGAAAAATGCATCCTACACCCCTGAAAGTTCAGAATATGTTAGCAGCCCAAAAAAGGCCTTAAAATGCATTTTAAGCCTGCAAAAATGTTGAAATCTTTGGAGGTCAAAAAAAGAGGTTTACAGGCATCCTAGATCCCCTGAAGTCCAGAAAATGTTGGTGGCCTAAAAACTGTGTCAGGGAGCTCTGAATGTCCCCAGATCATTTGCAGCCTGAAAGGGGCATTACCCGGCACCCTAGACCATTGAAATTCCCAGAAATAATTTTGACACGAAAAATGCATCCTACACCCCTGAAAGTTCAGAATATGTTAGCAGCCGAAAAAAGGCCTTAAAATGCAGCTTAGGCCTGCAAAAATGTTGAAAACTTTGGAGGTCAAAAAAAGGTTTTTACAGGCATCCTAGACCCCTTAAATTCCAGAAAATGTTGGTGGCCTAGAAACTGTGCCAGAGAGCTCTGAATATCCCAAAATCATTTGTAGCCTGAAAAGGGCATTAACCTGCATCCTAGATGATTGAAATTACCAAAAAATAATTTTGACACGAAAAATGCATCCTACACCCCTGAAAGTTCAGAATATGTTAGCAGCCGAAAAAAGGCCTTAAAATGCATCTTAGGCCTGCAAAAATGTTGAAAACTTTGGAGGTCAAAAAAAGGGGTTTACAGGCATCCTAGACCCCTTAAAGTGCAGAAAATGTTGGTGGCCCAAAAACTGTGCCAGAGAGCTCTGAATGTCCCAAAATCATTTGCAACCTGAAAAGGGCATTAACCTGCATCCTAGACCACTGAAATTCCCAAAAATAATTTTTATATGAAAAATGCATCCTGCACCCCTGAAAATTCAGAATATGTTAGCAGCCCAAAAAGGCCTTAAAATGCATCTTGGGCCTGCAAAAAAGGTTGAAAACTTTGGAGGTCAAAAAAAGGGGTTTACAGGCATCCTAGACCCCTTAAAGTGCAGAAAATGGTGGTGGTGCAAAAACTGCGCCAGAGAGCTCTGAATGTCCCAAAATCATTTGCAGCCTGAAAGGGGCATTAACCTGCACCCTAGACCACTGAAATTCCCACAAAATATTTTGACACGAAAAATGCATCCTACACCCCTGAAAGTTCAGAATATGTTAGCAGCCCAAAAAAGGCCTAAAATGCGTCTTATGTCAGCAAAAATGTTGAACACTTTGGAGGCCTAAAAAAGGGGTTTATAGGCATCCTAGACCCCCTAAAGTCCGGAAAATGTTGGTGGCCAAAAATTGCGCCAGAGAGCTCTGAATGTCCCAGAAACATTTGCAGTCTGAAAAGGGCATTAACTTGCACCCTAGACCACTGAAATTCCCAAAAATTATTTTGACACGGAAAATGCATCCTACACCCCTGAAAGTTCAGAATATGTTAGCAGCCCAAAAACGGCCTTAAATTGCATTTTAGGCCTGCAAAAATGTTGAAAACTTTGGAGGTCAAAAAAAGGGGTTTACAGGCATCCTAGACCCCCTTAAGTCCAGAAAATGGTGGTGGCGCAAAAACTGCGCCAGAGAGCTCTGAATGTCCCCAGATCATTTGCAGCCTGAAAGGGGCATTACCCGGCACCCTAGACCATTGAAATTCCCAGAAATAATTTTGACACGAAAAATGCATCCTACACCCCTGAAAGTTCAGAATATGTTAGCAGCCGAAAAAAGGCCTTAAAATGCATCTTAGGCCTGCAAAAATGTTGAAAACTTTGGAGGTCAAAAAAGGCTTTACAGGCATCCTAGATCCCCTAAAGTCCAGAAAATGTTGGTGGCCCAAAAACTGTGCCAGAGAGCTCTAAATGTCCCAAAATCATTTGTAGCCTGAAAGGGGCATTAACCCACACCCTAGATGCCTGAAATTCCCAAAAAAATAATTTTGACACAAAAAATGCATCCTACACCCCTGAAAGTTCAGAATATGTTAACAGCCCAAAGAAGGCCTTAAAATGCATCTTAGGCCTTCAAAAATGTTGAACACTTTGGAGGCCTAAAAAAGGGGTTTATAGGCATCCTAGACCCCCTAAAGTCCAGAAAATATTGGTGGCCAAAAATTGCGCCAGAGAGCTCTGAATATCCCAAAAACATTTGCAGCCTGAAAAGGGCATTAACCTGCATCCTAGACCACTGAAATTCCCAAAAATAATTTTGATATGAAAAATGCATCCTGCACCCCTGAAAGTTCAGAATATGTTAGCAGCCCCAAAAGGCCTTAAAATGCATCTTAGGCCTGCAAAAATGTTGAACACTTTGGTGGTCAAAAAAAGGGGTTTACAGGCATCCTAGACCCCCCTAAAGTCCAGAAAATGGTGGTGGCACAAAAACTGCGCCAGAGAGCTCTGAATGTCCCAAAATCATTTGCAGCCTGAAAGGGGCATTACCCTGCACCCTAGACCACTGAAATTCCCACAAATAATTTTGACACGAAAAATGCATCCTACACCCCTGAAAGTTCAGAATATGTTAGCAGCCCAAAACAGGCCTTAAAATGCATCTTAGGCCTGCAAAAATGTTGAAAACTTTGGAGGACAAAAAAAGGGGTTTACAGGCATCCTGGACCCCCTAAAGTCCAGAAAATGTTGGTGGCCAAAAATTGTGCCAGAGAGCTATGAATGTCCCAGAAACATTTGCAGCCTGAAAGGAGCATTAACCCGCATCCTAGACCACTGAAATTCCCAAAAATAATTTTGATATGAAAAATGCATCCTGCACCCCCGAAAGTTCAGAATATGTCAGCAGCCCAAAAAAGGCCTTAAAATGCATCTTAAGCCTGCAAAAAGGTTGAAAACTTTGGAGGCCCAAAAAAGGGGTTTACAGGAATCCTAGATCCCCTAAAGTCCAGAAAATGTTGGTGGCCTAAAAACTGTGTCAGGGAGCTCTGAATGTCCCAAAAACATTTGCAGCCTGAAAAGGGCATTAACCTGCATCCTAGACCACTGAAATTGCCAAAAATAATTTTAATATGAAAAATGCATCCTGCACCCCTGAAAGTTCAGAATATGTTAGCAGCCCAAAAAAGGCCTTAAAATGCATTTTAGGCCTGCAAAAATGTTGAAATCTTTGGAGGTAAAAAAAAGGGGTTTACAGGCATCCTAGATCCCCTAAAGTCCAGAAAATGTTGGTGGCCTAAAAACTGTGTCAGAGAGCTCTGAATATCCCAAAAACATTTGCAGCCTGAAAAGGGCATTAACCTGCATCCTAGACCACTGAAATTCCCAAAAATAATTTTGATATGAAAAATGCATCCTGCACCCCTGAAAGTTCAGAATATGTTAGCAGCCCAAAAAGGTCTTAAAATGCATCTTAGGCCTGCAAAAAAGGTTGAAAACTTTGGAGGTCAAAAAAAGGGGTTTACAGGCACCCTAGACCCCCTAAAGTCCAGAAAATGGTGGTGGCGCAAAAACTGCGCCAGAGAGCTCTGAATGTCCCAAAATCATTTGCAGCCTGAAAGGGGCATTACCCTGCACCCTAGACCACTGAAATTCCCACAAATAATTTTGACACGAAAAATGCATCCTACACCCCTGAAAGTTCAGAATATGTTAGCAGCCCAAAAAAGGCCTTAAAATGCC
Source organism: Ambystoma mexicanum (assembly GCF_040938575.1). Taxonomy (NCBI): domain Eukaryota; kingdom Metazoa; phylum Chordata; class Amphibia; order Caudata; family Ambystomatidae; genus Ambystoma; species Ambystoma mexicanum. Next base: position 1,412,988,493 of record NC_090934.1, on the reverse strand, counting down.
TCTTATGTCAGCAAAAATGTTGAACACTTTGGAGGTCAAAAAAAGGGGTTTACAGGCATCATGGACCCCCTAGAGTCCAGAAAATGTTGGTGGCCCAAAAACTGTGCCAGAGAGCTCTGAATGTCCCAAAATCATTTGTAGCCTGAAAGGGGCATTAACCCACACCCTAGACGCCTGAAATTCCCAAAAAATAATTTTGACACGAAAAATGCATCCTACACCCCTGAAAGTTCAGAATATGTTAACAGCCCAAAGAAGGCCTTAAAATGCATCTTTGGCCTTCAAAAATGTTGAAAACTTTGGAGGCCCAAAAAAGGGGTTTACAGGCATCCTAGACCGCCTAAAGTCCAGAAAATGTTGGTGGCCTAAAAACTGTGTCAGAGAGCTCTGAATATCCCAAAAACATTTGCAGCCTGAAAAGGGCATTAACCTGCATCCTAGACCACTGAAATTCCCAAAAATAATTTTGACATGAAAAATGCATCCTGTACCCCTGAGAGTTCAGAATATGTTAGCAACCCAAAAAGGCCTTAAAATGCATCTTAGGCCTGCAAAAAGGTTGAAAACTTTGGAGGTCAAAAAAAGGGGTTTACAGGCATCCTAGACCCCCTAAAGTCCAGAAAATGGTGGTGGCGCAAAAACTGCGCCAGAGAGCTCTGAATGTCCCCAAATCATTTGCAGCCTGAAAGGGGCATTACCCGGCACCCTAGACCATTGAAATTCCCACAAATAATTTTGACACGAAAAATGCATCCTACACCCCTGAAAGTTCAGAATATGTTAGCAGCCGAAAAAAGGCCTTAAAATGCCTCTTATGTCAGCAAAAATGTTGAACACTTTGGAGGCCTAAAAAAGGGGTTTATAGGCATCCTAGACCCCCTAAAGTCCAGAAAATGTTGGTGGCCAAAAATTGTGCCAGAGAGCTCTGAATGTCCCAGAAACATTTGCAGCCTGAAAGGAGCATTAACCCGCATACTAGACCACTGAAATTCCCAAAAATAATTTTTACATGAAAAAATTCATCCTACACCCCTGAAAGTTCAGAATATGTTAGCAGCCCAAGCCTTAAAATGCATCTTAGGCCTGCAAAAATGTTGAAAACTTTGGAGGCCCAAATTAGGGGCCTACAGGCATCCTAGACCCTCTAAAGTCCAGAAAATGTTGGTGGCCTAAAAACTGTGTCAGAGAGCTCTGAATATCCCAAAAACATTTGCAGCCTGAAAAGGGCATTAACCTGCATCCTAGACCACTGAAATTCCCAAAAATAATTTTGACATGAAAAATGCATCCTGTACTTCTGAAAGTTCAGAATATGTTAGCAGCCCAAAAAGGCCTTAAAATGCATCTTAGGCCTGCAAAAATTTTGAAAACTTTGGAGGTCAAAAAAAGGGGTTTACAGGCATCCTAGACAACCTAAAGTCCAGAAAATGTTGGTGGCCCAAAAACTGTGCCAGAGAGCTCTGAAAGCCCCAAAATCATTTGTAGCCTGAAAGGGGCATTATCCCACACCCTAGACGCCTGAAATTCCCAAAAATATTTTTGGCACAAAAATGCATCCTACACCCCTGAAAGTTCAGAATATGTCAGCAGCCCAAAAAAGGCCTTAAAATGCATCTTAAGCCTGCAAAAAGGTTGAAAACTTTGGAGGCCCACAAAAGGGGTTTACAGGAATCCTAGATCACCTAAAGTCCAGAAAATGTTGGTGGCCTAAAAACTGTGTCAGAGAGCTCTGAATATCCCAAAAACATTTGCAGCCTGAAAAGGGCATTAACCTGCATCATAGACCACTGAAATTCCCAAAAATAATTTTGACACGAAAAATGCATCCTACACCCCTGAAAGTTCAGAATATGTTAGCAGCCCAAAAAAGGCCTTAAAATGCATTTTAGGCCTGCAAAAATGTTGAAATCTTTGGAGGTCAAAAAAAGTGGTTTACAGGTATCCTAGATCCCCTAAAGACCAGAAAATGTTGGTGGCCTGAAAAACTGTGTCAGGGAGCTCTGAATGTCCCAAAAACATTTGCAGCCTGAAAAGGGCATTAACCTGCATCCTAGACCACTGAAATTCCCAAAAATCATTTTGGCATGAAAAATGCATCCTGTACTTCTTAAAGTTCAGAATATGTTAGCAGCCCAAAAAGGCCTCAAAATGCATTTTAAGCCTGCAAAAATGGTGAAATCTTTGGAGGTCAAAAAAAGAGGTTTACAGGCATCCTAGATCCCCTAAACTCCAGAAAATGTTGGTGGCCTACAAACTGTGCCAGGGAGCTCTGAATTTCCCAAAAACATTTGCAGCCTGAAAAGGGCATTAACCTGCATCCTAGACCACTGAAATTCCCAAAAATAATTTTGACATGAAAAATGCATCCTGTACCCCTGAAAGTTCAGAATATGTTAGCAACCCAAAAAGGCCTTAAAATGCATCTTAGGCCTGCAAAAATGTTGAAAACTTTGGAGGTCAAAAAAAGGGGTTTACAGGCATCCTAGACCCCCTAAAGTCCAGAAAATGGTGGTGGCACAAAAACTGTGCCAGAGAGCTCTGAATGTCCCCAAATCATTTGCAGCCTGAAAGGGGCATTACCCGGCACCCTAGACCATTGAAATTCCCACAAATAATTTTGACACGAAAAATGCATCCTACACCCCTGAAAGTTCAGAATATGTTAGCAGCCCAAAAAAGGCCTTAAAATGCATCTTAGACCTGCACAAAAATGTTGAAAACTTTGGAGGTCAAAAAAAGGGGTTTACAGGCGTCCTAGACCCCCTAAAGTCCAGAAAATGTTGGTGGCCCAAAAACTGTGCCAGAGAGCTCTGAATGTCCCAAAATCATTTGTAGCCTGAAAGGGGCATTACCCTGCACCCTAGACCACTGAAATTCCCACAAATAATTTTGACACGAAAAATGCATCCTACACCCCTGAAAGTTCAGAATATGTTAGCAGCCCAAAAAAGAGCCTTAAATTGCATCTTAGGCCTGCAAAAATGTTGAAAACTTTGGAGGTCAAAAAAAGGGGTTTACAGGCATCCTAGACCCCCTAAAGTCCAGAAAATGTTGGTGGCCCAAAAACTGTGCCAGAGAGCTCTGAATGTCCCAAAATCATGTGTAGCCTGAAAGGGGCATTATCCCACACCCTAGACGCCTGAAATTCCCAAAAATATTTTTGGCACAAAAATGCATCCTACACCCCTGAATGTTCAGAATATGTCAGCAGCCCAAAAAAGGCCTTAAAATGCTTCTTAAGCCTGCAAAAAGGTTGAAAACTTTGGAGGCCCAAAAAAAAGGTTTACAGGAATCCTAGATCCCCTAAAGTCCAGAAAATGTTGGTGGCCTAAAAACTGTGTCAGGGAGCTCTGAATGTCCCAAACACATTTGCAGCCTGAAAGGGGCATTTCCCTGCACCCTAGACCACTGAAATTCCCAAAAATAATTTTGACATGAAAAATGCATCCTGCACCCCTGAAAGTTCAGAATATGTTAGCAGCCCAAAAAGGCCTTAAAATGCATCTTAGGCCTGCAAAAAAGGTTGAAAACTTTGGAGGTCAAAAAAAGGGGTTTACAGGCATCCTAGACCCCCTAAAGTCCAGAAAATGGTGGTGGCGCAAAAACTGCGCCAGAGAGCTCTGAATGTCCCAAAATCATTTGCAGCCTGAAAGGGGCATTACCCTGCACCCTAGACCACTGAAATTCCCACAAATAATTTTGACACGAAAAATGCATCCTACACCCCTGAAAGTTCAGAATATGTTAGCAGCCCAAAAAAGGCCTTAAAATGCCTCTTATGTCAGCAAAAATGTTGAACACTTTGGAGGCCCAAAAAAGGGGTTTACAGGCATCCTGGACCCCCTAAAGTCCAGAAAATGTTGGTGGCCTGAAAAACTGTGTGAGGGAGCTCTGAATGTCCCAAAAACATTTGCAGCCTGAAAAGGGCATTAACCTGCATCCTAGACCACTGAAATTCCCAAAAATAATTTTGACACGAAAAATGCATCCTACACCCCTGAAAGTTCAGAATATGTTAGCAGCCGAAAAAAGGCCTTAAAATGCATCTTAGGCCTGCAAAAATGTTGAAAACTTTGGAGGTCAAAAAAAGGGGTTTACAGGAATCCTAGATCCCCTAAAGTCCAGAAAATGTTGGTGGCCTAAAAACTGTGTCAGGGAGCTCTGAATGTCCCAAAAACATTTGCAGCCTGAAAAGGGCATTAACCTGCATCCTAGACCACTGAAATTCCCAAAAATAATTTTGACACGAAAAATGCATCCTACACCCCTGAAAGTTCAGAATATGTTAGCAGCCGAAAAAAGGCCTTAAAATGCATTTTAGGCCTGCAAAAATGTTGAAAACTTTGGAGGTCAAAAAAAGGGGTTTACAGGCATCCTAGACCCCTTAAAGTGCAGAAAATGTTGGTGGCCCAAAAACTGTGCCAGAGAGCTCTGAATGTCCCAAAATCATTTGCAGCCTGAAAAGGGCATTAACCTGCATCCTAGACCACTGAAATTCCCAAAAATAATTTTTATATGAAAAATGCATCCTGCACCCCTGAAAGTTCAGAATATGTTAGCAGCCCAAAAAGGCCTTAAAATGCATCTTGGGCCTGCAAAAAAGGTTGAAAACTTTGGAGGTCAAAAAAAGGGGTTTACAGGCATCCTAGACCCCCTAAAGTCCAGAAAATGTTGGTGGCCAAAAAACTGTGTCAGAGAGCTCTGAATATCCCAAAAACATTTGCAGCCTGAAAAGGGCATTAACCTGCATCATAGACCACTGAAATTCCCAAAAATAATTTTGACACGAAAAATGCATCCTACACCCCTGAAAGTTCAGAATATGTTAGCAGCCCAAAAAAGGCCTTAAAATGCATTTTAGGCCTGCAAAAATGTTGAAATCTTTGGAGGTCAAAAAAAGTGGTTTACAGGTATCCTAGATCCCCTAAAGACCAGAAAATGTTGGTGGCCTGAAAAACTGTGTCAGGGAGCTCTGAATGTCCCAAAAACATTTGCAGCCTGAAAAGGGCATTAACCTGCATCCTAGACCACTGAAATTCCCAAAAATCATTTTGACATGAAAAATGCATCCTGTACTTCTTAAAGTTCAGAATATGTTAGCAGCCCAAAAAGGCCTCAAAATGCATTTTAAGCCTGCAAAAATGGTGAAATCTTTGGAGGTCAAAAAAAAGGGTTTACAGGTATCCTGGACCCCCTAACGTCCAGAAAATGTTGGTGGCCCAAAAACTGTGCCAGAGAGCTCTGAATGTCCCAAAATCATTTGTAGCCTGAAAGGGGCATTAACCCACACCCTAGATGCCTGAAATTCCCAAAAAAATAATTTTGACACAAAAAATGCATCCTACACCCCTGAAAGTTCAGAATATGTCAACAGCCCAAAAAGGCCTTAAAATGCATCTTAGGCCTGCAAAAATGTTGAAAACTTTGGAGGTAAAAAAAAAGGGTTTACAGGTATCCTGGACCCCCTAAAGTCCAGAAAATGTTGGTGGCGCAAAGACTGCGCCAGAGAGCTCTGAATGTCCCAAAATCATTTGTAGCCTGAAAGGGGCATTAACCCACACCCTAGATGCCTGAAATTCCCAAAAAATAATTTTGACACGAAAAATGCATCCTACACCCCTGAAAGTTCAGAATATGTTAACAGCCCAAAGAAGGCCTTAAAATGCATCTTAGGCCTTCAAAAATGTTGAAAACTTTGGAGGCCCAAAAAAGGGGTTTACAGGCATCCTAGACCCCCTAAAGTCCAGAAAATGTTGGTGGCCTAAAAACTGTGTCAGAGAGCTCTGAATATCCCAAAAACATTTGCAGCCTGAAAAGGGCATTAACCTGCATCTTAGACCACTGAAATTCCCAAAAATAATTTTGACACGAAAAATGCATCCTACACCCCTGAAAGTTCAGAATATGTTAGCAGCCCAAAAAAGGCCTTAAAATGCATTTTAAGCCTGCAAAAATGTTGAAATCTTTGGAGGTCAAAAAAAGAGGTTTACAGGCATCCTAGATCCCCTGAAGTCCAGAAAATGTTGGTGGCCTAAAAACTGTGTCAGGGAGCTCTGAATGTCCCCAGATCATTTGCAGCCTGAAAGGGGCATTACCCGGCACCCTAGACCATTGAAATTCCCAGAAATAATTTTGACACGAAAAATGCATCCTACACCCCTGAAAGTTCAGAATATGTTAGCAGCCGAAAAAAGGCCTTAAAATGCAGCTTAGGCCTGCAGAAATGTTGAAAACTTTGGAGGTCAAAAAAAGGGGTTTACAGGCATCCTAGACCCCTTAAATTCCAGAAAATGTTGGTGGCCTAGAAACTGTGCCAGAGAGCTCTGAATATCCCAAAATCATTTGCAACCTGAAAAGGGCATTAACCTGCATCCTAGACCACTGAAATTCCCAAAAATAATTTTTATATGAAAAATGCATCCTGCACCCCTGAAAGTTCAGAATATGTTAGCAGCCCAAAAAGGCCTTAAAATGCATCTTAGGCCTGCAAAAATGTTGAAAACTTTGGAGGTAAAAAAAAAGGGTTTACAGGTATCCTGGACCCCCTAAAGTCCAGAAAATGTTGGTGGCGCAAAGACTGCGCCAGAGAGCTCTGAATGTCCCAAAATCATTTGTAGCCTGAAAGGGGCATTAACCCACACCCTAGATGCCTGAAATTCCCAAAAAATAATTTTGACACGAAAAATGCATCCTACACCCCTGAAAGTTCAGAATATGTTAACAGCCCAAAGAAGGCCTTAAAATGCATCTTAGGCCTTCAAAAATGTTGAAAACTTTGGAGGCCCAAAAAAGGGGTTTACAGGCATCCTAGACCCCCTAAAGTCCAGAAAATGTTGGTGGCCTAAAAACTGTGTCAGAGAGCTCTGAATATCCCAAAAACATTTGCAGCCTGAAAAGGGCATTAACCTGCATCTTAGACCACTGAAATTCCCAAAAATAATTTTGACACGAAAAATGCATCCTACACCCCTGAAAGTTCAGAATATGTTAGCAGCCCAAAAAAGGCCTTAAAATGCATTTTAAGCCTGCAAAAATGTTGAAATCTTTGGAGGTCAAAAAAAGAGGTTTACAGGCATCCTAGATCCCCTGAAGTCCAGAAAATGTTGGTGGCCTAAAAACTGTGTCAGGGAGCTCTGAATGTCCCCAGATCATTTGCAGCCTGAAAGGGGCATTACCCGGCACCCTAGACCATTGAAATTCCCAGAAATAATTTTGACACGAAAAATGCATCCTACACCCCTGAAAGTTCAGAATATGTTAGCAGCCGAAAAAAGGCCTTAAAATGCAGCTTAGGCCTGCAAAAATGTTGAAAACTTTGGAGGTCAAAAAAAGGTTTTTACAGGCATCCTAGACCCCTTAAATTCCAGAAAATGTTGGTGGCCTAGAAACTGTGCCAGAGAGCTCTGAATATCCCAAAATCATTTGTAGCCTGAAAAGGGCATTAACCTGCATCCTAGATGATTGAAATTACCAAAAAATAATTTTGACACGAAAAATGCATCCTACACCCCTGAAAGTTCAGAATATGTTAGCAGCCGAAAAAAGGCCTTAAAATGCATCTTAGGCCTGCAAAAATGTTGAAAACTTTGGAGGTCAAAAAAAGGGGTTTACAGGCATCCTAGACCCCTTAAAGTGCAGAAAATGTTGGTGGCCCAAAAACTGTGCCAGAGAGCTCTGAATGTCCCAAAATCATTTGCAACCTGAAAAGGGCATTAACCTGCATCCTAGACCACTGAAATTCCCAAAAATAATTTTTATATGAAAAATGCATCCTGCACCCCTGAAAATTCAGAATATGTTAGCAGCCCAAAAAGGCCTTAAAATGCATCTTGGGCCTGCAAAAAAGGTTGAAAACTTTGGAGGTCAAAAAAAGGGGTTTACAGGCATCCTAGACCCCTTAAAGTGCAGAAAATGGTGGTGGTGCAAAAACTGCGCCAGAGAGCTCTGAATGTCCCAAAATCATTTGCAGCCTGAAAGGGGCATTAACCTGCACCCTAGACCACTGAAATTCCCACAAAATATTTTGACACGAAAAATGCATCCTACACCCCTGAAAGTTCAGAATATGTTAGCAGCCCAAAAAAGGCCTAAAATGCGTCTTACTTCAGCAAAAATGTTGAACACTTTGGAGGCCTAAAAAAGGGGTTTATAGGCATCCTAGACCCCCTAAAGTCCGGAAAATGTTGGTGGCCAAAAATTGCGCCAGAGAGCTCTGAATGTCCCAGAAACATTTGCAGTCTGAAAAGGGCATTAACTTGCACCCTAGACCACTGAAATTCCCAAAAATTATTTTGACACGGAAAATGCATCCTACACCCCTGAAAGTTCAGAATATGTTAGCAGCCCAAAAACGGCCTTAAATTGCATTTTAGGCTTGCAAAAATGTTGAAAGCTTTGGAGGGCCAAAAAAGGGGTTTACAGGCATCCTAGACCCCCTAAAGTGCAGAAAGTGGTGGTGGCGCAAAAACTGCGCCAGAGAGCTCTGAATGTCCCAAAATCATTTGCAGCCTGAAAGGGGCATTACCCTGCACCCTAGACCACTGAAATTCCCACAAATAATTTTGACACGAAAAATGCATCCGACACCCCTGAAAGTTCAGAATATGTTAGCAGCCCAAAAAAGGGCCTTAAAATGCATTTTAGGCCTGCAAAAATGTTGAAAACTTTGGAGGTCAAAAAAAAGGGTTTACAGGTATCCTGGACCCCCTAAAGTCCAGAAAATGTTGGTGGCCCAAAAACTGTGCCAGAGAGCTCTGAATGTCCCAAAATCATTTGTAGCCTGAAAGGGGCATTAACCCACACCCTAGACGCCTGAAATTCCCAAAAAATAATTTTGACACGAAAAATGCATCCTACACCCCTGAAAGTTCAGAATATGTTAACAGCCCAAAGAAGGCCTTAAAATGCATCTTAGGCCTTCAAAAATGTTGAAAACTTTGGAGGCCCAAAAAAGGGGTTTACAGGCATCCTAGACCCCCTAAAGTCCAGAAAATGTTGGTGGCCTAAAAACTGTGTCAGGGAGCTCTGAATGTCCCAAAAACATTTGCAGCCTGAAAAGGGCATTAACCTGCATCCTAGACCACTGAAATTCCCAAAAATACTTTTGACATGAAAAATGCATCCTGTACCCCTGAAAGTTCAGAATATGTTAGCAACCCAAAAAGGCCTTAAAATGCATCTTAGGCCTGCAAAAATGTTGAAAACTTTGGAGGTCAAAAAAAGGGGTTTACAGGCATCCTAGACCCCCTTAAGTCCAGAAAATGGTGGTGGCGCAAAAACTGCGCCAGAGAGCTCTGAATGTCCCCAGATCATTTGCAGCCTGAAAGGGGCATTACCCGGCACCCTAGACCATTGAAATTCCCAGAAATAATTTTGACACGAAAAATGCATCCTACACCCCTGAAAGTTCAGAATATGTTAGCAGCCGAAAAAAGGCCTTAAAATGCATCTTAGGCCTGCAAAAATGTTGAAAACTTTGGAGGTCAAAAAAGGCTTTACAGGCATCCTAGATCCCCTAAAGTCCAGAAAATGTTGGTGGCCCAAAAACTGTGCCAGAGAGCTCTAAATGTCCCAAAATCATTTGTAGCCTGAAAGGGGCATTAACCCACACCCTAGATGCCTGAAATTCCCAAAAAAATAATTTTGACACAAAAAATGCATCCTACACCCCTGAAAGTTCAGAATATGTTAACAGCCCAAAGAAGGCCTTAAAATGCATCTTAGGCCTTCAAAAATGTTGAACACTTTGGAGGCCTAAAAAAGGGGTTTATAGGCATCCTAGACCCCCTAAAGTCCAGAAAATATTGGTGGCCAAAAATTGCGCCAGAGAGCTCTGAATATCCCAAAAACATTTGCAGCCTGAAAAGGGCATTAACCTGCATCCTAGACCACTGAAATTCCCAAAAATAATTTTGATATGAAAAATGCATCCTGCACCCCTGAAAGTTCAGAATATGTTAGCAGCCCCAAAAGGCCTTAAAATGCATCTTAGGCCTGCAAAAATGTTGAACACTTTGGTGGTCAAAAAAAGGGGTTTACAGGCATCCTAGACCCCCCTAAAGTCCAGAAAATGGTGGTGGCACAAAAACTGCGCCAGAGAGCTCTGAATGTCCCAAAACCATTTGCAGCCTGAAAGGGGCATTACCCTGCACCCTAGACCACTGAAATTCCCACAAATAATTTTGACACGAAAAATGCATCCTACACCCCTGAAAGTTCAGAATATGTTAGCAGCCCAAAACAGGCCTTAAAATGCATCTTAGGCCTGCAAAAATGTTGAAAACTTTGGAGGACAAAAAAAGGGGTTTACAGGCATCCTGGACCCCCTAAAGTCCAGAAAATGTTGGTGGCCAAAAATTGTGCCAGAGAGCTATGAATGTCCCAGAAACATTTGCAGCCTGAAAGGAGCATTAACCCGCATCCTAGACCACTGAAATTCCCAAAAATAATTTTGATATGAAAAATGCATCCTGCACCCCCGAAAGTTCAGAATATGTCAGCAGCCCAAAAAAGGCCTTAAAATGCATCTTAAGCCTGCAAAAAGGTTGAAAACTTTGGAGGCCCAAAAAAGGGGTTTACAGGAATCCTAGATCCCCTAAAGTCCAGAAAATGTTGGTGGCCTAAAAACTGTGTCAGGGAGCTCTGAATGTCCCAAAAACATTTGCAGCCTGAAAAGGGCATTAACCTGCATCCTAGACCACTGAAATTGCCAAAAATAATTTTAATATGAAAAATGCATCCTGCACCCCTGAAAGTTCAGAATATGTTAGCAGCCCAAAAAAGGCCTTAAAATGCATTTTAGGCCTGCAAAAATGTTGAAATCTTTGGAGGTAAAAAAAAGGGGTTTACAGGCATCCTAGATCCCCTAAAGTCCAGAAAATGTTGGTGGCCTAAAAACTGTGTCAGAGAGCTCTGAATATCCCAAAAACATTTGCAGCCTGAAAAGGGCATTAACCTGCATCCTAGACCACTGAAATTCCCAAAAATAATTTTGATATGAAAAATGCATCCTGCACCCCTGAAAGTTCAGAATATGTTAGCAGCCCAAAAAGGTCTTAAAATGCATCTTAGGCCTGCAAAAAAGGTTGAAAACTTTGGAGGTCAAAAAAAGGGGTTTACAGGCACCCTAGACCCCCTAAAGTCCAGAAAATGGTGGTGGCGCAAAAACTGCGCCAGAGAGCTCTGAATGTCCCAAAATCATTTGCAGCCTGAAAGGGGCATTACCCTGCACCCTAGACCACTGAAATTCCCACAAATAATTTTGACACGAAAAATGCATCCTACACCCCTGAAAGTTCAGAATATGTTAGCAGCCCAAAAAAGGCCTTAAAATGCCTCTTATGTCAGCAAAAATGTTGAACACTTTGGAGGTCAAAAAAAGGGGTTTACAGGCATCATGGACCCCCTAGAGTCCAGAAAATGTTGGTGGCCCAAAAACTGTGCCAGAGAGCTCTGAATGTCCCAAAATCATTTGTAGCCTGAAAGGGGCATTAACCCACACCCTAGACGCCTGAAATTCCCAAAAAATAATTTTGACACGAAAAATGCATCCTACACCCCTGAAAGTTCAGAATATGTTAACAGCCCAAAGAAGGCCTTAAAATGCATCTTTGGCCTTCAAAAATGTTGAAAACTTTGGAGGCCCAAAAAAGGGGTTTACAGGCATCCTAGACCGCCTAAAGTCCAGAAAATGTTGGTGGCCTAAAAACTGTGTCAGAGAGCTCTGAATATCCCAAAAACATTTGCAGCCTGAAAAGGGCATTAACCTGCATCCTAGACCACTGAAATTCCCAAAAATAATTTTGACATGAAAAATGCATCCTGTACCCCTGAGAGTTCAGAATATGTTAGCAACCCAAAAAGGCCTTAAAATGCATCTTAGGCCTGCAAAAAGGTTGAAAACTTTGGAGGTCAAAAAAAGGGGTTTACAGGCATCCTAGACCCCCTAAAGTCCAGAAAATGGTGGTGGCGCAAAAACTGCGCCAGAGAGCTCTGAATGTCCCCAAATCATTTGCAGCCTGAAAGGGGCATTACCCGGCACCCTAGACCATTGAAATTCCCACAAATAATTTTGACACGAAAAATGCATCCTACACCCCTGAAAGTTCAGAATATGTTAGCAGCCGAAAAAAGGCCTTAAAATGCCTCTTATGTCAGCAAAAATGTTGAACACTTTGGAGGCCTAAAAAAGGGGTTTATAGGCATCCTAGACCCCCTAAAGTCCAGAAAATGTTGGTGGCCAAAAATTGTGCCAGAGAGCTCTGAATGTCCCAGAAACATTTGCAGCCTGAAAGGAGCATTAACCCGCATACTAGACCACTGAAATTCCCAAAAATAATTTTTACATGAAAAAATTCATCCTACACCCCTGAAAGTTCAGAATATGTTAGCAGCCCAAGCCTTAAAATGCATCTTAGGCCTGCAAAAATGTTGAAAACTTTGGAGGCCCAAATTAGGGGCCTACAGGCATCCTAGACCCTCTAAAGTCCAGAAAATGTTGGTGGCCTAAAAACTGTGTCAGAGAGCTCTGAATATCCCAAAAACATTTGCAGCCTGAAAAGGGCATTAACCTGCATCCTAGACCACTGAAATTCCCAAAAATAATTTTGACATGAAAAATGCATCCTGTACTTCTGAAAGTTCAGAATATGTTAGCAGCCCAAAAAGGCCTTAAAATGCATCTTAGGCCTGCAAAAATTTTGAAAACTTTGGAGGTCAAAAAAAGGGGTTTACAGGCATCCTAGACAACCTAAAGTCCAGAAAATGTTGGTGGCCCAAAAACTGTGCCAGAGAGCTCTGAAAGCCCCAAAATCATTTGTAGCCTGAAAGGGGCATTATCCCACACCCTAGACGCCTGAAATTCCCAAAAATATTTTTGGCACAAAAATGCATCCTACACCCCTGAAAGTTCAGAATATGTCAGCAGCCCAAAAAAGGCCTTAAAATGCATCTTAAGCCTGCAAAAAGGTTGAAAACTTTGGAGGCCCACAAAAGGGGTTTACAGGAATCCTAGATCACCTAAAGTCCAGAAAATGTTGGTGGCCTAAAAACTGTGTCAGAGAGCTCTGAATATCCCAAAAACATTTGCAGCCTGAAAAGGGCATTAACCTGCATCATAGACCACTGAAATTCCCAAAAATAATTTTGACACGAAAAATGCATCCTACACCCCTGAAAGTTCAGAATATGTTAGCAGCCCAAAAAAGGCCTTAAAATGCATTTTAGGCCTGCAAAAATGTTGAAATCTTTGGAGGTCAAAAAAAGTGGTTTACAGGTATCCTAGATCCCCTAAAGACCAGAAAATGTTGGTGGCCTGAAAAACTGTGTCAGGGAGCTCTGAATGTCCCAAAAACATTTGCAGCCTGAAAAGGGCATTAACCTGCATCCTAGACCACTGAAATTCCCAAAAATCATTTTGACATGAAAAATGCATCCTGTACTTCTTAAAGTTCAGAATATGTTAGCAGCCCAAAAAGGCCTCAAAATGCATTTTAAGCCTGCAAAAATGGTGAAATCTTTGGAGGTCAAAAAAAGAGGTTTACAGGCATCCTAGATCCCCTAAACTCCAGAAAATGTTGGTGGCCTACAAACTGTGCCAGGGAGCTCTGAATTTCCCAAAAACATTTGCAGCCTGAAAAGGGCATTAACCTGCATCCTAGACCACTGAAATTCCCAAAAATAATTTTGACATGAAAAATGCATCCTGTACCCCTGAAAGTTCAGAATATGTTAGCAACCCAAAAAGGCCTTAAAATGCATCTTAGGCCTGCAAAAATGTTGAAAACTTTGGAGGTCAAAAAAAGGGGTTTACAGGCATCCTAGACCCCCTAAAGTCCAGAAAATGGTGGTGGCACAAAAACTGTGCCAGAGAGCTCTGAATGTCCCCAAATCATTTGCAGCCTGAAAGGGGCATTACCCGGCACCCTAGACCATTGAAATTCCCACAAATAATTTTGACACGAAAAATGCATCCTACACCCCTGAAAGTTCAGAATATGTTAGCAGCCCAAAAAAGGCCTTAAAATGCATCTTAGACCTGCACAAAAATGTTGAAAACTTTGGAGGTCAAAAAAAGGGGTTTACAGGCGTCCTAGACCCCCTAAAGTCCAGAAAATGTTGGTGGCCCAAAAACTGTGCCAGAGAGCTCTGAATGTCCCAAAATCATTTGTAGCCTGAAAGGGGCATTAACCCACACCCTAGACGCCTGAAATTCCCAAAAATATTTTTGGCACAAAAATGCATCCTACACCCCTGAAAGTTCAGAATATGTTAGCAGCCCAAAAAAGGCCTTAAAATATCTCTTATGTCAGCAAAAATGTTGAACACTTTGGAGGCCTAAAAAATGGGTGTATAGGCATCCTGGACCCCCTAAAGTCCAGAAAATGTTGGTGGCCAAAAATTGTGCTAGAGAGCTCTGAATGTCCCAGAAACATTTGCAGCCTGAAAGGGGCATTACCCTGCACCCTAGACCACTGAAATTCCCACAAATAATTTTGACACGAAAAATGCATCCTACACCCCTGAAAGTTCAGAATATGTTAGCAGCCCAAAAAAGAGCCTTAAATTGCATCTTAGGCCTGCAAAAATGTTGAAAACTTTGGAGGTCAAAAAAAGGGGTTTACAGGCATCCTAGACCCCCTAAAGTCCAGAAAATGTTGGTGGCCCAAAAACTGTGCCAGAGAGCTCTGAATGTCCCAAAATCATGTGTAGCCTGAAAGGGGCATTATCCCACACCCTAGACGCCTGAAATTCCCAAAAATATTTTTGGCACAAAAATGCATCCTACACCCCTGAATGTTCAGAATATGTCAGCAGCCCAAAAAAGGCCTTAAAATGCTTCTTAAGCCTGCAAAAAGGTTGAAAACTTTGGAGGCCCAAAAAAAAGGTTTACAGGAATCCTAGATCCCCTAAAGTCCAGAAAATGTTGGTGGCCTAAAAACTGTGTCAGGGAGCTCTGAATGTCCCAAACACATTTGCAGCCTGAAAGGGGCATTTCCCTGCACCCTAGACCACTGAAATTCCCAAAAATAATTTTGACATGAAAAATGCATCCTGCACCCCTGAAAGTTCAGAATATGTTAGCAGCCCAAAAAGGCCTTAAAATGCATCTTAGGCCTGCAAAAAAGGTTGAAAACTTTGGAGGTCAAAAAAAGGGGTTTACAGGCATCCTAGACCCCCTAAAGTCCAGAAAATGGTGGTGGCGCAAAAACTGCGCCAGAGAGCTCTGAATGTCCCAAAATCATTTGCAGCCTGAAAGGGGCATTACCCTGCACCCTAGACCACTGAAATTCCCACAAATAATTTTGACACGAAAAATGCATCCTACACCCCTGAAAGTTCAGAATATGTTAGCAGCCCAAAAAAGGCCTTAAAATGCCTCTTATGTCAGCAAAAATGTTGAACACTTTGGAGGCCCAAAAAAGGGGTTTACAGGCATCCTGGACCCCCTAAAGTCCAGAAAATGTTGGTGGCCTGAAAAACTGTGTGAGGGAGCTCTGAATGTCCCAAAAACATTTGCAGCCTGAAAAGGGCATTAACCTGCATCCTAGACCACTGAAATTCCCAAAAATAATTTTGACACGAAAAATGCATCCTACACCCCTGAAAGTTCAGAATATGTTAGCAGCCGAAAAAAGGCCTTAAAATGCATCTTAGGCCTGCAAAAATGTTGAAAACTTTGGAGGTCAAAAAAAGGGGTTTACAGGAATCCTAGATCCCCTAAAGTCCAGAAAATGTTGGTGGCCTAAAAACTGTGTCAGGGAGCTCTGAATGTCCCAAAAACATTTGCAGCCTGAAAAGGGCATTAACCTGCATCCTAGACCACTGAAATTCCCAAAAATAATTTTGACACGAAAAATGCATCCTACACCCCTGAAAGTTCAGAATATGTTAGCAGCCGAAAAAAGGCCTTAAAATGCATTTTAGGCCTGCAAAAATGTTGAAAACTTTGGAGGTCAAAAAAAGGGGTTTACAGGCATCCTAGACCCCTTAAAGTGCAGAAAATGTTGGTGGCCCAAAAACTGTGCCAGAGAGCTCTGAATGTCCCAAAATCATTTGCAGCCTGAAAAGGGCATTAACCTGCATCCTAGACCACTGAAATTCCCAAAAATAATTTTTATATGAAAAATGCATCCTGCACCCCTGAAAGTTCAGAATATGTTAGCAGCCCAAAAAGGCCTTAAAATGCATCTTGGGCCTGCAAAAAAGGTTGAAAACTTTGGAGGTCAAAAAAAGGGGTTTACAGGCATCCTAGACCCCCTAAAGTCCAGAAAATGTTGGTGGCCAAAAAACTGTGTCAGAGAGCTCTGAATATCCCAAAAACATTTGCAGCCTGAAAAGGGCATTAACCTGCATCATAGACCACTGAAATTCCCAAAAATAATTTTGACACGAAAAATGCATCCTACACCCCTGAAAGTTCAGAATATGTTAGCAGCCCAAAAAAGGCCTTAAAATGCATTTTAGGCCTGCAAAAATGTTGAAATCTTTGGAGGTCAAAAAAAGTGGTTTACAGGTATCCTAGATCCCCTAAAGACCAGAAAATGTTGGTGGCCTGAAAAACTGTGTCAGGGAGCTCTGAATGTCCCAAAAACATTTGCAGCCTGAAAAGGGCATTAACCTGCATCCTAGACCACTGAAATTCCCAAAAATCATTTTGACATGAAAAATGCATCCTGTACTTCTTAAAGTTCAGAATATGTTAGCAGCCCAAAAAGGCCTCAAAATGCATTTTAAGCCTGCAAAAATGGTGAAATCTTTGGAGGTCAAAAAAAGAGGTTTACAGGCATCCTAGATCCCCTAAACTCCAGAAAATGTTGGTGGCCTACAAACTGTGCCAGGGAGCTCTGAATTTCCCAAAAACATTTGCAGCCTGAAAAGGGCATTAACCTGCATCCTAGACCACTGAAATTCCCAAAAATAATTTTGACATGAAAAATGCATCCTGTACCCCTGAAAGTTCAGAATATGTTAGCAACCCAAAAAGGCCTTAAAATGCATCTTAGGCCTGCAAAAATGTTGAAAACTTTGGAGGTCAAAAAAAGGGGTTTACAGGCATCCTAGACCCCCTAAAGTCCAGAAAATGGTGGTGGCACAAAAACTGTGCCAGAGAGCTCTGAATGTCCCCAAATCATTTGCAGCCTGAAAGGGGCATTACCCGGCACCCTAGACCATTGAAATTCCCACAAATAATTTTGACACGAAAAATGCATCCTACAACCCTGAAAGTTCAGAATATGTTAGCAGCCCAAAAAAGGCCTTAAAATGCATCTTAGACCTGCACAAAAATGTTGAAAACTTTGGAGGTCAAAAAAAGGGGTTTACAGGCGTCCTAGACCCCCTAAAGTCCAGAAAATGTTGGTGGCCCAAAAACTGTGCCAGAGAGCTCTGAATGTCCCAAAATCATTTGTAGCCTGAAAGGGGCATTAACCCACACCCTAGACGCCTGAAATTCCCAAAAATATTTTTGGCACAAAAATGCATCCTACACCCCTGAAAGTTCAGAATATGTTAGCAGCCCAAAAAAGGCCTTAAAATATCTCTTATGTCAGCAAAAATGTTGAACACTTTGGAGGCCTAAAAAATGGGTTTATAGGCATCCTGGACCCCCTAAACTCCAGAAAATGTTGGTGGCCTAAAAACTGTGTCAGGGAGCTCTGAATGTCCCAGAAACATTTGCAGCCTGAAAGGGGCATTTCCCTGCACCCTAGACCACTGAAATTCCCAAAAATAATTTTGACATGAAAAATGCATCCTGCACCCCTGAAAGTTCAGAATATGTTAGCAGCCCAAAAAGGCCTTAAAATGCATCTTAGGCCTGCAAAAAAGGTTGAAAACTTTGGAGGTCAAAAAAAGGGGTTTACAGGCATCCTAGACCCCCTAAAGTCCAGAAAATGGTGGTGGCGCAAAAACTGCGCCAGAGAGCTCTGAATGTCCCAAAATCATTTGCAGCCTGAAAGGGGCATTACCCTGCACCCTAGACCACTGAAATTCCCACAAATAATTTTGACACGAAAAATGCATCCTACACCCCTGAAAGTTCAGAATATGTTAGCAGCCCAAAAAAGGCCTTAAAATGCCTCTTATGTCAGCAAAAATGTTGAACACTTTGGAGGCCCAAAAAAGGGGTTTACAGGCATCCTGGACCCCCTAAAGTCCAGAAAATGTTGGTGGCCTGAAAAACTGTGTGAGGGAGCTCTGAATGTCCCAAAAACATTTGCAGCCTGAAAAGGGCATTAACCTGCATCCTAGACCACTGAAATTCCCAAAAATAATTTTGACACGAAAAATGCATCCTACACCCCTGAAAGTTCAGAATATGTTAGCAGCCGAAAAAAGGCCTTAAAATGCATCTTAGGCCTGCAAAAATGTTGAAAACTTTGGAGGTCAAAAAAAGGGGTTTACAGGAATCCTAGATCCCCTAAAGTCCAGAAAATGTTGGTGGCCTAAAAACTGTGTCAGGGAGCTCTGAATGTCCCAAAAACATTTGCAGCCTGAAAAGGGCATTAACCTGCATCCTAGACCACTGAAATTCCCAAAAATAATTTTGACACGAAAAATGCATCCTACACCCCTGAAAGTTCAGAATATGTTAGCAGCCGAAAAAAGGCCTTAAAATGCATTTTAGGCCTGCAAAAATGTTGAAAACTTTGGAGGTCAAAAAAAGGGGTTTACAGGCATCCTAGACCCCTTAAAGTGCAGAAAATGTTGGTGGCCCAAAAACTGTGCCAGAGAGCTCTGAATGTCCCAAAATCATTTGCAGCCTGAAAAGGGCATTAACCTGCATCCTAGACCACTGAAATTCCCAAAAATAATTTTTATATGAAAAATGCATCCTGCACCCCTGAAAGTTCAGAATATGTTAGCAGCCCAAAAAGGCCTTAAAATGCATCTTGGGCCTGCAAAAAAGGTTGAAAACTTTGGAGGTCAAAAAAAGGGGTTTACAGGCATCCTAGACCCCCTAAATCCAGAAAATGTTGGTGGCCTAAAAACTATCAGAGAGCTCTGAATGTCCCATAAACATTTGCAGTCTGAAAAGGGCATTAACTTGCATCCTAGACCACTGAAATTCCCAAAAATTATTTTGACACGAAAAATGCATCCTACACCCCTGAAAGTTCAGAGTATGTTAGCAGCCCAAAAACGGCCTTAAATTGCATTTTAGGCCTGCAAAAATGTTGAAAGCTTTGGAGGGCCAAAAAAGGGGTTTACAGGCATCCTAGACCCTCTAAAGTGCAGAAAATGGTGGTGGCGCAAAAACTGCGCCAGAGAGCTCTGAATGTCACAAAATCATTTGCAGCCTGAAAGGGGCATTACCCTGCACCCTAGACCACTGAAATTCCCACAAATAATTTTGACACGAAAAATGCATCCTACACCCCTGAAAGTTCAGAATATGTTAGCAGCCCAAAAAAGGGCCTTAAAATGCATTTTAGGCCTGCAAAAATGTTGAAAACTTTGGAGGTAAAAAAAAAGGGTTTACAGGTATCCTGGACCCCCTAAAGTCCAGAAAATGTTGGTGGCCCAAAAACTGTGCCAGAGAGCTCTGAATGTCCCAAAATCATTTGTAGCCTGAAAGGGGCATTAACCCACACCCTAGATGCCTGAAATTCCCAAAAAAATAATTTTGACACGAAAAATGCATCCTACACCCCTGAAAGTTCAGAATATGTTAGCAGCCGAAAAAAGGCCTTAAAATGCATTTTAGGCCTGCAAAAATGTTGAAAACTTTGGAGGTAAAAAAAAGGGGTTTACAGGCATCCTAGACCCCTTAAAGTCCAGAAAATGTTGGTGGCCCAGAAACTGTGCCAGAGAGCTCTGAATGTCCCAAAATCATTTGTAGCCTGAAAGGGGCATTAACCCACACCCTAGATGCCTGAAATTCCCAAAAAATAATTTTGACACGAAAAATGCATCCTACACCCCTGAAAGTTCAGCATATGTTAACAGCCCAAAGAAGGCCTTAAAATGCATCTTAGGCCTGCAAAAATGTTGAAAACTTTGGAGGTCAAAAAAAGGGGTTTACAGGCATCCTAGACCCCTTAAAGTCCAGAAAATGTTGGTGGCCCAAAAACTGTGCCAGAGAGCTCTGAATGTCCCAAAATCATTTGTAGCCTGAAAAGGGCATTAACCCACACCCTAGATGCCTGAAATTCCCAAAAAATAATTTTGACACGAAAAATGCATCCTACACCCCTGAAAGTTCAGCATATGTTAACAGCCCAAAAAAGGCCTTAAAATGCATCTTAGACCTGCACAAAAATGTTGAAAACTTTGGAGGTCAAAAAAAGGGGTTTACAGGCATCCTAGACCCCTTAAAGTCCAGAAAATGTTGGTGGCCCAAAAACTGTGCCAGAGAGCTCTGAATGTCCCAAAATCATTTGTAGCCTGAAAAGGGCATTAACCCACACCCTAGACGCCTGAAATTCCCAAAAATATTTTTGGCACAAAAATGCATCCTACACCCCTGAAAGTTCAGAATATGTTAGCAGCCCAAAAAAGGCCTTAAAATATCTCTTATGTCAGCAAAAATGTTGAACACTTTGGAGGCCTAAAAAAGGGGTTTACAGGCATCCTAGACCCCCTTAAGTCCAGAAAATGGTGGTGGCGCAAAAACTGCGCCAGAGAGCTCTGAATGTCCCCAAATCATTTGCAGCCTGAAAGGGGCATTACCCGGCACCCTAGACCATTGAAATTCCCACAAATAATTTTGACACGAAAAATGCATCCTACACCCCTGAAAGTTCAGAATATGTTAGCAGCCCAAAAAAGGCCTTAAAATGCATCTTAGACCTGCACAAAAATGTTGAAAACTTTGGAGGTCAAAAAAAGGGGTTTACAGGCATCCTAGACCCCTTAAAGTCCAGAAAATGTTGGTGGCCCAAAAACTGTGCCAGAGAGCTCTGAATTTCCCAAAATCATTTGTAGCCTGAAAGGGGCATTAACCCACACCCTAGACGCCTGAAATTCCCAAAAATATTTTTGGCACAAAAATGCATCCTACACCCCTGAAAGTTCAGAATATGTTAGCAGCCCAAAAAAGGCCTTAAAATATCTCTTATGTCAGCAAAAATGTTGAACACTTTGGAGGCCTAAAAAAGAGGTTTATAGGCATCCTAGACCCCCTAAAGTCCAGAAAATGTTGGTGGCCAAAAATTGTGCCAGAGAGCTCTGAATGTCCCAGAAACATTTGCAGCCTGAAAGGGGCATTACCCTGCACCCTAGACCACTGAAATTCCCAAAAATAATTTTGACACGAAAAATGCATCCTACACCCCTGAAAGTTCAGAATATGTTAGCAGCCGAAAAAAGGCCTTAAAATGCATCTTAGGCCTGCAAAAAAGGTTGAAAACTTTGGAGGTCAAAAAAAGGGGTTTACAGGCATCCTAGACCCCCTAAATTCCAGAAAATGGTGGTGGCGCAAAAACTGCGCCAGAGAGCTCTGAATGACCCAAAATCATTTGCAGCCTGAAAGGGGCATTACCCTGCACCCTAGACCACTGAAATTCCCACAAATAATTTTGACACGAAAAATACATCCTACACCCCTGAAAGTTCAGAATATGTTAGCAGCCCAAAAAAGACCTTAAAATGCCTCTTATGTCAGCAAAAATGTTGAACACTTTGGAGGCCCAAAAAAGGGGTTTACAGGCATCCTGGACCCCCTAAAGTCCAGAAAATGTTGGTGGCCTGAAAAACTGTGTGAGGGAGCTCTGAATGTCCCAAAAACATTTGCAGCCTGAAAAGGGCATTAAAATGCATTTTAGGCCTGCAAAAATGTTGAAATCTTTGGAGGTCAAAAAAAAGGGTTTACAGGTATCCTGGACCCCCTAAAGTCTAGAAAATGTTGGTGGCCCAAAAACTGTGCCAGAGAGCTCTGAATGTCCCAAAATCATTTGTAGCCTGAAAGGGGCATTAACCCACACCCTAGATGCCTGAAATTCCCAAAAAAATAATTTTGACACAAAAAATGCATCCTACACCCCTGAAAGTTCAGAGTATGTTAGCAGCCCAAAAACGGCCTTAAATTGCATTTTAGGCCTGCATAAATGTTGAAGCTTTGGAGGGCCAAAAAAGGGGTTTACAGGCATCCTAGACCCCCTAAAGTGCAGAAAATGGTGGTGGCGCAAAAACTGCGCCAGAGAGCTCTGAATGTCCCAAAATCATTTGCAGCCTGAAAGGGGCATTAACCCACACCCTAGACCACTGAAATTCCCACAAATAATTTTGAGACGAAAAATGCATCCTACACCCCTGAAAGTTCAGAATATGTTAGCAGCCCAAAAAAGGGCCTTAAAATGCATTTTAGGCCTGCAAAAATGTTGAAAACTTTGGAGGTCAAAAAAAAGGGTTTACAGGTATCCTGGACCCCCTAAAGTCCAGAAAATGTTGGTGGCCCAAAAACTGTGCCAGAGAGCTCTGATTGTCCCAAAATCATTTGTAGCCTGAAAGGGGCATTAACCCACACCCTAGATGCCTGAAATTCCCAAAAAATAATTTTGACACGAAAAATGCATCCTACACCCCTGAAAGTTCAGAATATGTTAACAGCCCAAAGAAGGCCTTAAAATGCATCTTAGGCCTTCAAAAATGTTGAAAACTTTGGAGGCCCAAAAAAGGGGTTTACAGGCATCCTAGACCCCCTAAAGTCCAGAAAATGTTGGTGGCCTAAAAACTGTCAGAGAGCTCTGAATATCCCAAAAACATTTGCAGCCTGAAAAGGGCATTAACCTGCATCTTAGACCACTGAAATTCCCAAAAATAATTTTGAGACGAAAAATGCATCCTACACCCCTGAAAGTTCAGAATATGTTAGCAGCCCAAAAAAGGCCTTAAAATGCATTTTAAGCCTGCAAAAATGTTGAAATCTTTGGAGGTCAAAAAAAGAGGTTTACAGGCATCCTAGATCCCCTAAAGTCCAGAAAATGTTGGTGGCCTAAAAACTGTGTCAGGGAGCTCTGAATGTCCCAAAAACATTTGCAGCCTGAAAAGGGCATTAACCTGCATCCTAGACCACTGAAATTCCCAAAAATAATTTTGACATGAAAAATGCATCCTGTACCCCTGAAAATTCAGAATATGTTAGCAACCCAAAAAGGCCTTAAAATGCATCTTAGGCCTGCAAAAATGTTGAAAACTTTGGAGGTCAAAAAAAGGGGTTTACAGGCATCCTAGACCCCCTTAAGTCCAGAAAATGGTGGTGGCGCAGAAACTGTGCCAGAGAGCTCTGAATGTCCCCAGATCATTTGCAGCCTGAAAGGGGCATTACCCGGCACCCTAGACCATTGAAATTCCCAGAAATAATTTTGACACGAAAAATGCATCCTACACCCCTGAAAGTTCAGAATATGTTAGCAGCCGAAAAAAGGCCTTAAAATGCATCTTAGGCCTGCAAAAATGTTGAAAACTTTGGAGGTCAAAAAAAGGGGTTTACAGGCATCCTAGACCCCTCAAAGTCCAGAAAATGTTGGTGGCCCAGAAACTGTGCCAGAGAGCTCTGAATGTCCCAAAATCATTTGTAGCCTGAAAGGGGCATTAACCCACACCCTAGATGCCTGAAATTCCCAAAAAATAATTTTGACACGAAAAATGCATCCTACACCCCTGAAAGTTCAGAATATGTTAACAGCCCAAAGAAGGCCTTAAAATGCATCTTAGGCCTTCAAAAATGTTGAAAACATTGGAGGCCCAAAAAAGGGGTTTACAGGTATCCTGGACCCCCTAAAGTCCAGAAAATGTTGGTGGCCCAAAAACTGTGCCAGAGAGCTCTGAATGTCCCAAAATCATTTGTAGCCTGAAAGGGGCATTAACCCACACCCTGGACGCCTGAAATTCCCAAAAATATTTTTGGCACAAAAATGCATCCTACACCCCTGAATGTTCAGAATATGTCAGCAGCCCAAAAAAGGCCTTAAAATGCTTTATAAGCCTGCAAAAAGGTTGAAAACTTTGGAGGCCCAAAAAAGGGGTTTACAGGAATCCTAGATCCCCTAAAGTCCAGAAAATGTTGGTGGCCTAAAAACTGTGTCAGGGAGCTCTGAATGTCCCAAACACATTTGCAGCCTGAAAGGGGCATTTCCCTGCACCCTAGACCACTGGAATTCCCAAAAATAATTTTGACATGAAAAATGCATCCTGCACCCCTGAAAGTTCAGAATATGTTAGCAGCCCAAAAAGGCCTTAAAATGCATCTTAGGCCTGCAAAAAAGGTTGAAAACTTTGGAGGTCAAAATAAGGGGTTTACAGGCATCCTAGACCCCCTAAAGTCCAGAAAATGGTGGTGGTGCAAAAACTGCGCCAGAGAGCTCTGAATGTCCCAAAATCATTTGCAGCCTGAAAGGGGCATTACCCTGCACCCTAGACCACTGAAATTCCCACAAATAATTTTGACACGAAAAATGCATCCTACACCCCTGAAAGTTCAGAATATGTTAGCAGCCCAAAAAAGGCCTTAAAATGCCTCTTATGTCAGCAAAAATGTTGAACACTTTGGAGGCCCAAAAAAGGGGTTTACAGGCATCCTGGACCCCCTAAAGTCCAGAAAATGTTGGTGGCCTGAAAAACTGTGTGAGGGAGCTCTGAATGTCCCAAAAACATTTGCAGCCTGAAAAGGGCATTAACCTGCATCCTAGACCACTGAAATTCCCAAAAATAATTTTGACACGAAAAATGCATCCTACACCCCTGAAAGTTCAGAATATGTTAGCAGCCGAAAAAAGGCCTTAAAATGCATCTTAGGCCTGCAAAAATGTTGAAAACTTTGGAGGTCAAAAAAAGGGGTTTACAGGCATCCTAGACCCCTTAAAGTGCAGAAAATGTTGGTGGCCCAAAAACTGTGCCAGAGAGCTCTGAATGTCCCAAAATCATTTGCAGCCTGAAAAGGGCATTAACCTGCATCCTAGACCACTGAAATTCCCAAAAATAATTTTTATATGAAAAATGCATCCTGCACCCCTGAAAGTTCAGAATATGTTAGGAGCCCAAAAAGGCCTTAAAATGCATCTTGGGCCTGCAAAAAAGGTTGAAAACTTTGGAGGTCAAAAAAAGGGGTTTACAGGCATCCTAGACCCCCTAAAGTCCAGAAAATGTTGGTGGCCTAAAAACTATCAGAGAGCTCTGAATGTCCCAGAAACATTTGCAGTCTGAAAAGGGCATTAACTTGCATCCTAGACCACTGAAATTCCCAAAAATTATTTTGACACGAAAAATGCATCCTACACCCCTGAAAGTTCAGAGTATGTTAGCAGCCCAAAAACGGCCTTAAATTGCATTTTAGGCCTGCAAAAATGTTGAAAGCTTTGGAGGGCCAAAAAAGGGGTTTACAGGCATCCTAGACCCTCTAAAGTGCAGAAAATGGTGGTGGCGCAAAAACTGCGCCAGAGAGCTCTGAATGTCCCAAAATCATTTGCAGCCTGAAAGGGGCATTACCCTGCACCCTAGACCACTGAAATTCCCACAAATAATTTTGACACGAAAAATGCATCCTACACCCCTGAAAGTTCAGAATATGTTAGCAGCCCAAAAAAGGGCCTTAAAATGCATTTTAGGCCTGCAAAAATGTTGAAAACTTTGGAGGTAAAAAAAAAGGGTTTACAGGTATCCTGGACCCCCTAAAGTCCAGAAAATGTTGGTGGCCCAAAAACTGTGCCAGAGAGCTCTGAATGTCCCAAAATCATTTGTAGCCTGAAAGGGGCATTAACCCACACCCTAGATGCCTGAAATTCCCAAAAAAATAATTTTGACACGAAAAATGCATCCTACACCCCTGAAAGTTCAGAATATGTTAGCAGCCGAAAAAAGGCCTTAAAATGCATTTTAGGCCTGCAAAAATGTTGAAAACTTTGGAGGTAAAAAAAAGGGGTTTACAGGCATCCTAGACCCCTTAAAGTCCAGAAAATGTTGGTGGCCCAGAAACTGTGCCAGAGAGCTCTGAATGTCCCAAAATCATTTGTAGCCTGAAAGGGGCATTAACCCACACCCTAGATGCCTGAAATTCCCAAAAAATAATTTTGACACGAAAAATGCATCCTACACCCCTGAAAGTTCAGCATATGTTAACAGCCCAAAGAAGGCCTTAAAATGCATCTTAGGCCTGCAAAAATGTTGAAAACTTTGGAGGTCAAAAAAAGGGGTTTACAGGCATCCTAGACCCCTTAAAGTCCAGAAAATGTTGGTGGCCCAAAAACTGTGCCAGAGAGCTCTGAATGTCCCAAAATCATTTGTAGCCTGAAAAGGGCATTAACCCACACCCTAGATGCCTGAAATTCCCAAAAAATAATTTTGACACGAAAAATGCATCCTACACCCCTGAAAGTTCAGCATATGTTAACAGCCCAAAAAAGGCCTTAAAATGCATCTTAGACCTGCACAAAAATGTTGAAAACTTTGGAGGTCAAAAAAAGGGGTTTACAGGCATCCTAGACCCCTTAAAGTCCAGAAAATGTTGGTGGCCCAAAAACTGTGCCAGAGAGCTCTGAATGTCCCAAAATCATTTGTAGCCTGAAAAGGGCATTAACCCACACCCTAGACGCCTGAAATTCCCAAAAATATTTTTGGCACAAAAATGCATCCTACACCCCTGAAAGTTCAGAATATGTTAGCAGCCCAAAAAAGGCCTTAAAATATCTCTTATGTCAGCAAAAATGTTGAACACTTTGGAGGCCTAAAAAAGGGGTTTACAGGCATCCTAGACCCCCTTAAGTCCAGAAAATGGTGGTGGCGCAGAAACTGCGCCAGAGAGCTCTGAATGTCCCCAAATCATTTGCAGCCTGAAAGGGGCATTACCCGGCACCCTAGACCATTGAAATTCCCACAAATAATTTTGACACGAAAAATGCATCCTACACCCCTGAAAGTTCAGAATATGTTAGCAGCCCAAAAAAGGCCTTAAAATGCATCTTAGACCTGCACAAAAATGTTGAAAACTTTGGAGGTCAAAAAAAGGGGTTTACAGGCATCCTAGACCCCTTAAAGTCCAGAAAATGTTGGTGGCCCAAAAACTGTGCCAGAGAGCTCTGAATTTCCCAAAATCATTTGTAGCCTGAAAGGGGCATTAACCCACACCCTAGACGCCTGAAATTCCCAAAAATATTTTTGGCACAAAAATGCATCCTACACCCCTGAAAGTTCAGAATATGTTAGCAGCCCAAAAAAGGCCTTAAAATATCTCTTATGTCAGCAAAAATGTTGAACACTTTGGAGGCCTAAAAAAGGGGTTTATAGGCATCCTAGACCCCCTAAAGTCCAGAAAATGTTGGTGGCCAAAAATTGTGCCAGAGAGCTCTGAATGTCCCAGAAACATTTGCAGCCTGAAAGGGGCATTACCCTGCACCCTAGACCACTGAAATTCCCAAAAATAATTTTGACACGAAAAATGCATCCTACACCCCTGAAAGTTCAGAATATGTTAGCAGCCGAAAAAAGGCCTTAAAATGCATCTTAGGCCTGCAAAAAAGGTTGAAAACTTTGGAGGTCAAAAAAAGGGGTTTACAGGCATCCTAGACCCCCTAAATTCCAGAAAATGGTGGTGGCGCAAAAACTGCGCCAGAGAGCTCTGAATGACCCAAAATCATTTGCAGCCTGGAAGGGGCATTACCCTGCACCCTAGACCACTGAAATTCCCACAAATAATTTTGACACGAAAAATACATCCTACACCCCTGAAAGTTCAGAATATGTTAGCAGCCCAAAAAAGACCTTAAAATGCCTCTTATGTCAGCAAAAATGTTGAACACTTTGGAGGCCCAAAAAAGGGGTTTACAGGCATCCTGGACCCCCTAAAGTCCAGAAAATGTTGGTGGCC
Organism: Ambystoma mexicanum; assembly: GCF_040938575.1. Taxonomy (NCBI): domain Eukaryota; kingdom Metazoa; phylum Chordata; class Amphibia; order Caudata; family Ambystomatidae; genus Ambystoma; species Ambystoma mexicanum. The sequence goes on along the minus strand of NC_090934.1, from coordinate 1,412,960,694 downwards.
TGAAAAACTGTGTGAGGGAGCTCTGAATGTCCCAAAAACATTTGCAGCCTGAAAAGGGCATTAAAATGCATTTTAGGCCTGCAAAAATGTTGAAATCTTTGGAGGTCAAAAAAAAGGGTTTACAGGTATCCTGGACCCCCTAAAGTCTAGAAAATGTTGGTGGCCCAAAAACTGTGCCAGAGAGCTCTGAATGTCCCAAAATCATTTGTAGCCTGAAAGGGGCATTAACCCACACCCTAGATGCCTGAAATTCCCCAAAAAATAATTTTGACACAAAAAATGCATCCTACACCCCTCAAAGTTCAGAGTATGTTAGCAGCCCAAAAACGGCCTTAAATTGCATTTTAGGCCTGCAAAAATGTTGAAGCTTTGGAGGGCCAAAAAAGGGGTTTACAGGCATCCTAGACCCCCTAAAGTGCAGAAAATGGTGGTGGCGCAAAAACTGCGCCAGAGAGCTCTGAATGTCCCAAAATCATTTGCAGCCTGAAAGGGGCATTAACCCACACCCTAGACCACTGAAATTCCCACAAATAATTTTGACACGAAAAATGCATCCTACACCCCTGAAAGTTCAGAATATGTTCGCAGCCCAAAAAAGGGCCTTAAAATGCATTTTAGGCCTGCAAAAATGTTGAAAACTTTGGAGGTCAAAAAAAAGGGTTTACAGGTATCCTGGACCCCCTAAAGTCCAGAAAATGTTGGTGGCCCAAAAACTGTGCCAGAGAGCTCTGATTGTCCCAAAATCATTTGTAGCCTGAAAGGGGCATTAACCCACACCCTAGATGCCTGAAATTCCCAAAAAATAATTTTGACACGAAAAATGCATCCTACACCCCTGAAAGTTCAGAATATGTTAACAGCCCAAAGAAGGCCTTAAAATGCATCTTAGGCCTTCAAAAATGTTGAAAACTTTGGAGGCCCAAAAAAGGGGTTTACAGGCATCCTAGACCCCCTAAAGTCCAGAAAATGTTGGTGGCCTAAAAACTGTCAGAGAGCTCTGAATATCCCAAAAACATTTGCAGCCTGAAAAGGGCATTAACCTGCATCTTAGACCACTGAAATTCCCAAAAATAATTTTGAGACGAAAAATGCATCCTACACCCCTGAAAGTTCAGAATATGTTAGCAGCCCAAAAAAGGCCTTAAAATGCATTTTAAGCCTGCAAAAATGTTGAAATCTTTGGAGGTCAAAAAAAGAGGTTTACAGGCATCCTAGATCCCCTAAAGTCCAGAAAATGTTGGTGGCCTAAAAACTGTGTCAGGGAGCTCTGAATGTCCCAAAAACATTTGCAGCCTGAAAAGGGCATTAACCTGCATCCTAGACCACTGAAATTCCCAAAAATAATTTTGACATGAAAAATGCATCCTGTACCCCTGAAAGTTCAGAATATGTTAGCAACCCAAAAAGGCCTTAAAATGCATCTTAGGCCTGCAAAAATGTTGAAAACTTTGGAGGTCAAAAAAAGGGGTTTACAGGCATCCTAGACCCCCTTAAGTCCAGAAAATGGTGGTGGCGCAGAAACTGTGCCAGAGAGCTCTGAATGTCCCCAGATCATTTGCAGCCTGAAAGGGGCATTACCCGGCACCCTAGACCATTGAAATTCCCAGAAATAATTTTGACACGAAAAATGCATCCTACACCCCTGAAAGTTCAGAATATGTTAGCAGCCGAAAAAAGGCCTTAAAATGCATCTTAGGCCTGCAAAAATGTTGAAAACTTTGGAGGTCAAAAAAAGGGGTTTACAGGCATCCTAGACCCCTCAAAGTCCAGAAAATGTTGGTGGCCCAGAAACTGTGCCAGAGAGCTCTGAATGTCCCAAAATCATTTGTAGCCTGAAAGGGGCATTAACCCACACCCTAGATGCCTGAAATTCCCAAAAAATAATTTTGACACGAAAAATGCATCCTACACCCCTGAAAGTTCAGAATATGTTAACAGCCCAAAGAAGGCCTTAAAATGCATCTTAGGCCTTCAAAAATGTTGAAAACATTGGAGGCCCAAAAAAGGGGTTTACAGGTATCCTGGACCCCCTAAAGTCCAGAAAATGTTGGTGGCCCAAAAACTGTGCCAGAGAGCTCTGAATGTCCCAAAATCATTTGTAGCCTGAAAGGGGCATTAACCCACACCCTAGATGCCTGAAATTCCCAAAAAAATAATTTTGACACAAAAAATGCATCCTACAACCCTGAAAGTTCAGAATATGTTAGCAGCCCAAAAAAGGCCTTAAAATATCTCTTATGTCAGCAAAAATGTTGAACACTTTGGAGGCCTAAAAAAGGGGTTTATAGGCATCCTAGACCCCCTAAAGTCCAGAAAATGTTGGTGGCCAAAAATTGTGCCAGAGAGCTCTGAATGTCCCAGAAACATTTGCAGCCTGAAAGGGGCATTACCCTGCACCCTAATCCACTGAAATTCCCACAAATAATTTTGACACGAAAAATGCATCCTACACCCCTGAAAGTTCAGAATATGTTAGCAGCCCAAAAAAGAGCCTTAAATTGCATCTTAGGCCTGCAAAAATGTTGAAAACTTTGGAGGTCAAAAAAAGGGGTTTACAGGCATCCTAGACCCCCTAAAGTCCAGAAAATGTTAGTGGCCCAAAAACTGTGCCAGAGAGCTCTGAATGTCCCAAAATCATTTGTAGCCTGAAAGGGGCATTATCCCACACCCTAGACGCCTGAAATTCCCAAAAATATTTTTGGCACAAAAATGCATCCTACACCCCTGAATGTTCAGAATATGTCAGCAGCCCAAAAAAGGCCTTAAAATGCTTCTTAAGCCTGCAAAAAGGTTGAAAACTTTGGAGGCCCAAAAAAGGGGTTTACAGGAATCCTAGATCCCCTAAAGTCCAGAAAATGTTGGTGGCCTAAAAACTGTGTCAGGGAGCTCTGAATGTCCCAAACACATTTGCAGCCTGAAAGGGGCATTTCCCTGCACCCTAGACCACTGAAATTCCCAGAAATAATTTTGACATGAAAAATGCATCCTGCACCCCTGAAAGTTCAGAATATGTTAGCAGCCCAAAAAGGCCTTAAAATGCATCTTAGGCCTGCAAAAAAGGTTGAAAACTTTGGAGGTCAAAAAAAGGGGTTTACAGGCATCCTAGACCCCCTAAATCCAGAAAATGGTGGTGGCGCAAAAACTGCGCCAGAGAGCTCTGAATGTCCCAAAATCATTTGCAGCTTGAAAGGGGCATTACCCTGCACCCTAGACCACTGAAATTCCCACAAATAATTTTGACACAAAAAATGCATCCTACACCCCTGAAAGTTCAGAATATGTTAGCAGCCCAAAAAAAGCCTTAAAATGCCTCTTATGTCAGCAAAAATGTTGAACACTTTGGAGGCCCAAAAAAGGGGTTTACAGGCATCCTGGACCCCCTAAAGTCCAGAAAATGTTGGTGGCCTGAAAAACTGTGTGAGGGAGCTCTGAATGTCCCAAAAACATTTGCAGCCTGAAAAGGGCATTAACCTGCATCCTAGACCACTGAAATTCCCAAAAATAATTTTGACACGAAAAATGCATCCTTCACCCCTGAAAGTTCAGAATATGTTAGCAGCCGAAAAAAGGCCTTAAAATGCATCTTAGGCCTGCAAAAATGCTGAAAACTTTGGAGGTCAAAAAAAGGGGTTTACAGGCATCCTAGACCCCTTAAAGTGCAGAAAATATTGGTGGCCCAAAAACTGTGCCAGAGAGCTCTGAATGTCCCAAAATCATTTGCAGCCTGAAAAGGGCATTAACCTGCATCCTAGACCACTGAAATTCCCAAAAATAATTTTTATATGAAAAATGCATCCTGCACCCCTGAAAGTTCAGAATATGTTAGCAGCCCAAAAAGGTCTTAAAATGCATCTTGGGCCTGCAAAAAAGGTTGAAAACTTTGGAGGTCAAAAAAAGGGGTTTACAGGCATCCTAGACTCCCTAAAGTCCAGAAAATGGTGGTGGCGCAAAAACTGCGCCAGAGAGCTCTGAATGTCCCAAAATCATTTGCAGCTTGAAAGGGGCATTACCCTGCACCCTAGACCACTGAAATTCCCACAAATAATTTTGACACGAAAAATGCATCCTACACCCCTGAAAGTTCAGAATATGTTAGCAGCCCAAAAAAGGCCTTAAAATGCCTCTTATGTCAGCAAAAATGTTGAACACTTTGAAGGCCCAAAAAAGGGGTTTAGAGGCATCCTGGACCCCCTAAAGTCCAGAAAATGTTGGTGGCCTGAAAAACTGTGTGAGGGAGCTCTGAATGTCCCAAAAACATTTGCAGCCTGAAAAGGGCATTAACCTGCATCCTAGACCACTGAAATTCCCAAAAATAATTTTGACACGAAAAATGCATCCTACACCCCTGAAAGTTCAGAATATGTTAGCAGCCGAAAAAAGGCCTTAAAATGCATCTTAGGCCTGGAAAAATGTTGAAAACTTTGGAGGTCAAAAAAAGGGGTTTACAGGCATCCTAGACCCCTTAAAGTGCAGAAAATGTTGGTGGCCCAAAAACTGTGCCAGAGAGCTCTGAATGTCCCAAAATCATTTGCAGCCTGAAAAGGGCATTAACCTGCATCCTAGACCACTGAAATTCCCAAAAATAATTTTTATATGAAAAATGCATCCTGCACCCCTGAAAGTTCAGAATATTTTAGCAGCCCAAAAAGGCCTTAAAATGCATCTTGGGCCTGCAAAAAAGGTTGAAAACTTTGGAGGTCAAAAAAAGGGGTTTACAGGCATTCTAGACCCACTAAAGTCCAGAAAATGGTGGTGGTGCAAAAACTGCGCCAGAGAGCTCTGAATGTCCCAAAATCATTTGCAGCCTGAAAGGGGCATTACCCTGCACCCTAGACCACTGAAATTCCCACAAAATATTTTGACACGAAAAATGCATCCTACACCCCTGAAAGTTCAGAATATGTTAGCAGCCCAAAAAAGGCCTAAAATGCGTCTTATGTCAGCAAAAATGTTGAACACTTTGGAGGCCTAAAAAAGGGGTTTATAGGCATCCTAGACCCCCTAAAGTGCAGAAAATGTTGGTGGCCAAAAATTGCACCAGAGAGCTCTGAATGTCCCAGAAACATTTGCAGTCTGAAAAGGGCATTAACTTGCATCCTAGACCACTGAAATTCCCAAAAATTATTTTGACACGAAAAATGCATCCTACACCCCTGAAAGTTCAGAGTATGTTAGCAGCCCAAAAACGGCCTTAAATTGCATTTTAGGCCTGCAAAAATGTTGAAAGCTTTGGAGGGCCAAAAAAGGGGTTTACAGGCATCCTAGACCCTCTAAAGTGCAGAAAATGGTGGTGGCGCAAAAACTGCGCCAGAGAGCTCTGAATGTCCCAAAATCATTTGCAGCCTGAAAGGGGCATTACCCTGCACCCTAGACCACTGAAATTCCCACAAATAATTTTGACACGAAAAATGCATCCTACACCCCTGAAAGTTCAGAATATGTTAGCAGCCCAAAAAAGGGCCTTATAATGCATTTTAGGCCTGCAAAAATGTTGAAAACTTTGGAGGTAAAAAAAAAAGGGTTTACAGGTATCCTGGACCCCCTAAAGTCCAGAAAATGTTGGTGGCCCAAAAACTGTGCCAGAGAGCTCTGAATGTCCCAAAATCATTTGTAGCCTGAAAGGGGCATTAACCCACACCCTAGATGCCTGAAATTCCCAAAAAAATAATTTTGACACAAAAAATGCATCCTACACCCCTGAAAGTTCAGAATATGTTAACAGCCCAAAAAGGCCTTAAAATGCATCTTAGGCCTGCAAAAATGTTGAAAACTTTGGAGGTCAAAAAAAAGGGTTTACAGGTATCCTGGACCCCCTAAAGTCCAGAAAATGTTGGTGGCCCAAAGACTGCGCCAGAGAGCTCTGAATGTCCCAAAATCATTTGTAGCCTGAAAGGGGCATTAACCCACACCCTAGATGCCTGAAATTCCCAAAAAATAATTTTGACACGAAAAATGCATCCTACACCCCTGAAAGTTCAGAATATGTTAGCAGCCCAAAAAAGGCCTTAAAATGCATTTTAAGCCTGCAAAAATGTTGAAATCTTTGGAGGTCAAAAAAAGAGGTTTGCAGGCATCCTAGATCCCCTAAAGTCCAGAAAATGTTGGTGGCCTAAAAACTGTGTCAGGGAGCTCTGAATGTCCCAAAAACATTTGCAGCCTGAAAAGGGCATTAACCTGCATCCTAGACCACTGAAATTCCCAAAAATAATTTTGACATGAAAAATGCATCCTGTACCCCTGAAAGTTCAGAATATGTTAGCAACCCAAAAAGGCCTTAAAATGCATCTTAGGCCTGCAAAAATGTTGAAAACTTTGGAGGTCAAAAAAAGGGGTTTACAGGCATCCTAGACCCCCTAAGTCCAGAAAATGGTGGTGGCGCAAAAACTGCGCCAGAGAGCTCTGAATGTCCCCAGATCATTTGCAGCCTGAAAGGGGCATTACCCGGCACCCTAGACCATTGAAATTCCCAGAAATAATTTTGACACAAAAAATGCATCCTACACCCCTGAAAGTTCAGAATATGTTAGCAGCCGAAGACAGGCCTTAAAATGCATCTTAGGCCTGCAAAAATGTTGAAAACTTTGGAGGTAAAAAAAAGGGGTTTACAGGCATCCTAGACCCCTTAAAGTCCAGAAAATGTTGGTGGCCCAGAAACTGTGCCAGAGAGCTCTGAATGTCCCAAAATCATTTGTAGCCTGAAAGGGGCATTAACCCACACCCTAGATGCCTGAAATTCCCAAAAAATAATTTTGACACGAAAAATGCACCTACACCCCTGAAAGTTCAGCATATGTTAACAGCCCAAAGAAGGCCTTAAAATGCATCTTAGGCCTGCAAAAATGTTGAAAACTTTGGAGGTCAAAAAAAGGGGTTTACAGGCATCCTAGACCCCCTTAAGTCCAGAAAATGGTGGTGGCGCAAAAACTGCGCCAGAGAGCTCTGAATGTCCCCAAATCATTTGCAGCCTGAAAGGGGCATTACCCGGCACCCTAGACCATTGAAATTCCCACAAATAATTTTGACACGAAAAATGCATCCTACACCCCTGAAAGTTCAGAATATGTTAGCAGCCCAAAAAAGGCCTTAAAATGCATCTTAGACCTGCACAAAAATGTTGAAAACTTTGGAGGTCAAAAAAAGGGGTTTACAGGCATCCTAGACCCCTTAAAGTCCAGAAAATGTTGGTGGCCCAAAAACTGTGCCAGAGAGCTCTGAATTTCCCAAAATCATTTGTAGCCTGAAAGGGGCATTAACCCACACCCTAGACGCCTGAAATTCCCAAAAATATTTTTGGCACAAAAATGCATCCTACACCCCTGAAAGTTCAGAATATGTTAGCAGCCCAAAAAAGGCCTTAAAATATCTCTTATGTCAGCAAAAATGTTGAACACTTTGGAGGCCTAAAAAAGGGGTTTATAGGCATCCTAGACCCCCTAAAGTCCAGAAAATGTTGGTGGCCAAAAATTGTGCCAGAGAGCTCTGAATGTCCCAGAAACATTTGCAGCCTGAAAGGGGCATTACCCTGCACCCTAGACCACTGAAATTCCCAAAAATAATTTTGACACGAAAAATGCATCCTACACCCCTGAAAGTTCAGAATATGTTAGCAGCCCAAAAAAGAGCCTTAAATTGCATCTTAGGCCTGCAAAAATGTTGAAAACTTTGGAGGTCAAAAAAAGGGGTTTACAGGCATCCTAGACCCCCTAAAGTCCAGAAAATGTTAGTGGCCCAAAAACTGTGCCAGAGAGCTCTGAATGTCCCAAAATCATTTGTAGCCTGAAAGGGGCATTATCCCACACCCTAGACGCCTGAAATTCCCAAAAATATTTTTGGCACAAAAATGCATCCTACACCCCTGAATGTTCAGAATATGTCAGCAGCCCAAAAAAGGCCTTAAAATGCTTCTTAAACCTGCAAAAAGGTTGAAAACTTTGGAGGCCCAAAAAAGGGGTTTACAGGAATCCTAGATCCCCTAAAGTCCAGAAAATGTTGGTGGCCTAAAAACTGTGTCAGGGAGCTCTGAATGTCCCAAACACATTTGCAGCCTGAAAGGGGCATTTCCCTGCACCCTAGACCACTGAAATTCCCAAAAATAATTTTGACATGAAAAATGCATCCTGCACCCCTGAAAGTTGAGAATATGTTAGCAGCCCAAAAAGGCCTTAAAATGCATCTTAGGCCTGCAAAAAAGGTTGAAAACTTTGGAGGTCAAAAAAAGGGGTTTACAGGCATCCTAGACCCCCTAAAGTCCAGAAAATGGTGGTGGCGCAAAAACTGCGCCAGAGAGCTCTGAATGTCCCAAAATCATTTGCAGCTTGAAAGGGGCATTACCCTGCACCCTAGACCACTGAAATTCCCTCAAATAATTTTGACACGAAAAATGCATCCTACACCCCTGAAAGTTCAGAATATGTTAGCAGCCCAAAAAAGGCCTTAAAATGCCTCTTATGTCAGCAAAAATGTTGAACACTTTGGAGGCCCAAAAAAGGGGTTTACAGGCATCCTGGACCCCCTAAAGTCCAGACAATGTTGGTGGCCTGAAAAACTGTGTGAGGTAGCTCTGAATGTCCCAAAAACATTTGCAGCCTGAAAAGGGCATTAACCTGCATCCTAGACCACTGAAATTCCCAAATATAATTTTGACACGAAAAATGCATCCTACACCCCTGAAAGTTCAGAATATGTTAGCAGCCGAAAAAAGGCCTTAAAATGCATCTTAGGCCTGCAAAAATGCTGAAAACTTTGGAGGTCAAAAAAAGGGGTTTACAGGCATCCTAGACCCCTTAAAGTGCAGAAAATATTGGTGGCCCAAAAACTGTGCCAGAGAGCTCTGAATGTCCCAAAATCATTTGCAGCCTGAAAAGGGCATTAACCTGCATCCTAGACCACTGAAATTCCCAAAAATAATTTTTATATGAAAAATGCATCCTGCACCCCTGAAAGTTCAGAATATGTTAGCAGCCCAAAAAGGCCTTAAAATGCATCTTGGGCCTGCAAAAAAGGTTGAAAACTTTGGAGGTCAAAAAAGGGGTTTACAGGCATCCTAGACTCCCTAAAGTCCAGAAAATGGTGGTGGCGCAAAAACTGCGCCAGAGAGCTCTGAATGTCCCAAAATCATTTGCAGCTTGAAAGGGGCATTACCCTGAACCCTAGACCACTGAAATTCCCACAAATAATTTTGACACGAAAAATGCATCCTACACCCCTGAAAGTTCAGAATATGTTAGCAGCCCAAAAAAGGCCTTAAAATGCCTCTTATGTCAGCAAAAATGTTGAACACTTTGGAGGCCCAAAAAAGGGGTTTACAGGCATCCTGGACCCCCTAAAGTCCAGAAAATGTTGGTGGCCTGAAAAACTGTGTGAGGTAGCTCTGAATGTCCCAAAAACATTTGCAGCCTAAAAAGGGCATTAACCTGCATCCTAGACCACTGAAATTCCCAAAAATAATTTTGACACGAAAAATGCATCCTACACCCCTGAAAGTTCAGAATATGTTAGCAGCCGAAAAAGGCCTTAAAATGCATCTTAGGCCTGCAAAAATGCTGAAAACTTTGGAGGTCAAAAAAAGGGGTTTACAGGCATCCTAGACCCCTTAAAGTGCAGAAAATATTGGTGGCCCAAAAACTGTGCCAGAGAGCTCTGAATGTCCCAAAATCATTTGCAGCCTGAAAAGGGCATTAACCTGCATCCTAGACCACTGAAATTCCCAAAAATAATTTTTATATGAAAAATGCATCCTGCACCCCTGAAAGTTCAGAATATGTTAGCAGCCCAAAAAGGCCTTAAAATGCATCTTGGGCCTGCAAAAAAGGTTGAAAACTTTGGAGGTCAAAAAAGGGGTTTACAGGCATCCTAGATTCCCTAAAGTCCAGAAAATGGTGGTGGCGCAAAAACTGCGCCAGAGAGCTCTGAATGTCCCAAAATCATTTGCAGCTTGAAAGGGGCATTACCCTGAACCCTAGACCACTGAAATTCCCACAAATAATTTTGACACGAAAAATGCATCCTACACCCCTGAAAGTTCAGAATATGTTAGCAGCCCAAAAAAGGCCTTAAAATGCCTCTTATGTCAGCAAAAATGTTGAACACTTTGGAGGCCCAAAAAAGGGGTTTACAGGCATCCTGGACCCCCTAAAGTCCAGAAAATGTTGGTGGCCTGAAAAACTGTGTGAGGGAGCTCTGAATGTCCCAAAAACATTTGCAGCCTGAAAAGGGCATTAACCTGCATCCTAGACCACTGAAATTCCCAAAAATAATTTTGACACGAAAAATGCATCCTACACCCCTGAAAGTTCAGAATATGTTAGCAGCCGAAAAAAGGCCTTAAAATGCATCTTAGGCCTGGAAAAATGTTGAAAACTTTGGAGGTCAAAAAAAGGGGTTTACAGGCATCCTAGACCCCTTAAAGTGCAGAAAATGTTGGTGGCCCAAAAACTGTGCCAGAGAGCTCTGAATGTCCCAAAATCATTTGCAGCCTGAAAAGGGCATTAACCTGCATCCTAGACCACTGAAATTCCCAAAAATAATTTTTATATGAAAAATGCATCCTGCACCCCTTTAAGTTTAGAATATGTTAGCAGCCCAAAAAGGCCTTAAAATGCATCTTGGGCCTGCAAAAAAGGTTGAAAACTTTGGAGGTCAAAAAAAGGGGTTTACAGGCATCCTAGACTCCCTAAAGTCCAGAAAATGGTGGTGGCGCAAAAACTGCGCCAGAGAGCTCTGAATGCCCCAAAATCATTTGCAGCCTGAAAGGGGCATTACCCTGCACCCTAGACCACTGAAATTCCCACAAATAATTTTGACACGAAAAATGCATCCTACACCCCTGAAATTTCAGAATATGTTAGCAGCCCAAAAAGGCCTTAAAATGCATCTTGGGCCTGCAAAAAAGGTTGAAAACTTTGGAGGTCAAAAAAAGGGGTTTACAGGCATTCTAGACCCACTAAAGTCCAGAAAATGGTGGTGGTGCAAAAACTGCGCCAGAGAGCTCTGAATGTCCCAAAATCATTTGCAGCCTGAAAGGGGCATTACCCTGCACCCTAGACCACTGAAATTCCCACAAAATATTTTGACACGAAAAATGCATCCTACACCCCTGAAAGTTCAGAATATGTTAGCATCCCAAAAAAAGCCTTAAAATGCCTCTTATGTCAGCAAAAATGTTGAAAAATTTGGAGGCCCAAAAAAGGGGGTTACAGGCATCCTAGACCCTCTAAAGTGCAGAAAATGGTGGTGGCGCAAAAACTGCGCCAGAGAGCTCTGAATGTCCCAAAATCATTTGCAGCCTGAAAGGGGCATTACCCTGCACCCTAGACCACTGAAATTCCCACAAATAATTTTGACACGAAAAATGCATCCTACAGCCCTGAAAGTTCAGAATATGTTAGCAGCCCAAAAAAGGGCCTTAAAATGCATTTTAGGCCTGCAAAAATGTTGAAAACTTTGGAGGTAAAAAAAAAAGGGTTTACAGGTATCCTGGACCCCCTAAAGTCCAGAAAATGTTGGTGGCCCAAAAACTGTGCCAGAGAGCTCTGAATGTCCCAAAATCATTTGTAGCCTGAAAGGGGCATTAACCCACACCCTAGATGCCTGAAATTCCCAAAAGAATAATTTTGACACAAAAAATGCATCCTACACCCCTGAAAGTTCAGAATATGTTAACAGCCCAAAAAGGCCTTAAAATGCATCTTAGGCCTGCAAAAATGTTGAAAACTTTGGAGGTCAAAAAAAAGGGTTTACAGGTATCCTGGACCCCCTAAAGTCCAGAAAATGTTGGTGGCCCAAAGACTGCGCCAGAGAGCTCTGAATGTCCCAAAATCATTTGTAGCCTGAAAGGGGCATTAACCCACACCCTAGATGCCTGAAATTCCCAAAAAATAATTTTGACACGAAAAATGCATCCTACACCCCTGAAAGTTCAGAATATGTTAACAGCCCAAAGAAGGCCTTAAAATGCATCTTAGGCCTTCAAAAATGTTGAAAACTTTGGAGGCCCAAAAAAGGGGTTTACAGGCATCCTAGACCCCCTAAAGTCCAGAAAATGTTGGTGGCCTAAAAACTGTCAGAGAGCTCTGAATATCCCAAAAACATTTGCAGCCTGAAAAGGGCATTAACCTGCATCTTAGACCACTGAAATTCCCAAAAATAATTTTGACACGAAAAATGCATCCTACACCCCTGAAAGTTCAGAATATGTTAGCAGCCCAAAAAAGGCCTTAAAATGCATTTTAAGCCTGCAAAAATGTTGAAATCTTTGGAGGTCAAAAAAAGAGGTTTGCAGGCATCCTAGATCCCCTAAAGTCCAGAAAATGTTGGTGGCCTAAAAACTGTGTCAGGGAGCTCTGAATGTCCCAAAAACATTTGCAGCCTGAAAAGGGCATTAACCTGCATCCTAGACCACTGAAATTCCCAAAAATAATTTTGACATGAAAAATGCATCCTGTACCCCTGAAAGTTCAGAATATGTTAGCAACCCAAAAAGGCCTTAAAATGCATCTTAGGCCTGCAAAAAAGGTTGAAAACTTTGGAGGCCCAAAAAAGGGGTTTACAGGAATCCTAGATCCCCTAAAGTCCAGAAAATGTTGGTGGCCTAAAAACTGTGTCAGGGAGCTCTGAATGTCCCAAACACATTTGCAGCCTGAAAGGGGCATTTCCCTGCACCCTAGACCACTGAAATTCCCAAAAATAATTTTGACATGAAAAATGCATCCTGCACCCCTGAAAGTTCAGAATATGTTAGCAGCCCAAAAAAGGCCTTAAAATGCCTCTTATATCAGCAAAAATGTTGAACACTTTGGAGGCCCAAAAAAGGGGTTTACAGGCATCCTGGACCCCCTAAAGTCCAGAAAATGTTGGTGGCCTGAAAAACTGTGTGAGGGAGCTCTGAATGTCCCAAAAACATTTGCAGCCTGAAAAGGGCATTAACCTGCATCCTAGACCACTGAAATTCCCAAAAATAATTTTGACACGAAAAATGCATCCTACACCCCTGAAAGTTCAGAATATGTTAGCAGCCGAAAAAAGGCCTTAAAATGCATCTTAGGCCTGCAAAAATGTTGAAAACTTTGGAGGTAAAAAAAAGGGGTTTACAGGCATCCTGGACCCCTTAAAGTGCAGAAAATGTTGGTGGCCCAAAAACTGTGCCAGAGAGCTCTGAATGTCCCAAAATCATTTGCAGCCTGAAAAGGGCATTAACCTGCATCCTAGACCACTGAAATTCCCAAACATAATTTTTATATGAAAAATGCATCCTGCACCCCTGAAAGTTCAGAATATGTTAGCAGCCCAAAAAGGCCTTAAAATGCATCTTAGGCCTGCAAAAAAGGTTGAAAACTTTGGAGGTCAAAAAAAGGGGTTTGCAGGCATCCTAGACCCCCTAAAGTCCAGAAAATGGTGGTGGCGCAAAAACTGCGCCAGAGAGCTCTGAATGACCCAAAATCATTTGCAGCCTGAAAGGGGCATTACCCTGCACCCTAGACCACTGAAATTCCCACAAATAATTTTGACACGAAAAATACATCCTACACCCCTGAAAGTTCAGAATATGTTAGCAGCCCAAAAAAGGTCTTAAAATGTCTCTTATGTCAGCAAAAATGTTGAACACTTTGGAGGCCCAAAAAAGGGGTTTACAGGCATCCTGGACCCCCTAAAGTCCAGAAAATGTTGGTGGCCTGAAAAACTGTGTCAGGAGGCTCTGAATGTCCCAAAAACATTTGCAGCCTGAAAAGGGCATTAACCTGCCTCCTAGACCACTGAAATTCCCAAAAATTATTTTGACACGAAAAATGCATCCTACACCCTGAAAGTTCAGAATATGTTAGCAGCCCAAAAAAGGGCCTTAAAATGCATTTTAGGCCTGCAAAAAAGGTTGAAAACTTTGGAGGTCAAAAAAAGGGGTTTACAGGCATCCGAGACTCCCTAAAGTCCAGAAAATGGTGGTGGCGCAAAAACTGTGCCAGAGAGCTCTGAATGCCCCAAAATCATTTGCAGCCTGAAAGGGGCATTACCCTGCACCCTAGACCACTGAAATTCCCACAAATAATTTTGACACGAAAAATGCATCCTACACCCCTGAAATTTCAGAATATGTTAGCAGCCCAAAAAGGCCTTAAAATGCATCTTGGGCCTGCAAAAAAGGTTGAAAACTTTGGAGGTCAAAAAAAGGGGTTTACAGGCATTCTAGACCCACTAAAGTCCAGAAAATGGTGGTGGTGTAAAAACTGCACCAGAGAACTCTGAATGTCCCAAAATCATTTGTAGCCTGAAAGGGGCATTAACCCACACCCTAGATGCCTGAAATTCCCCAAAAAATAATTTTGACACAAAAAATGCATCCTACACCCCTGAAAGTTCAGAATATGTCAGCAGCCGAAAAAAGGCCTTAAAATGCATCTTAGGCCTGCAAAAATGTTGAAAACTTTGGAGGTCAAAAAAAAGGGTTTACAGGTATCCTGGACCCCCTAAAGTCCAGAAAATGTTGGTGGCCCAAAAACTGCGCCAGAGAGCACTGAATGTCCCAAAATCATTTGTAGCCTGAAAGGGGCATTAACCCACACCCTAGACGCCTGAAATTCCCAAAAAATAATTTTGACACGAAAAATGCATCCTACACCCCTGAAAGTTCAGAATATGTTAACAGCCCAAAGAAGGCCTTAAAATGCATCTTAGGCCTTCAAAAATGTTGAAAACTTTGGAGGCCCAAAAAAGGGGTTTACAGGCATCCTAGACCCCCTAAAGTCCAGAAAATGTTGGTGGCCTAAAAACTGTGTCAGAGAGCTCTGAATATCCCAAAAACATTTGCAGCCTGAAAAGGGCATTAACCTGCATCCTAGACCACTGAAATTCCCAAAAATAATTTTGACACGAAAAATGCATCCTACACCCCTGAAAGTTCGGAATATGTTAGCAGCCCAAAAAAGGCCTTAAAATGCATTTTAAGCCTGCAAAAATGTTGAAATCTTTGGAGGTCAAAAAAAGAGGTTTACAGGCATCCTAGATCCCCTAAAGTCCAGAAAATGTTGGTGGCCTAAAAACTGTGTCAGGGAGCTCTGAATGTCCCAAAAACATTTGCAGCCTGAAAAGGGCATTAACCTGCATCCTAGACCACTGAAATTCCCAAAAATAATTTTGACATGAAAAATGCATCCTGTACCCCTGAAAGTTCAGAATATGTTAGCAACCCAAAAAGGCCTTAAAATGCATCTTAGGCCTGCAAAAAAGGTTGAAAACTTTGGAGGCCCAAAAAAGGGGTTTACAGGAATCCTAGATCCCCTAAAGTCCAGAAAATGTTGGTGGCCTAAAAACTGTGTCAGGGAGCTCTGAATGTCCCAAACACATTTGCAGCCTGAAAGGGGCATTTCCCTGCACCCTAGACCACTGAAATTCCCAAAAATAATTTTGACATGAAAAATGCATCCTGCACCCCTGAAAGTTCAGAATATGTTAGCAGCCCAAAAAAGGCCTTAAAATGCCTCTTATATCAGCAAAAATGTTGAACACTTTGGAGGCCCAAAAAAGGGGTTTACAGGCATCCTGGACCCCCTAAAGTCCAGAAAATGTTGGTGGCCTGAAAAACTGTGTGAGGGAGCTCTGAATGTCCCAAAAACATTTGCAGCCTGAAAAGGGCATTAACCTGCATCCTAGACCACTGAAATTCCCAAAAATAATTTTGACACGAAAAATGCATCCTACACCCCTGAAAGTTCAGAATATGTTAGCAGCCGAAAAAAGGCCTTAAAATGCATCTTAGGCCTGCAAAAATGTTGAAAACTTTGGAGGTAAAAAAAAGGGGTTTACAGGCATCCTGGACCCCTTAAAGTGCAGAAAATGTTGGTGGCCCAAAAACTGTGCCAGAGAGCTCTGAATGTCCCAAAATCATTTGCAGCCTGAAAAGGGCATTAACCTGCATCCTAGACCACTGAAATTCCCAAACATAATTTTTATATGAAAAATGCATCCTGCACCCCTGAAAGTTCAGAATATGTTAGCAGCCCAAAAAGGCCTTAAAATGCATCTTAGGCCTGCAAAAAAGGTTGAAAACTTTGGAGGTCAAAAAAAGGGGTTTGCAGGCATCCTAGACCCCCTAAAGTCCAGAAAATGGTGGTGGCGCAAAAACTGCGCCAGAGAGCTCTGAATGACCCAAAATCATTTGCAGCCTGAAAGGGGCATTACCCTGCACCCTAGACCACTGAAATTCCCACAAATAATTTTGACACGAAAAATACATCCTACACCCCTGAAAGTTCAGAATATGTTAGCAGCCCAAAAAAGGTCTTAAAATGTCTCTTATGTCAGCAAAAATGTTGAACACTTTGGAGGCCCAAAAAAGGGGTTTACAGGCATCCTGGACCCCCTAAAGTCCAGAAAATGTTGGTGGCCTGAAAAACTGTGTCAGGAGGCTCTGAATGTCCCAAAAACATTTGCAGCCTGAAAAGGGCATTAACCTGCCTCCTAGACCACTGAAATTCCCAAAAATTATTTTGACACGAAAAATGCATCCTACACCCTGAAAGTTCAGAATATGTTAGCAGCCCAAACAAGGGCCTTAAAATGCATTTTAGGCCTGCAAAAAAGGTTGAAAACTTTGGAGGTCAAAAAAAGGGGTTTACAGGCATCCGAGACTCCCTAAAGTCCAGAAAATGGTGGTGGCGCAAAAACTGTGCCAGAGAGCTCTGAATGCCCCAAAATCATTTGCAGCCTGAAAGGGGCATTACCCTGCACCCTAGACCACTGAAATTCCCACAAATAATTTTGACACGAAAAATGCATCCTACACCCCTGAAATTTCAGAATATGTTAGCAGCCCAAAAAGGCCTTAAAATGCATCTTGGGCCTGCAAAAAAGGTTGAAAACTTTGGAGGTCAAAAAAAGGGGTTTACAGGCATTCTAGACCCACTAAAGTCCAGAAAATGGTGGTGGTGTAAAAACTGCACCAGAGAACTCTGAATGTCCCAAAATCATTTGTAGCCTGAAAGGGGCATTAACCCACACCCTAGACGCCTGAAATTCCCAAAAAATAATTTTGACACGAAAAATGCATCCTACACCCCTGAAAGTTCAGAATATGTTAACAGCCCAAAGAAGGCCTTAAAATGCATCTTAGGCCTTCAAAAATGTTGAAAACTTTGGAGGCCCAAAAAAGGGGTTTACAGGCATCCTAGACCCCCTAAAGTCCAGAAAATGTTGGTGGCCTAAAAACTGTGTCAGAGAGCTCTGAATATCCCAAAAACATTTGCAGCCTGAAAAGGGCATTAACCTGCATCCTAGACCACTGAAATTCCCAAAAATAATTTTGACACGAAAAATGCATCCTACACCCCTGAAAGTTCGGAATATGTTAGCAGCCCAAAAAAGGCCTTAAAATGCATTTTAAGCCTGCAAAAATGTTGAAATCTTTGGAGGTCAAAAAAAGAGGTTTACAGGCATCCTAGATCCCCTAAAGTCCAGAAAATGTTGGTGGCCTAAAAACTGTGTCAGGGAGCTCTGAATGTCCCAAAAACATTTGCAGCCTGAAAAGGGCATTAACCTGCATCCTAGACCACTGAAATTCCCAAAAATAATTTTGACATGAAAAATGCATCCTGTACCCCTGAAAGTTCAGAATATGTTAGCAACCCAAAAAGGCCTTAAAATGCATCTTAGGCCTGCAAAAATGTTGAAAACTTTGGAGGTCAAAAAAAGGGGTTTACAGGCATCCTAGACCCCTTAAAGTCCAGAAAATGTTGGTGGCCCAAAAACTGTGCCAGAGAGCTCTGAATTTCCCAAAATCATTTGTAGCCTGAAAGGGGCATTAACCCACACCCTAGACGCCTGAAATTGCCAAAAATATTTTTGGCACAAAAATGCATCCTACACCCCTGAAAGTTCAGAATATGTTAGCAGCCCAAAAAAGGCCTTAAAATATCTCTTATGTCAGCAAAAATGTTGAACACTTTGGAGGCCCAAAAAAGGGGTTTACAGGCATCCTGGACCCCCTAAAGTCCAGAAAATGTTGGTGGCCTGAAAAACTGTGTCAGGGAGCTCTGAATGTCCCAAAAACATTTGCAGCCTGAAAGGGGCATTACCCTGCACCCTAGACCACTGAAATTCCCAAAAATAATTTTGACACGAAAAATGCATCCTACACCCCTGAAAGTTCAGAATGTGTTAGCAGCCCAAAAAAGAGCCTTAAATTGCATCTTAGGCCTGCAAAAATGTTGAAAACTTTGGAGGTCAAAAAAAGGGGTTTACAGGCATCCTAGACCCCCTAAAGTCCAGAAAATGTTAGTGGCCCAAAAACTGTGCCAGAGAGCTCTGAATGTCCCAAAATCATTTGTAGCCTGAAAGGGGCATTATCCCACACCCTAGACGCCTAAAATTCCCAAAAATATTTTTGGCACAAAAATGCATCCTACACCCCTGAATGTTCAGAATATGTCAGCAGCCCAAAAAAGGCCTTAAAATGCTTCTTAAACCTGCAAAAAGGTTGAAAACTTTGGAGGCCCAAAAAAGGGGTTTACAGGAATCCTAGATCCCCTAAAGTCCAGAAAATGTTGGTGGCCTAAAAACTGTGTCAGGGAGCTCTGAATGTCCCAAACACATTTGCAGCCTGAAAGGGGCATTAACCTGCATCCTAGACCACTGAAATTCCCAAAAATAATTTTGACATGAAAAATGCATCCTGCACCCCTGAAAGTTCAGAATATGTTAGCAGCCCAAAAAGGCCTTAAAATGCATCTTAGGCCTGCAAAAAAGGTTGAAAACTTTGGAGGTCAAAAAAAGGGGTTTACAGGCATCCTAGACCCCCTAAAGTCCAGAAAATGGTGGTGGCGCAAAAACTGCGCCAGAGAGCTCTGAATGTCCCAAAATCATTTGCAGCTTGAAAGGGGCATTACCCTGCACCCTAGACCACTGAAATTCCCTCAAATAATTTTGACACGAAAAATGCATCCTACACCCCTGAAAGTTCAGAATATGTTAGCAGCCCAAAAAAGGCCTTAAAATGCCTCTTATGTCAGCAAAAATGTTGAACACTTTGGAGGCCCAAAAAAGGGGTTTACAGGCATCCTGGACCCCCTAAAGTCCAGAAAATGTTGGTGGCCTGAAAAACTGTGTGAGGGAGCTCTGAATGTCCCAAAAACATTTGCAGCCTGAAAAGGGCATTAACCTGCATCCTAGACCACTGAAATTCCCAAAAATAATTTTGACACGAAAAATGCATCCTACACCCCTGAACGTTCAGAATATGTTAGCAGCCGAAAAAAGGCCTTAAAATGCATCTTAGGCCTGCAAAAATGCTGAAAACTTTGGAGGTCAAAAAAAGGGGTTTACAGGCATCCTAGACCCCTTAAAGTGCAGAAAATATTGGTGGCCCAAAAACTGTGCCAGAGAGCTCTGAATGTCCCAAAATCATTTGCAGCCTGAAAAGGGCATTAACCTGCATCCTAGACCACTGAAATTCCCAAAAATAATTTTGACACGAAAAATGCATCCTGCACCCCTGAAAGTTCAGAATATGTTAGCAGCCCAAAAAGGCCTTAAAATGCATCTTGGGCCTGCAAAAAAGGTTGAAAACTTTGGAGGTCAAAAAAGGGGTTTACAGGCATCCTAGACTCCCTAAAGTCCAGAAAATGGTGGTGGCGCAAAAACTGCGCCAGAGAGCTCTGAATGTCCCAAAATCATTTGCAGCTTGAAAGGGGCATTACCCTGCACCCTAGACCACTGAAATTCCCACAAATAATTTTGACACGAAAAATGCATCCTACACCCCTGAAAGTTCAGAATATGTTAGCAGCCCAAAAAAGGCCTTAAAATGCCTCTTATGTCAGCAAAAATGTTGAACACTTTGGAGGCCCAAAAAAGGGGTTTACAGGCATCCTGGACCCCCTAAAGTCCAGAAAATGTTGGTGGCCTGAAAAACTGTGTGAGAGAGCTCTGAATGTCCCAAAAACATTTGCAGCCTGAAAAGGGCATTAACCTGCATCCTAGACCACTGAAATTCCCAAAAATAATTTTGACACGAAAAATGCATCCTACACCCCTGAAAGTTCAGAATATGTTAGCAGCCGAAAAAAGGCCTTAAAATGCATCTTAGGCCTGGAAAAATGTTGAAAACTTTGGAGGTCAAAAAAAGGGGTTTACAGGCATCCTAGACCCCTTAAAGTGCAGAAAATGTTGGTGGCCCAAAAACTGTGCCAGAGAGCTCTGAATGTCCCAAAATCATTTGCAGCCTGAAAAGGGCATTAACCTGCATCCTAGACCACTGAAATTCCCAAAAATAATTTTTATATGAAAAATGCATCCTGCACCCCTGAAAGTTCAGAATATGTTAGCAGCCCAAAAAGGCCTTAAAATGCATCTTGGGCCTGCAAAAAAGGTTGAAAACTTTGGAGGTCAAAAAAAGGGGTTTACAGGCATCCTAGACTCCCTAAAGTCCAGAAAATGGTGGTGGCGCAAAAACTGCGCCAGAGAGCTCTGAATGCCCCAAAATCATTTGCAGCCTGAAAGGGGCATTACCCTGCACCCTAGACCACTGAAATTCCCACAAATAATTTTGACACGAAAAATGCATCCTACACCCCTGAAATTTCAGAATATGTTAGCAGCCCAAAAAGGCCTTAAAATGCATCTTGGGCCTGCAAAAAAGGTTGAAAACTTTGGAGGTCAAAAAAAGGGGTTTACAGGCATTCTAGACCCACTAAAGTCCAGAAAATGGTGGTGGTGCAAAAACTGCGCCAGAGAGCTCTGAATGTCCCAAAATCATTTGCAGCCTGAAAGGGGCATTACCCTGCACCCTAGACCACTGAAATTCCCACAAAATATTTTGACACGAAAAATGCATCCTACACCCCTGAAAGTTCAGAATATGTTAGCATCCCAAAAAAGGCCTTAAAATGCCTCTTATGTCAGCAAAAATGTTGAAAAATTTGGAGGCCCAAAAAAGGGGGTTACAGGCATCCTAGACCCTCTAAAGTTCAGAAAATGGTGGTGGCGCAAAAACTGCGCCAGAGAGCTCTGAATGTCCCAAAATCATTTGCAGCCTGAAAGGGGCATTACCCTGCACCCTAGACCACTGAAATTCCCACAAATAATTTTGACACGAAAAATGCATCCTACACCCCTGAAAGTTCAGAATATGTTAGCAGCCCAAAAAAGGGCCTTAAAATGCATTTTAGGCCTGCAAAAATGTTGAAAACTTTGGAGGTAAAAAAAAAGGGTTTACAGGTATCCTGGACCCCCTAAAGTCCAGAAAATGTTGGTGGCCCAAAAACTGTGCCAGAGAGCTCTGAATGTCCCAAAATCATTTGTAGCCTGAAAGGGGCATTAACCCACACCCTAGATGCCTGAAATTCCCAAAAGAATAATTTTGACACAAAAAATGCATCCTACACCCCTGAAAGTTCAGAATATGTTAACAGCCCAAAAAGGCCTTAAAATGCATCTTAGGCCTGCAAAAATGTTGAAAACTTTGGAGGTCAAAAAAAAGGGTTTACAGGTATCCTGGACCCCCTAAAGTCCAGAAAATGTTGGTGGCCCAAAGACTGCGCCAGAGAGCTCTGAATGTCCCAAAATCATTTGTAGCCTGAAAGGGGCATTAACCCACACCCTAGATGCCTGAAATTCCCAAAAAATAATTTTGACACGAAAAATGCATCCTACACCCCTGAAAGTTCAGAATATGTTAACAGCCCAAAGAAGGCCTTAAAATGCATCTTAGGCCTTCAAAAATGTTGAAAACTTTGGAGGCCCAAAAAAGGGGTTTACAGGCATCCTAGACCCCCTAAAGTCCAGAAAATGTTGGTGGCCTAAAAACTGTCAGAGAGCTCTGAATATCCCAAAAACATTTGCAGCCTGAAAAGGGCATTAACCTGCATCTTAGACCACTGAAATTCCCAAAAATAATTTTGACACGAAAAATGCATCCTACACCCCTGAAAGTTCAGAATATGTTAGCAGCCCAAAAAAGGCCTTAAAATGCATTTTAAGCCTGCAAAAATGTTGAAATATTTGGAGGTCAAAAAAAGAGGTTTGCAGGCATCCTAGATCCCCTAAAGTCCAGAAAATGTTGGTGGCCTAAAAACTGTGTCAGGGAGCTCTGAATGTCCCAAAAACATTTGCAGCCTGAAAAGGGCATTAACCTGCATCCTAGACCACTGAAATTCCCAAAAATAATTTTGACATGAAAAATGCATCCTGTACCCCTGAAAGTTCAGAATATGTTAGCAACCCAAAAAGGCCTTAAAATGCATCTTAGGCCTGCAAAAATGTTGAAAACTTTGGAGGTCAAAAAAAGGGGTTTACAGGCATCCTAGACCCCCTAAGTCCAGAAAATGGTGGTGGCGCAAAAACTGCGCCAGAGAGCTCTGAATGTCCCAAAATCATTTGCAGCCTGAAAGGGGCATTACCCTGCACCCTAGACCACTGAAATTCCCAAAAATAATTTTGACAGGAAAAATGCATCCTGCACCCCTGAAAGTTCAGAATATGTTAGCAGCCCAAAAAGGCCTTAAAATGCATCTTAGGCCTGCAAAAAAGGTTGAAAACTTTGGAGGCCCAAAAAAGGGGTTTACAGGAATCCTAGATCCCCTAAAGTCCAGAAAATGTTGGTGGCCTAAAAACTGTGTCAGGGAGCTCTGAATGTCCCAAACACATTTGCAGCCTGAAAGGGGCATTTCCCTGCACCCTAGACCACTGAAATTCCCAAAAATAATTTTGACATGAAAAATGCATCCTGCACCCCTGAAAGTTCAGAATATGTTAGCAGCCCAAAAAAGGCCTTAAAATGCCTCTTATATCAGCAAAAATGTTGAACACTTTGGCGGCCCAAAAAAGGGGTTTACAGGCATCCTGGACCCCCTAAAGTCCAGAAAATGTTGGTGGCCTGAAAAACTGTGTGAGGGAGCTCTGAATGTCCCAAAAACATTTGCAGCCTGAAAAGGGCATTAACCTGCATCCTAGACCACTGAAATTCCCAAAAATAATTTTGACACGAAAAATGCATCCTACACCCCTGAAAGTTCAGAATATGTTAGCAGCCGAAAAAAGGCCTTAAAATGCATCTTAGGCCTGCAAAAATGTTGAAAACTTTGGAGGTCAAAAAAAGGGGTTTACAGGCATCCTGGACCCCTTAAAGTGCAGAAAATGTTGGTGGCCCAAAAACTGTGCCAGAGAGCTCTGAATGTCCCAAAATCATTTGCAGCCTGAAAAGGGCATTAACCTGCATCCTAGACCACTGAAATTCCCAAAAATAATTTTTATATGAAAAATGCATCCTGCACCCCTGAAAGTTCAGAATATGTTAGCAGCCCAAAAAGGCCTTAAAATGCATCTTAGGCCTGCAAAAAAGGTTGAAAACTTTGGAGGTCAAAAAAAGGGGTTTACAGGCATCCTAGACCCCCTAAAGTCCAGAAAATGGTGGTGGCGCAAAAACTGCGCCAGAGAGCTCTGAATGACCCAAAATCATTTGCAGCCTGAAAGGGGCATTACCCTGCACCCTAGACCACTGAAATTCCCACAAATAATTTTGACACGAAAAATACATCCTACACCCCTGAAAGTTCAGAATATGTTAGCAGCCCAAAAAAGGCCTTAAAATGCCTCTTATGTCAGCAAAAATGTTGAACACTTTGGAGGCCCAAAAAAGGGGTTTACAGGCATCCTGGACCCCCTAAAGTCCAGAAAATGTTGGTGGCCTGAAAAACTGTGTCAGGAGGCTCTGAATGTCCCAAAAACATTTGCAGCCTGAAAAGGGCATTAACCTGCCTCCTAGACCACTGAAATTCCCAAAAATTATTTTGACACGAAAAATGCATCCTACACCCTGAAAGTTCAGAATATGTTAGCAGCCCAAAAAGGACCTTAAAATGCATTTTAGGCCTGCAAAAATGTTGAAAACTTTGGAGGTCAAAAAAAAGGGTTTACAGGTATCCTGGACCCCCTAAAGTCCAGAAAATGTTGGTGGCCCAAAAACTGTGCCAGAGAGCTCTGAATGTCCCAAAATCATTTGTAGCCTGAAAGGGGCATTAACCCACACCCTAGATGCCTGAAATTCCCACAAATAATTTTGACACGAAAAATGCATCCTACACCCCTGAAATTTCAGAATATGTTAGCAGCCCAAAAAGGCCTTAAAATGCATCTTGGGCCTGCAAAAAAGGTTGAAAACTTTGGAGGTCAAAAAAAGGGGTTTACAGGCATTCTAGACCCACTAAAGTCCAGAAAATGGTGGTGGTGCAAAAACTGCGCCAGAGAGCTCTGAATGTCCCAAAATCATTTGCAGCCTGAAAGGGGCATTACCCTGCACCCTAGACCACTGAAATTCCCACAAATAATTTTGACACGAAAAATGCATCCTACACCCCTGAAAGTTCAGAATATGTTAGCAGCCCAAAAAGGCCTTAAAATGCATCTTAGGCATGCAAAAAAGGTTGAAAACTTTGGAGGTCAAAAAAAGGGGTTTACAGGCATCCTAGACCCCCTAAAGTCCAGAAAATGGTGGTGGCGCAAAGACTGCGCCAGAGAGCTCTAAATGACCCAAAATCATTTGCAGCCTGAAAGGGGCATTACCCTGCACCCTAGACCACTGAAATTCCCAAAAATTATTTTGACACGAAAAATGCATCCTACACCCCTGAAAGTTCAGAATATGTTAGCAGCCCAAAAACGGCCTTAAATTGCATTTTAGGCCTGCAAAAATGTTGAAAGCTTTGGAGGGCCAAAAAAGGGGTTTACAGGCATCCTAGACCCCCTAAAGTGCAGAAAATGGTGGTGGCGCAAAAACTGCGCCAGAGAGCTCTGAATGTCCCAAAATCATTTGCAGCCTGAAAGGGCATTACCCTGCACCCTAGACCACTAAAATTCCCACAAATAATTTTGACACGAAAAATGCATCCTACACCCCTGAAAGTTCAGAATATGTTAGCAGCCCAAAAAAGGGCCTTAAAATGCATTTTAGGCCTGCAAAAATGTTGAAAACTTTGGAGGTCAAAAAAAAGGGTTTACAGGTATCCTGGACCCCCTAAAGTCCAGAAAATGTTGGTGGCCCAAAAACTGTGCCAGAGAGCTCTGAATGTCCCAAAATCATTTGCAGCCTGAAAGGGGCATTACCCTGCACCCTAGACCACTGAAATTCCCACAAATAATTTTGACACGAAAAATGCATCCTACACCCCTGAAATTTCAGAATATGTTAGCAGCCCAAAAAGGCCTTAAAATGCATCTTGGGCCTGCAAAAAAGGTTGAAAACTTTGGAGGTCAAAAAAAGGGGTTTACAGGCATTCTAGACCCACTAAAGTCCAGAAAATGGTGGTGGTGCAAAAACTGCGCCAGAGAGCTCTGAATGTCCCAAAATCATTTGCAGCCTGAAAGGGGCATTACCCTGCACCCTAGACCACTGAAATTCCCACAAATAATTTTGACACGAAAAATGCATCCTACACCCCTGAAAGTTCAGAATATGTTAGCAGCCCAAAAAGGCCTTAAAATGCATCTTAGGCATGCAAAAAAGGTTGAAAACTTTGGAGGTCAAAAAAAGGGGTTTACAGGCATCCTAGACCCCCTAAAGTCCAGAAAATGGTGGTGGCGCAAAAACTGCGCCAGAGAGCTCTGAATGACCCAAAATCATTTGCAGCCTGAAAGGGGCATTACCCTGCACCCTAGACCACTGAAATTCCCACAAATAATTTTGACACGAAAAATACATCCTACACCCCTGAAAGTTCAGAATATGTTAGCAGCCCAAAAAAGGCCTTAAAATGCCTCTTATGTCAGCAAAAATGTTGAACACTTTGGAGGCCCAAAAAAGGGGTTTACAGGCATCCTGGACCCCCTAAAGTCCAGAAAATGTTGGTGGCCTGAAAAACTGTGTCAGGGAGCTCTGAATGTCCCAAAAACATTTGCAGCCTGAAAAGGGCATTAACCTGCCTCCTAGACCACTGAAATTCCCAAAAATTATTTTGACACGAAAAATGCATCCTACACCCTGAAAGTTCAGAATATGTTAGCAGCCCAAAAAGGCCTTAAAATGCATCTTGGGCCTGCAAAAAAGGTTGAAAACTTTGGAGGTCAAAAAAAGGGGTTTACAGGCATTCTAGACCCACTAAAGTCCAGAAAATGGTGGTGGTGCAAAAACTGCGCCAGAGAGCTCTGAATGTCCCAAAATCATTTGTAGCCTGAAAGGGGCATTAACCCACACCCTAGATGCCTGAAATTCCCAAAAAAATAATTTTGACACAAAAAATGCATCCTACACCCCTGAAAGTTCAGAATATGTTAGCAGCCGAAAAAAGGCCTTAAAATGCATCTTAGGCCTGCAAAAATGTTGAAAAATTTGGAGGTCCAAAAAAAGGGTTTACAGGTATCCTGGACCCCCTAAAGTCCAGAAAATGTTGGTGGCCCAAAAACTGCACCAGAGAGCTCTGAATGTCCCAAAATCATTTGTAGTCTGAAAGGGGCATTAACCCACACCCTAGACGCCTGAAATTCCCAAAAAATAATTTTGACACGAAAAATGCATCCTACACCCCTGAAAGTTCAGAATATGTTAACAGCCCAAAGAAGGCCTTAAAATGCATCTTAGGCCTTCAAAAATGTTGAAAACTTTGGAGGCCCAAAAAAGGGGTTTACAGGCATCCTAGACCCCCTAAAGTCCAGAAAATGTTGGTGGCCTAAAAACTGTGTCAGAGAGCTCTGAATATCCCAAAAACATTTGCAGCCTGAAAAGGGCATTAACCTGCATCCTAGACCACTGAAATTCCCAAAAATAATTTTGACACGAAAAATGCATCCTACACCCCTGAAAGTTCGGAATATGTTAGCAGCCCAAAAAAGGCCTTAAAATGCATTTTAAGCCTGCAAAAATGTTGAAATCTTTGGAGGTCAAAAAAAGAGGTTTACAGGCATCCTAGATCCCCTAAAGTCCAGAAAATGTTGGTGGCCTAAAAACTGTGTCAGGGAGCTCTGAATGTCCCAAAAACATTTGCAGCCTGAAAAGGGCATTAACCTGCATCCTAGACCACTGACATTCCCAAAAATAATTTTGACATGAAAAATGCATCCTGTACCCCTGAAAGTTCAGAATATGTTAGCAACCCAAAAAGGCCTTAAAATGCATCTTAGGCCTGCAAAAATGTTGAAAACTTTGGAGGTCAAAAAAAGGGGTTTACAGGCATCCTAGACCCCCTAAAGTCCAGATAATGTTGGTGGCCCAAAAACTGTGCCAGAGAGCTCTGAATGTCCCAAAATCATTTGTAGCCTGAAAGGGGCATTAACCCACACCCTAGATGCCTGAAATTCGCAAAAAAATAATTTTGACACAAAAAATGCATCCTACACCCCTGAAAGTTCAGAATATGTTAACAGCCCAAAGAAGGCCTTAAAATGCATCTTAGGCCTTCAAAAATGTTGAAAACTTTGGAGGCCCAAAAAAGGGGTTTACAGGCATCCTAGACCCTCTAAAGTCCAGAAAATGTTGGTGGCCTAAAAACTGTGCCAGGGAGCTCTGAATGTCCCAAAAACATTTGCAGCCTGAAAAGGGCATTAACCTGCATCCTAGACCACTGAAATTCCCAAAAATAATTTTGATATGAAAAATGCATCCTGCACCCCTGAAAGTTCAGAATATGTTAGCAGCCCAAAAAGGCCTTAAAATGCATCTTGGGCCTGCAAAAAAGGTTGAAAACTTTGGAGGTCAAAAAAAGGGGTTTACAGGCATTCTAGACCCACTAAAGTCCAGTAAATGGTGGTGGTGCAAAAACTGCGCCAGAGAGCTCTGAATGTCCCAAAATCATTTGCAGCCTGAAAGGGGCATTACCCTGCACCCTAGACCACTGAAATTCCCACAAAATATTTTGACACGAAAAATGCATCCTACACCCCTGAAAGTTCAGAATATGTTAGCAGCCCAAAAAAGGCCTAAAATGCGTCTTATGTCAGCAAAAATGTTGAACACTTTGGAGGCCTAAAAAAGGGGTTTATAGGCATCCTAGACCCCCTAAAGTCCAGAAAATGTTGGTGGCCAAAAATTGCGCCAGAGAGCTCTGAATGTCCCAGAAACATTTGCAGTCTGAAAAGGGCATTAACTTGCATCCTAGACCACTGAAATTCCCAAAAATTATTTTGACACGAAAAATGCATCCTACACCCCTGAAAGTTCAGAATATGTTAGCAGCCCAAAAACGGCCTTAAATTGCATTTTAGGCCTGCAAAAATGTTGAAAGCTTTGGAGGGCCAAAAAAGGGGTTTACAGGCATCCTAGACCCCCTAAAGTGCAGAAAATGGTGGTGGCGCAAAAACTGCGCCAGAGAGCTCTGAATGTCCCAAAATCATTTGCAGCCTGAAAGGGCATTACCCTGCACCCTAGACCACTGAAATTCCCACAAATAATTTTGACACGAAAAATGCATCCTACACCCCTGAAAGTTCAGAATATGTTAGCAGCCCAAAAAAGGGCCTTAAAATGCATTTTAGGCCTGCAAAAATGTTGAAAACTTTGGAGGTAAAAAAAAAAGGGTTTACAGGTATCCTGGACCCCCTAAAGTCCAGAAAATGTTGGTGGCCCAAAAACTGTGCCAGAGAGCTCTGAATGTCCCAAAATCATTTGTAGCCTGAAAGGGGCATTAACCCACACCCTAGATGCCTGAAATTCCCACAAATAATTTTGACACGAAAAATGCATCCTACACCCCTGAAATTTCAGAATATGTTAGCAGCCCAAAAAGGCCTTAAAATGCATCTTGGGCCTGCAAAAAAGGTTGAAAACTTTGGAGGTCAAAAAAAGGGGTTTACAGGCATTCTAGACCCACTAAAGTCCAGAAAATGGTGGTGGTGCAAAAACTGCGCCAGAGAGCTCTGAATGTCCCAAAATCATTTGCAGCCTGAAAGGGGCATTACCCTGCACCCTAGACCACTGAAATTCCCACAAATAATTTTGACACGAAAAATGCATCCTACACCCCTGAAAGTTCAGAATATGTTAGCAGCCCAAAAAGGCCTTAAAATGCATCTTAGGCATGCAAAAAAGGTTGAAAACTTTGGAGGTCAAAAAAAGGGGTTTACAGGCATCCTAGACCCCCTAAAGTCCAGAAAATGGTGGTGGCGCAAAGACTGCGCCAGAGAGCTCCGAATGACCCAAAATCATTTGCAGCCTGAAAGGGGCATTACCCTGCACCCTAGACCACTGAAATTCCCAAAAATTATTTTGACACGAAAAATGCATCCTACACCCCTGAAAGTTCAGAATATGTTAGCAGCCCAAAAACGGCCTTAAATTGCATTTTAGGCCTGCAAAAATGTTGAAAGCTTTGGAGGGCCAAAAAAGGGGTTTACAGGCATCCTAGACCCCCTAAAGTGCAGAAAATGGTGGTGGCGCAAAAACTGCGCCAGAGAGCTCTGAATGTCCCAAAATCATTTGCAGCCTGAAAGGGCATTACCCTGCACCCTAGACCACTAAAATTCCCACAAATAATTTTGACACGAAAAATGCATCCTACACCCCTGAAAGTTCAGAATATGTTAGCAGCCCAAAAAAGGGCCTTAAAATGCATTTTAGGCCTGCAAAAATGTTGAAAACTTTGGAGGTCAAAAAAAGGGTTTACAGGTATCCTGGACCCCCTAAAGTCCAGAAAATGTTGGTGGCCCAAAAACTGTGCCAGAGAGCTCTGAATGTCCCAAAATCATTTGCAGCCTGAAAGGGGCATTACCCTGCACCCTAGACCACTGAAATTCCCACAAATAATTTTGACACGAAAAATGCATCCTACACCCCTGAAATTTCAGAATATGTTAGCAGCCCAAAAAGGCCTTAAAATGCATCTTGGGCCTGCAAAAAAGGTTGAAAACTTTGGAGGTCAAAAAAAGGGGTTTACAGGCATTCTAGACCCACTAAAGTCCAGAAAATGGTGGTGGTGCAAAAACTGCGCCAGAGAGCTCTGAATGTCCCAAAATCAGTTGCAGCCTGAAAGGGGCATTACCCTGCACCCTAGACCACTGAAATTCCCACAAATAATTTTGACACGAAAAATGCATCCTACACCCCTGAAAGTTCAGAATATGTTAGCAGCCCAAAAAGGCCTTAAAATGCATCTTAGGCATGCAAAAAAGGTTGAAAACTTTGGAGGTCAAAAAAAGGGGTTTACAGGCATCCTAGACCCCCTAAAGTCCAGAAAATGGTGGTGGCGCAAAAACTGCGCCAGAGAGCTCTGAATGACCCAAAATCATTTGCAGCCTGAAAGGGGCATTACCCTGCACCCTAGACCACTGAAATTCCCACAAATAATTTTGACACGAAAAATACATCCTACACCCCTGAAAGTTCAGAATATGTTAGCAGCCCAAAAAAGGCCTTAAAATGCCTCTTATGTCAGCAAAAATGTTGAACACTTTGGAGGCCCAAAAAAGGGGTTTACAGGCATCCTGGACCCCCTAAAGTCCAGAAAATGTTGGTGGCCTGAAAAACTGTGTCAGGGAGCTCTGAATGTCCCAAAAACATTTGCAGCCTGAAAAGGGCATTAACCCTCCTCCTAGACCACTGAAATTCCCAAAAATTATTTTGACACGAAAAATGCATCCTACACCCTGAAAGTTCAGAATATGTTAGCAGCCCAAAAAAGGGCCTTAAAATGCATTTTAGGCCTGCAAAAATGTTGAAAACTTTGGAGGTCAAAAAAAAGGGTTTACAGGTATCCTGGACCCCCTAAAGTCCAGAAAATGTTGGTGGCCCAAAAACTGTGCCAGAGAGCTTTGAATGTCCCAAAATCATTTGTAGCCTGAAAGGGGCATTAACCCACACCCTAGATGCCTGAAATTCCCAAAAAAATAATTTTGACACAAAAAATGCATCCTACACCCCTGAAAGTTCAGAATATGTTAACAGCCCAAAAAAGGCTTTAAAATGCATCTTAGGCCTGCAAAAAAGGTTGAAAACTTTGGAGGTCAAAAAAAGGGGTTTACAGGCATCCGAGACTCCCTAAAGTCCAGAAAATGGTGGTGGCGCAAAAACTGTGCCAGAGAGCTCTGAATGCCCCAAAATCATTTACAGCCTGAAAGGGGCATTACCCTGCACCCTAGACCACTGAAATTCCCACAAATAATTTTGACACGAAAAATGCATCCTACACCCCTGAAATTTCAGAATATGTTAGCAGCCCAAAAAGGCCTTAAAATGCATCTTGGGCCTGCAAAAAAGGTTGAAAACTTTGGAGGTCAAAAAAAGGGGTTTACAGGCATTCTAGACCCACTAAAGTCCAGAAAATGGTGGTGGTGCAAAAACTGCGCCAGAGAGCTCTGAATGTCCCAAAATCATTTGTAGCCTGAAAGGGGCATTAACCCACACCCTAGATGCCTGAAATTCCCAAAAAAATAATTTTGACACAAAAAATGCATCCTACACCCCTGAAAGTTCAGAATATGTTAGCAGCCGAAAAAAGGCCTTAAAATGCATCTTAGGCCTGCAAAAATGTTGAAAAATTTGGAGGTCCAAAAAAAGGGTTTACAGGTATCCTGGACCCCCTAAAGTCCAGAAAATGTTGGTGGCCCAAAAACTGCACCAGAGAGCTCTGAATGTCCCAAAATCATTTGTAGCCTGAAAGGGGCATTAACCCACACCCTAGACGCCTGAAATTCCCAAAAAATAATTTTGACACGAAAAATGCATCCTACACCCCTGAAAGTTCAGAATATGTTAACAGCCCAAAGAAGGCCTTAAAATGCATCTTAGGCCTTCAAAAATGTTGAAAACTTTGGAGGGCCAAAAAAGGGGTTTACAGGCATCCTAGACCCCCTAAAGTCCAGAAAATGTTGGTGGCCTAAAAACTGTGTCAGAGAGCTCTGAATATCCCAAAAACATTTGCAGCCTGAAAAGGGCATTAACCTGCATCCTAGACCACTGAAATTCCCAAAAATAATTTTGACACGAAAAATGCATCCTACACCCCTGAAAGTTCGGAATATGTTAGCAGCCCAAAAAAGGCCTTAAAATGCATTTTAAGCCTGCAAAAATGTTGAAATCTTTGGAGGTCAAAAAAAGAGGTTTACAGGCATCCTAGATCCCCTAAAGTCCAGAAAATGTTGGTGGCCTAAAAACTGTGTCAGGGAGCTCTGAATGTCCCAAAAACATTTGCAGCCTGAAAAGGGCATTAACCTGCATCCTAGACCACTGACATTCCCAAAAATAATTTTGACATGAAAAATGCATCCTGTACCCCTGAAAGTTCAGAATATGTTAGCAACCCAAAAAGGCCTTAAAATGCATCTTAGGCCTGCAAAAATGTTGAAAACTTTGGAGGTCAAAAAAAGGGGTTTACAGGCATCCTAGACCCCCTAAAGTCCAGATAATGTTGGTGGCCCAAAAACTGTGCCAGAGAGCTCTGAATGTCCCAAAATCATTTGTAGCCTGAAAGGGGCATTAACCCACACCCTAGATGCCTGAAATTCGCAAAAAAATAATTTTGACACAAAAAATGCATCCTACACCCCTGAAAGTTCAGAATATGTTAACAGCCCAAAGAAGGCCTTAAAATGCATCTTAGGCCTTCAAAAATGTTGAAAACTTTGGAGGCCCAAAAAAGGGGTTTACAGGCATCCTAGACCCTCTAAAGTCCAGAAAATGTTGGTGGCCTAAAAACTGTGCCAGGGAGCTCTGAATGTCCCAAAAACATTTGCAGCCTGAAAAGGGCATTAACCTGCATCCTAGACCACTGAAATTCCCAAAAATAATTTTGATATGAAAAATGCATCCTGCACCCCTGAAAGTTCAGAATATGTTAGCAGCCCAAAAAGGCCTTAAAATGCATCTTGGGCCTGCAAAAAAGGTTGAAAACTTTGGAGGTCAAAAAAAGGGGTTTACAGGCATTCTAGACCCACTAAAGTCCAGTAAATGGTGGTGGTGCAAAAACTGCGCCAGAGAGCTCTGAATGTCCCAAAATCATTTGCAGCCTGAAAGGGGCATTACCCTGCACCCTAGACCACTGAAATTCCCACAAAATATTTTGACACGAAAAATGCATCCTACACCCCTGAAAGTTCAGAATATGTTAGCAGCCCAAAAAAGACCTAAAATGCATCTTATGTCAGCAAAAATGTTGAACACTTTGGAGGCCTAAAAAAGGGGTTTATAGGCATCCTAGACCCCCTAAAGTCCAGAAAATGTTGGTGGCCAAAAATTGCGCCAGAGAGCTCTGAATGTCCCAGAAACATTTGCAGTCTGAAAAGGGCATTAACTTGCATCCTAGACCACTGAAATTCCCAAAAATTATTTTGACACGAAAAATGCATCCTACACCCCTGAAAGTTCAGAATATGTTAGCAGCCCAAAAACGGGCTTAAATTGCATTTTAGGCCTGCAAAAATGTTGAAAGCTTTGGAGGGCCAAAAAAGGGGTTTACAGGCATCCTAGACCCCCTAAAGTGCAGAAAATGGTGGTGGCGCAAAAACTGCGCCAGAGAGCTCTGAATGTCCCAAAATCATTTGCAGCCTGAAAGGGCATTACCCTGCACCCTAGACCACTGAAATTCCCACAAATAATTTTGACACGAAAAATGCATCCTACACCCCTGAAAGTTCAGAATATTTTAGCAGCCCAAAAAAGGGCCTTAAAATGCATTTTAGGCCTGCAAAAATGTTGAAAACTTTGGAGGTAAAAAAAAAAGGGTTTACAGGTATCCTGGACCCCCTAAAGTCCAGAAAATGTTGGTGGCCCAAAAACTGTGCCAGAGAGCTCTGAATGTCCCATAATCATTTGTAGCCTGAAAGGGGCATTAACCCACACCCTAGATGCCTGAAATTCCCAAAAGAATAATTTTGACACAAAAAATGCATCCTACACCCCTGAAAGTTCAGAATATGTTAACAGCCCAAAAAGGCCTTAAAATGCATCTTAGGCCTGCAAAAATGTTGAAAACTTTGGAGGTCAAAAAAAAGGGTTTACAGTTATCCTGGACCCCCTAAAGTCCAGAAAATGTTGGTGGCCCAAAGACTGCGCCAGAGAGCTCTGAATGTCCCAAAATCATTTGTAGCCTGAAAGGGGCATTAACCCACACCCTAGACGCCTGAAATTCCCAAAAAATAATTTTGACACGAAAAATGCATCCTACACCCCTGAAAGTTCAGAATATGTTAACAGCCCAAAGAAGGCCTTAAAATGCATCTTAGGCCTTCAAAAATGTTGAAAACTTTGGAGGCCCAAAAAAGGGGTTTACAGGCATCCTAGACCCCCTAAAGTCCAGAAAATGTTGGTGGCCTAAAAACTGTCATAGAGCTCTGAATATCCCAAAAACATTTGCAGCCTGAAAAGGGCATTAACCTGCATCTTAGACCACTGAAATTCCCAAAAATAATTTTGACACGAAAAATGCATCCTACACCCCTGAAAGTTCAGAATATGTTAGCAGCCCAAAAAAGGCCTTAAAATGCATTTTAAGCCTGCAAAAATGTTGAAATCTTTGGAGGTCAAAAAAAGAGGTTTGCAGGCATCCTAGATCCCCTAAAGTCCAGAAAATGTTGGTGGCCTAAAAACTGTGTCAGGGAGCTCTGAATGTCCCAAAAACATTTGCAGCCTGAAAAGGGCATTAACCTGCATCCTAGACCACTGAAATTCCCAAAAATAATTTTGACATGAAAAATGCATCCTGTACCCCTGAAAGTTCAGAATATGTTAGCAACCCAAAAAGGCCTTAAAATGCATCTTAGGCCTGCAAAAATGTTGAAAACTTTGGAGGTCAAAAAAAGGGGTTTACAGGCATCCTAGACCCCCTAAGTCCAGAAAATGGTGGTGGCGCAAAAACTGCGCCAGAGAGCTCTGAATGTCCCAAAATCATTTGCAGCCTGAAAGGGGCATTACCCTGCACCCTAGACCACTGAAATTCCCAAAAATAATTTTGACAGGAAAAATGCATCCTGCACCCCTGAAAGTTCACAATATGTTAGCAGCCCAAAAAGGCCTTAAAATGCATCTTAGGCCTGCAAAAAAGGTTGAAAACTTTGGAGGCCCAAAAAAGGGGTTTACAGGAATCCTAGATCCCCTAAAGTCCAGAAAATGTTGGTGGCCTAAAAACTGTGTCAGGGAGCTCTGAATGTCCCAAACACATTTGCAGCCTGAAAGGGGCATTTCCCTGCACCCTAGACCACTGAAATTCCCAAAAATAATTTTGACATGAAAAATGCATCCTGCACCCCTGAAAGTTCAGAATATGTTAGCAGCCCAAAAAAGGCCTTAAAATGCCTCTTATATCAGCAAAAATGTTGAACACTTTGGAGGTCAAAAAAAGGGGTTTACAGGCATCCTAGATCCCCTAAAGTCCAGAAAATGTTGGTGGCCTAAAAACTGTGTCAGGGAGCTCTGAATGTCCCAAACACATTTGCAGCCTGAAAGGGGCATTTCCCTGCACCCTAGACCACTGAAATTCCCAAAAATAATTTTGACACGAAAAATGCATCCTACACCCCTGAAAGTTCAGAATATGTTAGCAGCCGAAAAAAGGCCTTAAAATGCATCTTAGGCCTGCAAAAATGTTGAAAACTTTGGAGGTCAAAAAAAGGGGTTTACAGGCATCCTGGACCCCTTAAAGTGCAGAAAATGTTGGTGGCCCAAAAACTGTGCCAGAGAGCTCTGAATGTCCCAAAATCATTTGCAGCCTGAAAAGGGCATTAACCTGCATCCTAGACCACTGAAATTCCCAAAAATAATTTTTATATGAAAAATGCATCCTGCACCCCTGAAAGTTCAGAATATGTTAGCAGCCCAAAAAGGCCTTAAAATGCATCTTAGGCCTGCAAAAAAGGTTGAAAACTTTGGAGGTCAAAAAAAGGGGTTTACAGGCATCCTAGACCCCCTAAAGTCCAGAAAATGTTGGTGGCCTGAAAAACTGTGTCAGGAGGCTCTGAATGTCCCAAAAACATTTGCAGCCTGAAAAGGGCATTAACCTGCCTCCTAGACCACTGAAATTCCCAAAAATTATTTTGACACGAAAAATGCATCCTACACCCTGAAAGTTCAGAATATGTTAGCAGCCCAAAAAAGGGCCTTAAAATGCATTTTAGGCCTGCAAAAATGTTGAAAACTTTGGAGGTCAAAAAAAAGGGTTTACAGGTATCCTGGACCCCCTAAAGTCCAGAAAATGTTGGTGGCCCAAAAACTGTGCCAGAGAGCTCTGAATGTCCCAAAATCATTTGTAGCCTGAAAGGGGCATTAACCCACACCCTAGATGCCTGAAATTCCCACAAATAATTTTGACACGAAAAATGCATCCTACACCCCTGAAATTTCAGAATATGTTAGCAGCCCAAAAAGGCCTTAAAATGCATCTTGGGCCTGCAAAAAAGGTTGAAAACTTTGGAGGTCAAAAAAAGGGGTTTACAGGCATTCTAGACCCACTAAAGTCCAGAAAATGGTGGTGGTGCAAAAACTGCGCCAGAGAGCTCTGAATGTCCCAAAATCATTTGCAGCCTGAAAGGGGCATTACCCTGCACCCTAGACCACTGAAATTCCCACAAATAATTTTGACACGAAAAATGCATCCTACACACCTGAAAGTTCAGAATATGTTAGCAGCCCAAAAAGGCCTTAAAATGCATCTTAGGCATGCAAAAAAGGTTGAAAACTTTGGAGGTCAAAAAAAGGGGTTTACAGGCATCCTAGACCCCCTAAAGTCCAGAAAATGGTGGTGGCGCAAAAACTGCGCCAGAGAGCTCTGAATGACCCAAAATCATTTGCAGCCTGAAAGGAGCATTACCCTGCACCCTAGACCACTGAAATTCCCAAAAATTATTTTGACACGAAAAATGCATCCTACACCCCTGAAAGTTCAGAATATGTTAGCAGCCCAAAAACGGCCTTAAATTGCATTTTAGGCCTGCAAAAATGTTGAAAGCTTTGGAGGGCCAAAAAAGGGGTTTACAGGCATCCTAGACCCCCTAAAGTGCAGAAAATGGTGGTGGCGCAAAAACTGCGCCAGAGAGCTCTGAATGTCCCAAAATCATTTGCAGCCTGAAAGGGCATTACCCTGCACCCTAGACCACTAAAATTCCCACAAATAATTTTGACACGAAAAATGCATCCTACACCCCTGAAAGTTCAGAATATGTTAGCAGCCCAAAAAAGGGCCTTAAAATGCATTTTAGGCCTGCAAAAATGTTGAAAACTTTGGAGGTCAAAAAAAAGGGTTTACAGGTATCCTGGACCCCCTAAAGTCCAGAAAATGTTGGTGGCCCAAAAACTGTGCCAGAGAGCTCTGAATGTCCCAAAATCATTTGCAGCCTGAAAGGGGCATTACCCTGCACCCTAGACCACTGAAATTCCCACAAATAATTTTGACACGAAAAATGCATCCTACACCCCTGAAATTTCAGAATATGTTAGCAGCCCAAAAAGGCCTTAAAATGCATCTTGGGCCTGCAAAAAAGGTTGAAAACTTTGGAGGTCAAAAAAAGGGGTTTACAGGCATTCTAGACCCACTAAAGTCCAGAAAATGGTGGTGGTGCAAAAACTGCGCCAGAGAGCTCTGAATGTCCCAAAATCATTTGCAGCCTGAAAGGGGCATTACCCTGCACCCTAGACCACTGAAATTCCCACAAATAATTTTGACACGAAAAATGCATCCTACACCCCTGAAAGTTCAGAATATGTTAGCAGCCCAAAAAGGCCTTAAAATGCATCTTAGGCATGCAAAAAAGGTTGAAAACTTTGGAGGTCAAAAAAAGGGGTTTACAGGCATCCTAGACCCCCTAAAGTCCAGAAAATGGTGGTGGCGCAAAAACTGCGCCAGAGAGCTCTGAATGACCCAAAATCATTTGCAGCCTGAAAGGGGCATTACCCTACATCCTACACCCCTGAAAGTTCAGAATATGTTAGCAGCCCAAAAAAGGCCTTAAAATGCCTCTTATGTCAGCAAAAATGTTGAACACTTTGGAGGCCCAAAAAAGGGGTTTACAGGCATCCTGGACCCCCTAAAGTCCAGAAAATGTTGGTGGCCTGAAAAACTGTGTCAGGGAGCTCTGAATGTCCCAAAAACATTTGCAGCCTGAAAAGGGCATTAACCTCCCTCCTAGACCACTGAAATTCCCAAAAATTATTTTGACACGAAAAATGCATCCTACACCCTGAAAGTTCAGAATATGTTAGCAGCCCAAAAAAGGGCCTTAAAATGCATTTTAGGCCTGCAAAAATGTTGAAAACTTTGGAGGTCAAAAAAAAGGGTTTACAGGTATCCTGGACCCCCTAAAGTCCAGAAAATGTTGGTGGCCCAAAAACTGTGCCAGAGAGCTCTGAATGTCCCAAAACCATTTGTAGCCTGAAAGGGGCATTAACCCACACCCTAGATGCCTGAAATTCGCAAAAAAATAATTTTGACACAAAAAATGCATCCTACACCCCTGAAAGTTCAGAATATGTTAACAGCCCAAAGAAGGCCTTAAAATGCATCTTGGGCCTGCAAAAAAGGTTGAAAACTTTGGAGGCCCAAAAAAGGGGTTTACAGGCATCCTAGACCCTCTAAAGTCCAGAAAATGGTGGTGGCGCAAAAACTGTGCCAGGGAGCTCTGAATGTCCCAAAAACATTTGCAGCCTGAAAAGGGCATTAACCTGCATCCTAGACCACTGAAATTCCCAAAAATAATTTTGATATGAAAAATGCATCCTGCACCCCTGAAAGTTCAGAATATGTTAGCAGCCCAAAAAGGCCTTAAAATGCATCTTGGGCCTGCAAAAAAGGTTGAAAACTTTGGAGGTCAAAAAAAGGGGTTTACAGGCATTCTAGACCCACTAAAGTCCAGTAAATGGTGGTGGTGCAAAAACTGCGCCAGAGAGCTCTGAATGTCCCAAAATCATTTGCAGCCTGAAAGGGGCATTACCCTGCACCCTAGACCACTGAAATTCCCACAAAATATTTTGACACGAAAAATGCATCCTACACCCCTGAAAGTTCAGAATATGTTAGCAGCCCAAAAAAGGCCTAAAATGCGTCTTATGTCAGCAAAAATGTTGAACACTTTGGAGGCCTAAAAAAGGGGTTTATAGGCATCCTAGACCCCCTAAAGTCCAGAAAATGTTGGTGGCCAAAAATTGCGCCAGCGAGCTCTGAATGTCCCAGAAACATTTGCAGTCTGAAAAGGGCATTAACTTGCATCCTAGACCACTGAAATTCCCAAAAATTATTTTGACACGAAAAATGCATCCTACACCCCTGAAAGTTCAGAATATGTTAGCAGCCCAAAAACGGCCTTAAATTGCATTTTAGGCCTGCAAAAATGTTGAAAGCTTTGGAGGGCCAAAAAAGGGGTTTACAGGCATCCTAGACCCCCTAAAGTGCAGAAAATGGTGGTGGCGCAAAAACTGCGCCAGAGAGCTCTGAATGTCCCAAAATCATTTGCAGCCTGAAAGGGAATTACCCTGCACCCTAGACCACTAAAATTCCCACAAATAATTTTGACACGAAAAATGCATCCTACACCCCTGAAAGTTCAGAATATGTTAGCAGCCCAAAAAAGGGCCTTAAAATGCATTTTAGGCCTGCAAAAATGTTGAAAACTTTGGAGGTCAAAAAAAAGGGTTTACAGGTATCCTGGACCCCCTAAAGTCCAGAAAATGTTGGTGGCCCAAAAACTGTGCCAGAGAGCTCTGAATGTCCCAAAATCATTTGCAGCCTGAAAGGGGCATTACCCTGCACCCTAGACCACTGAAATTCCCACAAATAATTTTGACACGAAAAATGCATCCTACACCCCTGAAATTTCAGAATATGTTAGCAGCCCAAAAAGGCCTTAAAATGCATCTTGGGCCTGCAAAAAAGGTTGAAAACTTTGGAGGTCAAAAAAAGGGGTTTACAGGCATTCTAGACCCACTAAAGTCCAGAAAATGGTGGTGGTGCAAAAACTGCGCCAGAGAGCTCTGAATGTCCCAAAATCATTTGCAGCCTGAAAGGGGCATTACCCTGCACCCTAGACCACTGAAATTCCCACAAATAATTTTGACACGAAAAATGCATCCTACACCCCTGAAAGTTCAGAATATGTTAGCAGCCCAAAAAGGCCTTAAAATGCATCTTAGGCATGCAAAAAAGGTTGAAAACTTTGGAGGTCAAAAAAAGGGGTTTACAGGCATCCTAGACCCCCTAAAGTCCAGAAAATGGTGGTGGCGCAAAAACTGCGCCAGAGAGCTCTGAATGACCCAAAATCATTTGCAGCCTGAAAGGGGCATTACCCTGCACCCTAGACCACTGAAATTCCCACAAATAATTTTGACACGAAAAATACATCCTACACCCCTGAAAGTTCAGAATATGTTAGCAGCCCAAAAAAGGCCTTAAAATGCCTCTTATGTCAGCAAAAATGTTGAACACTTTGGAGGCCCAAAAAAGGGGTTTACAGGCATCCTGGACCCCCTAAAGTCCAGAAAATGTTGGTGGCCTGAAAAACTGTGTCAGGGAGCTCTGAATGTCCCAAAAACATTTGCAGCCTGAAAAGGGCATTAACCTGCCTCCTAGACCACTGAAATTCCCAAAAATTATTTTGACACGAAAAATGCATCCTACACCCTGAAAGTTCAGAATATGTTAGCAGCCCAAAAAAGGGCCTTAAAATGCATTTTAGGCCTGCAAAAATGTTGAAAACTTTGGAGGTCAAAAAAAAGGGTTTACAGGTATCCTGGACCCCCTAAAGTCCAGAAAATGTTGGTGGCCTAAAAACTGTGTCAGAGAGCTCT
Organism: Ambystoma mexicanum; assembly: GCF_040938575.1. Lineage (NCBI taxonomy): Eukaryota > Metazoa > Chordata > Amphibia > Caudata > Ambystomatidae > Ambystoma > Ambystoma mexicanum. Next base: position 1,412,920,028 of record NC_090934.1, on the reverse strand, counting down.
GAATATCCCAAAAACATTTGCAGCCTGAAAAGGGCATTAACCTGCATCCTAGACCACTGAAATTCCCAAAAATAATTTTGACACGAAAAATGCATCCTACACCCCTGAAAGTTCGGAATATGTTAGCAGCCCAAAAAAGGCCTTAAAATGCATTTTAAGCCTGCAAAAATGTTGAAATCTTTGGAGGTCAAAAAAAGAGGTTTACAGGCATCCTAGATCCCCTAAAGTCCAGAAAATGTTGGTGGCCTAAAAACTGTGTCAGGGAGCTCTGAATGTCCCAAAAACATTTGCAGCCTGAAAAGGGCATTAACCTGCATCCTAGACCACTGAAATTCCCAAAAATAATTTTGACATGAAAAATGCATCCTGTACCCCTGAAAGTTCAGAATATGCTAGCAACCCAAAAAGGCCTTAAAATGCATCTTAGGCCTGCAAAAATGTTGAAAACTTTGGAGGTCAAAAAAAGGGGTTTACAGGCATCCTAGACCCCCTAAAGTCCAGATAATGTTGGTGGCCCAAAAACTGTGCCAGAGAGCTCTCAATGTCCCAAAATCATTTGTAGCCTGAAAGGGGCATTAACCCACACCCTAGATGCCTGAAATTCGCAAAAAAATAATTTTGACACAAAAAATGCATCCTACACCCCTGAAAGTTCAGAATATGTTAACAGCCCAAAGAAGGCCTTAAAATGCATCTTAGGCCTTCAAAAATGTTGAAAACTTTGGAGGCCCAAAAAAGGGGTTTACAGGCATCCTAGACCCTCTAAAGTCCAGAAAATGTTGGTGGCCTAAAAACTGTGCCAGGGAGCTCTGAATGTCCCAAAAACATTTGCAGCCTGAAAAGGGCATTAACCTGCATCCTAGACCACTGAAATTCCCAAAAATAATTTTGATATGAAAAATGCATCCTGCACCCCTGAAAGTTCAGAATATGTTAGCAGCCCAAAAAGGCCTTAAAATGCATCTTGGGCCTGCAAAAAAGGTTGAAAACTTTGGAGGTCAAAAAAAGGGGTTTACAGGCATTCTAGACCCACTAAAGTCCAGTAAATGGTGGTGGTGCAAAAACTGCGCCAGAGAGCTCTGAATGTCCCAAAATCATTTGCACCCTGAAAGGGGCATTACCCTGCACCCTAGACCACTGAAATTCCCACAAAATATTTTGACACGAAAAATGCATCCTACACCCCTGAAAGTTCAGAATATGTTAGCAGCCCAAAAAAGGCCTAAAATGCGTCTTATGTCAGCAAAAATGTTGAACACTTTGGAGGCCTAAAAAAGGGGTTTATAGGCATCCTAGACCCCCTAAAGTCCAGAAAATGTTGGTGGCCAAAAATTGCGCCAGAGAGCTCTGAATGTCCCAGAAACATTTGCAGTCTGAAAAGGGCATTAACTTGCATCCTAGACCACTGAAATTCCCAAAAATTATTTTGACACGAAAAATGCATCCTACACCCCTGAAAGTTCAGAATATGTTAGCAGCCCAAAAACGGCCTTAAATTGCATTTTAGGCCTGCAAAAATGTTGAAAGCTTTGGAGGGCCAAAAAAGGGGTTTACAGGCATCCTAGACCCCCTAAAGTGCAGAAAATGGTGGTGGCGCAAAAACTGCGCCAGAGAGCTCTGAATGTCCCAAAATCATTTGCAGCCTGAAAGGGCATTACCCTGCACCCTAGACCACTGAAATTCCCACAAATAATTTTGACACGAAAAATGCATCCTACACCCCTGAAAGTTCAGAATATGTTAGCAGCCCAAAAAAGGGCCTTAAAATGCATTTTAGGCCTGCAAAAATGTTGAAAACTTTGGAGGTCAAAAAAAAGGGTTTACAGGTATCCTGGACCCCCTAAAGTCCAGAAAATGTTGGTGGCCCAAAAACTGTGCCAGAGAGCTCTGAATGTCCCAAAATCATTTGCAGCCTGAAAGGGGCATTACCCTGCACCCTAGACCACTGAAATTCCCACAAATAATTTTGACACGAAAAATGCATCCTACACCCTTGAAATTTCAGAATATGTTAGCAGCCCAAAAAGGCCTTAAAATGCATCTTGGGCCTGCAAAAAAGGTTGGAAACTTTGGAGGTCAAAAAAAGGGGTTTACAGGCATTCTAGACCCACTAAAGTCCAGAAAATGGTGGTGGTGCAAAAACTGCGCCAGAGAGCTCTGAATGTCCCAAAATCATTTGCAGCCTGAAAGGGGCATTGCCCTGCACCCTAGACCACTGAAATTCCCACAAATAATTTTGACACGAAAAAATGCATCCTACACCCCTGAAAGTTCAGAATATGTTAGCAGCCCAAAAAGGCCTTAAAATGCATCTTAGGCATGCAAAAAAGGTTGAAAACTTTGGAGGTCAAAAAAAGGGGTTTACAGGCATCCTAGACCCCCTAAAGTCCAGAAAATGGTGGTGGCGCAAAAACTGCGCAAGAGAGCTCTGAATGACCCAAAATCATTTGCAGCCTGAAAGGGGCATTACCCTGCACCCTAGACCACTGAAATTCCCACAAATAATTTTGACACGAAAAATACATCCTACACCCCTGAAAGTTCAGAATATGTTAGCAGCCCAAAAAAGGCCTTAAAATGCCTCTTATGTCAGCAAAAATGTTGAACACTTTGGAGGCCCAAAAAAGGGGTTTACAGGCATCCTGGACCCCCTAAAGTCCAGAAAATGTTGGTGGCCTGAAAAACTGTGTCAGGGAGCTCTGAATGTCCCAAAAACATTTGCAGCCTGAAAAGGGCATTAACCTGCCTCCTAGACCACTGAAATTCCCAAAAATTATTTTGACACGAAAAATGCATCCTACACCCTGAAAGTTCAGAATATGTTAGCAGCCCAAAAAAGGGCCTTAAAATGCATTTTAGGCCTGCAAAAATGTTGAAAACTTTGGAGGTCAAAAAAAAGGGTTTACAGGTATCCTGGACCCCCTAAAGTCCAGAAAATGTTGGTGGCCTAAAAACTGTGTCAGAGAGCTCTGAATATCCCAAAAACATTTGCAGCCTGAAAAGGGCATTAACCTGCATCCTAGACCACTGAAATTCCCAAAAATAATTTTGACACGAAAAATGCATCCTACACCCCTGAAAGTTCGGAATATGTTAGCAGCCCAAAAAAGGCCTTAAAATGCATTTTAAGCCTGCAAAAATGTTGAAATCTTTGGAGGTCAAAAAAAGAGGTTTACAGGCATCCTAGATCCCCTAAAGTCCAGAAAATGTTGGTGGCCTAAAAACTGTGTCAGGGAGCTCTGAATGTCCCAAAAACATTTGCAGCCTGAAAAGGGCATTAACCTGCATCCTAGACCACTGAAATTCCCAAAAATAATTTTGACATGAAAAATGCATCCTGTACCCCTGAAAGTTCAGAATATGCTAGCAACCCAAAAAGGCCTTAAAATGCATCTTAGGCCTGCAAAAATGTTGAAAACTTTGGAGGTCAAAAAAAGGGGTTTACAGGCATCCTAGACCCCCTAAAGTCCAGATAATGTTGGTGGCCCAAAAACTGTGCCAGAGAGCTCTGAATGTCCCAAAATCATTTGTAGCCTGAAAGGGGCATTAACCCACACCCTAGATGCCTGAAATTCGCAAAAAAATAATTTTGACACAAAAAATGCATCCTACACCCCTGAAAGTTCAGAATATGTTAACAGCCCAAAGAAGGCCTTAAAATGCATCTTAGGCCTTCAAAAATGTTGAAAACTTTGGAGGCCCAAAAAAGGGGTTTACAGGCATCCTAGACCCTCTAAAGTCCAGAAAATGTTGGTGGCCTAAAAACTTTGCCAGGGAGCTCTGAATGTCCCAAAAACATTTGCAGCCTGAAAAGGGCATTAACCTGCATCCTAGACCACTGAAATTCCCAAAAATAATTTTGATATGAAAAATGCATCCTGCACCCCTGAAAGTTCAGAATATGTTAGCAGCCCAAAAAGGCCTTAAAATGCATCTTGGGCCTGCAAAAAAGGTTGAAAACTTTGGAGGTCAAAAAAAGGGGTTTACAGGCATTCTAGACCCACTAAAGTCCAGTAAATGGTGGTGGTGCAAAAACTGCGCCAGAGAGCTCTGAATGTCCCAAAATCATTTGCAGCCTGAAAGGGGCATTACCCTGCACCCTAGACCACTGAAATTCCCACAAAATATTTTGAGACTAAAAATGCATCCTACACCCCTGAAAGTTCAGAATATGTTAGCAGCCCAAAAAAGGCCTAAAATGCGTCTTATGTCAGCAAAAATGTTGAACACTTTGGAGGCCTAAAAAAGGGGTTTATAGGCATCCTAGACCCCCTAAAGTCCAGAAAATGTTGGTGGCCAAAAATTGCGCCAGAGAGCTCTGAATGTCCCAGAAACATTTGCAGTCTGAAAAGGGCATTAACTTGCATCCTAGACCACTGAAATTCCCAAAAATTATTTTGACACGAAAAATGCATCCTACACCCCTGAAAGTTCAGAATATGTTAGCAGCCCAAAAACGGCCTTAAATTGCATTTTAGGCCTGCAAAAATGTTGAAAGCTTTGGAGGGCCAAAAAAGGGGTTTACAGGCATCCTAGACCCCCTAAAGTGCAGAAAATGGTGGTGGCGCAAAAACTGCGCCAGAGAGCTCTGAATGTCCCAAAATCATTTGCAGCCTGAAAGGGCATTACCCTGCACCCTAGACCACTGAAATTCCCACAAATAATTTTGACACGAAAAATGCATCCTACACCCCTGAAAGTTCAGAATATGTTAGCAGCCCAAAAAAGGGCCTTAAAATGCATTTTAGGCCTGCAAAAATGTTGAAAACTTTGGAGGTCAAAAAAAAGGGTTTACAGGTATCCTGGACCCCCTAAAGTCCAGAAAATGTTGGTGGCCCAAAAACTGTGCCAGAGAGCTCTGAATGTCCCAAAATCATTTGCAGCCTGAAAGGGGCATTACCCTGCACCCTAGACCACTGAAATTCCCACAAATAATTTTGACACGAAAAATGCATCCTACACCCTTGAAATTTCAGAATATGTTAGCAGCCCAAAAAGGCCTTAAAATGCATCTTGGGCCTGCAAAAAAGGTTGGAAACTTTGGAGGTCAAAAAAAGGGGTTTACAGGCATTCTAGACCCACTAAAGTCCAGAAAATGGTGGTGGTGCAAAAACTGCGCCAGAGAGCTCTGAATGTCCCAAAATCATTTGCAGCCTGAAAGGGGCATTACCCTGCACCCTAGACCACTGAAATTCCCACAAATAATTTTGACACGAAAAATGCATCCTACACCCCTGAAAGTTCAGAATATGTTAGCAGCCCAAAAAGGCCTTAAAATGCATCTTAGGCCTGCAAAAAAGGTTGAAAACTTTGGAGGTCAAAAAAAGGGGTTTACAGGCATCCTAGACCCCCTAAAGTCCAGAAAATGGTGGTAGCGCAAAAACTGCGCCAGAGAGCTCTGAATGACCCAAAATCATTTGCAGCCTGAAAGGGGCATTACCCTGCACCCTAGACCACTGAAATTCCCACAAATAATTTTGACAAGAAAAATACATCCTACACCCCTGAAAGTTCAGAATATGTTAGCAGCCCAAAAAAGGCCTTAAAATGCCTCTTATGTCAGCAAAAATGTTGAACACTTTGGAGGCCCAAAAAAGGGGTTTACAGGTATCCTGGACCCCCTAAAGTCCAGAAAATGGTGGTAGCGCAAAAACTGTGTCAGGGAGCTCTGAATGTCCCAAAAACATTTGCAGCCTGAAAGGGGCATTACCCTGCACCCTAGACCACTGAAATTCCCACAAATAATTTTGACACGAAAAATGCATCCTACACCCCTGAACGTTCAGAATATGTTAGCAGCCCAAAAAGGCCTTAAAATGCATCTTAGGCCTGCAAAAAAGGTTGAAAACTTTGGAGGTCAAAAAAAGGGGTTTACAGGCATCCTAGACCCCCTAAAGTCCAGAAAATGGTGGTAGCGCAAAAATTGCGCCAGAGAGCTCTGAATGACCCAAAATCATTTGCAGCCTGAAAGGGGCATTACCCTGCACCCTAGACCACTGAAATTCCCACAAATAATTTTGACACGAAAAATACATCCTACACCCCTGAAAGTTCAGAATATGTTAGCAGCCCAAAAAAGGCCTTAAAATGCCTCTTATGTCAGCAAAAATGTTGAACACTTTGGAGGCCCAAAAAAGGGGTTTACAGGTATCCTGGACCCCCTAAAGTCCAGAAAATGGTGGTAGCGCAAAAACTGTGTCAGGGAGCTCTGAATGTCCCAAAAACATTTGCAGCCTGAAAAGGGCATTAACCTGCCTCCTAGACCACTGAAATTCCCACAAATTATTTTGACACGAAAAATGCATCCTACACCCTGAAAGTTCAGAATATGTTAGCAGCCCAAAAAGGGCCTTAAAATGCATTTTAGGCCTGCAAAAATGTTGAAAACTTTGGAGGTCAAAAAAAAGGGTTTACAGGTATCCTGGACCCCCTAAAGTCCAGAAAATGTTGGTGGCCCAAAAACTGTGCCAGAGAGCTTTGAATGTCCCAAAATCATTTGTAGCCTGAAAGGGGCACTAACCCACACCCTAGATGCCTGAAATTCCCCAAAAAATAATTTTGACACAAAAAATGCATCCTACACCCCTGAAAGTTCAGAATATGTTAACAGCCCAAAAAAGGCTTTAAAATGCATCTTGGGCCTGCAAAAAAGGTTGAAAACTTTGGAGGTCAAAAAAAGGGGTTTACAGGCATCCGAGACTCCCTAAAGTCCAGAAAATGGTGGTGGCGCAAAAACTGTGCCAGAGAGCTCTGAATGCCCCAAAATCATTTGCAGCCTGAAAGGGGCATTACCCTGCACCCTAGACCACTGAAATTCCCACAAATAATTTTGACACGAAAAATGCATCCTACACCCCTGAAAGTTCAGAATATGTTAGCAGCCCAAAAAGGCCTTAAAATGCATCTTAGGCCTGCAAAAAAGGTTGAAAACTTTGGAGGTCAAAAAAAGGGGTTTACAGGCATCCTAGACCCCCTAAAGTCCAGAAAATGGTGGTAGCGCAAAAACTGCGCCAGAGAGCTCTGAATGACCCAAAATCATTTGCAGCCTGAAAGGGGCATTACCCTGCACCCTAGACCACTGAAATTCCCACAAATAATTTTGACACGAAAAATACATCCTACACCCCTGAAAGTTCAGAATATGTTAGCAGCCCAAAAAAGGCCTTAAAATGCCTCTTATGTCAGCAAAAATGTTGAACACTTTGGAGGCCCAAAAAAGGGGTTTACAGGCATCCTGGACCCCCTAAAGTCCAGAAAATGTTGGTGGCCTGAAAAACTGTGTCAGGGAGCTCTGAATGTCCCAAAAACATTTGCAGCCTGAAAAGGGCATTAACCTGCCTCCTAGACCACTGAAATTCCCAAAAATTATTTTGACACGAAAAATGCATCCTACACCCTGAAAGTTCAGAATATGTTAGCAGCCCAGAAAAGGGCCTTAAAATGCATTTTAGGCCTGCAAAAATGTTGAAAACTTTGGAGGTCAAAAAAAAGGGTTTACAGGTATCCTGGACCCCCTAAAGTCCAGAAAATGTTGGTGGCCCAAAAACTGTGCCAGAGAGCTCTGAATGTCCCAAAATCATTTGTAGCCTGAAAGGGGCATTAACCCACACCCTAGATGCCTGAAATTCGCAAAAAAATAATTTTGACACAAAAAATGCATCCTACACCCCTGAAAGTTCAGAATATGTTAACAGCCCAAAGAAGGCCTTAAAATGCATCTTGGGCCTGCAAAAAAGGTTGAAAACTTTGGAGGCCCAAAAAAGGGGTTTACAGGCATCCTAGACCCTCTAAAGTCCAGAAAATGGTGGTGGCGCAAAAACTGTGCCAGGGAGCTCTGAATGTCCCAAAAACATTTGCAGCCTGAAAAGGGCATTAACCTGCATCCTAGACCACTGAAATTCCCAAAAATAATTTTGATATGAAAAATGCATCCTGCACCCCTGAAAGTTCAGAATATGTTAGCAGCCCAAAAAGGCCTTAAAATGCATCTTGGGCCTGCAAAAAAGGTTGAAAACTTTGGAGGTCAAAAAAAGGGGTTTACAGGCATTCTAGACCCACTAAAGTCCAGTAAATGGTGGTGGTGCAAAAACTGCGCCAGAGAGCTCTGAATGTCCCAAAATCATTTGCAGCCTGAAAGGGGCATTACCCTGCACCCTAGACCACTGAAATTCCCACAAAATATTTTGACACGAAAAATGCATCCTACACCCCTGAAAGTTCAGAATATGTTAGCAGCCCAAAAAAGGCCTAAAATGCGTCTTATGTCAGCAAAAATGTTGAACACTTTGGAGGCCTAAAAATGGGGTTTATAGGCATCCTAGACCCCCTAAAGTCCAGAAAATGTTGGTGGCCAAAAATTGCGCCAGCGAGCTCTGAATGTCCCAGAAACATTTGCAGTCTGAAAAGGGCATTAACTTGCATCCTAGACCACTGAAATTCCCAAAAATTATTTTGACACGAAAAATGCATCCTACACCCCTGAAAGTTCAGAATATGTTAGCAGCCCAAAAACGGCCTTAAATTGCATTTTAGGCCTGCAAAAATGTTGAAAGCTTTGGAGGGCCAAAAAAGGGGTTTACAGGCATCCTAGACCCCCTAAAGTGCAGAAAATGGTGGTGGCGCAAAAACTGCGCCAGAGAGCTCTGAATGTCCCAAAATCATTTGCAGCCTGAAAGGGCATTACCCTGCACCCTAGACCACTAAAATTCCCACAAATAATTTTGACACGAAAAATGCATCCTACACCCCTGAAAGTTCAGAATATGTTAGCAGCCCAAAAAAGGGCCTTAAAATGCATTTTAGGCCTGCAAAAATGTTGAAAACTTTGGAGGTCAAAAAAAAGGGTTTACAGGTATCCTGGACCCCCTAAAGTCCAGAAAATGTTGGTGGCCCAAAAACTGTGCCAGAGAGCTCTGAATGTCCCAAAATCATTTGCAGCCTGAAAGGGGCATTACCCTGCACCCTAGACCACTGAAATTCCCACAAATAATTTTGACACGAAAAATGCATCCTACACCCCTGAAATTTCAGAATATGTTAGCAGCCCAAAAAGGCCTTAAAATGCATCTTGGGCCTGCAAAAAAGGTTGAAAACTTTGGAGGTCAAAAAAAGGGGTTTACAGGCATTCTAGACCCACTAAAGTCCAGAAAATGGTGGTGGTGCAAAAACTGCGCCAGAGAGCTCTGAATGTCCCAAAATCATTTGCAGCCTGAAAGGGGCATTACCCTGCACCCTAGACCACTGAAATTCCCACAAATAATTTTGACACGAAAAATGCATCCTACACCCCTGAAAGTTCAGAATATGTTAGCAGCCCAAAAAGGCCTTAAAATGCATCTTAGGCATGCAAAAAAGGTTGAAAACTTTGGAGGTCAAAAAAAGGGGTTTACAGGCATCCTAGACCCCCTAAAGTCCAGAAAATGGTTGTGGCGCAAAAACTGCGCCAGAGAGCTCTGAATGACCCAAAATCATTTGCAGCCTGAAAGTTCAGAATATGTTAGCAGCCGAAAAAAGGCCTTAAAATGCATCTTAGGCCTGCAAAAATGTTGAAAACTTTGGAGGTCCAAAAAAAGGGTTTACAGGTATCCTGGACCCCCTAAAGTCCAGAAAATGTTGGTGGCCCAAAAACTGCACCAGAGAGCTCTGAATGTCCCAAAATCATTTGTAGCCTGAAAGGGGCATTAACCCACACCCTAGACGCCTGAAATTCCCAAAAAATAATTTTGACAGGCCTTAAAATGCATCTTAGGCATGCAAAAAAGGTTGAAAACTTTGGAGGTCAAAAAAAGGGGTTTACAGGCATCCTAGACCCCCTAAAGTCCAGAAAATGGTTGTGGCGCAAAAACTGCGCCAGAGAGCTCTGAATGACCCAAAATCATTTGCAGCCTGAAAGGGGCATTACCCTGCACCCTAGACCACTGAAATTCCCACAAATAATTTTGACACGAAAAATACATCCTACACCCCTGAAAGTTCAGAATATGTTAGCAGCCCAAAAAAGGCCTTAAAATGCCTCTTATGTCAGCAAAAATGTTGAACACTTTGGAGGCCCAAAAAAGGGGTTTACAGGCATCCTGGACCCCCTAAAGTCCAGAAAATGTTGGTGGCCTGAAAAACTGTGTCAGGGAGCTCTGAATGTCCCAAAAACATTTGCAGCCTGAAAAGGGCATTAACCTGCCTCCTAGACCACTGAAATTCCCAAAAATTATTTTGACACGAAAAATGCATCCTACACCCTGAAAGTTCAGAATATGTTAGCAGCCCAAAAAAGGGCCTTAAAATGCATTTTAGGCCTGCAAAAATGTTGAAAACTTTGGAGGTCAAAAAAAAGGGTTTACAGGTATCCTGGACCCCCTAAAGTCCAGAAAATGTTGGTGGCCCAAAAACTGTGCCAGAGAGCTTTGAATGTCCCAAAATCATTTGTAGCCTGAAAGGGGCATTAACCCACACCCTAGATGCCTGAAATTCCCAAAAAAATAATTTTGACACAAAAAATGCATCCTACACCCCTGAAAGTTCAGAATATGTTAACAGCCCAAAAAAGGCTTTAAAATGCATCTTGGGCCTGCAAAAAAGGTTGAAAACTTTGGAGGTCAAAAAAAGGGGTTTACAGGCATTCTAGACCCACTAAAGTCCAGAAAATGGTGGTGGTGCAAAAACTGCGCCAGAGAGCTCTGAATGTCCCAAAATCATTTGTAGCCTGAAAGGGGCATTAACCCACACCCTAGATGCCTGAAATTCCCAAAAAAATAATTTTGACACAAAAAATGCATCCTACACCCCTGAAAGTTCAGAATATGTTAGCAGCCGAAAAAAGGCCTTAAAATGCATCTTAGGCCTGCAAAAATGTTGAAAACTTTGGAGGTCCAAAAAAAGGGTTTACAGGTATCCTGGACCCCCTAAAGTCCAGAAAATGTTGGTGGCCCAAAAACTGCACCAGAGAGCTCTGAATGTCCCAAAATCATTTGTAGCCTGAAAGGGGCATTAACCCACACCCTAGACGCCTGAAATTCCCAAAAAATAATTTTGACACGAAAAATGCATCCTACACCCCTGAAAGTTCAGAATATGTTAACAGCCCAAAGAAGGCCTTAAAATGCATCTTAGGCCTTCAAAAATGTTGAAAACTTTGGAGGCCCAAAAAAGGGGTTTACAGGCATCCTAGACCCCCTAAAGTCCAGAAAATGTTGGTGGCCTAAAAACTGTGCCAGAGAGCTCTGAATATCCCAAAAACATTTGCAGCCTGAAAAGGGCATTAACCTGCATCCTAGACCACTGAAATTCCCAAAAATAATTTTGACACGAAAAATGCATCCTACACCCCTGAAAGTTCGGAATATGTTAGCAGCCCAAAAAAGGCCTTAAAATGCATTTTAAGCCTGCAAAAATGTTGAAATCTTTGGAGGTCAAAAAAAGAGGTTTACAGGCATCCTAGATCCCCTAAAGTCCAGAAAATGTTGGTGGCCTAAAAACTGTGTCAGGGAGCTCTGAATGTCCCAAAAACATTTGCAGCCTGAAAAGGGCATTAACCTGCATCCTAGACCACTGAAATTCCCAAAAATAATTTTGACATGAAAAATGCATCCTGTACCCCTGAAAGTTCAGAATATGTTAGCAACCCAAAAAGGCCTTAAAATGCATCTTAGGCCTGCAAAAATGTTGAAAACTTTGGAGGTCAAAAAAAGGGGTTTACAGGCATCCTAGCCCCCCTAAAGTCCAGATAATGTTGGTGGCCCAAAAACTGTGCCAGAGAGCTCTGAATGTCCCAAAATCATTTGTAGCCTGAAAGGGGCATTAACCCACACCCTAGATGCCTGAAATTCGCAAAAAAATAATTTTGACACAAAAAATGCATCCTACACCCCTGAAAGTTCAGAATATGTTAACAGCCCAAAGAAGGCCTTAAAATGCATCTTAGGCCTTCAAAAATGTTGAAAACTTTGGAGGCCCAAAAAAGGGGTTTACAGGCATCCTAGACCCTCTAAAGTCCAGAAAATGTTGGTGGCCTAAAAACTGTGCCAGGGAGCTCTGAATGTCCCAAAAACATTTGCAGCCTGAAAAGGGCATTAACCTGCATCCTAGACCACTGAAATTCCCAAAAATAATTTTGATATGAAAAATGCATCCTGCACCCCTGAAAGTTCAGAATATGTTAGCAGCCCAAAAAGGCCTTAAAATGCATCTTGGGCCTGCAAAAAAGGTTGAAAACTTTGGAGGTCAAAAAAAGGGGTTTACAGGCATTCTAGACCCACTAAAGTCCAGTAAATGGTGGTGGTGCAAAAACTGCACCAGAGAGCTCTGAATGTCCCAAAATCATTTGCAGCCTGAAAGGGGCATTACCCTGCACCCTAGACCACTGAAATTCCCACAAAATATTTTGACACGAAAAATGCATCCTACACCCCTGAAAGTTCAGAATATGTTAGCAGCCCAAAAAAGGCCTAAAATGCGTCTTATGTCAGCAAAAATGTTGAACACTTTGGAGGCCTAAAAAAGGGGTTTATAGGCATCCTAGAACCCCTAAAGTGCAGAAAATGGTGGTGGCGCAAAAACTGCGCCAGAGAGCTCTGAATGTCCCAAAATCATTTGCAGCCTGAAAGGGCATTACCCTGCACCCTAGACCACTGAAATTCCCACAAATAACTTTGACACGAAAAATGCATCCTACACCCCTGAAAGTTCAGAATATGTTAGCAGCCCAAAAAAGGGCCTTAAAATGCATTTTAGGCCTGCAAAAATGTTGAAAACTTTGGAGGTCAAAAAAAAGGGTTTACAGGTATCCTGGACCCCCTAAAGTCCAGAAAATGTTGGTGGCCCAAGAACTGTGCCAGAGAGCTCTGAATGTCCCAAAATCATTTGCAGCCTGAATGGGGCATTACCCTGCACCCTAGACCACTGAAATTCCCACAAATTATTTTGACACGAAAAATGCATCCTACACCCCTGAAAGTTCAGAATATGTTAGCAGCCCAAAAAGGCCTTAAAATGCATCTTAGGCCTGCAAAAAAGGTTGAAAACTTTGGAGGTCAAAAAAAGGGGTTTACAGGCATCCTAGACCCCCTAAAGTCCAGAAAATGGTGGTAGCGCAAAAACTGCGCCAGAGAGCTCTGAATGACCCAAAATCATTTGCAGCCTGAAAGGGGCATTACCCTGCACCCTAGACCACTGAAATTCCCACAAATAATTTTGACACGAAAAATACATCCTACACCCCTGAAAGTTCAGAATATGTTAGCAGCCCAAAAAAGGCCTTAAAATGCCTCTTATGTCAGCAAAAATGTTGAACACTTTGGAGGCCCAAAAAAGGGGTTTACAGGTATCCTGGACCCCCTAAAGTCCAGAAAATGGTGGTAGCGCAAAAACTGTGTCAGGGAGCTCTGAATGTCCCAAAAACATTTGCAGCCTGAAAAGGGCATTAACCTGCCTCCTAGACCACTGAAATTCCCAAAAATTATTTTGACACGAAAAATGCATCCTACACCCTGAAAGTTCAGAATATGTTAGCAGCCCAAAAAAGGGCCTTAAAATGCATTTTAGGCCTGCAAAAATGTTGAAAACTTTGGAGGTCAAAAAAAAGGGTTTACAGGTATCCTGGACCCCCTAAAGTCCAGAAAATGTTGGTGGCCCAAAAACTGTGCCAGAGAGCTTTGAATGTCCCAAAATCATTTGTAGCCTGAAAGGGGCATTACCCTGCACCCTAGACCACTGAAATTCCCACAAATAATTTTGACACGAAAAATGCATCCTACACCCCTGAAATTTCAGAATATGTTAGCAGCCCAAAAAGGCCTTAAAATGCATCTTGGGCCTGCAAAAAAGGTTGAAAACTTTGGAGGTCAAAAAAAAGGGTTTACAGGTATCCTGGACCCCCTAAAGTCCAGAAAATGTTGGTGGCCCAAAAACTGCGCCAGAGAGCTCTGAATGTCCCAAAATCATTTGTAGCCTGAAAGGGGCATTAACCCACACCCTAGACGCCTGAAATTCCCAAAAAATAATTTTGACACGAAAAATGCATCCTACACCCCTGAAAGTTCAGAATATGTTAACAGCCCAAGGAAGGCCTTAAAATGCATCTTAGGCCTTCAAAAATGTTGAAAACTTTGGAGGCCCAAAAAAGGGGTTTACAGGCATCCTAGACCCCCTAAAGTCCAGAAAATGTTGGTGGCCTAAAAACTGTGTCAGAGAGCTCTGAATATCCCAAAAACATTTGCAGCCTGAAAAGGGCATTAACCTGCATCCTAGACCACTGAAATTCCCAAAAATAATTTTGACACGAAAAATGCATCCTACACCCCTGAAAGTTCGGAATATGTTAGCAGCCCAAAAAAGGCCTTAAAATGCATTTTAAGCCTGCAAAAATGTTGAAATCTTTGGAGGTCAAAAAAAGAGGTTTACAGGCATCCTAGATCCCCTAAAGTCCAGAAAATGTTGGTGGCCTAAAAACTTTGTCAGGGAGCTCTGAATGTCCCAAAAACATTTGCAGCCTGAAAAGGGCATTAACCTGCATCCTAGACCACTGAAATTCCCAAAAATAATTTTGACATGAAAAATGCATCCTGTACCCCTGAAAGTTCAGAATATGTTAGCAACCCAAAAAGGCCTTAAAATGCATCTTAGGCCTGCAAAAATGTTGAAAACTTTGGAGGTCAAAAAAAGGGGTTTACAGGCATCCTAGACCCCCTAAAGTCCAGAAAATGTTGGTGGCCCAAAAACTGTGCCAGAGAGCTCTGAATGTCCCAAAATCATTTGTAGCCTGAAAGGGGCATTAACCCACACCCCAGATGCCTGAAATTCCCAAAAAAATAATTTTGACACAAAAAATGCATCCTACACCCCTGAAAGTTCAGAATATGTTAACAGCCCAAAGAAGGCCTTAAAATGCATCTTAGGCCTTCAAAAATGTTGAAAACTTTGGAGGCCCAAAAAAGGGGTTTACAGGCATCCTAGGCCCTCTAAAGTCCAGAAAATGTTGGTGGCCTAAAAACTGTGCCAGGGAGCTCTGAATGTCCCAAAAACATTTGCAGCCTGAAAAGGGCATTAACCTGCATCCTAGACCACTGAAATTCCCAAAAATAATTTTGATATGAAAAATGCATCCTGCACCCCTGAAAGTTCAGAATATGTTAGCAGCCCAAAAAGGCCTTAAAATGCATCTTGGGCCTGCAAAAAAGGTTGAAAACTTTGGAGGTCAAAAAAAGGGGTTTACAGGCATCCTAGACTCCCTAAAGTCCAGAAAATGGTGGTGGCGCAAAAACTGCGCCAGAGAGCTCTGAATGCCCCAAAATCATTTGCAGCCTGAAAGGGGCATTACCCTGCACCCTAGACCACTGAAATTCCCACAAATAATTTTGACACGAAAAATGCATCCTACACCCCTGAAATTTCAGAATATGTTAGCAGCCCAAAAAGGCCTTAAAATGCATCTTGGGCCTGCAAAAAAGGTTGAAAACTTTGGAGGTCAAAAAAAGGGGTTTACAGGCATTCTAGACCCACTAAAGTCCAGTAAATGGTGGTGGTGCAAAAACTGCGCCAGAGAGCTCTGAATGTCCCAAAATCATTTGCAGCCTGAAAGGGGCATTACCCTGCACCCTAGACCACTGAAATTCCCACAAAATATTTTGACACGAAAAATGCATCCTACACCCCTGAAAGTTCAGAATATGTTAGCAGCCCAAAAAAGGCCTAAAATGCGTCTTATGTCAGCAAAAATGTTGAACACTTTGGAGGCCTAAAAAAGGGGTTTATAGGCATCCTAGACCCCCTAAAGTCCAGAAAATGTTGGTGGCCAAAAATTGCGCCAGAGAGCTCTGAATGTCCCAGAAACATTTGCAGTCTGAAAAGGGCATTAACTTGCATCCTAGACCACTGAAATTCCCAAAAATTATTTTGACACGAAAAATGCATCCTACACCCCTGAAAGTTCAGAATATGTTAGCAGCCCAAAAAAGGGCCTTAAATTGCATTTTAGGCCTTCAAAAATGTTGAAAACTTTGGAGGTAAAAAAAAAGGGTTTACAGGTATCCTGGACCCCCTAAAGTCCAGAGTCCAGAAAATGTTGGTGGCCCAAAAACTGTGCCAGAGAGCTCTGAATGTCCCAAAATCATTTGTAGCCTGAAAGGGGCATTAACCCACACCCTAGATGCCTGAAATTCCCAAAAAAATAATTTTGACACAAAAAATGCATCCTACACCCCTGAAAGTTCAGAATATGTTAACAGCCCAAAAAGGCCTTAAAATGCATCTTAGGCCTGCAAAAATGTTGAAAACTTTGGAGGTCAAAAAAAAGGGTTTACAGGTATCCTGGACCCCCTAAAGTCCAGAAAATGTTGGTGGCCCAAAGACTGCGCCAGAGAGCTCTGAATGTCCCAAAATCATTTGTAGCCTGAAAGGGGCATTAACCCACACCCTAGATGCCTGAAATTCCCAAAAAATAATTTTGACACGAAAAATGCATCCTACACCCCTGAAAGTTCAGAATATGTTAACAGCCCAAAGAAGGCCTTAAAATGCATCTTAGGCCTTCAAAAATGTTGAAAACTTTGGAGGCCCAAAAAAGGGGTTTACAGGCATCCTAGATCCCCTAAAGTCCAGAAAATGTTGGTGGCCTAAAAACTGTGTCAGAGAGCTCTGAATATCCCAAAAACATTTGCAGCCTGAAAAGGGCATTAACCTGCATCTTAGACCACTGAAATTCCCAAAAATAATTTTGACACGAAAAATGCATCCTACACCCCTGAAAGTTCAGAATATGTTAGCAGCCCAAAAAAGGCCTTAAAATGCATTTTAAGCCTGCAAAAATGTTGAAATCTTTGGAGGTCAAAAAAAAGGGTTTACAGGTATCCTGGACCCCCTAAAGTCCAGAAAATGTTGGTGGCCCAAAAACTGTGCCAGAGAGCTTTGAATGTCCCAAAATCATTTGTAGCCTGAAAGGGGCATTAACCCACACCCTAGATGCCTGAAATTCCCAAATAAATAATTTTGACACAAAAAATGCATCCTACACCCCTGAAAGTTCAGAATATGTTAACAGTCCAAAAAAGGCTTTAAAATGCATCTTGGGCCTGCAAAAAAGGTTGAAAACTTTGGAGGTCAAAAAAAGGGGTTTACAGGCATCCGAGACTCCCTAAAGTCCAGAAAATGGTGGTGGCGCAAAAACTGTGCCAGAGAGCTCTGAATGCCCCAAAATCATTTGCAGCCTGAAAGGGGCATTACCCTGCACCCTAGACCACTGAAATTCCCACAAATAATTTTGACACGAAAAATGCATCCTACACCCCTGAAATTTCAGAATATGTTAGCAGCCCAAAAAGGCCTTAAAATGCATCTTGGGCCTGCAAAAAAGGTTGAAAACTTTGGAGGTCAAAAAAAGGGGTTTACAGGCATTCTAGACCCACTAAAGTCCAGAAAATGGTGGTGGTGCAAAAACTGCGCCAGAGAGCTCTGAATGTCCCAAAATCATTTGTAGCCTGAAAGGGGCATTAACCCACACCCTAGATGCCTGAAATTCCCAAAAAAATAATTTTGACACAAAAAATGCATCCTACACCCCTGAAAGTTCAGAATATGTTAGCAGCCGAAAAAAGGCCTTAAAATGCATCTTAGGCCTGCAAAAATGTTGAAAACTTTGGAGGTCAAAAAAAAGGGTTTACAGGTATCCTGGACCCCCTAAAGTCCAGAAAATGTTGGTGGCCCAAAAACTGCGCCAGAGAGCTCTGAATGTCCCAAAATCATTTGTAGCCTGAAAGGGGCATTAACCCACACCCTAGACGCCTGAAATTCCCAAAAAATAATTTTGACACGAAAAATGCATCCTACACCCCTGAAAGTTCAGAATATGTTAACAGCCCAAAGAAGGCCTTAAAATGCATCTTAGGCCTTCAAAAATGTTGAAAACTTTGGAGGCCCAAAAAAGGGGTTTACAGGCATCCTAGACCCCCTAAAGTCCAGAAAATGTTGGTGGCCTAAAAACTGTGTCAGAGAGCTCTGAATATCCCAAAAACATTTGCAGCCTGAAAAGGGCATTAACCTGCATCCTAGACCACTGAAATTCCCAAAAATAATTTTGACACGAAAAATGCATCCTACACCCCTGAAAGTTCGGAATATGTTAGCAGCCCAAAAAAGGCCTTAAAATGCATTTTAAGCCTGCAAAAATGTTGAAATCTTTGGAGGTCAAAAAAAGAGGTTTACAGGCATCCTAGATCCCCTAAAGTCCAGAAAATGTTGGTGGCCTAAAAACTTTGTCAGGGAGCTCTGAATGTCCCAAAAACATTTGCAGCCTGAAAAGGGCATTAACCTGCATCCTAGACCACTGAAATTCCCAAAAATAATTTTGACATGAAAAATGCATCCTGTACCCCTGAAAGTTCAGAATATGTTAGCAACCCAAAAAGGCCTTAAAATGCATCTTAGGCCTGCAAAAATGTTGAAAACTTTGGAGGTCAAAAAAAGGGGTTTACAGGCATCCTAGACCCCCTAAAGTCCAGAAAATGTTGGTGGCCCAAAAACTGTGCCAGAGAGCTCTGAATGTCCCAAAATCATTTGTAGCCTGAAAGGGGCATTAACCCACACCCCAGATGCCTGAAATTCCCAAAAAAATAATTTTGACACAAAAAATGCATCCTACACCCCTGAAAGTTCAGAATATGTTAACAGCCCAAAGAAGGCCTTAAAATGCATCTTAGGCCTTCAAAAATGTTGAAAACTTTGGAGGCCCAAAAAAGGGGTTTACAGGCATCCTAGGCCCTCTAAAGTCCAGAAAATGTTGGTGGCCTAAAAACTGTGCCAGGGAGCTCTGAATGTCCCAAAAACATTTGCAGCCTGAAAAGGGCATTAACCTGCATCCTAGACCACTGAAATTCCCAAAAATAATTTTGATATGAAAAATGCATCCTGCACCCCTGAAAGTTCAGAATATGTTAGCAGCCCAAAAAGGCCTTAAAATGCATCTTGGGCCTGCAAAAAAGGTTGAAAACTTTGGAGGTCAAAAAAAGGGGTTTACAGGCATCCTAGACTCCCTAAAGTCTAGAAAATGGTGGTGGCGCAAAAACTGCGCCAGAGAGCTCTGAATGCCCCAAAATCATTTGCAGCCTGAAAGGGGCATTACCCTGCACCCTAGACCACTGAAATTCCCACAAATAATTTTGACACGAAAAATGCATCCTACACCCCTGAAATTTCAGAATATGTTAGCAGCCCAAAAAGGCCTTAAAATGCATCTTGGGCCTGCAAAAAAGGTTGAAAACTTTGGAGGTCAAAAAAAGGGGTTTACAGGCATTCTAGACCCACTAAAGTCCAGTAAATGGTGGTGGTGCAAAAACTGCGCCAGAGAGCTCTGAATGTCCCAAAATCATTTGCAGCCTGAAAGGGGCATTACCCTGCACCCTAGACCACTGAAATTCCCACAAAATATTTTGACACGAAAAATGCATCCTACACCCCTGAAAGTTCAGAATATGTTAGCAGCCCAAAAAAGGCCTAAAATGCGTCTTATGTCAGCAAAAATGTTGAACACTTTGGAGGCCTAAAAAAGGGGTTTATAGGCATCCTAGACCCCCTAAAGTCCAGAAAATGTTGGTGGCCAAAAATTGCGCCAGAGAGCTCTGAATGTCCCAGAAACATTTGCAGTCTGAAAAGGGCATTAACTTGCATCCTAGACCACTGAAATTCCCAAAAATTATTTTGACACGAAAAATGCATCCTACACCCCTGAAAGTTCAGAATATGTTAGCAGCCCAAAAAAGGGCCTTAAATTGCATTTTAGGCCTTCAAAAATGTTGAAAACTTTGGAGGTAAAAAAAAAGGGTTTACAGGTATCCTGGACCCCCTAAAGTCCAGAGTCCAGAAAATGTTGGTGGCCCAAAAACTGTGCCAGAGAGCTCTGAATGTCCCAAAATCATTTGTAGCCTGAAAGGGGCATTAACCCACACCCTAGATGCCTGAAATTCCCAAAAAAATAATTTTGACACAAAAAATGCATCCTACGCCCCTGAAAGTTCAGAATATGTTAACAGCCCAAAAAGGCCTTAAAATGCATCTTAGGCCTGCAAAAATGTTGAAAACTTTGGAGGTCAAAAAAAAGGGTTTACAGGTATCCTGGACCCCCTAAAGTCCAGAAAATGTTGGTGGCCCAAAGACTGCGCCAGAGAGCTCTGAATGTCCCAAAATCATTTGTAGCCTGAAAGGGGCATTAACCCACACCCTAGATGCCTGAAATTCCCAAAAAATAATTTTGACACGAAAAATGCATCCTACACCCCTGAAAGTTCAGAATATGTTAACAGCCCAAAGAAGGCCTTAAAATGCATCTTAGGCCTTCAAAAATGTTGAAAACTTTGGAGGCCCAAAAAAGGGGTTTACAGGCATCCTAGATCCCCTAAAGTCCAGAAAATGTTGGTGGCCTAAAAACTGTGTCAGAGAGCTCTGAATATCCCAAAAACATTTGCAGCCTGAAAAGGGCATTAACCTGCATCTTAGACCACTGAAATTCCCAAAAATAATTTTGACACGAAAAATGCATCCTACACCCCTGAAAGTTCAGAATATGTTAGCAGCCCAAAAAAGGCCTTAAAATGCCTCTTATGTCAGCAAAAATGTTGAACACTTTGGAGGCCCAGAAAAGGGGTTTACAGGCATCCTGGACCCCCTAAAGTCCAGAAAATGTTGGTGGCCTGAAAAACTGTGTCAGGGAGCTCTGAATGTCCCAAAAACATTTGCAGCCTGAAAAGGGCATTAACCTGCCTCCTAGACCACTGAAATTCCCAAAAATTATTTTTACACGAAAAATGCATCCTACACCCTGAAAGTTCAGACTATATTAGCAGCCCAAAAAAGGGCCTTAAAATGCATTTTAGGCCTGCAAAAATGTTGAAAACTTTGGAGGTCAAAAAAAAGGGTTTACAGGCATCCTAGACCCCCTAAAGTCCAGAAAATGTTGGTGGCCCAAAAACTGTGCCAGAGAGCTCTGAATGTCCCAAAATCATTTGTAGCATGGAAGGGGCATTAACCCACACCCTAGATGCCTGAAATTCCCAAAAAAATAATTTTGACACAAAAATGCATCCTACACCCCTGAAAGTTCAGAATATGTTAACAGCCCAAGGAAGGCCTTAAAATGCATCTTAGGCCTTCAAAAATGTTGAAAATTTTGGAGGCCCAAAAAAGGGGTTTACAGGCATCCTAGACGCTCTAAAGACCAGAAAATGTTGGTGGCCTATAAACTGTGTCAGGGAGCTCTGAATGTCCCAAAAACATTTGCAGCCTGAAAAGGGCATTAACCTGCATCCTAGACCACTGAAATTCCCAAATATAATTTTGATATGAAAAATGCATCCTGCACCCCTGAAAGTTCAGAATATGTTAGCAGCCCAAAAAGGCCTTAAAATGCATCTTGGGCCTGCAAAAAAGGTTGAAAACTTTGGAGGTCAAAAAAAGGGGTTTACAGGCATCCTAGACTCCCTAAAGTGCAGAAAATGGTGGTGGCGCAAAAACTGCGCCAGAGAGCTCTGAATGCCCCAAAATCATTTGCAGCCTGCAAGGGGCATTACCCTGCACCCTAGACCACTGAAATTCCCACAAATAATTTTGACACGAAAAATGCATCCTACACCCCTGAAATTTCAGAATATGTTAGCAGCCCAAAAAGGCCTTAAAATGCATCTTGGGCCTGCAAAAAAGGTTGAAAACTTTGGAGGTCAAAAAAAGGGGTCTACAGGCATTCTAGACCCACTAAAGTCCAGAAAATGGTGGTGGTGCAAAAACTGCGCCAGAGAGCTCTGAATGTCCCAAAATCATTTGCAGCCTGAAAGGGGCATTACCCTGCACCCTAGACCACTGAAATTCCCACAAATAATTTTGACACGAAAAATGCATCCTACACCCCTGAAAGTTCAGAATATGTTAGCAGCCCAAAAAAGGGCCTTAAAATGCATCTTACGCCTGCAAAAATGTTGAAAACTTTGGAGGACAAAAAAAGGGGTTTATAGGCATCCTGGACCCCCTAAAGACCAGAAAATGTTGTTGGCCCAAAAACTGTGCTAGAGAGCTCTGAATGTCCCAAAACATTTGCAGCCTGAAAAGGGCATTAACCTGCATCCTAGACCACTGAAACTCCCAAAAATAATTTTGACACGAAAAATGCATCCTACACCCCTGAAAGTTCAGAATATGTTAGCAGCCCAAAAAAGGCCTTAAAATGCATTTTTAGCCTGCAGAAATGTTGAAATTATTGGAGGTCAAAAAAAGAGGTTTACAGGCATCCTAGATCCCCTAAAGTCCAGAAAATGTTGGTGGCCTAAAAACTGCGCCAGAGAGCTCTGAATGTCCCCAAATCATTTGCAGCCTGAAAGGGGCATTACCCTGCACCCTAGACCATTGAAATTCCCACAAATAATTTTGACACGAAAAATGCATCCTACACCCCTGAATGTTCAGAATATGTTAGCAGCCGAAAAAAGGCCTTAAAATGCATCTTAGGCCTGCAAAAATGTTGAAAACTTTGAAGGTCAAAAAAACGGGTTTACAGGCATCCTAGACACCTTAAAGTCCAGAAAATGTTGGTGGCCTAAAAACTGTGTCAGAGAGCTCTGAATATCCCAAAACCATTTGCAGCCTGAAAAGGGCATTAACCTGCATCCTAGACCACTGAAATTCCCAAAAATAATTTTGACACGAAAAATACATCCTACACCCCTGAAAGTTCGGAATATGTTAGCAGCCCAAAAAGGCCTTAAAATGCATCTTGGGCCTGCAAAAAAGGTTGAAAACTTTGGAGGTCAAAAAAAGGGGTTTACAGGCATTCTAGACCCACTAAAGTCCAGAAAATGGTGGTGGTGCAAAAACTGCGCCAGAGAGCTCTGAATGTCCCAAAATCATTTGTAGCCTGAAAGGGGCATTAACCCACACCCTAGATGCCTGAAATTCCCCAAAAAATAATTTTGACACAAAAAATGCATCCTACACCCCTGAAAGTTCAGAATATGTTAGCAGCCGAAAAAAGGCCTTAAAATGCATCTTAGGCCTGCAAAAATGTTGAAAACTTTGGAGGTCAAAAAAAAGGGTTTACAGGTATCCTGGACCCCCTAAAGTCCTGAAAATGTTGGTGGCCCAAAAACTGCGCCAGAGAGCTCTGAATGTCCCAAAATCATTTGTAGCCTGAAAGGGGCATTAACCCACACCCTAGACGCCTGAAATTCCCAAAAAATAATTTTGACACGAAAAATGCATCCTACACCCCTGAAAGTTCAGAATATGTTAAACACCCAAAGAAGGCCTTAAAATGCATCTTAGGCCTTCAAAAATGTTGAAAACTTTGGAGGCCCAAAAAAGGGGTTTACAGGCATCCTAGACCCCCTAAAGTCCAGAAAATGTTGGTGGCCTAAAAACTGTGTCAGAGAGCTCTGAATATCCCAAAAACATTTGCAGCCTGAAAAGGGCATTAACCTGCATCCTAGACCACTGAAATTCCCAAAAATAATTTTGACACGAAAAATGCATCCTACACCCCTGAAAGTTCGGAATATGTTAGCAGCCCAAAAAAGGCCTTAAAATGCATTTTAAGCCTGCACAAATGTTGAAATCTTTGGAGGTCAAAAAAAGATGTTTACAGGCATCCTAGATCCCCTAAAGTCCAGAAAATGTTGGTGGCCTAAAAACTTTGTCAGGGAGCTCTGAATGTCCCAAAAACATTTGCAGCCTGAAAAGGGCATTAACCTGCATCCTAGACCACTGAAATTCCCAAAAATAATTTTGACATGAAAAATGCATCCTGTACCCCTGAAAGTTCAGAATATGTTAGCAACCCAAAAAGGCCTTAAAATGCATCTTAGGCCTGCAAAAATGTTGAAAACTTTGGAGGTCAAAAAAAGGGGTTTACAGGCATCCTAGACCCCCTAAAGTCCAGAAAATGTTGGTGGCCCAAAAACTGTGCCAGAGAGCTCTGAATGTCCCAAAATCATTTGTAGCCTGAAAGGGGCATTAACCCACACCCTAGATGCCTGAAATTCCCAAAAAAATTATTTTGACACAAAAAATGCATCCTACACCCCTGAAAGTTCAGAATATGTTAACAGCCCAAAGAAGGCCTTAAAATGCATCTTAGGCCTTCAAAAATGTTGAAAACTTTGGAGGCCCAAAAAAGGGGTTTACAGGCATCCTAGACCCTCTAAAGTCCAGAAAATGTTGGTGGCCTAAAAACTGTGCCAGGGAGCTCTGAATGTCCCAAAAACATTTGCAGCCTGAAAAGGGCATTAACCTGCATCCTAGACCACTGAAATTCCCAAAAATAATTTTGATATGAAAAATGCATCCTGCACCCCTGAAAGTTCAGAATATGTTAGCAGCCCAAAAAGGCCTTAAAATGCATCTTGGGCCTGCAAAAAAGGTTGAAAACTTTGGAGGTCAAAAAAAGGGGTTTACAGGCATCCTAGACTCCCTAAAGTCCAGAAAATGGTGGTGGCGCAAAAACTGCGCCAGAGAGCTCTGAATGCCCCAAAATCATTTGCAGCCTGAAAGGGGCATTACCCTGCACCCTAGACCACTGAAATTCCCACAAATAATTTTGACACGAAAAATGCATCCTACACCCCTGAAATTTCAGAATATGTTAGCAGCCCAAAAAGGCCTTAAAATGCATCTTGGGCCTGCAAAAAAGGTTGAAAACTTTGGAGGTCAAAAAAAGGGGTTTACAGGCATTCTAGACCCACTAAAGTCCAGTAAATGGTGGTGGTGCAAAAACTGCGCCAGAGAGCTCTGAATGTCCCAAAATCATTTGCAGCCTGAAAGGGGCATTACCCTGCACCCTAGACCACTGAAATTCCCACAAAATATTTTGACACGAAAAATGCATCCTACACCCCTGAAAGTTCAGAATATGTTAGCAGCCCAAAAAAGGCCTAAAATGCGTCTTATGTCAGCAAAAATGTTGAACACTTTGGAGGCCTAAAAAAGGGGTTTATAGGCATCCTAGACCCCCTAAAGTCCAGAAAATGTTGGTGGCCAAAAATTGCGCCAGAGAGCTCTGAATGTCCCAGAAACATTTGCAGTCTGAAAAGGGCATTAACTTGCATCCTAGACCACTGAAATTCCCAAAAATTATTTTGACACGAAAAATGCATCCTACACCCCTGAAAGTTCAGAATATGTTAGCAGCCCAAAAAAGGGCCTTAAATTGCATTTTAGGCCTTCAAAAATGTTGAAAACTTTGGAGGTAAAAAAAAAGGGTTTACAGGTATCCTGGACCCCCTAAAGTCCAGAGTCCAGAAAATGTTGGTGGCCCAAAAACTGTGCCAGAGAGCTCTGAATGTCCCAAAATCATTTGTAGCCTGAAAGGGGCATTAACCCACACCCTAGATGCCTGAAATTCCCAAAAAAATAATTTTGACACAAAAAATGCATCCTACACCCCTGAAAGTTCAGAATATGTTAACAGCCCAAAAAGGCCTTAAAATGCATCTTAGGCCTGCAAAAATGTTGAAAACTTTGGAGGTCAAAAAAAAGGGTTTACAGGTATCCTGGACCCCCTAAAGTCCAGAAAATGTTGGTGGCCCAAAGACTGCGCCAGAGAGCTCTGAATGTCCCAAAATCATTTGTAGCCTGAAAGGGGCATTAACCCACACCCTAGATGCCTGAAATTCCCAAAAAATAATTTTGACACGAAAAATGCATCCTACACCCCTGAAAGTTCAGAATATGTTAACAGCCCAAAGAAGGCCTTAAAATGCATCTTAGGCCTTCAAAAATGTTGAAAACTTTGGAGGCCCAAAAAAGGGGTTTACAGGCATCCTAGATCCCCTAAAGTCCAGAAAATGTTGGTGGCCTAAAAACTGTGTCAGAGAGCTCTGAATATCCCAAAAACATTTGCAGCCTGAAAAGGGCATTAACCTGCATCTTAGACCACTGAAATTCCCAAAAATAATTTTGACACGAAAAATGCATCCTACACCCCTGAAAGTTCAGAATATGTTAGCAGCCCAAAAAAGGCCTTAAAATGCATTTTAAGCCTGCAAAAATGTTGAACACTTTGGAGGTCAAAAAAAGAGGTTTACAGGCATCCTAGATCCCCTAAAGTCCAGCAAATGTTGGTGGCCTAAAAACTGTGTCAGGGAGCTCTGAATGTCCCAAAAACATTTGCAGCCTGAAAAGGGCATTAACCTGCATCCTAGACCATTGAAATTCCCAAAAATAATTTTCACATGAAAAATGCATCCTGTACCCCTGAAAGTTCAGAATATGTTAGCAACCCAAAAAGGCCTTAAAATGCATCTTAGGCATGCAAAAATGTTGAAAACTTTGGAGGTCAAAAAAAGGGGTTTACAGGCATCCTAGACCCCTTAAAGTCCAGAAAATGTTGGTGGCCCAAAAACTGTGCCAGAGAGCTCTGAATGTCCCAAAATCATTTGTAGCCTGAAAGGGGCATTAACCCACACCCTAGACGCCTGAAATTCCCAAAAATATTTTTGGCACAAAAATGCATCCTACACCCCTGAAAGTTCAGAATATGTTAGCAGCCCAAAAAAGGCCTTAAAATATCTCTTATGTCAGCAAAAATGTTGAACACTTTGGAGGCCTAAAAAAGGGGTTTATAGGCATCCTAGACCCCCTAAAGTCCAGAAAATGTTGGTGGCCAAAAATTGTGCCAGAGAGCTCTGAATGTCCCAGAAACATTTGCAGCCTGAAAGGGGCATTACCCTGCACCCTAGACCACTGAAATTCCCACAAATAATTTTGACACGAAAAATGCATCCTACACCCCTGAAAGTTCAGAATATTTTAGCAGCCCAAAAAAGAGCCTTAAATTGCATCTTAGGCCTGCAAAAATGTTGAAAACTTTGGAGGTCAAAAAAAGGGGTTTACAGGCATCCTAGACCCCCTAAAGTCCAGAAAATGTTAGTGGCCCAAAAACTGTGCCAGAGAGCTCTGAATGTCCCAAAATCATTTGTAGCCTGAAAGGGGCATTATCCCACACCCTAGCCGCCTGAAATTCCCAAAAATATTTTTGGCACAAAAATGCATCCTACACCCCTGAATGTTCAGAATATGTCAGCAGCCCAAAAAAGGCCTTAAAATGCTTCTTAAGCCTGCAAAAAGGTTGAAAACTTTGGAGGCCCAGAAAAGGGGTTTACAGGAATCCTAGATCCCCTAAAGTTCAGAAAATGTTGGTGGCCTAAAAACTGTGTCAGGGAGCTCTGAATGTCCCAAACACATTTGCAGCCCGAAAAGGGCATTAACCTGCATCCTAGACCACTGAAATTCCCAAAAATAATTTTGACACGAAAAATGCATCCTACACCCCTGAAAGTTCAGAATATGTTAGCAGCCGAAAAAAGGCCTTAAAATGCATCTTAAAGTTGAAAACTTTGGAGGTCAAAAAAAGGGGTTTACAGGCATCCTAGACCCCTTAAAGTGCAGAAAATGTTGGTGGCCCAAAAACTGTGCCAGAGAGCTCTGAATGTCCCAAAATCATTTGCAGCCTGAGAAGGGCATTAACCTGCATCCTAGACCACTGAAATTCACAAAAATAATTTTTATATGAAAAATGCATCCTGCACCCCTGAAAGTTCAGAATATGTTAGCAGCCCAAAAAGGCCTTAAAATGCATCTTAGGCCTGCAAAAAAGGTTGAAAACTTTGGAGGTCAAAAAAAGGGGTTTACAGGCATCCTAGACCCCCTAAAGTCCAGAAAATGGTGGTGGCGCAAAAACTGCGCCAGAGAGCTCTGAATGTCCCAAAATCATTTGCAGCCTGAAAGGGGCATTACCCTGCACCCTAGACCACTGAAATTCCCACAAATAATTTTGACACGAAAAATACATCCTACACCCCTGAAAGTTCAGAATATGTTAGCAGCCCAAAAAAGGCCTTAAAATGCCTCTTATGTCAGCAAAAATGTTGAACACTTTGGAGGCCCAAAAAAGGGGTTTACAGGCATCCTGGACCCACTAAAGTCCAGAAAATGTTGGTGGCCTGAAAAACTGTGTCAGGGAGCTCTGAATGTCCCAAAAACATTTGCAGCCTGAAAAGGGCATTAACCTGCCTCCTAGACCACTGAAATTCCCAAAAAATTATTTTGACACGAAAAATGCATCCTACACCCTGAAAGTTCAGACTATGTTAGCAGCCCAAAAAAGGGCCTTAAAATGCATTTTAGGCCTGCAAAAATGTTGAAAGCTTTGGAGGGCCAAAAAAGGGGTTTACAGGCATCCTAGACCCCCTAAAGTGCAGAAAATGGTGGTGGCGCAAAAACTGCACCAGAGAGCTCTGAATGTCCCAAAATCATTTGTAGCCTGAAAGGGGCATTAACCCACACCCTAGATGCCTGAAATTCCCAAAAAAATAATTTTGACACAAAAAATGCATCCTACACCCCTGAAAGTTCAGAATATGTTAACAGCCCAAAAAGGCCTTAAAATGCATCTTGGGCCTGCAAAAAAGGTTGAAAACTTTGGAGGTCAAAAAAAGGGGTTTACAGGCATTCTAGACCCACTAAAGTCCAGAAAATGGTGGTGGTGCAAAAACTGCGCCAGAGAGCTCTGAATGTCCCCAAATCATTTGCAGCCTGAAAGGGGCATTACCCGGCACCCTAGACCATTGAAATTCCCACAAATAATTTTGTCATGAAAAATGCATCCTACACCCCTGAAAGTTCAGAATATGTTAGCAGCCGAAAAAAGGCCTTAAAATGCATCTTAGGCCTGCAAAAATGTTGAAAACTTTGGAGGCCCAAATTAGGGGTCTACAGGCATCCTAGACCCTCTAAAGTCCAGAAAATGTTGGTGGCCTACAAACTGTGTCAGAGAGCTCTGAATATCCCAAAAACATTTGCAGCCTGAAAAGGGCATTAACCTGCATCCTAGACCACTGAAATTCCCAAAAATAATTTTGACACAAAAAATGCATCCTACACCCCTGAAAGTTCAGAATATGTTAGCAGCCCAAAAAGGCCTTAAAATGCATCTTAGGCCTGCAAAAAAGGTTGAAAACTTTGGAGGTCAAAAAAAGGGGTTTAAAGGCATCCTAAACCCCCTAAAGTCCAGAAAATGGTGGTGGCATAAAAACTGCGCCAGAGAGCTCTGAATGTCCCAAAATCATTTGCAGCCTGAAAGGGGCATTACCCTGCACCCTAGACCACTGAAATTCCCACAAATAATTTTGACACGAAAAATACATCCTACACCCCTGAAAGTTCAGAATATGTTAGCAGCCCAAAAAAGGCCTTAAAATGCCTCTTATGTCAGCAAAAATGTTGAACACTTTGGAGGCCCAGAAAAGGGGTTTACAGGCATCCTGGACCCCCTAAAGTCCAGAAAATGTTGGTGGCCTGAAAAACTGTGTCAGGGAGCTCTGAATGTCCCAAAAACATTTGCAGCCTGAAAAGGGCATTAACCTGCCTCCTAGACCACTGAAATTCCCAAAAATTATTTTTACACGAAAAATGCATCCTACACCCTGAAAGTTCAGACTATATTAGCAGCCCAAAAAAGGGCCTTAAAATGCATTTTAGGCCTGCAAAAATGTTGAAAACTTTGGAGGTCAAAAAAAAGGGTTTACAGGCATCCTAGACCCCCTAAAGTCCAGAAAATGTTGGTGGCCCAAAAACTGTGCCAGAGAGCTCTGAATGTCCCAAAATCATTTGTAGCCTGAAAGGGGCATTAACCCACACCCTAGATGCCTGAAATTCCCAAAAAAATAATTTTGACACAAAAATGCATCCTACACCCCTGAAAGTTCAGAATATGTTAACAGCCCAAGGAAGGCCTTAAAATGCATCTTAGGCCTTCAAAAATGTTGAAAATTTTGGAGGCCCAAAAAAGGGGTTTACAGGCATCCTAGACCCTCTAAAGACCAGAAAATGTTGGTGGCCTATAAACTGTGTCA
This sequence comes from Ambystoma mexicanum, assembly GCF_040938575.1. Classification (NCBI taxonomy): domain Eukaryota; kingdom Metazoa; phylum Chordata; class Amphibia; order Caudata; family Ambystomatidae; genus Ambystoma; species Ambystoma mexicanum. The sequence continues at coordinate 1,412,890,158 of NC_090934.1, read as the reverse complement.
GGGAGCTCTGAATGTCCCAAAAACATTTGCAGCCTGAAAAGGGCATTAACCTGCATCCTAGACCACTGAAATTCCCAAATATAATTTTGATATGAAAAATGCATCCTGCACCCCTGAAAGTTCAGAATATGTTAGCAGCCCAAAAAGGCCTTAAAATGCATCTTGGGCCTGCAAAAAAGGTTGAAAACTTTGGAGGTCAAAAAAAGGGGTTTACAGGCATCCTAGACTCCCTAACGTGCAGCAAATGGTGGTGGCGCAAAAACTGCGCCAGAGAGCTCTGAATGCCCCAAAATCATTTGCAGCCTGAAAGGGGCATTACCCTGCACCCTAGACCACTGAAATTCCCACAAATAATTTTGACACGAAAAATGCATCCTACACCCCTGAAAGTTCAAAATATGTTAGCAGCCCAAAAAAGGGCCTTAAAATGCATCTTACGCCTGCAAAAATGTTGAAAACTTTGGAGGACAAAAAAAGGGGTTTATAGGCATCCTGGACCCCCTAAAGTCCAGAAAATGTTGTTGGCCCAAAAACTGTGCTAGAGAGCTCTGAATGTCCCAAAACATTTGCAGCCTGAAAAGGGCATTAACCTGCATCCTAGACCACTGAAACTCCCAAAAATAATTTTGACACGAAAAATGCATCCTACACCCCTGAAAGTTCAGAATATGTTAGCAGCCCAAAAAAGGCCTTAAAATGCATTTTTAGCCTGCAGAAATGTTGAAATTATTGGAGGTCAAAAAAAGAGGTTTACAGGCATCCTAGATCCCCTAAAGTCCAGAAAATGTTGGTGGCCTAAAAACTGCGCCAGAGAGCTCTGAATGTCCCCAAATCATTTGCAGCCTGAAAGGGGCATTACCCTGCACCCTAGACCATTGAAATTCCCACAAATAATTTTGACACGAAAAATGCATCCTACACCCCTGAATGTTCAGAATATGTTAGCAGCCGAAAAAAGGCCTTAAAATGCATCTTAGGCCTGCAAAAATGTTGAAAACTTTGAAGGTCAAAAAAACGGGTTTACAGGCATCCTAGACACCTTAAAGTCCAGAAAATGTTGGTGGCCTAAAAACTGTGTCAGAGAGCTCTGAATATACCAAAACCATTTGCAGCCTGAAAAGGGCATTAACCTGCATCCTAGACCACTGAAATTCCCAAAAATAATTTTGACACGAAAAATACATCCTACACCCCTGAAAGTTCGGAATATGTTAGCAGCCCTAAAAAGCCCTTAAAATGAATCTTAGGCCTGCAAGAATGTTGAAAACTTTGGATGCCCAAAAAAGGGGTTTACATGCATCCTAGACCCCCTAAAGTCCAAAAAGTGTTGGTGGCCTAAAAACTGTGTCAGAGAGCTCTGAATATCCCAAAAACATGTGCAGCCTGAAAAGGGCATTAACCTGCATCCTAGACCACTGAAATTCCCAAAAAAATAATTTTGACACAAAAAATGCATCCTACACCCCTGAAAGTTCAGAATATGTTAACAGCCCAAAAAGGCCTTAAAATGCATCTTGGGCCTGCAAAAAAGGTTGAAAACTTTGGAGGTCAAAAAAAGGGGTTTACAGGCATTCTAGACCCACTAAAGTCCAGAAAATGGTGGTGGTGCAAAAACTGCGCCAGAGAGCTCTGAATGTCCCCAAATCATTTGCAGCCTGAAAGGGGCATTACCCGGCACCCTAGACCATTGAAATTCCCACAAATAATTTTGTCATGAAAAATGCATCCTACACCCCTGAAAGTTCAGAATATGTTAGCAGCCGAAAAAAGGCCTTAAAATGCATCTTAGGCCTGCAAAAATGTTGAAAACTTTGGAGGCCCAAATTAGGGGTCTACAGGCATCCTAGACCCTCTAAAGTCCAGAAAATGTTGGTGGCCTACAAACTGTGTCAGAGAGCTCTGAATATCCCAAAAACATTTGCAGCCTGAAAAGGGCATTAACCTGCATCCTAGACCACTGAAATTCCCAAAAATAATTTTGACACAAAAAATGCATCCTACACCCCTGAAAGTTCAGAATATGTTAGCAGCCCAAAAAGGCCTTAAAATGCATCTTAGGCCTGCAAAAAAGGTTGAAAACTTTGGAGGTCAAAAAAAGGGGTTTAAAGGCATCCTAAACCCCCTAAAGTCCAGAAAATGGTGGTGGCATAAAAACTGCGCCAGAGAGCTCTGAATGTCCCAAAATCATTTGCAGCCTGAAAGGGGCATTACCCTGCACCCTAGACCACTGAAATTCCCACAAATAATTTTGACACGAAAAATACATCCTACACCCCTGAAAGTTCAGAATATGTTAGCAGCCCAAAAAAGGCCTTAAAATGCCTCTTATGTCAGCAAAAATGTTGAACACTTTGGAGGCCCAGAAAAGGGGTTTACAGGCATCCTGGACCCCCTAAAGTCCAGAAAATGTTGGTGGCCTGAAAAACTGTGTCAGGGAGCTCTGAATGTCCCAAAAACATTTGCAGCCTGAAAAAGGCATTAACCTGCCTCCTAGACCACTGAAATTCCCAAAAATTATTTTTACACGAAAAATGCATCCTACACCCTGAAAGTTCAGACTATATTAGCAGCCCAAAAAAGGGCCTTAAAATGCATTTTAGGCCTGCAAAAATGTTGAAAACTTTGGAGGTCAAAAAAAAGGGTTTACAGGCATCCTAGACCCCCTAAAGTCCAGAAAATGTTGGTGGCCCAAAAACTGTGCCAGAGAGCTCTGAATGTCCCAAAATCATTTGTAGCCTGAAAGGGGCATTAACCCACACCCTAGATGCCTGAAATTCCCAAAAAAATAATTTTGACACAAAAATGCATCCTACACCCCTGAAAGTTCAGAATATGTTAACAGCCCAAGGAAGGCCTTAAAATGCATCTTAGGCCTTCAAAAATGTTGAAAATTTTGGAGGCCCAAAAAAGGGGTTTACAGGCATCCTAGACCCTCTAAAGACCAGAAAATGTTGGTGGCCTAAAAACTGTGTCAGAGAGCTCTGAATATCCCAAAAACATGTGCAGCCTGAAAAGGGCATTAACCTGCATCCTAGACCACTGAAATTCCCAAAAATAAGTTTGACACGAAAAATGCATCCTACACCCCTGAAAGTTCAGAATATGTTAGCAGCCCAAAAAAGGCCTTAAAATGCATTTTAAGCCTGCAAAAAAGTTGAAATCTTTGGAGGTCAAAAATGAGGTTTACAGGCATCCTAGATCCTAAAGTCCAGAAAATGTTGGTGGCCTAAAAACTGTGTCAGGGAGCTCTGAATGTCCCAAAAACATTTGCAGCCTGAAAAGGGCATTAACCTGCATCCTAGACCACTGAAATTCCCCAAAATAATTTTGACATGAAAAATGCATCCTGTACTCCTGAAAGTTCAGAATATGTTAGCAGCCCAAGAAGGCCTTAAAATGCATCTAGGCCTGCAAAAATGTTGAAAACTTTGGAGGTCAAAAAAAGGGGTTTACAGGCATCCTAGACCCCCTAAAGTCCAGAAAATGTTGGTGGCCCAAAAACTGTGCCAGAGAGCTCTGAATGTCCCAAAATCATTTGCAGCCTGAAAGGGGCATCAACCCACACCCTAGACACCTGAAATTCCCAAAAATATCTTTGGCACAAAAATGTATCCTACACCCCTGAAAGTTCAGAATATGTCAGCAGCCCAAAAAAGGCCTTAAAATGCATCTTAAGCCTGCAAAAAGGTTGAAAACTTTGGAGGCCCAAAAAAGGGGTTTACAGGAATCCTAGATCCCCTAAAGTCCAGAAAATGTTGGTGGCCTAAAAACTGTGTCAGGGAGCTCTGAATGTCCCAAAAACATTTGCAGCCTGAAAAGGGCATTAACCCGCATCCCAGACCAATGAAATTCCCCCAAAAAATGTTGACATGAAAAATGCATCCTACACCCCTGAAAGTTCAGAATATGTTAACAGCCCAAAGAAGGCCTTAAAATGCATTTTAGGCCTGCAAAATGTTGAAAACTTTGGTGGTCCAAAAAAGAGGTTTACAGGTATGCTAGACCCCCTAAAGTCCAGAAAATGTTGGTGGCCCAAAAACTGTGCCAGAGAGCTTTGATTGTCCCAAAATCATTTGCAGCCTGGGAGGAGCATTAGCCTCAAATCCTGGGCCACTGAAATTACCAAAAAATATTTTTGTCACAAAAAATGCATCCTACACCCCTGAAAGTTCAGAATATGTTAGCAGCCCAAAAAAGGCCTTAAAATGCCTCTTATGTCAGCAAAAATGTTGAACACTTTGGAGGCCTAAAAAAGGGGTTTATAGGCATCCTAGACCCCCTAAATGCCAGAAAATGTTGGTGGCCAAAAATTGTGCCAGAGAGCTCTGAATGTCCCAAAAACATTTGCAGCCTGAAAAGGGCATTAACCTGCATCCTAGACCACTGAAATTCCCCCAAACCATTTTGAAATGAAAACTGCATCCTACACCCCTGAAAGTTCAGAATATGTTAGCAGCCTAAAAAAGGCCTTAAAATGCATCTTAGGCCTGCAAAAATGTTGAAAACTTTGGAGGCCCAAAAAAGGGGTTTACAGGCATCCTAGACCCTCTAAAGACCAGAAAATGTTGGTGGCCTATAAACTGTGTCAGGGAGCTCTGAATGTCCCAAAAACATTTGCAGCCTGAAAAGGGCATTAACCTGCATCCTAGACCACTGAAATTCCCAAAAATAATTTTGATATGAAAAATGCATCCTGCACCCCTGAAAGTTCAGAATATGTTAGCAGCCCAAAAAGGCCTTAAAATGCATCTTGGGCCTGCAAAAAAGGTTGAAAACTTTGGAGGTCAAAAAAAGGGGTTTACAGGCATCCTAGACTCCCTAAAGTGCAGAAAATGGTGGTGGCGCAAAAACTGCGCCAGAGAGCTCTGAATGCCCCAAAATCATTTGCAGCCTGAAAGGGGCATTACCCTGCACCCTAGACCACTGAAATTCCCACAAATAATTTTGACACGAAAAATGCATCCTACACCCCTGAAATTTCAGAATATGTTAGCAGCCCAAAAAGGCCTTAAAATGCATCTTGGGCCTGCAAAAAAGGTTGAAAACTTTGGAGGTCAAAAAAAGGGGTCTACAGGCATTCTAGACCCACTAAAGTCCAGAAAATGGTGGTGGTGCAAAAACTGCGCCAGAGAGCTCTGGATGTCCCAAAATCATTTGCAGCCTGAAAGGGGCATTACCCTGCACCCTAGACCACTGAAATTCCCACAAATAATTTTGACACGAAAAATGCATCCTACACCCCTGAAAGTTCAGAATATGTTAGCAGCCCAAAAAAGGGCCTTAAAATGCATCTTACGCCTGCAAAAATGTTGAAAACTTTGGAGGACAAAAAAAGGGGTTTATAGGCATCCTGGACCCCCTAAAGTCCAGAAAATGTTGTTGGCCGAAAAACTGTGCTAGAGAGCTCTGAATGTCCCAAAACATTTGCAGCCTGAAAAGGGCATTAACCTGCATCCTAGACCACTGAAACTCGCAAAAATAATTTTGACACGAAAAATGCATCCTACACCACTGAAAGTTCAGAATATGTTAGCAGCCCAAAAAAGGCCTTAAAATGCATTTTTAGCCTGCAGAAATGTTGAAATTATTGGAGGTCAAAAAAAGAGGTTTACAGGCATCCTAGATCCCCTAAAGTCCAGAAAATGTTGGTGGCCTAAAAACTGCGCCAGAGAGCTCTGAATGTCCCCAAATCATTTGCAGCCTGAAAGGGGCATTACCCTGCACCCTAGACCATTGAAATTCCCACAAATAATTTTGACACGAAAAATGCATCCTACACCCCTGAATGTTCAGAATATGTTAGCAGCCGAAAAAAGGCCTTAAAATGCATCTTAGGCCTGCAAAAATGTTGAAAACTTTGAAGGTCAAAAAAACGGGTTTACAGGCATCCTAGACACCTTAAAGTCCAGAAAATGTTGGTGGCCAAAAATTGTGCCAGAGAGCTCTGAATATCACAAAACCATTTGCAGCCTGAAAAGGGCATTAACCTGCATCCTAGACCACTGAAATTCCCAAAAATAATTTTGACACGAAAAATGCATCCTACACCCCTGAAAGTTCGGAATATGTTAGCAGCCCAAAAAAAGACCTTAAAATGCCTCTTATGTCAGCAAAAATGTTGAAAAATTTGGAGGTCCAAAAAAGGGGTTTACAGGCATCCTAGACCCCCTAAAGTCCAGAAAATGTTGGTGGCCTAAAAACTGTGTCAGAGAGCTCTGAATATCCCAAAACCATTTGCAGCCTGAAAAGGGCATTAACCTGCATCCTAGACTACTGAAATTCCCAAAAATAATTTTGACACGAAAAATACATCCTACACCCCTGAAAGTTCGGAATATGTTAGCAGCCCAAAAAAGCCCTTAAAATGAATCTTAGGCCTGCAAGAATGTTGAAAACTTTGGATGCCCAAAAAAGGGGTTTACATGCATCCTAGACCCCCTAAAGTCCAAAAAATGTTGGTGGCCTAAAAACTGTGTCAGAGAGCTCTGAATATCCCAAAAACATGTGCAGCCTGAAAAGGGCATTAACCTGCATCCTAGACCACTGAAATTCCCAAAAATAAGTTTGACACGAAAAATACATCCTACACCCCTGAAAGTTCAGAATATGTTAGCAGCCCAAAAAAGGCCTTAAAATGCATTTTAAGCCTGCAAAAAAGTTGAAATCTTTGGAGGTCAAAAAAGAGGTTTACAGGCATCCTAGATCCTAAAGACCAGAAAATGTTGGTGGCCTAAAAACTGTGTCAGGGAGCTCTGAATGTCCCAAAAACATTTGCAGCCTGAAAAGGGCATTAACCTGCATCCTAGACCACTGAAATTCCCAAAAATAATTTTGACATGAAAAATGCATCCTGTACTCCTGAAAGTTCAGAATATGTTAGCAGCCCAAGAAGGCCTTAAAATGCATCTAGGCCTGCAAAAATGTTGAAAACTTTGGAGGTCAAAAAAAGGGGTTTACAGGCATCCTAGACCCCCTAAAGTCCAGAAAATGTTGGTGGCCCAAAAACTGTGCCAGAGAGCTCTGAATGTCCCAAAATCATTTGCAGCCTGAAAGGGGCATCAACCCACACCCTAGACACCTGAAATTCCCAAAAATATCTTTGGCACAAAAATGTATCCTACACCCCTGAAAGTTCAGAATATGTCAGCAGCCCAAAAAAGGCCTTAAAATGCATCTTAAGCCTGCAAAAAGGTTGAAAACTTTGGAGGCCCAAAAAAAGGGGTTTACAGGAATCCTAGATCCCCTAAAGTCCAGAAAATGTTGGTGGCCTAAAAACTGTGCCAGAGAGCTTTGATTGTCCCAAAATCATTTGCAGCCTGGGAGGAGCATTAGCCTCAAATCCTGGGCCACTGAAATTACCAAAAAATATTTTTGTCACAAAAAATGCATCCTACACCCCTGAAAGTTCAGAATATGTTAGCAGCCCAAAAAAGGCCTTAAAATGCCTCTTATGTCAGCAAAAATGTTGAACACTTTGGAGGCCTAAAAAAGGGGTTTATAGGCATCCTAGACCCCCTAAATGCCAGAAAATGTTGGTGGCCAAAAATTGTGCCAGAGAGCTCTGAATGTCCCAAAAACATTTGCAGCCTGAAAAGGGCATTAACCTGCATCCTAGACCACTGAAATTCCCCCAAACCATTTTGAAATGAAAACTGCATCCTACACCCCTGAAAGTTCAGAATATGTTAGCAGCCTAAAAAAGGCCTTAAAATGCATCTTAGGCCTGCAAAAATGTTGAAAACTTTGGAGGCCCAAAAAAGGGGTTTACAGGCATCCTAGACCCTCTAAAGACCAGAAAATGTTGGTGGCCTATAAACTGTGTCAGGGAGCTCTGAATGTCCCAAAAACATTTGCAGCCTGAAAAGGGCATTAACCTGCATCCTAGACCACTGAAATTCCCAAAAATAATTTTGATATGAAAAATGCATCCTGCACCCCTGAAAGTTCAGAATATGTTAGCAGCCCAAAAAGGCCTTAAAATGCATCTTGGGCCTGCAAAAAAGGTTGAAAACTTTGGAGGTCAAAAAAAGGGGTTTACAGGCATCCTAGACTCCCTAAAGTGCAGAAAATGGTGGTGGCGCAAAAACTGCGCCAGAGAGCTCTGAATGCCCCAAAATCATTTGCAGCCTGAAAGGGGCATTACCCTGCACCCTAGACCACTGAAATTCCCACAAATAATTTTGACACGAAAAATGCATCCTACACCCCTGAAATTTCAGAATATGTTAGCAGCCCAAAAAGGCCTTAAAATGCATCTTGGGCCTGCAAAAAAGGTTGAAAACTTTGGAGGTCAAAAAAAGGGGTCTACAGGCATTCTAGACCCACTAAAGTCCAGAAAATGGTGGTGGTGCAAAAACTGCGCCAGAGAGCTCTGGATGTCCCAAAATCATTTGCAGCCTGAAAGGGGCATTACCCTGCACCCTAGACCACTGAAATTCCCACAAATAATTTTGACACGAAAAATGCATCCTACACCCCTGAAAGTTCAGAATATGTTAGCAGCCCAAAAAAGGGCCTTAAAATGCATCTTACGCCTGCAAAAATGTTGAAAACTTTGGAGGACAAAAAAAGGGGTTTATAGGCATCCTGGACCCCCTAAAGTCCAGAAAATGTTGTTGGCCCAAAAACTGTGCTAGAGAGCTCTGAATGTCCCAAAACATTTGCAGCCTGAAAAGGGCATTAACCTGCATCCTAGACCACTGAAACTCCCAAAAATAATTTTGACACGAAAAATGCATCCTACACCACTGAAAGTTCAGAATATGTTAGCAGCCCAAAAAAGGCCTTAAAATGCATTTTTAGCCTGCAGAAATGTTGAAATTATTGGAGGTCAAAAAAAGAGGTTTACAGGCATCCTAGATCCCCTAAAGTCCAGAAAATGTTGGTGGCCTAAAAACTGCGCCAGAGAGCTCTGAATGTCCCCAAATCATTTGCAGCCTGAAAGGGGCATTACCCTGCACCCTAGACCATTGAAATTCCCACAAATAATTTTGACACGAAAAATGCATCCTACACCCCTGAATGTTCAGAATATGTTAGCAGCCGAAAAAAGGCCTTAAAATGCATCTTAGGCCTGCAAAAATGTTGAAAACTTTGAAGGTCAAAAAAACGGGTTTACAGGCATCCTAGACACCTTAAAGTCCAGAAAATGTTGGTGGCCAAAAATTGTGCCAGAGAGCTCTGAATATCACAAAACCATTTGCAGCCTGAAAAGGGCATTAACCTGCATCCTAGACCACTGAAATTCCCAAAAATAATTTTGACACGAAAAATGCATCCTACACCCCTGAAAGTTCGGAATATGTTAGCAGCCCAAAAAAAGACCTTAAAATGCCTCTTATGTCAGCAAAAATGTTGAAAAATTTGGAGGTCCAAAAAAGGGGTTTACAGGCATCCTAGACCCCCTAAAGTCCAGAAAATGTTGGTGGCCTAAAAACTGTGTCAGAGAGCTCTGAATATCCCAAAACCATTTGCAGCCTGAAAAGGGCATTAACCTGCATCCTAGACTACTGAAATTCCCAAAAATAATTTTGACACGAAAAATACATCCTACACCCCTGAAAGTTCGGAATATGTTAGCAGCCCAAAAAAGCCCTTAAAATGAATCTTAGGCCTGCAAGAATGTTGAAAACTTTGGATGCCCAAAAAAGGGGTTTACATGCATCCTAGACCCCCTAAAGTCCAAAAAATGTTGGTGGCCTAAAAACTGTGTCAGAGAGCTCTGAATATCCCAAAAACATGTGCAGCCTGAAAAGGGCATTAACCTGCATCCTAGACCACTGAAATTCCCAAAAATAAGTTTGACACGAAAAATACATCCTACACCCCTGAAAGTTCAGAATATGTTAGCAGCCCAAAAAAGGCCTTAAAATGCATTTTAAGCCTGCAAAAAAGTTGAAATCTTTGGAGGTCAAAAAAGAGGTTTACAGGCATCCTAGATCCTAAAGACCAGAAAATGTTGGTGGCCTAAAAACTGTGTCAGGGAGCTCTGAATGTCCCAAAAACATTTGCAGCCTGAAAAGGGCATTAACCTGCATCCTAGACCACTGAAATTCCCAAAAATAATTTTGACATGAAAAATGCATCCTGTACTCCTGAAAGTTCAGAATATGTTAGCAGCCCAAGAAGGCCTTAAAATGCATCTAGGCCTGCAAAAATGTTGAAAACTTTGGAGGTCAAAAAAAGGGGTTTACAGGCATCCTAGACCCCCTAAAGTCCAGAAAATGTTGGTGGCCCAAAAACTGTGTCAGAGAGCTCTGAATGTCCCAAAATCATTTGCAGCCTGAAAGGGGCATCAACCCACACCCTAGACACCTGAAATTCCCAAAAATATCTTTGGCACAAAAATGTATCCTACACCCCTGAAAGTTCAGAATATGTCAGCAGCCCAAAAAAGGCCTTAAAATGCATCTTAAGCCTGCAAAAAGGTTGAAAACTTTGGAGGCCCAAAAAAGGGGTTTACAGGAATCCTAGATCCCCTAAAGTCCAGAAAATGTTGGTGGCCTAAAAACTGTGTCAGGGAGCTCTGAATGTCCCAAAAACATTTGCAGCCTGAAAAGGGCATTAACCCGCATCCCAGACCAATGAAATTCCCCCAAAATATGTTGACATGAAAAATGCATCCTACACCCCTGAAAGTTCAGAATATGTTAACAGCCCAAAGAAGGCCTTAAAATGCATTTTAGGCCTGCAAAATGTTGAAAACTTTGGTGGTCCAAAAAAGAGGTTTACAGGTATGCTAGACCCCCTAAAGTCCAGAAAATGTTGGTGGCCCAAACACTGTGCCAGAGAGCTTTGATTGTCCCAAAATCATTTGCAGCCTGGGAGGAGCATTAGCCTCAAATCCTGGGCCACTGAAATTACCAAAAAATATTTTTGTCACAAAAAATGCATCCTACACCCCTGAAAGTTCAGAATATGTTAGCAGCCCAAAAAAGGCCTTAAAATGCCTCTTATGTCAGCAAAAATGTTGAACACTTTGGAGGCCTAAAAAAGGGGTTTATAGGCATCCTAGAGCCCCTAAATGCCAGAAAATGTTGGTGGCCAAAAATTGTGCCAGAGAGCTCTGAATGTCCCAAAAACATTTGCAGCCTGAAAAGGGCATTAACCTGCATCCTAGACCACTGAAATTCCCCCAAACCATTTTGAAATGAAAACTGCATCCTACACCCCTGAAAGTTCAGAATATGTTAGCAGCCTAAAAAAGGCCTTAAAATGCATCTTAGGCCTGCAAAAATGTTGAAAACTTTGGAGGTCAAAAAAGGGGTTTGCAGGCATCCTAGACCCCCTAAAGTCGAGAAAATGTTGGTGGCCCAAAAACTGTGCCAGAGCTCTGAATGTCCCAAAATCATTTGCAGCCTGAAAGGGGCATTACCCTGCACCCTAGACCACTGAAATTCCCAAAAATAATTTTGACACGAAAAATGCATCCTACACCCCTGAAAGTTCAGAATATGTTAGCAGCCCAAAAAAGGCCTTAAACTGCCTCTTATGTCTGCAAAAATGTTGAAAACTTTGGAGGCCAAAAAAAGTGCTTTACAGGCATCCTAGACCCCCAAAGTCCAGAAAATGTTGGTGGCCCAAAAACTGTGCCAGAGAGCTCTAAATGTCCCAGAAACATTTGCAGCCCGAAAAGAGCATTAACCCGCATCCTAGACCAATGAAATTCCCAAAAATAATTTTGACACAAAAAATGCATCCTACACCCCTGAAAGTTCAGAATATGTTAACAGCCCAAAGAAGGCCTTAAAATTCATTTTAGGCCTGCAAAATGTTGAAAACTTTGGTGGTCCAAAAAAGAGGTTTACAGGTATGCTAGACCCCCTAAAGTCCAGAAAATGTTGGTGGCCCAAAAACTGTGCCAGAGAGCTTTGATTGTCCCAAAATCATTTGCAGCCTGAGAGGAGCATTAGCCTCCAATCCTGGGCCACTGAAATTACCAAAAATATTTTTGTCACAAAAAATGCATCCTACACCCCTGAAAGTTCAGAAATGTTAGCAGCCCAAAAAAGGCCTTAAAATGCCTCTTATGTCAGCAAAAATGTTGAACACTTTGGAGGCCTAAAAAAGGGGTTTATAGGCATCCTAGACCCCCTAAAGTCCAGAAAATGTTGGTGGCCAAAAATTGTGCCAGAGAGCTCTGAATGTCCCAGAAACATTTGCAGCCTGAAAAGTGCATTAACCTGCACCCTAGACCACTGAAATCCCTCCAAAACATTTTGACATGAAAAATGCATCCTACACCCCTGAAAGTTCAGAATATGTTAGCAGCCCAAAAAAGGCCTTAAAATGCATCTTAGGCCTGCAAAAATGTTGAAAACTTTGGAGGTCAAAAAAAGGGGTTTACATGCATCCTAGATCCCCTAAAGTCCAGAAAATGTTGGTGGCCTCAAAACTGTTTCAGGGAGCTCTGAATGTCCCAAAAACATTTGCAGCCTGATAAGTGCATTAACCTGCATCCTAGACCACTGAAATTCCCCCAAAACATTTTGACATGAAAAATTCATCCTACACCTCTGAAAGTTCAGAATATGTTAGCAGCCCAAAAAAGGCCTTAAAATGCATCTTAGGCCTGCAAAAATGTTGAAAACTTTGGAGGTCAAAAAAAGGGGTTTACAGGCATCCTAGACCCCCTAAAGTCCAGAAAATGGTGGTGGCGCAAAAACTGTGCCAATGAGCTCTGAATGTCCCAAAATCATGTGTAGCCTGAAAGGGGCATTAACCCACATCCTAGACCACTGAAATTCACAAAAATAGTTTTGGCACGAAAAATGCATCCTACACGCCTGAAAGTTCAGAATATGTTAGCAGCCCAAAAAGGCCTTAAAATGCATCTTAGGCCTGCAAGAATGTTGAAAGCTTTGGAGGGCCAAAAAAGGGGTTTACAGGCATCCCAGACCCCCTAAATGCCAGAAAATGTTGGTGGCCAAAAATGGTGCCAGAGAGCTCTGAATGTCCCAAAAACATTTGCAGCCTGAAAAGGGCATTAACCAGCATCCGAGACCACTGAAATTCCCCAAAAATATTTTGACATGAAAAATGCCTTCTACACCCCTGAAAGTTCAGAATATGTTAGCAGCCCAAAAAAGGCCTTAAAATGCCTCTTATGTCAGCAAAAATGTTGAACACTTTGGAGGCCTAAAAAGGGGTTTATAGGCACCCTAGACCCCCTAAAGTCCAGAAAATGTTGGTGGCCAAAAATTGAGCCAGAGAGCTCTGAATGTCCCAGAAACATTTGCAGCCTGAAACGTGCATTAACCTGCATCCTAGACCACTGAAATTCCCCCAAAACATTTTGACATGAAAAATTCATCCTACACCCCTGAAAGTTCAGAATATGTTAGCAGCCCAAAAAAGGCCTTAAAATGCATCTTAGGCCTGCAAAAATGTTGAAAACTTTGAAGGCCCAAAAAAGGGGTTTACAGGCATCCTAGACCCCCTAAAGTCGAGAAAATGGTGGTGGTGCAAAAACTGCGCCAGAGAGCTCTGAATGTCCCAAAACCTTTGCAGCCTGAAAGGGGCATTAACCCGCACCCTAGACGCCTGAAATTCCCAAAAACATTTTTTGACACAAAAAGTGCATCCGACACCCCTGAAAGTTAAGAATATGTTAGCAGCCCAAAAAAGGCCTTAAAATGCATCTTAGGCCTGCAAAAATGTTGAAAACTTTGGAGGTCAAAAAAAGGGGTTTACAGGCATCCTAGACCCCCTAAAGTCGAGAAAATGGTGGTGGTGCAAAAACTGCGCCAGAGAGCTCTGAATGTCCCAAAATCATTTGTAGCCTGAAAGGGGCATTAACCCACATCCTAGACCACTGAAATTCACAAAACTAGTTTTGGCACGAAAAATGCATCCTACACCCCTGAAAGTTCAGAGCATGTTAGCAGCCCATAAAGGCCTTAAAATGCATCTTAAACCTGCAAAAAAAGGTGAAAACTTTGGAGGCCCAAAAAAAGGGTTTACAGGCATCCTAGATCCCCTAAAGTCCAGAAAATGTTGGTGTCCTAAAAACTGTGTCAGAGAGCTCTGAATGTCCCAAAAACATTTACAGCCTGAAAAGGGCATTAACCTGCATCCTAGACCACTGAAATTCCCCCAGAACATTTTGACATGAAAAATGCATCCTACAACCCTGAAAGTTCAGAATATGTTAGCAGCCCAAAAACGGCCTTAAAATGCATCTTAGGCCTGCAAAAATGTTGAAACCTTTGGGGTCAAAAAAAGGGGTTTACAGGCATCCTAAAGCCCCTAAAGTCGAGAAAATGTTGGTGGCCCAAAACCTGCTCCAGAGAGCTCTGAATGTCCCAAAAACATTTGCAGCCTGAAAGGGGTATTAACCTGCACCCTAGACACCTGAAATTCCCAAAAATAATTTTGACACGAAAAATGCATCCTACACCCCTGAAAGTTCAGAATATGTTAGCAGCCCAAAAAAGGCCTTAAAATGCATCTTAGGCCTGCAAAAATGTTGAAAACTTTGGAGGTCAAAAAAAGGGGTTTACAGGCATCCTAGACCCCCTAAAGTCCAGAAAATGTTGGTGGCCCACAAACTGTGCCAGAGAGCTTTGATTGTCCCAAAATCATTTGCAGCCTGAGAGGAGCATTAGAATCAAATCCTGAGCCACTGAAATTCCCAAAAATATTTTTGTCACAAAAAATGCATCCTACACCCCTGAAAGTTCAGAATATGCTAGCAGCCCAAAAAAGGTCTTAAAATGCCTCTTATGTCAGCAAAAATGTTGAACACTTTGGAGGCTTAAAAAAGGGGTTCATAGGCATCCTAGACCCTCTAAATGCCAGAAAATGTTGGTGGTCAAAAATTGTGCCAGGGAGCTCTGAATGTCCCAGAAACATTTGCAGCCTGAAAGGAGCATTAACCCGCATCCTAGACCACTGAAATTCCCAAAAATAATTTTCGCACAAAAAATTTATCCTACACCCCTGAAAGTTCAGAATATGTTAAGAGCCCAAAAAGGCCTTAAAATGCATCTTAGGCCTGCAAGAATGTTGAAAGCTTTGGAGGGCCAAAAAAGGGGTTTACAGGCATCCTAGACCCCCTAAATGCCAGAAAATGTTGGTGGCCAAAAATTGTGCCAGAGAGCTCTGAATGTCCCAAAAACATTTGCAGCCTGAAAAGGGCATTAACCAGCATCCGAGACCACTGAAATTCCCCAAAAATATTTTGACATGAAAAATGCCTTCTACACCCCTGAAAGTTCAGAATATGTTAGCAGCCCAAAAAAGGCCTTAAAATGCCTCTTATGTCAGCAAAAATGTTGAACACTTTGGAGGCCTAAAAAGGGGTTTATAGGCACCCTAGACCCCCTAAAGTCCAGAAAATGTTGGTGGCCAAAAATTGAGCCAGAGAGCTCTGAATGTCCCAGAAACATTTGCAGCCTGAAACGTGCATTAACCTGCTTCCCAGACCACTGAAATTCCCCCAAAACATTTTGACATGAAAAATTCATCCTACACCCCTGAATGTTCAGAATATGTTAGCAGCCCAAAAAAGGCCTTAAAATGCATTTTAGGCCTGCAAAAATGTTGAAAACTTTGGAGGTCAAAAAAAGGGGTTTACAGGTATCCTAGAGCCCCTAAAGTCGAGAAAATGTTGGTGGCCCAAAAACTGTGCCAGAGAGCTCTGAATGTCCCAGAAACATTTGCAGCCTGAAAGGAGCATTAACCCGCATCCTAGACCACTGAAATTCCCAAAAATAATTTTCGCATGAAAAATGCATCCTACGCCCCTGAAAGTCCAGAATATGTTAGCAGCCCAAAAAAGGCCTTAAAATGCATCTTAGGCCTGCAAAAATGTTGAAAACTTTGAAGGCCCAAAAAAGGGGTTTACAGGCATCCTAGAGCCCATAAAGTCCAGAAAATGTTGGTGGTGCAAAAACTGCGCCAGAGAGCTCTGAATGTCCCAAAAACATTTGCAGCCTGAAAAGGACATTAACCTGCATCCTAGACCACTGAAATTCCCCCAAAAAATGTTGACATGAAAAATGCATACTACACCCCTGAAAGTTCAGAATATGTTAGCAGCCCAAAAAAGGCCTTAAAATGCATCTTAGGCCTGCAAAAATGTTGAAAACTTTGGAGGTCATAAAAAGGGGTTTACAGGCATCCTAGAGCCCCTAAAGTCGAGAAAATGTTGGTGGCCCAAAAACTGTGCCAGAGAGCTCTGAATGTCCCAAAATCATTTGCAGCCTGAAGGGGGCATTACCCTGCACCCTAGACCACTGAAATTCGCAAAATTAATTTTGACACGAAAAATGCATCCTGCACCCCTGAAAGTTCAGAATATGTTAGAAGCCCAAAAAAGGCCTTAAAATGCCTCTTATGCCTGCAAAAATGTTGAACACTTCAGAGGCCTAGAAAAGGGGTTTAGAGGCATCCTAGACCCCCTAAAGTCCAGAAAATGTTGGCGGCCCAAAAACTGTGCCAGAGAGCTCTAAATGTCCCAGAAACATTTGCAGCCTGAAAGGAGCATTAACCCGCATCCTAGACCAATGAAATTGACAAAAATAATTTTGACACAAAAAAGGCATCCTACACCCCTGAAAGT
Organism: Ambystoma mexicanum; assembly: GCF_040938575.1. Taxonomy (NCBI): domain Eukaryota; kingdom Metazoa; phylum Chordata; class Amphibia; order Caudata; family Ambystomatidae; genus Ambystoma; species Ambystoma mexicanum. The sequence goes on along the minus strand of NC_090934.1, from coordinate 1,412,873,594 downwards.
TCAGAATATATTCACAGCCCAAAGAAGGCCTTAAAATGCATTTTAGGCCTGCAAAATGTTGAAAACTTTGGTGGTCCAAAAAAGAGGTTTACAGTATGCTAGACCCCCTAAAGTCCAGAAAATGTTGGTGGCCTAAAAACTGTGTCAGAGAGCTCTGAATGTCCCAAAAACATTTGCAGCCTGAAAAGGGCATTAACCTGCATCGTAGACAACTGAAATTCCGCCAAACAATTTTGACATGAAAAATGCATCCTACACCCGTGAAAGTTCAGAATATTTTAGCAGCCCAAAAACGGCCTTAAAATGCATCTTAGGCCTGCAAAAATGTTGAAATCTTTGGAGGTCAAAAAAAGGGGTTTACAGGCATCCTAGACCCCCTAAAGTCGAGAAAATGGTGGTGGCGCAAAAACTGCGCCAGAGAGCTCTGAATGTCCCAAAATTATTTGTAGCCTGAAAGGGGCATTAACCCACATCCTAGACCACTGAAATTAACAAAACTAGTTTTGGCACGAAAAATGCATCCTACACCCCTGAAAGTTCAGAACATGTTAGCAGCCCAAAAAGGCCTTAAAATGCATCTTAAACCTGCAAAAAAAGGTGAAAACTTTGGAGGCCCAAAAAAAGGGTTTACAGGCATCCTAGAGCCCCTAAAGTCCAGAAAATGTTGGTGGCCCAAAACCTGTTCCAGAGAGCTCTGAATGTCCCAAAAACATTTGCAGCCTGAAAGGGGTATTAACCTGCACCCTAGACACCTGAAATTCCCAAAATAAATTGTGACACGAAAAATGCATCCTACACCCCTGAAAGTTCAGAATATGTTAGCAGCCCAAAAAAGGCCTTAAAATGCATCTTAGGCCTGCAAAAATGTTGAAAACTTTGGAGGTCAAAAAAAGGGGTTTACAGGCATCATAGACGCCCTAAAGTCCAAAAAATGTTGGTGGCCTAAAAACTGTGTCAGAGAGCTCTGAATATCCCAAAAACATGTGCAGCCTGAAAAGGGCATTAACCTGCATCCTAGACCACTGAAATTCCCAAAAATAAGTTTGACACGAAAAATACATCCTACACCCCTGAAAGTTCAGAATATGTTAGCAGCCCAAAAAAGGCCTTAAAATGCATTTTAAGCCTGCAAAAAAGTTGAAATCTTTGGAGGTCAAAAAAGAGGTTTACAGGCATCCTAGATCCTAAAGTCCAGAAAATGTTGGTGGCCTAAAAACTGTGTCAGGGAGCTCTGAATGTCCCAAAAACATTTGCAGCCTGAAAAGGGCATTAACCTGCATCCTAGACCACTGAAATTCCCAAAAATAATTTTGACATGAAAAATGCATCCTGTACTCCTGAAAGTTCAGAATATGTTAGCAGCCCAAGAAGGCCTTAAAATGCATCTAGGCCTGCAAAAATGTTGAAAACTTTGGAGGTCAAAAAAAGGGGTTTACAGGCATCCTAGACCCCCTAAAGTCCAGAAAATGTTGGTGGCCCAAAAACTGTGCCAGAGAGCTCTGAATGTCCCAAAATCATTTGCAGCCTGAAAGGGGCATCAACCCACACCCTAGACACCTGAAATTCCCAAAAATATCTTTGGCACAAAAATGTATCCTACACCCCTGAAAGTTCAGAATATGTCAGCAGCCCAAAAAAGGCCTTAAAATGCATCTTAAGCCTGCAAAAAGGTTGAAAACTTTGGAGGCCCAAAAAAGGGGTTTACAGGAATCCTAGATCCCCTAAAGTCCAGAAAATGTTGGTGGCCTAAAAACTGTGTCAGGGAGCTCTGAATGTCCCAAAAACATTTGCAGCCTGAAAAGGGCATTAACCCGCATCCCAGACCAATGAAATTCCCCCAAAATATGTTGACATGAAAAATGCATCCTACACCCCTGAAAGTTCAGAATATGTTAACAGCCCAAAGAAGGCCTTAAAATGCATTTTAGGCCTGCAAAATGTTGAAAACTTTGGTGGTCCAAAAAAGAGGTTTACAGGTATGCTAGACCCCCTAAAGTCCAGAAAATGTTGGTGGCCCAAAAACTGTGCCAGAGAGCTTTGATTGTCCCAAAATCATTTGCAGCCTGGGAGGAGCATTAGCCTCAAATCCTGGGCCACTGAAATTACCAAAAAATATTTTTGTCACAAAAAATGCATCCTACACCCCTGAAAGTTCAGAATATGTTAGCAGCCCAAAAAAGGCCTTAAAATGCCTCTTATGTCAGCAAAAATGTTGAACACTTTGGAGGCCTAAAAAAGGGGTTTATAGGCATCCTAGACCCCCTAAATGCCAGAAAATGTTGGTGGCCAAAAATTGTGCCAGAGAGCTCTGAATGTCCCAAAAACATTTGCAGCCTGAAAAGGGCATTAACCTGCATCCTAGACCACTGAAATTCCCCCAAACCATTTTGAAATGAAAACTGCATCCTACACCCCTGAAAGTTCAGAATATGTTAGCAGCCTAAAAAAGGCCTTAAAATGCATCTTAGGCCTGCAAAAATGTTGAAAACTTTGGAGGTCAAAAAAGGGGTTTGCAGGCATCCTAGACCCCCTAAAGTCGAGAAAATGTTGGTGGCCCAAAAACTGTGCCAGAGCTCTGAATGTCCCAAAATCATTTGCAGCCTGAAAGGGGCATTACCCTGCACCCTAGACCACTGAAATTCCCAAAAATAATTTTGACACGAAAAATGCATCCTACACCCCTGAAAGTTCAGAATATGTTAGCAGCCCAAAAAAGGCCTTAAACTGCCTCTTATGTCTGCAAAAATGTTGAAAACTTTGGAGGCCAAAAAAAGTGCTTTACAGGCATCCTAGACCCCCAAAGTCCAGAAAATGTTGGTGGCCCAAAAACTGTGCCAGAGAGCTCTAAATGTCCCAGAAACATTTGCAGCCCGAAAAGAGCATTAACCCGCATCCTAGACCAATGAAATTCCCAAAAATAATTTTGACACAAAAAATGCATCCTACACCCCTGAAAGTTCAGAATATGTTAACAGCCCAAAGAAGGCCTTAAAATTCATTTTAGGCCTGCAAAATGTTGAAAACTTTGGTGGTCCAAAAAAGAGGTTTACAGGTATGCTAGACCCCCTAAAGTCCAGAAAATGTTGGTGGCCCAAAAACTGTGCCAGAGAGCTTTGATTGTCCCAAAATCATTTGCAGCCTGAGAGGAGCATTAGCCTCCAATCCTGGGCCACTGAAATTACCAAAAATATTTTTGTCACAAAAAATGCATCCTACACCCCTGAAAGTTCAGAAATGTTAGCAGCCCAAAAAAGGCCTTAAAATGCCTCTTATGTCAGCAAAAATGTTGAACACTTTGGAGGCCTAAAAAAGGGGTTTATAGGCATCCTAGACCCCCTAAAGTCCAGAAAATGTTGGTGGCCAAAAATTGTGCCAGAGAGCTCTGAATGTCCCAGAAACATTTGCAGCCTGAAAAGTGCATTAACCTGCACCCTAGACCACTGAAATCCCTCCAAAACATTTTGACATGAAAAATGCATCCTACACCCCTGAAAGTTCAGAATATGTTAGCAGCCCAAAAAAGGCCTTAAAATGCATCTTAGGCCTGCAAAAATGTTGAAAACTTTGGAGGTCAAAAAAAGGGGTTTACATGCATCCTAGATCCCCTAAAGTCCAGAAAATGTTGGTGGCCTCAAAACTGTTTCAGGGAGCTCTGAATGTCCCAGAAACATTTGCAGCCTGAAACGTGCATTAACCTGCATCCTAGACCACTGAAATTCCCCCAAAACATTTTGACATGAAAAATTCATCCTACACCCCTGAAAGTTCAGAATATGTTAGCAGCCCAAAAAAGGCCTTAAAATGCATCTTAGGCCTGCAAAAATGTTGAAAACTTTGAAGGCCCAAAAAAGGGGTTTACAGGCATCCTAGACCCCCTAAAGTCGAGAAAATGGTGGTGGTGCAAAAACTGCGCCAGAGAGCTCTGAATGTCCCAAAACCTTTGCAGCCTGAAAGGGGCATTAACCCGCACCCTAGACGCCTGAAATTCCCAAAAACATTTTTTGACACAAAAAGTGCATCTGACACCCCTGAAAGTTAAGAATATGTTAGCAGCCCAAAAAAGGCCTTAAAATGCATCTTAGGCCTGCAAAAATGTTGAAAACTTTGGAGGTCAAAAAAAGGGGTTTACAGGCATCCTAGACCCCCTAAAGTCGAGAAAATGGTGGTGGTGCAAAAACTGCGCCAGAGAGCTCTGAATGTCCCAAAATCATTTGTAGCCTGAAAGGGGCATTAACCCACATCCTAGACCACTGAAATTCACAAAACTAGTTTTGGCACGAAAAATGCATCCTACACCCCTGAAAGTTCAGAACATGTTAGCAGCCCATAAAGGCCTTAAAATGCATCTTAAACCTGCAAAAAAAGGTGAAAACTTTGGAGGCCCAAAAAAAGGGTTTACAGGCATCCTAGATCCCCTAAAGTCCAGAAAATGTTGGTGTCCTAAAAACTGTGTCAGAGAGCTCTGAATGTCCCAAAAACATTTGCAGCCTGAAAAGGGCATTAACCTGCATCCTAGACCACTGAAATTCCCCCAGAACATTTTGACATGAAAAATGCAATCTACAACCCTGAAAGTTCAGAATATGTTAGCAGCCCAAAAACGGCCTTAAAATGCATCTTAGGCCTGCAAAAATGTTGAAACCTTTGGGGTCAAAAAAAGGGGTTTACAGGCATCCTAAAGCCCCTAAAGTCGAGAAAATGTTGGTGGCCCAAAACCTGCTCCAGAGAGCTCTGAATGTCCCAAAAACATTTGCAGCCTGAAAGGGGTATTAACCTGCACCCTAGACACCTGAAATTCCCAAAAATAATTTTGACACGAAAAATGCATCCTACACCCCTGAAAGTTCAGAATATGTTAGCAGCCCAAAAAAGGCCTTAAAATGCATCTTAGGCCTGCAAAAATGTTGAAAACTTTGGAGGTCAAAAAAAGGGGTTTACAGGCATCCTAGACCCCCTAAAGTCCAGAAAATGTTGGTGGCCCACAAACTGTGCCAGAGAGCTTTGATTGTCCCAAAATCATTTGCAGCCTGAGAGGAGCATTAGAATCAAATCCTGAGCCACTGAAATTACCAAAAATATTTTTGTCACAAAAAATGCATCCTACACCCCTGAAAGTTCAGAATATGCTAGCAGCCCAAAAAAGGTCTTAAAATGCCTCTTATGTCAGCAAAAATGTTGAACACTTTGGAGGCTTAAAAAAGGGGTTCATAGGCATCCTAGACCCTCTAAATGCCAGAAAATGTTGGTGGTCAAAAATTGTGCCAGGGAGCTCTGAATGTCCCAGAAACATTTGCAGCCTGAAAGGAGCATTAACCCGCATCCTAGACCACTGAAATTCCCAAAAATAATTTTCGCACAAAAAATTTATCCTACACCCCTGAAAGTTCAGAATATGTTAAGAGCCCAAAAAGGCCTGAAAATGCATCTTAGGCCTGCAAGAATGTTGAAAGCTTTGGAGGGCCAAAAAAGGGGTTTACAGGCATCCTAGACCCCCTAAATGCCAGAAAATGTTGGTGGCCAAAAATTGTGCCAGAGAGCTCTGAATGTCCCAAAAACATTTGCAGCCTGAAAAGGGCATTAACCAGCATCCGAGACCACTGAAATTCCCCAAAAATATTTTGACATGAAAAATGCCTTCTACACCCCTGAAAGTTCAGAATATGTTAGCAGCCCAAAAAAGGCCTTAAAATGCCTCTTATGTCAGCAAAAATGTTGAACACTTTGGAGGCCTAAAAAGGGGTTTATAGGCACCCTAGACCCCCTAAAGTCCAGAAAATGTTGGTGGCCAAAAATTGAGCCAGAGAGCTCTGAATGTCCCAGAAACATTTGCAGCCTGAAACGTGCATTAACCTGCTTCCCAGACCACTGAAATTCCCCCAAAACATTTTGACATGAAAAATTCATCCTACACCCCTGAATGTTCAGAATATGTTAGCAGCCCAAAAAAGGCCTTAAAATGCATTTTAGGCCTGCAAAAATGTTGAAAACTTTGGAGGTCAAAAAAAGGGGTTTACAGGTATCCTAGAGCCCCTAAAGTCGAGAAAATGTTGGTGGCCCAAAAACTGTGCCAGAGAGCTCTGAATGTCCCAGAAACATTTGCAGCCTCAAAGGAGCATTAACCCGCATCCTAGACCACTGAAATTCCCAAAAATAATTTTCGCATGAAAAATGCATCCTACGCCCCTGAAAGTCCAGAATATGTTAGCAGCCCAAAAAAGGCCTTAAAATGCATCTTAGGCCTGCAAAAATGTTGAAAACTTTGAAGGCCCAAAATAGGGGTTTACAGGCATCCTAGAGCCCATAAAGTCCAGAAAATGTTGGTGGTGCAAAAACTGCGCCAGAGAGCTCTGAATGTCCCAAAAACATTTGCAGCCTGAAAAGGACATTAACCTGCATCCTAGACCACTGAAATTCCCCCAAAAAATGTTGACATGAAAAATGCATCCTACACCCCTGAAAGTTCAGAATATGTTAGCAGCCCAAAAAAGGCCTTAAAATGCATCTTAGGCCTGCAAAAATGTTGAAAACTTTGGAGGTCATAAAAAGGGGTTTACAGGCATCCTAGAGCCCCTAAAGTCGAGAAAATGTTGGTGGCCCAAAAACTGTGCCAGAGAGCTCTGAATGTCCCAAAATCATTTGCAGCCTGAAGGGGGCATTACCCTGCACCCTAGACCACTGAAATTCGCAAAATTAATTTTGACACGAAAAATGCATCCTGCACCCCTGAAAGTTCAGAATATGTTAGAAGCCCAAAAAAGGCCTTAAAATGCCTCTTATGCCTGCAAAAATGTTGAACACTTCAGAGGCCTAGAAAAGGGGTTTAGAGGCATCCTAGACCCCCTAAAGTCCAGAAAATGTTGGCGGCCCAAAAACTGTGCCAGAGAGCTCTAAATGTCCCAGAAACATTTGCAGCCTGAAAGGAGCATTAACCCGCATCCTAGACCAATGAAATTGACAAAAATAATTTTGACACAAAAAAGGCATCCTACACCCCTGAAAGTTCAGAATATATTCACAGCCCAAAGAAGGCCTTAAAATGCATTTTAGGCCTGCAAAATGTTGAAAACTTTGGTGGTCCAAAAAAGAGGTTTACAGTATGCTAGACCCCCTAAAGTCCAGAAAATGTTGGTGGCCTAAAAACTGTGTCAGAGAGCTCTGAATGTCCCAAAAACATTTGCAGCCTGAAAAGGGCATTAACCTGCATCGTAGACAACTGAAATTCCGCCAAACAATTTTGACATGAAAAATGCATCCTACACCCGTGAAAGTTCAGAATATTTTAGCAGCCCAAAAACGGCCTTAAAATGCATCTTAGGCCTGCAAAAATGTTGAAATCTTTGGAGGTCAAAAAAAGGGGTTTACAGGCATCCTAGACCCCCTAAAGTCGAGAAAATGGTGGTGGCGCAAAAACTGCGCCAGAGAGCTCTGAATGTCCCAAAATTATTTGTAGCCTGAAAGGGGCATTAACCCACATCCTAGACCACTGAAATTAACAAAACTAGTTTTGGCACGAAAAATGCATCCTACACCCCTGAAAGTTCAGAACATGTTAGCAGCCCAAAAAGGCCTTAAAATGCATCTTAAACCTGCAAAAAAAGGTGAAAACTTTGGAGGCCCAAAAAAAGGGTTTACAGGCATCCTAGAGCCCCTAAAGTCCAGAAAATGTTGGTGGCCCAAAACCTGTTCCAGAGAGCTCTGAATGTCCCAAAAACATTTGCAGCCTGAAAGGGGTATTAACCTGCACCCTAGACACCTGAAATTCCCAAAATAAATTGTGACACGAAAAATGCATCCTACACCCCTGAAAGTTCAGAATATGTTAGCAGCCCAAAAAAGGCCTTAAAATGCATCTTAGGCCTGCAAAAATGTTGAAAACTTTGGAGGTCAAAAAAAGGGGTTTACAGGCATCATAGACCCCCTAAAGTCGAGAAAATGGTGGTGGCGCAAAAACTGCGCCAGAGAGCTCTGAATGTCCCAAAATTATTTGTAGCCTGAAAGGGGCATTAACCCACATCCTAGACCACTGAAATTCACAAAACTAGTTTTGGCACGAAAAATGCATCCTACACCCCTGAAATTTCAAAACATGTTAGCAGCCCAAAAAGGCCTTAAAATGCATCTTAAACTTGCAAAAAAAGGTGAAAACTTTGGAGGCCCAAAAAAAGGATTTACAGGCATCCTAGATCCCCTAAAGTCCAGAAAATGTTGGTGTCCTAAAAACTGTGTCAGAGAGCTCTGAATGTCCCAAAAACATTTGCAGCCTGAAAAGGGCATTAACCCGCATCCTAGACCACTGAAATTCCCCCAAAACATGTTGACATGAAAAATGCATCCTACACCCCTGAAAGTTCAGAATATGTTAGCAGCCCAAAAACGGCCTTAAAATGCATCTTAGGCCTGCAAAAATGTTGAAATCTTTGGGGGTCAAAAAAAGGGGTTTACAGGCATCCTAGAGCCCCTAAAGTCGAGAAAATGTTGGAGGCCCAAAAACTGTGCCAGAGAGCTCTGAATGTCCCAAAATCATTTGCAGCCTGAAGGGGGCATTACCCTGCACCCTAGACCACTGAAATTCCCAAAAACAATTTTGAAACGAAAAATGCATCCTGCACCCCTGAAAGTTCAGAATATGTTAGCAGCCCAAAAAAGGCCTTAAAATGCCTCTTATGTCTGCAAAAATGTTGTACACTTTGGAGGCCTAGAAAAGGGGTTTACAGGCATCCTAGACCCCCTAAAGTCCAGAAAATGTTGGCGGCCCAAAAACTGTGCCAGAGAGCTCTAAATGGCACAGAAACATTTGCAGCCTGAAAAGTGCATTAACCTGCACCCTCGACCACTGAAATTCCTCCAAAACATTTTGATATGAAAAATGCATCCTACACCCCTGAAAGTTCAGAATATGTTAACAGCCCAAAGAAGGCCTTAAAATGCATTTTAGGCCTGCAAAATGTTGAAAACTTTGGTGGTCCAAAAAAGAGGTTTACAGGTATGCTAGACCCCCTAAAGTCCAGAAAATGTTGGTGGCCCAAAAACTGTGCCAGAGTGCTCTGAAAGTCCCAAAATCATTTGCAGCCTGAAAAGGGCATTAACCTGCATCCTAGACCACTGAAATTCCCCCAAAACATTTTGACGTGAAAAATGCACCCTACACCCCTGAAAGTTCAGAATATGTTAGCAGCCCAAAAAAGGCCTTAAAATGCATCTTAGGCCTGCAAAAATGTTGAAAACTTTGGAGGTCAAAAAAAGGGGTTTGCAGGCATCCTAGACCCCCCAAAGTCGAGAAAATGTTGGTGGCCCAAAAACTGTGCCAGAGCTCGGAATGTCCCAAAATCATTTGCAGCCTGAAAGGGGCATTACCCTGCACCCTAGACCACTGAAATTCCCAAAAATAATTTTGACACGAAAAATGCATCCTACACCCCTGAAAGTTCAGAATATGTTAGCAGCCCAAAAAAGGCCTTAAACTGCCTCTTATGTCTGCAAAAATGTTGAAAACTTTGGAGGTCAAAAAATGGGGTTTACAGGCATCCTAGACCCCCTAAAGTCCAGAAAATGTTGGTGGCCAAAAATTGTGCCAGAGAGCTCTGAATGTCCCAGAAACATTTGCAGCCTGAAAAGTGCATTAACCTGCACCCTAGACCACTGAAATTCCTCCAAAACATTTTGACATGAAAAATGCATCCTACACCCCTGAAAGTTCAGAATATGTTAGCAGCCCAAAAAAGGCCTTAAAATGCATCTTAGGCCTGCAAAAATGTTGAAAACTTTGGAGGTAAAAAAAAGGGGTTTACAGGCATCCTAGACCCCGTAAAGTCCAGAAAATGTTGGCGGCCAAAAACTGTGCCAGAGAGCTCTGAATGTCCCAAAATCATTTGTAGCCTGAAAGAGGCATTAACCCACACCCTAGACCACTGAAATTCCCACAAATAATTTTGACACGAAAAATGCATCCTACACCCCTGAAAGTTCAGAATATGTTCACAGCCCAAAGAAGGCCTTAAAATGCATTTTAGGCCTGCAAAATGTTGAAAACTTTGGTGGTCCAAAAAAGAGGTTTACAGTATGCTAGACCCCCTAAAGTCCAGAAAATGTTGGTGGCCTAAAAACCGTGTCAGAGAGCTCTGAATGTCCCAAAAACATTTGCAGCCTGAAAAGGGCATTAACCTGCATCGTAGACAACTGAAATTCCCCCAAACAATTTTGACATGAAAAATGCATCCTACACCCGTGAAAGTTCAGAATATGTTAGCAGCCCAAAAACGGCCTTAAAATGCATCTTAGGCCTGCAAAAATGTTGAAATCTTTGGGGGTCAAAAAAAGGGGTTTACAGGGATCCTAGAGCCCCTAAAGTCCAGAAAATGTTGGTGGCCTAAAACCTGTTCCAGGGAGCTCTGAATGTCCCAAAAACATTTGCAGCCTGAAAGGGGTATTAACCTGCACCCTAGAAACCTGAAATTCCCAAAATAAATTTTGACACGTAAAATGCATCCTACACCCCTGAAAGTTCAGAACATGTTAGCAGCCCAAAAAGGCCTTAAAATGCATCTTAAACCTGCAAATAAAGGTGAAAACTTTGGAGGCCCAAAAAAAGGGTTTACAGGCATCCTAGATCCCCTAAAGTCCAGAAAATCTTGGTGTCCTAAAAACTGTGTCAGAGAGCTCTGAATGTCCCAAAAACATTTGCAGCCTGAAAGGGGCATTAACCCGCATCCTAGACCACTGAAATTCCCCCAAAACATTTTGACATGAAAAATGCATCCTACACCCCTGAAAGTTCAGAATATGTTAGCAGCCCAAAAAAGGCCATGAAATGCATCTTAGGCCTGTAAAAATGTTGAAAACTTTGGAGGTCAAAAAAAGGGGTTTACAGGCATCCTAGACCCCCTAAAGTCGAGAAAATGTTGGTGGCCCAAAAACTGTGCCAGAGTGCTCTGAATGTCCCAAAATCATTTGCAGCCTGAAAAGGGCATTACCCTGCACCCTAGACCACTGAAATTCCCACAAATAATTTTGACAAGAAAAATGCATCCTACACTCCTGAAAGTTCAGAATATGTTAGCAGCCCAAAAACGGCCTTAAAATGCATCTTAGGCCTGCAAAATGTTGAAAACTTTGGTGGTCCAAAAAAGAGGTTTACAGGTATGCTAGACCCCCTAAAGTCCAGAAAATGTTGGTGGCCCAAAAACTGTGCCAGAGTGCTCTGAATGTCCCAAAATCATTTGCAGCCTGAAAAGGGCATTACCCTGCACCCTAGACCACTGAAATTCCCACAAATAATTTTGACAAGAAAAATGCATACTACACCCCTGAAAGTTCAGAATATGTTAGCAGCCCAAAAAAGGCCTTAAAATGCATCTTAGGCCTGCAAAAATGTTGAAAACTTTGGAGGTCATAAAAAGGGGTTTACAGGCATCCTAGAGCCCCTAAAGTCGAGAAAATGTTGGTGGCCCAAAAACTGTGCCAGAGAGCTCTGAATGTCCCAAAATCATTTGCAGCCTGAAGGGGGCATTACCCTGCACCCTAGACCACTGAAATTCGCAAAATTAATTTTGACACGAAAAATGCATCCTGCACCCCTGAAAGTTCAGAATATGTTAGAAGCCCAAAAAAGGCCTTAAAATGCCTCTTATGCCTGCAAAAATGTTGAACACTTCAGAGGCCTAGAAAAGGGGTTTAGAGGCATCCTAGACCCCCTAAAGTCCAGAAAATGTTGGCGGCCCAAAAACTGTGCCAGAGAGCTCTAAATGTCCCAGAAACATTTGCAGCCTGAAAGGAGCATTAACCCGCATCCTAGACCAATGAAATTGACAAAAATAATTTTGACACAAAAAAGGCATCCTACACCCCTGAAAGTTCAGAATATATTCACAGCCCAAAGAAGGCCTTAAAATGCATTTTAGGCCTGCAAAATGTTGAAAACTTTGGTGGTCCAAAAAAGAGGTTTACAGTATGCTAGACCCCCTAAAGTCCAGAAAATGTTGGTGGCCTAAAAACTGTGTCAGAGAGCTCTGAATGTCCCAAAAACATTTGCAGCCTGAAAATGGCATTAACCTGCATCGTAGACAACTGAAATTCCGCCAAACAATTTTGACATGAAAAATGCATCCTACACCCGTGAAAGTTCAGAATATTTTAGCAGCCCAAAAACGGCCTTAAAATGCATCTTAGGCCTGCAAAAATGTTGAAATCTTTGGAGGTCAAAAAAAGGGGTTTACAGGCATCCTAGACCCCCTAAAGTCGAGAAAATGGTGGTGGCGCAAAAACTGCGCCAGAGAGCTCTGAATGTCCCAAAATTATTTGTAGCCTGAAAGGGGCATTAACCCACATCCTAGACCACTGAAATTAACAAAACTAGTTTTGGCACGAAAAATGCATCCTACACCCCTGAAAGTTCAGAACATGTTAGCAGCCCAAAAAGGCCTTAAAATGCATCTTAAACCTGCAAAAAAAGGTGAAAACTTTGGAGGCCCAAAAAAAGGGTTTACAGGCATCCTAGAGCCCCTAAAGTCCAGAAAATGTTGGTGGCCCAAAACCTGTTCCAGAGAGCTCTGAATGTCCCAAAAACATTTGCAGCCTGAAAGGGGTATTAACCTGCACCCTAGACACCTGAAATTCCCAAAATAAATTGTGACACGAAAAATGCATCCTACACCCCTGAAAGTTCAGAATATGTTAGCAGCCCAAAAAAGGCCTTAAAATGCATCTTAGGCCTGCAAAAATGTTGAAAACTTTGGAGGTCAAAAAAAGGGGTTTACAGGCATCATAGACGCCCTAAAGTCCAAAAAATGTTGGTGGCCTAAAAACTGTGTCAGAGAGCTCTGAATATCCCAAAAACATGTGCAGCCTGAAAAGGGCATTAACCTGCATCCTAGACCACTGAAATTCCCAAAAATAAGTTTGACACGAAAAATACATCCTACACCCCTGAAAGTTCAGAATATGTTAGCAGCCCAAAAAAGGCCTTAAAATGCATTTTAAGCCTGCAAAAAAGTTGAAATCTTTGGAGGTCAAAAAAGAGGTTTACAGGCATCCTAGATCCTAAAGTCCAGAAAATGTTGGTGGCCTAAAAACTGTGTCAGGGAGCTCTGAATGTCCCAAAAACATTTGCAGCCTGAAAAGGGCATTAACCTGCATCCTAGACCACTGAAATTCCCAAAAATAATTTTGACATGAAAAATGCATCCTGTACTCCTGAAAGTTCAGAATATGTTAGCAGCCCAAGAAGGCCTTAAAATGCATCTAGGCCTGCAAAAATGTTGAAAACTTTGGAGGTCAAAAAAAGGGGTTTACAGGCATCCTAGACCCCCTAAAGTCCAGAAAATGTTGGTGGCCCAAAAACTGTGCCAGAGAGCTCTGAATGTCCCAAAATCATTTGCAGCCTGAAAGGGGCATCAACCCACACCCTAGACACCTGAAATTCCCAAAAATATCTTTGGCACAAAAATGTATCCTACACCCCTGAAAGTTCAGAATATGTCAGCAGCCCAAAAAAGGCCTTAAAATGCATCTTAAGCCTGCAAAAAGGTTGAAAACTTTGGAGGCCCAAAAAAGGGGTTTACAGGAATCCTAGATCCCCTAAAGTCCAGAAAATGTTGGTGGCCTAAAAACTGTGTCAGGGAGCTCTGAATGTCCCAAAAACATTTGCAGCCTGAAAAGGGCATTAACCCGCATCCCAGACCAATGAAATTCCCCCAAAATATGTTGACATGAAAAATGCATCCTACACCCCTGAAAGTTCAGAATATGTTAACAGCCCAAAGAAGGCCTTAAAATGCATTTTAGGCCTGCAAAATGTTGAAAACTTTGGTGGTCCAAAAAAGAGGTTTACAGGTATGCTAGACCCCCTAAAGTCCAGAAAATGTTGGTGGCCCAAAAACTGTGCCAGAGAGCTTTGATTGTCCCAAAATCATTTGCAGCCTGGGAGGAGCATTAGCCTCAAATCCTGGGCCACTGAAATTACCAAAAAATATTTTTGTCACAAAAAATGCATCCTACACCCCTGAAAGTTCAGAATATGTTAGCAGCCCAAAAAAGGCCTTAAAATGCCTCTTATGTCAGCAAAAATGTTGAACACTTTGGAGGCCTAAAAAAGGGGTTTATAGGCATCCTAGACCCCCTAAATGCCAGAAAATGTTGGTGGCCAAAAATTGTGCCAGAGAGCTCTGAATGTCCCAAAAACATTTGCAGCCTGAAAAGGGCATTAACCTGCATCCTAGACCACTGAAATTCCCCCAAACCATTTTGAAATGAAAACTGCATCCTACACCCCTGAAAGTTCAGAATATGTTAGCAGCCTAAAAAAGGCCTTAAAATGCATCTTAGGCCTGCAAAAATGTTGAAAACTTTGGAGGTCAAAAAAGGGGTTTGCAGGCATCCTAGACCCCCTAAAGTCGAGAAAATGTTGGTGGCCCAAAAACTGTGCCAGAGCTCTGAATGTCCCAAAATCATTTGCAGCCTGAAAGGGGCATTACCCTGCACCCTAGACCACTGAAATTCCCAAAAATAATTTTGACACGAAAAATGCATCCTACACCCCTGAAAGTTCAGAATATGTTAGCAGCCCAAAAAAGGCCTTAAACTGCCTCTTATGTCTGCAAAAATGTTGAAAACTTTGGAGGCCAAAAAAAGTGCTTTACAGGCATCCTAGACCCCCAAAGTCCAGAAAATGTTGGTGGCCCAAAAACTGTGCCAGAGAGCTCTAAATGTCCCAGAAACATTTGCAGCCCGAAAAGAGCATTAACCCGCATCCTAGACCAATGAAATTCCCAAAAATAATTTTGACACAAAAAATGCATCCTACACCCCTGAAAGTTCAGAATATGTTAACAGCCCAAAGAAGGCCTTAAAATTCATTTTAGGCCTGCAAAATGTTGAAAACTTTGGTGGTCCAAAAAAGAGGTTTACAGGTATGCTAGACCCCCTAAAGTCCAGAAAATGTTGGTGGCCCAAAAACTGTGCCAGAGAGCTTTGATTGTCCCAAAATCATTTGCAGCCTGAGAGGAGCATTAGCCTCCAATCCTGGGCCACTGAAATTACCAAAAATATTTTTGTCACAAAAAATGCATCCTACACCCCTGAAAGTTCAGAAATGTTAGCAGCCCAAAAAAGGCCTTAAAATGCCTCTTATGTCAGCAAAAATGTTGAACACTTTGGAGGCCTAAAAAAGGGGTTTATAGGCATCCTAGACCCCCTAAAGTCCAGAAAATGTTGGTGGCCAAAAATTGTGCCAGAGAGCTCTGAATGTCCCAGAAACATTTGCAGCCTGAAAAGTGCATTAACCTGCACCCTAGACCACTGAAATCCCTCCAAAACATTTTGACATGAAAAATGCATCCTACACCCCTGAAAGTTCAGAATATGTTAGCAGCCCAAAAAAGGCCTTAAAATGCATCTTAGGCCTGCAAAAATGTTGAAAACTTTGGAGGTCAAAAAAAGGGGTTTACATGCATCCTAGATCCCCTAAAGTCCAGAAAATGTTGGTGGCCTCAAAACTGTTTCAGGGAGCTCTGAATGTCCCAGAAACATTTGCAGCCTGAAACGTGCATTAACCTGCATCCTAGACCACTGAAATTCCCCCAAAACATTTTGACATGAAAAATTCATCCTACACCCCTGAAAGTTCAGAATATGTTAGCAGCCCAAAAAAGGCCTTAAAATGCATCTTAGGCCTGCAAAAATGTTGAAAACTTTGAAGGCCCAAAAAAGGGGTTTACAGGCATCCTAGACCCCCTAAAGTCGAGAAAATGGTGGTGGTGCAAAAACTGCGCCAGAGAGCTCTGAATGTCCCAAAACCTTTGCAGCCTGAAAGGGGCATTAACCCGCACCCTAGACGCCTGAAATTCCCAAAAACATTTTTTGACACAAAAAGTGCATCCGACACCCCTGAAAGTTAAGAATATGTTAGCAGCCCAAAAAAGGCCTTAAAATGCATCTTAGGCCTGCAAAAATGTTGAAAACTTTGGAGGTCAAAAAAAGGGGTTTACAGGCATCCTAGACCCCCTAAAGTCGAGAAAATGGTGGTGGTGCAAAAACTGCGCCAGAGAGCTCTGAATGTCCCAAAATCATTTGTAGCCTGAAAGGGGCATTAACCCACATCCTAGACCACTGAAATTCACAAAACTAGTTTTGGCACGAAAAATGCATCCTACACCCCTGAAAGTTCAGAACATGTTAGCAGCCCATAAAGGCCTTAAAATGCATCTTAAACCTGCAAAAAAAGGTGAAAACTTTGGAGGCCCAAAAAAAGGGTTTACAGGCATCCTAGATCCCCTAAAGTCCAGAAAATGTTGGTGTCCTAAAAACTGTGTCAGAGAGCTCTGAATGTCCCAAAAACATTTGCAGCCTGAAAAGGGCATTAACCTGCATCCTAGACCACTGAAATTCCCCCAGAACATTTTGACATGAAAAATGCAATCTACAACCCTGAAAGTTCAGAATATGTTAGCAGCCCAAAAACGGCCTTAAAATGCATCTTAGGCCTGCAAAAATGTTGAAACCTTTGGGGTCAAAAAAAGGGGTTTACAGGCATCCTAAAGCCCCTAAAGTCGAGAAAATGTTGGTGGCCCAAAACCTGCTCCAGAGAGCTCTGAATGTCCCAAAAACATTTGCAGCCTGAAAGGGGTATTAACCTGCACCCTAGACACCTGAAATTCCCAAAAATAATTTTGACACGAAAAATGCATCCTACACCCCTGAAAGTTCAGAATATGTTAGCAGCCCAAAAAAGGCCTTAAAATGCATCTTAGGCCTGCAAAAATGTTGAAAACTTTGGAGGTCAAAAAAAGGGGTTTACAGGCATCCTAGACCCCCTAAAGTCCAGAAAATGTTGGTGGCCCACAAACTGTGCCAGAGAGCTTTGATTGTCCCAAAATCATTTGCAGCCTGAGAGGAGCATTAGAATCAAATCCTGAGCCACTGAAATTACCAAAAATATTTTTGTCACAAAAAATGCATCCTACACCCCTGAAAGTTCAGAATATGCTAGCAGCCCAAAAAAGGTCTTAAAATGCCTCTTATGTCAGCAAAAATGTTGAACACTTTGGAGGCTTAAAAAAGGGGTTCATAGGCATCCTAGACCCTCTAAATGCCAGAAAATGTTGGTGGTCAAAAATTGTGCCAGGGAGCTCTGAATGTCCCAGAAACATTTGCAGCCTGAAAGGAGCATTAACCCGCATCCTAGACCACTGAAATTCCCAAAAATAATTTTCGCACAAAAAATTTATCCTACACCCCTGAAAGTTCAGAATATGTTAAGAGCCCAAAAAGGCCTGAAAATGCATCTTAGGCCTGCAAGAATGTTGAAAGCTTTGGAGGGCCAAAAAAGGGGTTTACAGGCATCCTAGACCCCCTAAATGCCAGAAAATGTTGGTGGCCAAAAATTGTGCCAGAGAGCTCTGAATGTCCCAAAAACATTTGCAGCCTGAAAAGGGCATTAACCAGCATCCGAGACCACTGAAATTCCCCAAAAATATTTTGACATGAAAAATGCCTTCTACACCCCTGAAAGTTCAGAATATGTTAGCAGCCCAAAAAAGGCCTTAAAATGCCTCTTATGTCAGCAAAAATGTTGAACACTTTGGAGGCCTAAAAAGGGGTTTATAGGCACCCTAGACCCCCTAAAGTCCAGAAAATGTTGGTGGCCAAAAATTGAGCCAGAGAGCTCTGAATGTCCCAGAAACATTTGCAGCCTGAAACGTGCATTAACCTGCTTCCCAGACCACTGAAATTCCCCCAAAACATTTTGACATGAAAAATTCATCCTACACCCCTGAATGTTCAGAATATGTTAGCAGCCCAAAAAAGGCCTTAAAATGCATTTTAGGCCTGCAAAAATGTTGAAAACTTTGGAGGTCAAAAAAAGGGGTTTACAGGTATCCTAGAGCCCCTAAAGTCGAGAAAATGTTGGTGGCCCAAAAACTGTGCCAGAGAGCTCTGAATGTCCCAGAAACATTTGCAGCCTCAAAGGAGCATTAACCCGCATCCTAGACCACTGAAATTCCCAAAAATAATTTTCGCATGAAAAATGCATCCTACGCCCCTGAAAGTCCAGAATATGTTAGCAGCCCAAAAAAGGCCTTAAAATGCATCTTAGGCCTGCAAAAATGTTGAAAACTTTGAAGGCCCAAAATAGGGGTTTACAGGCATCCTAGAGCCCATAAAGTCCAGAAAATGTTGGTGGTGCAAAAACTGCGCCAGAGAGCTCTGAATGTCCCAAAAACATTTGCAGCCTGAAAAGGACATTAACCTGCATCCTAGACCACTGAAATTCCCCCAAAAAATGTTGACATGAAAAATGCATCCTACACCCCTGAAAGTTCAGAATATGTTAGCAGCCCAAAAAAGGCCTTAAAATGCATCTTAGGCCTGCAAAAATGTTGAAAACTTTGGAGGTCATAAAAAGGGGTTTACAGGCATCCTAGAGCCCCTAAAGTCGAGAAAATGTTGGTGGCCCAAAAACTGTGCCAGAGAGCTCTGAATGTCCCAAAATCATTTGCAGCCTGAAGGGGGCATTACCCTGCACCCTAGACCACTGAAATTCGCAAAATTAATTTTGACACGAAAAATGCATCCTGCACCCCTGAAAGTTCAGAATATGTTAGAAGCCCAAAAAAGGCCTTAAAATGCCTCTTATGCCTGCAAAAATGTTGAACACTTCAGAGGCCTAGAAAAGGGGTTTAGAGGCATCCTAGACCCCCTAAAGTCCAGAAAATGTTGGCGGCCCAAAAACTGTGCCAGAGAGCTCTAAATGTCCCAGAAACATTTGCAGCCTGAAAGGAGCATTAACCCGCATCCTAGACCAATGAAATTGACAAAAATAATTTTGACACAAAAAAGGCATCCTACACCCCTGAAAGTTCAGAATATATTCACAGCCCAAAGAAGGCCTTAAAATGCATTTTAGGCCTGCAAAATGTTGAAAACTTTGGTGGTCCAAAAAAGAGGTTTACAGTATGCTAGACCCCCTAAAGTCCAGAAAATGTTGGTGGCCTAAAAACTGTGTCAGAGAGCTCTGAATGTCCCAAAAACATTTGCAGCCTGAAAAGGGCATTAACCTGCATCGTAGACAACTGAAATTCCGCCAAACAATTTTGACATGAAAAATGCATCCTACACCCGTGAAAGTTCAGAATATTTTAGCAGCCCAAAAACGGCCTTAAAATGCATCTTAGGCCTGCAAAAATGTTGAAATCTTTGGAGGTCAAAAAAAGGGGTTTACAGGCATCCTAGACCCCCTAAAGTCGAGAAAATGGTGGTGGCGCAAAAACTGCGCCAGAGAGCTCTGAATGTCCCAAAATTATTTGTAGCCTGAAAGGGGCATTAACCCACATCCTAGACCACTGAAATTAACAAAACTAGTTTTGGCACGAAAAATGCATCCTACACCCCTGAAAGTTCAGAACATGTTAGCAGCCCAAAAAGGCCTTAAAATGCATCTTAAACCTGCAAAAAAAGGTGAAAACTTTGGAGGCCCAAAAAAAGGGTTTACAGGCATCCTAGAGCCCCTAAAGTCCAGAAAATGTTGGTGGCCCAAAACCTGTTCCAGAGAGCTCTGAATGTCCCAAAAACATTTGCAGCCTGAAAGGGGTATTAACCTGCACCCTAGACACCTGAAATTCCCAAAATAAATTGTGACACGAAAAATGCATCCTACACCCCTGAAAGTTCAGAATATGTTAGCAGCCCAAAAAAGGCCTTAAAATGCATCTTAGGCCTGCAAAAATGTTGAAAACTTTGGAGGTCAAAAAAAGGGGTTTACAGGCATCATAGACCCCCTAAAGTCGAGAAAATGGTGGTGGCGCAAAAACTGCGCCAGAGAGCTCTGAATGTCCCAAAATTATTTGTAGCCTGAAAGGGGCATTAACCCACATCCTAGACCACTGAAATTCACAAAACTAGTTTTGGCACGAAAAATGCATCCTACACCCCTGAAATTTCAAAACATGTTAGCAGCCCAAAAAGGCCTTAAAATGCATCTTAAACTTGCAAAAAAAGGTGAAAACTTTGGAGGCCCAAAAAAAGGATTTACAGGCATCCTAGATCCCCTAAAGTCCAGAAAATGTTGGTGTCCTAAAAACTGTGTCAGAGAGCTCTGAATGTCCCAAAAACATTTGCAGCCTGAAAAGGGCATTAACCCGCATCCTAGACCACTGAAATTCCCCCAAAACATGTTGACATGAAAAATGCATCCTACACCCCTGAAAGTTCAGAATATGTTAGCAGCCCAAAAACGGCCTTAAAATGCATCTTAGGCCTGCAAAAATGTTGAAATCTTTGGGGGTCAAAAAAAGGGGTTTACAGGCATCCTAGAGCCCCTAAAGTCGAGAAAATGTTGGAGGCCCAAAAACTGTGCCAGAGAGCTCTGAATGTCCCAAAATCATTTGCAGCCTGAAGGGGGCATTACCCTGCACCCTAGACCACTGAAATTCCCAAAAACAATTTTGAAACGAAAAATGCATCCTGCACCCCTGAAAGTTCAGAATATGTTAGCAGCCCAAAAAAGGCCTTAAAATGCCTCTTATGTCTGCAAAAATGTTGTACACTTTGGAGGCCTAGAAAAGGGGTTTACAGGCATCCTAGACCCCCTAAAGTCCAGAAAATGTTGGCGGCCCAAAAACTGTGCCAGAGAGCTCTAAATGGCACAGAAACATTTGCAGCCTGAAAAGTGCATTAACCTGCACCCTCGACCACTGAAATTCCTCCAAAACATTTTGATATGAAAAATGCATCCTACACCCCTGAAAGTTCAGAATATGTTAACAGCCCAAAGAAGGCCTTAAAATGCATTTTAGGCCTGCAAAATGTTGAAAACTTTGGTGGTCCAAAAAAGAGGTTTACAGGTATGCTAGACCCCCTAAAGTCCAGAAAATGTTGGTGGCCCAAAAACTGTGCCAGAGTGCTCTGAAAGTCCCAAAATCATTTGCAGCCTGAAAAGGGCATTAACCTGCATCCTAGACCACTGAAATTCCCCCAAAACATTTTGACGTGAAAAATGCACCCTACACCCCTGAAAGTTCAGAATATGTTAGCAGCCCAAAAAAGGCCTTAAAATGCATCTTAGGCCTGCAAAAATGTTGAAAACTTTGGAGGTCAAAAAAAGGGGTTTGCAGGCATCCTAGACCCCCCAAAGTCGAGAAAATGTTGGTGGCCCAAAAACTGTGCCAGAGCTCGGAATGTCCCAAAATCATTTGCAGCCTGAAAGGGGCATTACCCTGCACCCTAGACCACTGAAATTCCCAAAAATAATTTTGACACGAAAAATGCATCCTACACCCCTGAAAGTTCAGAATATGTTAGCAGCCCAAAAAAGGCCTTAAACTGCCTCTTATGTCTGCAAAAATGTTGAAAACTTTGGAGGTCAAAAAATGGGGTTTACAGGCATCCTAGACCCCCTAAAGTCCAGAAAATGTTGGTGGCCAAAAATTGTGCCAGAGAGCTCTGAATGTCCCAGAAACATTTGCAGCCTGAAAAGTGCATTAACCTGCACCCTAGACCACTGAAATTCCTCCAAAACATTTTGACATGAAAAATGCATCCTACACCCCTGAAAGTTCAGAATATGTTAGCAGCCCAAAAAAGGCCTTAAAATGCATCTTAGGCCTGCAAAAATGTTGAAAACTTTGGAGGTAAAAAAAAGGGGTTTACAGGCATCCTAGACCCCGTAAAGTCCAGAAAATGTTGGCGGCCAAAAACTGTGCCAGAGAGCTCTGAATGTCCCAAAATCATTTGTAGCCTGAAAGAGGCATTAACCCACACCCTAGACCACTGAAATTCCCACAAATAATTTTGACACGAAAAATGCATCCTACACCCCTGAAAGTTCAGAATATGTTCACAGCCCAAAGAAGGCCTTAAAATGCATTTTAGGCCTGCAAAATGTTGAAAACTTTGGTGGTCCAAAAAAGAGGTTTACAGTATGCTAGACCCCCTAAAGTCCAGAAAATGTTGGTGGCCTAAAAACCGTGTCAGAGAGCTCTGAATGTCCCAAAAACATTTGCAGCCTGAAAAGGGCATTAACCTGCATCGTAGACAACTGAAATTCCCCCAAACAATTTTGACATGAAAAATGCATCCTACACCCGTGAAAGTTCAGAATATGTTAGCAGCCCAAAAACGGCCTTAAAATGCATCTTAGGCCTGCAAAAATGTTGAAATCTTTGGGGGTCAAAAAAAGGGGTTTACAGGGATCCTAGAGCCCCTAAAGTCCAGAAAATGTTGGTGGCCTAAAACCTGTTCCAGGGAGCTCTGAATGTCCCAAAAACATTTGCAGCCTGAAAGGGGTATTAACCTGCACCCTAGAAACCTGAAATTCCCAAAATAAATTTTGACACGTAAAATGCATCCTACACCCCTGAAAGTTCAGAACATGTTAGCAGCCCAAAAAGGCCTTAAAATGCATCTTAAACCTGCAAATAAAGGTGAAAACTTTGGAGGCCCAAAAAAAGGGTTTACAGGCATCCTAGATCCCCTAAAGTCCAGAAAATCTTGGTGTCCTAAAAACTGTGTCAGAGAGCTCTGAATGTCCCAAAAACATTTGCAGCCTGAAAGGGGCATTAACCCGCATCCTAGACCACTGAAATTCCCCCAAAACATTTTGACATGAAAAATGCATCCTACACCCCTGAAAGTTCAGAATATGTTAGCAGCCCAAAAAAGGCCATGAAATGCATCTTAGGCCTGTAAAAATGTTGAAAACTTTGGAGGTCAAAAAAAGGGGTTTACAGGCATCCTAGACCCCCTAAAGTCGAGAAAATGTTGGTGGCCCAAAAACTGTGCCAGAGTGCTCTGAATGTCCCAAAATCATTTGCAGCCTGAAAAGGGCATTACCCTGCACCCTAGACCACTGAAATTCCCACAAATAATTTTGACAAGAAAAATGCATCCTACACTCCTGAAAGTTCAGAATATGTTAGCAGCCCAAAAACGGCCTTAAAATGCATCTTAGGCCTGCAAAATGTTGAAAACTTTGGTGGTCCAAAAAAGAGGTTTACAGGTATGCTAGACCCCCTAAAGTCCAGAAAATGTTGGTGGCCCAAAAACTGTGCCAGAGAGCTCTAAATGTCCCAGAAACATTTGCAGCCTGAAAGGAGCATTAACCCGCATCCTAGACCAATGAAATTCCCAAAAATAATTTTGACACAAAAAATGCATCCTACACCCCTGAAAGTTCAGAATATGTTAACAGCCCAAAGAAGGTCTTAAAATGCATCTTAGGCCTGCAAAATGTTGAAAACTTTGGTGGTCCAAAAAAGAGGTTTACAGGTATGCTAGACCCCCTAAAGTCCAGAAAATGTTGGTGGCCCAAAAACTGTGCCAGAGAGCTTTGATTGTCCCAAAATCATGTGCAGCCTGAGAGGAGCATTAGCCTCAAATCCTGAGCCACTGAAATTACCAAAAATATTTTTGTCACAAAAAATACATCCTACACCCCTGAAAGTTCAGAATATGTTAGCAGCCCAAAAAAGACCTTAAAATGCCTCTTATGTCAGCAAAAATGTTGAACACTTTGGAGGCTTAAAAAAGGGGTTTATAGGCATCCTAGACCCTCTAAATGCCAGAAAATGTTGGTGGCCAAAAATTGTGCCAGACAGCTCTGAATGTCCCAGAAACATTTGCAGCCTGAAAGGAGCATTAACCCGCATCATAGACCACTCAAATTCCCAAAAATAATTTTCGCACGAAAAATTCATCCTACACCCCTGAAAGTTCAGAATATGTTAAGAGCCCAAAAAAGGCCTTAAAATGCATTTCAGGCCTGCAAAAATGTTGAAAACTTTGGAGGCCCAAAAAAGGGTTTTAAAGGCATCCTAGACCCCCTAAAGTCGAGAAAATGTTGGTGGCCCAAAAACTGTGCCAGAGTGCTCTGAATGTCCCAAAATCATTTGCAGCCTGAAAAGGGCATTACCCTGCACCCTAGACCACTGAAATTCCCACAAATAATTTTGACACGAAAAATGCATCCTACACTCCTGAAAGTTCAGAATATGTTAGCAGCCCAAAAACGGCCTTAAAATGCATCTTATGCCTGCAAAAATTTTGAAATCTTTGGGGGTCAAAAAAAGGGGTTTACAGGCATCCTAGAGCCCCTAAAGTCGAGAAAATGTTGGTGGCCCAAAACCTGTTCCAGAGAGCTCTGAATGTCCCAAAAACATTTGCAGCCTGAAAGGGGTATTAACCTGCACCCTAGACACCTGAAATTCCCAAAAATAATTTTCACACGAAAAATGCATCCTACACCCCTGAAAGTTCAGAATATGTTAGCAGCCCAAAAAAGGCCTTAAAATGCATTTTAGGCCTGCAAAAATGTTGAAAACTTTGGAGGTCATAAAAAGGGGTTTACAGGCATCCTAGAGCGCCTAAAGTCGAGAAAATGTTGGTAGCCCAAAAACTGTGCCAGAGAGCTCTGAATGTCCCAAAATCATTTGCAGCCTGAAGGGGGCATTACCCTGCACCCTAGACCACTGCAATTCCCAAAAACAATTTTGACACGAAAAATGCATCCTGCACCCCTGAAAGTTCAGAATATGTTAGCAGCCCAAAAAAGGCCTTAAAATGCCTCTTATGTCTGCAAAAATGTTGTACACTTTGGAGGCCTAGAAAAGGGGTTTACAGGCATCCTAGACCCCCTAAAGTCCAGAAAATGTTGGCGGCCCAAAAACTGTGCCAGAGAGCTCTAAATGTCCCAGAAACATTTGCAGCCTGAAAAGTGCATTAACCTGCACCCTAGACCACTGAAATTCCTCCAAAATATTTTGACATGAAAAATGCATCCTACACCCCTGAAAGTTCAGAATATGTTAACAGCCCAAAGAAGGCCTTAAAATGCATCTTAGGCCTGCAAAATGTTGAAAACTTTGGTGGTCCAAAAAAGAGGTTTACAGGTATGCTAGACCCCCTAAAGTCCAGAAAATGTTGGTGGCCCAAAAACTGTGCCAGAGAGCTTTGATTGTCCCAAAATCATGTGCAGCCTGAGAGGAGCATTAGCCTCAAATCCTGAGCCACTGAAATTACCAAAAATATTTTTGTCACAAAAAATACATCCTACACCCCTGAAAGTTCAGAATATGTTAGCAGCCCAAAAAAGACCTTAAAATGCCTCTTATGTCAGCAAAAATGTTGAACACTTTGGAGGCTTAAAAAAGGGGTTTATAGGCATCCTAGACCCTCTAAATGCCAGAAAATGTTGGTGGCCAAAAATTGTGCCAGACAGCTCTGAATGTCCCAGAAACATTTGCAGCCTGAAAGGAGCATTAACCCGCATCATAGACCACTCAAATTCCCAAAAATAATTTTCGCACGAAAAATTCATCCTACACCCCTGAAAGTTCAGAATATGTTAAGAGCCCAAAAAAGGCCTTAAAATGCATTTCAGGCCTGCAAAAATGTTGAAAACTTTGGAGGCCCAAAAAAGGGTTTTAAAGGCATCCTAGACCCCCTAAAGTCGAGAAAATGTTGGTGGCCCAAAAACTGTGCCAGAGTGCTCTGAATGTCCCAAAATCATTTGCAGCCTGAAAAGGGCATTACCCTGCACCCTAGACCACTGAAATTCCCACAAATAATTTTGACACGAAAAATGCATCCTACACTCCTGAAAGTTCAGAATATGTTAGCAGCCCAAAAACGGCCTTAAAATGCATCTTATGCCTGCAAAAATTTTGAAATCTTTGGGGGTCAAAAAAAGGGGTTTACAGGCATCCTAGAGCCCCTAAAGTCGAGAAAATGTTGGTGGCCCAAAACCTGTTCCAGAGAGCTCTGAATGTCCCAAAAACATTTGCAGCCTGAAAGGGGTATTAACCTGCACCCTAGACACCTGAAATTCCCAAAAATAATTTTCACACGAAAAATGCATCCTACACCCCTGAAAGTTCAGAATATGTTAGCAGCCCAAAAAAGGCCTTAAAATGCATTTTAGGCCTGCAAAAATGTTGAAAACTTTGGAGGTCATAAAAAGGGGTTTACAGGCATCCTAGAGCCCCTAAAGTCGAGAAAATGTTGGTAGCCCAAAAACTGTGCCAGAGAGCTCTGAATGTCCCAAAATCATTTGCAGCCTGAAGGGGGCATTACCCTGCACCCTAGACCACTGCAATTCCCAAAAACAATTTTGACACGAAAAATGCATCCTGCACCCCTGAAAGTTCAGAATATGTTAGCAGCCCAAAAAAGGCCTTAAAATGCCTCTTATGTCTGCAAAAATGTTGTACACTTTGGAGGCCTAGAAAAGGGGTTTACAGGCATCCTAGACCCCCTAAAGTCCAGAAAATGTTGGCGGCCCAAAAACTGTGCCAGAGAGCTCTAAATGTCCCAGAAACATTTGCAGCCTGAAAAGTGCATTAACCTGCACCCTAGACCACTGAAATTCCTCCAAAACATTTTGACATGAAAAATGCATCCTACACCCCTGAAAGTTCAGAATATGTTAACAGCCCAAAGAAGGCCTTAAAATGCATTTTAGGCCTGAAAAATGTTGAAAACTTTGGTGGTCCAAAAAAGAGGTTTACAGGTATGCTAGACCCCCTAAAGTCCAGAAAATGTTGGTGGCCCAAAAACTGTGCCAGAGAGCTTTGATTGTCCCAAAATCATTTGCAGCCTGAGAGGAGCATTAGACTCAAATCCTGGGCCACTGAAATTACCAAAAATATTTTTGTCACAAAAAATGCATCCTACACCCCTGAAAGTTCAGAATATGTTAGCAGCCCAAAAAAGGCCTTGAAATGCCTCTTATGTCAGCAAAAATGTTGAAAACTTTGGAGGTCAGAAAAAGGGGTTTACAGGCATCCTAGACCCCGTAAAGTCCAGAAAATGTTGGCGGCCCAAAAACTGTACCAGAGAGCTCTGAATGTCCCAAAATCATTTGTAGCCTGAAAGGGGCATTAACCCACACCCTAGACCACTGAAATTCCCACAAATAATTTTGACACGAAAAATGCATCCTACACCCATGAAAGTTCAGAATATGTTAGCAGCCCAAAAAAGGCCTTAAAATGCATCTTAGGCCTGCAAAAATGTTGAAAACTTTGGAGGTCAAAAAAAGGGGTTTACAGGCATCATAGACCCCCTAAAGTCGAGAAAATGGTGGTGGCGCAAAAACTGTGCCAGAGAGCTCTGAATGTCCCAAAAACATTTGCAGCCTGAAAGGGGTATTAACCTGCACCCTAGACACCTGAAATTCCCAAAAATAATTTTGACACGAAAAATGCATCCTACACCCCTGAAAGTTCAGAATATGTTAGCAGCCCAAAAAAGGCCTTAAAATGCATCTTAGGCCTGCAAAAATGTTGAAAACTTTGGAGGTCAAAAAAAGGGGTTTACAGGCATCCTAGACCCCCTAAAGTCCAGAAAATGTTGGTGGCCCACAAACTGTGCCAGAGAGCTTTGATTGTCCCAAAATCATTTGCAGCCTGAGAGGAGCATTAGAATCAAATCCTGAGCCACTGAAATTACCAAAAATATTTTTGTCACAAAAAATGCATCCTACACCCCTGAAAGTTCAGAATATGTTAGCAGCCCAAAAAAGGCCTTAAAATGCCTCTTATGTCAGCAAAAATGTTGAACACTTTGGAGGCCTAAAAAGGGGTTTATAGGCACCCTAGACCCCCTAAAGTCCAGAAAATGTTGGTGGCCAAAAATTGAGCCAGAGAGCTCTGAATGTCCCAGAAACATTTGCAGCCTGAAACGTGCATTAACCTGCTTCCTAGACCACTGAAATTCCCCCAAAACATTTTGACATGAAAAATTCATCCTACACCCCTGAATGTTCAGAATATGTTAGCAGCCCAAAAAAGGCCTTAAAATGCATTTTAGGCCTGCAAAAATGTTGAAAACTTTGGAGGTCAAAAAAAGGGGTTTACAGGTATCCTAGAGCCCCTAAAGTCGAGAAAATGTTGGTGGCCCAAAAACTGTGCCAGAGAGCTCTGAATGTCCCAGAAACATTTGCAGCCTGAAAGGAGCATTAACCCGCATCCTAGACCACTGAAATTCCCAAAAATAATTTTCGCATGAAAAATGCATCCTACGCCCCTGAAAGTCCAGAATATGTTAGCAGCCCAAAAAAGGCCTTAAAATGCATCTTAGGCCTGCAAAAATGTTGAAAACTTTGAAGGCCCAAAAAAGGGGTTTACAGGCATCCTAGAGCCCATAAAGTCCAGAAAATGTTGGTGGTGCAAAAACTGCGCCAGAGAGCTCTGAATGTCCCAAAAACATTTGCAGCCTGAAAAGGACATTAACCTGCATCCTAGACCACTGGAATTCCCCCAAAAAATGTTGACATGAAAAATGCATCCTACACCCCTGAAAGTTCAGAATATGTTAGCAGCCCAAAAAAGGCCTTAAAATGCATCTTAGGCCTGCAAAAATGTTGAAAACTTTGGAGGTCATAAAAAGGGGTTTACAGGCATCCTAGAGCCCCTAAAGTCGAGAAAATGTTGGTGGCCCAAAAACTGTGCCAGAGAGCTCTGAATGTCCCAAAATCATTTGCAGCCTGAAGGGGGCATTACCCTGCACCCTAGACCACTGAAATTCGCAAAATTAATTTTGACACGAAAAATGCATCCTGCACCCCTGAAAGTTCAGAATATGTTAGAAGCCCAAAAAAGGCCTTAAAATGCCTCTTATGCCTGCAAAAATGTTGAACACTTCAGAGGCCTAGAAAAGGGTTTTAGAGGCATCTTAGACCCCCTAAAGTCCAGAAAATGTTGGCGGCCCAAAAACTGTGCCAGAGAGCTCTAAATGTCCCAGAAACATTTGCAGCCTGAAAGGAGCATTAACCCGCATCCTAGACCAATGAAATTGACAAAAATAATTTTGACACAAAAAAGGCATCCTACACCCCTGAAAGTTCAGAATATATTCACAGCCCAAAGAAGGCCTTAAAATGCATTTTAGGCCTGCAAAATGTTGAAAACTTTGGTGGTCCAAAAAAGAGGTTTACAGTATGCTAGACCCCCTAAAGTCCAGAAAATGTTGGTGGCCTAAAAACTGTGTCAGAGAGCTCTGAATGTCCCAAAAACATTTGCAGCCTGAAAAGGGCATTAACCTCCATCGTAGACAACTGAAATTCCGCCAAACAATTTTGACATGAAAAATGCATCCTACACCCGTAAAAGTTCAGAATATTTTAGCAGCCCAAAAACGGCCTTAAAATGCATCTTAGGCCTGCAAAAATGTTGAAATCTTTGGAGGTCAAAAAAAGGGGTTTACAGGCATCCTAGACCCCCTAAAGTCGAGAAAATGGTGGTGGCGCAAAAACTGCGCCAGAGAGCTCTGAATGTCCCAAAATTATTTGTAGCCTGAAAGGGGCATTAACCCACATCCTAGACCACTGAAATTAACAAAACTAGTTTTGGCACGAAAAATGCATCCTACACCCCTGAAAGTTCAGAACATGTTAGCAGCCCAAAAAGGCCTTAAAATGCATCTTAAACCTGCAAAAAAAGGTGAAAACTTTGGAGGCCCAAAAAAAGGGTTTACAGGCATCCTAGAGCCCCTAAAGTCCAGAAAATGTTGGTGGCCCAAAACCTGTTCCAGAGAGCTCTGAATGTCCCAAAAACATTTGCAGCCTGAAAGGGGTATTAACCTGCACCCTAGACACCTGAAATTCCCAAAATAAATTGTGACACGAAAAATGCATCCTACACCCCTGAAAGTTCAGAATATGTTAGCAGCCCAAAAAAGGCCTTAAAATGCATTTTAGGCCTGCAAAAATGTTGAAAACTTTGGAGGTCAAAAAAAGGGTTTACAGGCATCATAGTCCCCCTAAAGTCGAGAAAATGGTGGTGGCGCAAAAACTGTGCCAGAGAGCTCTAAATGTCCCAGAAACATTTGCAGCCTGAAAGGAGCATTAACCCCCATCCTAGACCAATGAAATTGACAAAAATAATTTTGACACAAAAAAGGCATCCTACACCCCTGAAAGTTCAGAATATATTCACAGCCCAAAGAAGGCCTTAAAATGCATTTTAGGCCTGCAAAATGTTGAAAACTTTGGTGGTCCAAAAAAGAGGTTTACAGTATGCTAGACCCCCTAAAGTCCAGAAAATGTTGGTGGCCTAAAAACTGTGTCAGAGAGCTCTGAATGTCCCAAAAACATTTGCAGCCTGAAAAGGGCATTAACCTCCATCGTAGACAACTGAAATTCCGCCAAACAATTTTGACATGAAAAATGCATCCTACACCCGTAAAAGTTCAGAATATTTTAGCAGCCCAAAAACGGCCTTAAAATGCATCTTAGGCCTGCAAAAATGTTGAAATCTTTGGAGGTCAAAAAAAGGGGTTTACAGGCATCCTAGACCCCCTAAAGTCGAGAAAATGGTGGTGGCGCAAAAACTGCGCCAGAGAGCTCTGAATGTCCCAAAATTATTTGTAGCCTGAAAGGGGCATTAACCCACATCCTAGACCACTGAAATTAACAAAACTAGTTTTGGCACGAAAAATGCATCCTACACCCCTGAAAGTTCAGAACATGTTAGCAGCCCAAAAAGGCCTTAAAATGCATCTTAAACCTGCAAAAAAAGGTGAAAACTTTGGAGGCCCAAAAAAAGGGTTTACAGGCATCCTAGAGCCCCTAAAGTCCAGAAAATGTTGGTGGCCCAAAACCTGTTCCAGAGAGCTCTGAATGTCCCAAAAACATTTGCAGCCTGAAAGGGGTATTAACCTGCACCCTAGACACCTGAAATTCCCAAAATAAATTGTGACACGAAAAATGCATCCTACACCCCTGAAAGTTCAGAATATGTTAGCAGCCCAAAAAAGGCCTTAAAATGCATTTTAGGCCTGCAAAAATGTTGAAAACTTTGGAGGTCAAAAAAAGGGTTTACAGGCATCATAGTCCCCCTAAAGTCGAGAAAATGGTGGTGGCGCAAAAACTGCGCCAGAGAGCTCTGAATGTCCCAAAATTATTTGTAGCCTGAAAGGGGCATTAACCCACATCCTAGACCACTGAAATTCACAAAACTAGTTTTGGCACGAAAAATGCATCCTACACCCCTGAAATTTCAAAACATGTTAGCAGCCCAAAAAGTCCTTAAAATGCATCTTAAACTTGCAAAAAAAGGTGAAAACTTTGGAGGCCCAAAAAAAGGATTTACAGGCATCCTAGATCCCCTAAAGTCCAGAAAATGTTGGTGTCCTAAAAACTGTGTCAGAGAGCTCTGAATGTCCCAAAAACATTTGCAGCCTGAAAAGGGCATTAACCCGCATCCTAGACCACTGAAATTCCCCCAAAACATTTTGACATGAAAAATGCATCCTACACCCCTGAAAGTTCAGAATATGTTAGCAGCCCAAAAACGGCCTTAAAATGCATCTTAGGCCTGCAAAAATGTTGAAATCTTTGGGGGTCAAAAAAAGGGGTTTACAGGCATCCTAGAGCCCCTAAAGTCGAGAAAATGTTGGAGGCCCAAAAACTGTGCCAGAGAGCTCTGAATGTCCCAAAATCATTTGCAGCCTGAAGGGGGCATTACCCTGCACCCTAGACCACTGAAATTCCCAAAAACAATTTTGAAACGAAAAATGCATCCTGCACCCCTGAAAGTTCAGAATATGTTAGCAGCCCAAAAAAGGCCTTAAAATGCCTCTTATGTCTGCAAAAATGTTGTACACTTTGGAGGCCTAGAAAAGGGGTTTACAGGCATCCTAGACCCCCTAAAGTCCAGAAAATGTTGGCGGCCCAAAAACTGTGCCAGAGAGCTCTAAATGGCACAGAAACATTTGCAGCCTGAAAAGTGCATTAACCTGCACCCTCGACCACTGAAATTCCTCCAAAACATTTTGACATGAAAAATGCATCCTACACCCCTGAAAGTTCAGAATATGTTAACAGCCCAAAAAAGGCCTTAAAATGCATCTTAGGCCTGCAAAATGTTGAAAACTTTGGTGGTCCAAAAAAGAGGTTTACAGGTATGCTAGACCCCCTAAAGTCCAGAAAATGTTGGTGGCCCAAAAACTGTGCCAGAGTGCTCTGAAAGTCCCAAAATCATTTGCAGCCTGAAAAGGGCATTAACCTGCATCCTAGACCACTGAAATTCCCCCAAAACATTTTGACGTGAAAAATGCACCCTACACCCCTGAAAGTTCAGAATATGTTAGCAGCCCAAAAAAGGCCTTAAAATGCATCTTAGGCCTGCAAAAATGTTGAAAACTTTGGAGGTCAAAAAAAGGGGTTTGCAGGCATCCTAGACCCCCTAAAGTCGAGAAAATGTTGGTGGCCCAAAAACTGTGCCAGAGCTCTGAATGTCCCAGAAACATTTGCAGCCTGAAAGGGGCATTAACCTGCACCCTAGACCACTGAAATTCCTCCAAAACATTTTGACATGAAAAATGCATCCTATACCCCTGAAAGTTCAGAATATGTTAGCAGCCCAAAAAAGACCTTAAAATGCATCTTAGGCCTGCAAAAATGTTGAAAACTTTGGAGGTCAAAAAAAGGGGTTTACAGGCATCCTAGACCCCGTAAAGTCCAGAAAATGTTGGCGGCCAAAAACTGTGCCAGAGAGCTCTGAATGTCCCAAAATCATTTGTAGCCTGGAAGGGGCATTAACCCACACCCTAGACCACTGAAATTCCCACAAATAATTTTGACACGAAAAATGCATCCTACACCCCTGAAAGTTCAGAATATGTTCACAGCCCAAAGAAGGCCTTAAAATGCATTTTAGGCCTGCAAAATGTTGAAAACTTTGGTGGTCCAAAAAAGAGGTTTACAGTATGCTAGACCCCCTAAAGTCCAGAAAATGTTGGTGGCCTAAAAACCGTGTCAGAGAGCTCTGAATGTCCCAAAAACATTTGCAGCCTGAAAAGGGCATTAACCTGCATCGTAGACAACTGAAATTCCCCCAAACAATTTTGACATGAAAAATGCATCCTACACCCGTGAAAGTTCAGAATATGTTAGCAGCCCAAAAACGGCCTTAAAATGCATCTTAGGCCTGCAAAAATGTTGAAATCTTTGGGGGTCAAAAAAAGGGGTTTACAGGCATCCTAGAGCCCCTAAAGTCCAGAAAATTTTGGTGGCCTAAAACCTGTTCCAGGGAGCTCTGAATGTCCCAAAAACATTTGCAGCCTGAAAGGGGTATTAACCTGCACCCTAGAAACCTGAAATTCCCAAAATAAATTGTGACACGAAAAATGCATCCTACACCCCTGAAAGTTCAGAATATGTTAGCAGCCCAAAAAAGGCCTTAAAATGCATTTTAGGCCTGCAAAAATGTTGAAAACTTTGGAGGTCAAAAAAAGGGTTTACAGGCATCATAGTCCCCCTAAAGTCGAGAAAATGGTGGTGGCGCAAAAACTGCGCCAGAGAGCTCTGAATGTCCCAAAATTATTTGTAGCCTGAAAGGGGCATTAACCCACATCCTAGACCACTGAAATTCACAAAACTAGTTTTGGCACGAAAAATGCATCCTACACCCCTGAAATTTCAAAACATGTTAGCAGCCCAAAAAGTCCTTAAAATGCATCTTAAACTTGCAAAAAAAGGTGAAAACTTTGGAGGCCCAAAAAAAGGATTTACAGGCATCCTAGATCCCCTAAAGTCCAGAAAATGTTGGTGTCCTAAAAACTGTGTCAGAGAGCTCTGAATGTCCCAAAAACATTTGCAGCCTGAAAAGGGCATTAACCCGCATCCTAGACCACTGAAATTCCCCCAAAACATTTTGACATGAAAAATGCATCCTACACCCCTGAAAGTTCAGAATATGTTAGCAGCCCAAAAACGGCCTTAAAATGCATCTTAGGCCTGCAAAAATGTTGAAATCTTTGGGGGTCAAAAAAAGGGGTTTACAGGCATCCTAGAGCCCCTAAAGTCGAGAAAATGTTGGAGGCCCAAAAACTGTGCCAGAGAGCTCTGAATGTCCCAAAATCATTTGCAGCCTGAAGGGGGCATTACCCTGCACCCTAGACCACTGAAATTCCCAAAAACAATTTTGAAACGAAAAATGCATCCTGCACCCCTGAAAGTTCAGAATATGTTAGCAGCCCAAAAAAGGCCTTAAAATGCCTCTTATGTCTGCAAAAATGTTGTACACTTTGGAGGCCTAGAAAAGGGGTTTACAGGCATCCTAGACCCCCTAAAGTCCAGAAAATGTTGGCGGCCCAAAAACTGTGCCAGAGAGCTCTAAATGGCACAGAAACATTTGCAGCCTGAAAAGTGCATTAACCTGCACCCTCGACCACTGAAATTCCTCCAAAACATTTTGACATGAAAAATGCATCCTACACCCCTGAAAGTTCAGAATATGTTAACAGCCCAAAAAAGGCCTTAAAATGCATCTTAGGCCTGCAAAATGTTGAAAACTTTGGTGGTCCAAAAAAGAGGTTTACAGGTATGCTAGACCCCCTAAAGTCCAGAAAATGTTGGTGGCCCAAAAACTGTGCCAGAGTGCTCTGAAAGTCCCAAAATCATTTGCAGCCTGAAAAGGGCATTAACCTGCATCCTAGACCACTGAAATTCCCCCAAAACATTTTGACGTGAAAAATGCACCCTACACCCCTGAAAGTTCAGAATATGTTAGCAGCCCAAAAAAGGCCTTAAAATGCATCTTAGGCCTGCAAAAATGTTGAAAACTTTGGAGGTCAAAAAAAGGGGTTTGCAGGCATCCTAGACCCCCTAAAGTCGAGAAAATGTTGGTGGCCCAAAAACTGTGCCAGAGCTCTGAATGTCCCAGAAACATTTGCAGCCTGAAAGGGGCATTAACCTGCACCCTAGACCACTGAAATTCCTCCAAAACATTTTGACATGAAAAATGCATCCTATACCCCTGAAAGTTCAGAATATGTTAGCAGCCCAAAAAAGACCTTAAAATGCATCTTAGGCCTGCAAAAATGTTGAAAACTTTGGAGGTCAAAAAAAGGGGTTTACAGGCATCCTAGACCCCGTAAAGTCCAGAAAATGTTGGCGGCCAAAAACTGTGCCAGAGAGCTCTGAATGTCCCAAAATCATTTGTAGCCTGGAAGGGGCATTAACCCACACCCTAGACCACTGAAATTCCCACAAATAATTTTGACACGAAAAATGCATCCTACACCCCTGAAAGTTCAGAATATGTTCACAGCCCAAAGAAGGCCTTAAAATGCATTTTAGGCCTGCAAAATGTTGAAAACTTTGGTGGTCCAAAAAAGAGGTTTACAGTATGCTAGACCCCCTAAAGTCCAGAAAATGTTGGTGGCCTAAAAACCGTGTCAGAGAGCTCTGAATGTCCCAAAAACATTTGCAGCCTGAAAAGGGCATTAACCTGCATCGTAGACAACTGAAATTCCCCCAAACAATTTTGACATGAAAAATGCATCCTACACCCGTGAAAGTTCAGAATATGTTAGCAGCCCAAAAACGGCCTTAAAATGCATCTTAGGCCTGCAAAAATGTTGAAATCTTTGGGGGTCAAAAAAAGGGGTTTACAGGCATCCTAGAGCCCCTAAAGTCCAGAAAATTTTGGTGGCCTAAAACCTGTTCCAGGGAGCTCTGAATGTCCCAAAAACATTTGCAGCCTGAAAGGGGTATTAACCTGCACCCTAGAAACCTGAAATTCCCAAAATAAATTTTGACACGAAAAATGCATCCTACACCCCTGAAAGTTCAGAACATGTTAGCAGCCCAAAAAGGCCTTAAAATGCATCTTAAACCTGCAAAAAAAGGTGAAAACTTTGGAGGCCCAAAAAAAGGGTTTACAGGCATCCTAGATCCCCTAAAGTCCAGAAAATCTTGGTGTCCTAAAAACTGTGTCAGAGAGCTCTGAATGTCCCAAAAACATTTGCAGCCTGAAAGGGGCATTAACCCGCATCCTAGACCACTGAAATTCCCCCAAAACATTTTGACATGAAAAATGCATCCTACACCCCTGAAAGTTCAGAATATGTTAGCAGCCCAAAAAAGGCCATGAAATGCATCTTAGGCCTGTAAAAATGTTGAAAACTTTGGAGGTCAAAAAAAGGGGTTTACAGGCATCCTAGACCCCCTAAAGTCGAGAAAATGTTGGTGGCCCAAAAACTGTGCCAGAGTGCTCTGAATGTCCCAAAATCATTTGCAGCCTGAAAAGGGCATTACCCTGCACCCTAGACCACTGAAATTCCCACAAATAATTTTGACAAGAAAAATGCATCCTACACTCCTGAAAGTTCAGAATATGTTAGCAGCCCAAAAACGGCCTTAAAATGCATCTTAGGCCTGCAAAAATGTTGAAATCTTTGGGGGTCAAAAAAGGGGTTTACAGGCATCCTAGAGCCCCTAAAGTCGAGAAAATGTTGGTGGCCCAAAACCTGTTAAAGAGAGCTCTGAATGTCCCAAAAACATTTGCAGCCTGAAAGGGGTATTAAACTGCACCCTAGACACCTGAAATTCCCAAAAATAATTTTGACACGAAAAATGCATCCTACACCCCTGAAAGTTCAGAACATGTTAGCAGCCCAAAAAAGGCCTTAAAATGCATCTTAGGCCTGGAAAAATGTTGAAAACTTTGGAGGTCAAAAAAAGGGGTTTACAGGCATCCTAGACCCCCTAAAGTCCAGAAAATGTTGGTGGCCCAAAAACTGTGCCAGAGAGCTCTAAATGTCCCAGAAACATTTGCAGCCTGAAAGGAGCATTAACCCGCATCCTAGACCAATGAAATTCCCAAAAATAATTTTGACACAAAAAATGCATCCTACACCCCTGAAAGTTCAGAATATGTTAACAGCCCAAAGAAGGCCTTAAAATGCATCTTAGGCCTGCAAAATGTTGAAAACTTTGGTGGTCCAAAAAAGAGGTTTACAGGTATGCTAGACCCCCTAAAGTCCAGAAAATGTTGGTGGCCCAAAAACTGTGCCAGAGAGCTTTGATTGTCCCAAAATCATGTGCAGCCGGAGAGGAGCATTAGCCTCAAATCCTGAGCCACTGAAATTACCAAAAATATTTTTGTCACAAAAAATACATCCTACACCCCTGAAAGTTCAGAATATGTTAGCAGCCCAAAAAAGACCTTAAAATGCCTCTTATGTCAGCAAAAATGTTGAACACTTTGGAGGCTTAAAAAAGGGGTTTATAGGCATCCTAGACCCTCTAAATGCCAGAAAATGTTGGTGGCCAAAAATTGTGCCAGACAGCTCTGAATGTCCCAGAAACATTTGCAGCCTGAAAGGAGCATTAACCCGCATCATAGACCACTCAAATTCCCAAAAATAATTTTCGCACGAAAAATTCATCCTACACCCCTGAAAGTTCAGAATATGTTAAGAGCCCAAAAAAGGCCTTAAAATGCATTTCAGGCCTGCAAAAATATTGAAATCTTTGGAGGTCAAAAAAAGGGGTTTCCAGGCATCCTAGACCCCCTAAAGTCGAGAAAATGTTGGTACGCCTAAAAACTGTGTCAGAGAGCTCTGAATGTCCCAAAAACATTTGCAGCCTGAAAAGGGCATTAACCAGCATCCGAGACCACTGAAATTCCCCAAAAATATTTTGACATGAAAAATGCATCCTACACCCCTGAAAGTTCAGAATATGTTAAGAGCCCAAAAAAGGCCTTAAAATGCATTTTAGGCCTGCAAAAATGTTGAAATCTTTGGAGGTCAAAAAAAGGGGTTTCCAGGCATCCTAGACCCCCTAAAGTCGAGAAAATGTTGGTGGCCCAAAAACTGTGCCGGAGTGCTCTGAATGTCCCAAAATCATTTGCAGCCTGAAAAGGGCATTACCCTGCACCCTAGACCACTGAAATTCCCACAAATAATTTTGACACGAAAAATGCATCCTACACCCCTGAAAGTTCAGAATATGTTAAGAGCCCAAAAAAGGCCTTAAAATGCATTTCAGGCCTGCAAAAATATTGAAATCTTTGGAGGTCAAAAAAAGGGGTTTCCAGGCATCCTAGACCCCGTAAAGTCGAGAAAATGTTGGTACGCCTAAAAACTGTGTCAGAGAGCTCTGAATGTCCCAAAAACATTTGCAGCCTGAAAAGGGCATTAACCAGCATCCGAGACAACTGAAATTCCCCAAAAATATTTTGACATGAAAAATGCATCCTACACCCCTGAAAGTTCAGAATATGTTAAGAGCCCAAAAAAGGCCTTAAAATGCATTTTAGGCCTGCAAAAATGTTGAAATCTTTGGAGGTCAAAAAAAGGGGTTTCCAGGCATCCTAGACCCCCTAAAGTCGAGAAAATGTTGGTGGCCCAAAACCTGTGCCGGAGTGCTCTGAATGTCCCAAAATCATTTGCAGCCTGAAAAGGGCATTACCCTGCACCCTAGACCACTGAAATTCCCACAAATAATTTTGACACGAAAAATGCATCCTACACTCCTGAAAGTTCAGAATATGTTAGCAGCCCAAAAATGGCCTTAAAATGCATCTTAGGCCTGCAAAAATTTTGAAATCTTTGGGGGTCAAAAAAAGGGGTTTACAGGCATCCTAGAGCCCCTAAAGTCGAGAAAATGTTGGTGGCCCAAAAACTGTACCAGAGAGCTCTGAATGTCCCAAAATCATTTGCAGCCTGAAGGGGGCATTACCCTGCACCCTAGACACCTGAAATTCCCAAAAATAATTTTCACACGAAAAATGCATCCTACACCCCTGAAAGTTCAGAATATGTTAGCAGCCCAAAAAAGGCCTTAAAATGCATTTTAGGCCTGCAAAAATGTTGAAAACTTTGGAGGTCATAAAAAGGGGTTTACAGGCATCCTAGAGCCCCTAAAGTCGAGAAAATGTTGGTGGCCCAAAAACTGTACCAGAGAGCTCTGAATGTCCCAAAATCATTTGCAGCCTGAAGGGGGCATTACCCTGCACCCTAGACCACTGCAATTCCCAAAAACAATTTTGACACGAAAAATGCATCCTGCACCCCTGAAAGTTCAGAATATGTTAGCAGCCCAAAAAAGGCCTTAAAATGCCTCTTATGTCTGCAAAAATGTTGTACACTTTGGAGGCCTAGAAAAGGGGTTTACAGGCATCCTAGACCCCCTAAAGTCCAGAAAATGTTGGCAGCCCAAAAACTGTGCCAGAGAGCTCTAAATGTCCCAGAAACATTTGCAGCCTGAAAAGTGCATTAACCTGCACCCTAGACCACTGAAATTCCTCCAAAACATTTTGACATGAAAAATGCATCCTACACCCCTGAAAGTTCAGAATATGTTAACAGCCCAAAGAAGGCCTTAAAATGCATTTTAGGCCTGAAAAATGTTGAAAACTTTGGTGGTCCAAAAAAGAGGTTTACAGGTATGCTAGACCCCCTAAAGTCCAGAAAATGTTGGTGGCCCAAAAACTGTGCCAGAGAGCTTTGATTGTCCCAAAATCATTTGCAGCCTGAGAGGAGCATTAGCCTCAAATCCTGGGCCACTGAAATTACCAAAAATATTTTTGTCACAAAAAATGCATCCTACACCCCTGAAAGTTCAGAATATGTTAGCAGCCCAAAAAAGGCCTTGAAATGCCTCTTATGTCAGCAAAAATGTTGAAAACTTTGGAGGTCAGAAAAAGGGGTTTACAGGCATCCTAGACCCCGTAAA
This sequence comes from Ambystoma mexicanum, assembly GCF_040938575.1. Lineage (NCBI taxonomy): Eukaryota > Metazoa > Chordata > Amphibia > Caudata > Ambystomatidae > Ambystoma > Ambystoma mexicanum. The sequence goes on along the minus strand of NC_090934.1, from coordinate 1,412,834,140 downwards.
GTCCAGAAAATGTTAGCGGCCCAAAAACTGTGCCAGAGAGCTCTGAATGTCCCAAAATCATTTGTAGCCTGAAAGGGGCATTAACCCACACCCTAGACCACTGAAATTCCCACAAATAATTTTGACACGAAAAATGCATCCTACACCCCTGAAAGTTCAGAATATGTTAGCAGCCCAAAAAAGGCCTTAAAATGCATCTTAGGCCTGGAAAAATGTTGAAAACTTTGGAGGTCAAAAAAAGGGGTTTACAGGCATCCTAGACCCCCTAAAGTCCAGAAAATGTTGGTGGCCCAAAAACTGTGCCAGAGAGCTCTAAATGTCCCAGAAACATTTGCAGCCTGAAAGGAGCATTAACCCGCATCCTAGACCGATGAAATTCCCAAAAATAATTTTGACACAAAAAATGCATCCTACACCCCTGAAAGTTCAGAATATGTTAACAGCCCAAAGAAGGCCTTAAAATGCATCTTAGGCGTGCAAAATGTTGAAAACTTTGGTGGTCCAAAAAAGAGGTTTACAGGTATGCTAGACCCCCTAAAGTCCAGAAAATGTTGGTGGCCCTAAAACTGTGCCAGAGAGCTTTGATTGTCCCAAAATCATGTGCAGCCTGAGAGGAGCAATAGCCTCAAATCCTGAGCCACTGAAATTACCAAAAATATTTTTGTCACAAAAAATACATCCTACACCCCTGAAAGTTCAGAATATGTTAGCATCCCAAAAAAGACCTTAAAATGCCTCTTATGTCAGCAAAAATGTTGAACACTTTGGAGGCTTAAAAAAGGGGTTTATAGGCATCCTAGACCCTCTAAATGCCAGAAAATGTTGTGGCCAAAAATTGTGCCAGACAGCTCTGAATGTCCCAGAAACATTTGCAGCCTGAAAGGAGCATTAACCCGCATCATAGATCACTCAAATTCCCAAAAATAATTTTCGCACGAAAAATTCATCCTACACCCCTGAAAGTTCAGAATATGTTAAGAGCCCAAAAAAGGCCTTAAAATGCATTTCAGGCCTGCAAAAATGTTGAAAACTGTGGAGGCCCAAAAAAGGGTTTTAAAGGCATCCTAGACCCCCTAAAGTACAGAAAATGTTGGTACGCCTAAAAACTGTGTCAGAGAGCTCTGAATGTCCCAAAAACATTTGCAGCCTGAAAAGGGCATTAACCAGCATCCGAGACCACTGAAATTCCCCAAAAATATTTTGACATGAAAAATGCATCCTACGCCCCTGAAAGTTCAGAATATGTTAAGAGCCCAAAAAAGGCCTTAAAATGCATTTTAGGCCTGCAAAAATGTTGAAATCTTTGGAGGTCAAAAAAAGGGGTTTCCAGGCATCCTAGACCCCCTAAATTCGAGAAAATGTTGGTGGCCCAAAAACTGTGCCAGAGTGCTCTGAATGTCCCAAAATCATTTGCAGCCTGAAAAGGGCATTACCCTGCACCCTAGACCACTGAAATTCCCACAAATAATTTTGACACGAGAAATGCATCCTACACTCCTGAAAGTTCAGAATATGTTAGCAGCCCAAAAACGGCCTTAAAATGCATCTTAGGCCTGCAAAAATTTTGAAATCTTTGGGGGTCAAAAAAAGGGGTTTACAGGCATCCTAGAGCCCCTAAAGTCGAGAAAATGTTGGTGGCCCAAAACCTGTTCCAGAGAGCTCTGAATGTCCCAAAAACATTTGCAGCCTGAAAGGGGTATTAACCTGCACCCTAGACACCTGAAATTCCCAAAAATAATTTTCACACGAAAAATGCATCCTACACCCCTGAAAGTTCAGAATATGTTAGCAGCCCAAAAAAGGCCTTAAAATGCATTTTAGGCCTGCAAAAATGTTGAAAACTTTGGAGGTCATAAAAAGGGGTTTACAGGCATCCTAGAGCCCCTAAAGTCGAGAAAATGTTGGTGGCCCAAAAACTGTACCAGAGAGCTCTGAATGTCCCAAAATCATTTGCAGCCTGAAGGGGGCATTACCCTGCACCCTAGACCACTGCAATTCCCAAAAACAATTTTGACACGAAAAATGCATCCTGCACCCCTGAAAGTTCAGAATATGTTAGCAGCCCAAAAAAGGCCTTAAAATGCCTCTTATGTCTGCAAAAATGTTGTACACTTTGGAGGCCTAGAAAAGGGGTTTACAGGCATCCTAGACCCCCTAAAGTCCAGAAAATGTTGGCAGCCCAAAAACTGTGCCAGAGAGCTCTAAATGTCCCAGAAACATTTGCAGCCTGAAAAGTGCATTAACCTGCACCCTAGACCACTGAAATTCCTCCAAAACATTTTGACATGAAAAATGCATCCTACACCCCTGAAAGTTCAGAATATGTTAACAGCCCAAAGAAGGCCTTAAAATGCATTTTAGGCCTGAAAAATGTTGAAAACTTTGGTGGTCCAAAAAAGAGGTTTACAGGTATGCTAGACCCCCTAAAGTCCAGAAAATGTTGGTGGCCCAAAAACTGTGCCAGAGAGCTTTGATTGTCCCAAAATCATTTGCAGCCTGAGAGGAGCATTAGCCTCAAATCCTGGGCCACTGAAATTACCAAAAATATTTTTGTCACAAAAAATGCATCCTACACCCCTGAAAGTTCAGAATATGTTAGCAGCCCAAAAAAGGCCTTGAAATGCCTCTTATGTCAGCAAAAATGTTGAAAACTTTGGAGGTCAGAAAAAGGGGTTTACAGGCATCCTAGACCCCGTAAAGTCCAGAAAATGTTAGCGGCCCAAAAACTGTGCCAGAGAGCTCTGAATGTCCCAAAATCATTTGTAGCCTGAAAGGGGCATTAACCCACACCCTAGACCACTGAAATTCCCACAAATAATTTTGACACGAAAAATGCATCCTACACCCCTGAAAGTTCAGAATATGTTAGCAGCCCAAAAAAGGCCTTAAAATGCATCTTAGGCCTGGAAAAATGTTGAAAACTTTGGAGGTCAAAAAAAGGGGTTTACAGGCATCCTAGACCCCCTAAAGTCCAGAAAATGTTGGTGGCCCAAAAACTGTGCCAGAGAGCTCTAAATGTCCCAGAAACATTTGCAGCCTGAAAGGAGCATTAACCCGCATCCTAGACCGATGAAATTCCCAAAAATAATTTTGACACAAAAAATGCATCCTACACCCCTGAAAGTTCAGAATATGTTAACAGCCCAAAGAAGGCCTTAAAATGCATCTTAGGCGTGCAAAATGTTGAAAACTTTGGTGGTCCAAAAAAGAGGTTTACAGGTATGCTAGACCCCCTAAAGTCCAGAAAATGTTGGTGGCCCTAAAACTGTGCCAGAGAGCTTTGATTGTCCCAAAATCATGTGCAGCCTGAGAGGAGCAATAGCCTCAAATCCTGAGCCACTGAAATTACCAAAAATATTTTTGTCACAAAAAATACATCCTACACCCCTGAAAGTTCAGAATATGTTAGCATCCCAAAAAAGACCTTAAAATGCCTCTTATGTCAGCAAAAATGTTGAACACTTTGGAGGCTTAAAAAAGGGGTTTATAGGCATCCTAGACCCTCTAAATGCCAGAAAATGTTGTGGCCAAAAATTGTGCCAGACAGCTCTGAATGTCCCAGAAACATTTGCAGCCTGAAAGGAGCATTAACCCGCATCATAGATCACTCAAATTCCCAAAAATAATTTTCGCACGAAAAATTCATCCTACACCCCTGAAAGTTCAGAATATGTTAAGAGCCCAAAAAAGGCCTTAAAATGCATTTCAGGCCTGCAAAAATGTTGAAAACTGTGGAGGCCCAAAAAAGGGTTTTAAAGGCATCCTAGACTCCCTAAAGTACAGAAAATGTTGGTACGCCTAAAAACTGTGTCAGAGAGCTCTGAATGTCCCAAAAACATTTGCAGCCTGAAAAGGGCATTAACCAGCATCCGAGACCACTGAAATTCCCCAAAAATATTTTGACATGAAAAATGCATCCTACACCCCTGAAAGTTCAGAATATGTTAAGAGCCCAAAAAAGGCCTTAAAATGCATTTTAGGCCTGCAAAAATGTTGAAATCTTTGGAGGTCAAAAAAAGGGGTTTCCAGGCATCCTAGACCCCCTAAATTCGAGAAAATGTTGGTGGCCCAAAAACTGTGCCAGAGTGCTCTGAATGTCCCAAAATCATTTGCAGCCTGAAAAGGGCATTACCCTGCACCCTAGACCACTGAAATTCCCACAAATAATTTTGACACGAGAAATGCATCCTACACTCCTGAAAGTTCAGAATATGTTAGCAGCCCAAAAACGGCCTTAAAATGCATCTTAGGCCTGCAAAAATTTTGAAATCTTTGGGGGTCAAAAAAAGGGGTTTACAGGCATCCTAGAGCCCCTAAAGTCGAGAAAATGTTGGTGGCCCAAAACCTGTTCCAGAGAGCTCTGAATGTCCCAAAAACATTTGCAGCCTGAAAGGGGTATTAACCTGCACCCTAGACACCTGAAATTCCCAAAAATAATTTTCACACGAAAAATGCATCCTACACCCCTGAAAGTTCAGAATATGTTAGCAGCCCAAAAAAGGCCTTAAAATGCATTTTAGGCCTGCAAAAATGTTGAAAACTTTGGAGGTCATAAAAAGGGGTTTACAGGCATCCTAGAGCCCCTAAAGTCGAGAAAATGTTGGTGGCCCAAAAACTGTGCCAGAGAGCTCTGAATGTCCCAAAATCATTTGCAGCCTGAAGGGGGCATTACCCTGCACCCTAGACCACTGAAATTCCCATAAACAATTTTGACACGAAAAATGCATCCTGCACCCCTGAAAGTTCAGAATATGTTAGCAGCCCAAAAAAGGCCTTAAAATGCCTCTTATGTCTGCAAAAATGTTGTACACTTTGGAGGCCTAGAAAAGGGGTTTACAGGCATCCTAGACCCCCTAAAGTCCAGAAAATGTTGGCGGCCCAAAAACTGTGCCAGAGAGCTCTAAATGTCCCAGAAACATTTGCAGCCTGAAAAGTGCATTAACCTGCACCCTAGACCACTGAAATTCCTCCAAAACATTTTGACATGAAAAATGCATCCTACACCCCTGAAAGTTCAGAATATGTTAACAGCCCAAAGAAGGCCTTAAAATGCATTTTAGGCCTGAAAAATGTTGAAAACTTTGGTGGTCCAAAAAAGAGGTTTACAGGTATGCTAGACCCCCTAAAGTCCAGAAAATGTTGGTGGCCCAAAAACTGTGCCAGAGAGCTTTGATTGTCCCAAAATCATTTGCAGCCTGAGAGGAGCATTAGCCTCAAATCCTGGGCCACTGAAATTACCAAAAATATTTTTGTCACAAAAAATGCATCCTACACCCCTGAAAGTTCAGAATATGTTAGCAGCCCAAAAAAGGCCTTGAAATGCCTCTTATGTCAGCAAAAATGTTGAAAACTTTGGAGGTCAGAAAAAGGGGTTTACAGGCATCCTAGACCCCGTAAAGTCCAGAAAATGTTAGCGGCCCAAAAACTGTGCCAGAGAGCTCTGAATGTCCCAAAATCATTTGTAGCCTGAAAGGGGCATTAACCCACACCCTAGACCATTGAAATTCCCACAAATAATTTTGACACGAAAAATGCATCCTACACCCCTGAAAGTTCAGAATATGTTAGCAGCCCAAAAAAGGCCTTAAAATGCATCTTAGGCCTGGAAAAATGTTGAAAACTTTGGAGGTCAAAAAAAGGGGTTTACAGGCATCCTAGAGCCCCTAAAGTCGAGAAAATGTTGGTGGCCCAAAACCTGTTAAAGAGAGCTCTGAATGTCCCAAAAACATTTGCAGCCTGAAAGGGGTATTAACCTGCACCCTAGACACCTGAAATTCCCAAAAATAATTTTGACACGAAAAATGCATCCTACACCCCTGAAAGTTCAGAATATGTTAGCAGCCCAAAAAAGGCCTTAAAATGCATCTTAGGCCTGGAAAAATGTTGAAAACTTTGGAGGTCAAAAAAAGGGGTTTACAGGCATCCTAGACCCCCTAAAGTCCAGAAAATGTTGGTGGCCCAAAAACTGTGCCAGAGAGCTCTAAATGTCCCAGAAACATTTGCAGCCTGAAAGGAGCATTAACCCGCATCCTAGACCAATGAAATTCCCAAAAATAATTTTGACACAAAAAATGCATCCTACACCCCTGAAAGTTCAGAATATGTTAACAGCCCAAAGAAGGCCTTAAAATGCATCTTAGGCCTGCAAAATGTTGAAAACTTTGGTGGTCCAAAAAAGAGGTTTACAGGTATGCTAGACCCCTAAAGTCCAGAAAATGTTGGTGGCCCTAAAACTGTGCCAGAGAGCTTTGATTGTCCCAAAATCATGTGCAGCCTGAGAGGAGCAATAGCCTCAAATCCTGAGCCACTGAAATTACCAAAAATATTTTTGTCACAAAAAATACATCCTACACCCCTGAAAGTTCAGAATATGTTAGCATCCCAAAAAAGACCTTAAAATGCCTCTTATGTCAGCAAAAATGTTGAACACTTTGGAGGCTTAAAAAAGGGGTTTATAGGCATCCTAGACCCTCTAAATGCCAGAAAATGTTGTGGCCAAAAATTGTGCCAGACAGCTCTGAATGTCCCAGAAACATTTGCAGCCTGAAAGGAGCATTAACCCGCATCATAGATCACTCAAATTCCCAAAAATAATTTTCGCACGAAAAATTCATCCTACACCCCTGAAAGTTCAGAATATGTTAAGAGCCCAAAAAAGGCCTTAAAATGCATTTCAGGCCTGCAAAAATGTTGAAAACTTTGGAGGCCCAAAAAAGGGTTTTAAAGGCATCCTAGACCCCCTAAAGTACAGAAAATGTTGGTACGCCTAAAAACTGTGTCAGAGAGCTCTGAATGTCCCAAAAACATTTGCAGCCTGAAAAGGGCATTAACCAGCATCCGAGACCACTGAAATTCCCCAAAAATATTTTGACATGAAAAATGCATCCTACACCCCTGAAAGTTCAGAATATGTTAAGAGCCCAAAAAAGGCCTTAAAATGCATTTTAGGCCTGCAAAAATGTTGAAATCTTTGGAGGTCAAAAAAAGGGGTTTCCAGGCATCCTAGACCCCCTAAAGTCGAGAAAATGTTGGTGGCCCAAAAACTGTGCCAGAGTGCTCTGAATGTCCCAAAATCATTTGCAGCCTGAAAAGGGCATTACCCTGCACCCTAGACCACTGAAATTCCCACAAATAATTTTGACACGAAAAATGCATCCTACACTCCTGAAAGTTCAGAATATGTTAGCAGCCCAAAAACGGCCTTAAAATGCATCTTAGGCCTGCAAAAATTTTGAAATCTTTGGGGGTCAAAAAAAGGGGTTTACAGGCATCCTAGAGCCCCTAAAGTCGAGAAAATGTTGGTGGCCCAAAACCTGTTCCAGAGAGCTCTGAATGTCCCAAAAACATTTGCAGCCTGAAAGGGGTATTAACCTGCACCCTAGACACCTGAAATTCCCAAAAATAATTTTCACACGAAAAATGCATCCTACACCCCTGAAAGTTCAGAATATGTTAGCAGCCCAAAAAAGGCCTTAAAATGCATTTTAGGCCTGCAAAAATGTTGAAAACTTTGGAGGTCATAAAAAGGGGTTTACAGGCATCCTAGAGCCCCTAAAGTCGAGAAAATGTTGGTGGCCCAAAAACTGTGCCAGAGAGCTCTGAATGTCCCAAAATCATTTGCAGCCTGAAGGGGGCATTACCCTGCACCCTAGACCACTGAAATTCCCAAAAACAATTTTGACACGAAAAATGCATCCTGCACCCCTGAAAGTTCAGAATATGTTAGCAGCCCAAAAAAGGCCTTAAAATGCCTCTTATGTCTGCAAAAATGTTGTACACTTTGGAGGCCTAGAAAAGGGGTTTACAGGCATCCTAGACCCCCTAAAGTCCAGAAAATGTTGGCGGCCCAAAAACTGTGCCAGAGAGCTCTAAATGTCCCAGAAACATTTGCAGCCTGAAAAGTGCATTAACCTGCACCCTAGACCACTGAAATTCCTCCAAAACATTTTGACATGAAAAATGCATCCTACATCCCTGAAAGTTCAGAATATGTTAACAGCCCAAAGAAGGCCTTAAAATGCATTTTAGGCCTGAAAAATGTTGAAAACTTTGGTGGTCCAAAAAAGAGGTTTACAGGTATGCTAGACCCCCTAAAGTCCAGAAAATGTTGGTGGCCCAAAAACTGTGCCAGAGAGCTTTGATTGTCCCAAAATCATTTGCAGCCTGAGAGGAGCATTAGCCTCAAATCCTGGGCCACTGAAATTACCAAAAATATTTTTGTCACAAAAAATGCATCCTACACCCCTGAAAGTTCAGAATATGTTAGCAGCCCAAAAAAGGCCTTGAAATGCCTCTTATGTCAGCAAAAATGTTGAAAACTTTGGAGGTCAGAAAAAGGGGTTTACAGGCATCCTAGACCCCGTAAAGTCCAGAAAATGTTGGCGGCCCAAAAACTGTGCCAGAGAGCTCTGAATGTCCCAAAATCATTTGTAGCCTGAAAGGGGCATTAACCCACACCCTAGACCACTGAAATTCCCACAAATAATTTTGACACGAAAAATGCATCCTACACCCCTGAAAGTTCAGAATATGTTAGCAGCTCAAAAAAGGCCTTAAAATGCATCTCAGATATGCAAAAATGTTGAAAACTTTGGAGGTCAAAAAAAGGGGTTTACAGGCATCCTAGACCCCGTAAAGTCCAGAAAATGTTGGTGGCCCAAAAACTGTGCCAGAGAGCTCTGAATGTCCCAAAATCATTTGTAGCCTGAAAGGGGCATTAACCCACACCCTAGACGTCTGAAATTCCCAAAAATATTTTTGTCACAAAAAATGCATCCTACACCCTGAAAGTTCAGAATATGTTAGCAGCCCAAAAAAGGCCTTAAAATGCCTCTTATGTCAGCAAAAATGTTGAACACTTTGGAGGCCTAAAGAAGGGGTTTATAGGCATCCAAGACCCCCTAATGTCCAGAAAATGTTGGTGGCCAAAAATTGTGCCAGAGAGCTCTGAATGTCCAAGAAACATTTGCAGCCTGAATTAGCCTGCACCCTAGACCACTGAAATTCCTCCAAAACATGTTGACATGAAAAATGCATCCTACACCCCTGAAAGTTCAGAATATGTTAGCAGCCCAAAAAAGGCCTTAAAATGCATCTTAGGCCTGCAAAAATGTTGAAAACTTTGGAGGTCAAAAAAAGGGGTTTACAGGCATCCTAGACCCCCTAAAGTCCAGAAAATGGTGGTGGCGCAACAACTGCGCCAGAGAGCTCTGAATGTCCCAAAATCATGTGTAGCCTGAAAGGGGCATTAACCCACATCCTAGACCACTGAAATTCACAAAAATAGTTTTGGCACGAAAAATGCATCCTACACGCCTGAAAGTTCAGAATATGTTAGCAGCCCAAAAAGGCCTTAAAATGCATCTTAGGCCTGCAAGAATGTTGAAAGCTTTGGAGGGCCAAAAAAGGGGTTTACAGGCATCCTAGAGCCCCTAAAGTCGAGAAAATGTTGGTGGCCCAAAAACTGTGCCAGAGAGCTCTGAATGTCCCAAAATCATTTGCAGCCTGAAAGGGGCATTACCCTGCACCCTAGACCACTGAAATTCCCAAAAATAATTTTGACACGAAAAATGCATCCTGCACCCCTGAAAGTTCAGAATATGGTAGCAGCCCAAAAAAGGCCTTAAAATGCCTCTTATGTCTGTAAAAATGTAGAACACTTTGGAGGCCTAGAAAAGGGGTTTACAGGCATCCTAGACCCCCAAAGTCCAGAAAATGTTGGTAGCCCAAAAACTGTGCCAGGGAGCTCTAAATGTCCCAGAAACATTTGCAGCCCGAAAGGAGCATTAACCCACATCCTAGACCAATGAAATTCCCAAAAATAATTTTGACACAAAAAATGCATCCTACACCCCTGAAATTTCAGAATATGTTAACAGCCCAAAGAAGGCCTTAAAATTCATTTTAGGCCTGCAAAAATGTTGAAAACTTTGGAGGTCAAAAAAAGGGGTTTGCAGGCATCCTAGACCCCCTAAAGTCGAGAAAATGTTGGTGGCCCAAAAACTGTGCCAGAGCTCTGAATGTCCCAAAATCATTTGCAGCCTGAAAGGGGCATTACCCTGCACCCTAGACCACTGAAATTCCCAAAAATAATTTTGACACGAAAAATGCATTCTACACCCCTGAAAGTTCAGAATATGTTAGCAGCCCAAAAAAGGCCTTAAACTGCCTCTTATGTCTGCGAAAATGTTGAAAACTTTGGAGGCCCAAAAAAGTGCTTTACTGGCATCCTAGAACCCCTAAAGTCGAGAAAATGTTGGTGGCCCAAAACCTGTTCCAGAGAGCTCTGAATGTCCCAAAAACATTTGCAGCCTGAAAAGGGCATTAACCTGCATCCTAGACCACTGAAATTCCCCCAAAACATTTTGACATGAAAAATGCACCCTACACCCCTGAAAGTTCAGAATATGTTAGCAGCCCAAAAAAGGCCTTAAAATGCATCTTCGGCCTGCAAAAATGTTGAAAACTTTGGAGGTCAAAAAAAGGGGTTTGCAGGCATCCTAGACCCCCTAAAGTCCAGAAAATGGTGGTGGCACAAAAACTGCACCAGAGAGCTCTGAATGTCCCAAAATCATTTGCAGCCTGAAAGGGGCATTACCCTGCACCCTAGACCACTGAAATTCCCACAAATAATTTTGACACGAAAAATGCATCCTACACCCCTGAAAGTTCAGAATATGTTAGCAGCCCAAAAAAGGCATTAAAATGCATCTCAGGCCTGCAAAAATGTTGAAAACTTTGGAGGTCAAAAAATGGGGTTTACAGGCATCCTAGACCCCCTAAAGTCCAGAAAATGTTGGCGGCCCAAAAACTGTGCCAGAGAGCTCTAAATGTCCCAGAAACATTTGCAGCCTGAAAAGTGCATTAACCTGCACCCTAGACCACTGAAATTCCTCCAAAACATTTTGACATGAAAAATGCATCCTACATCCCTGAAAGTTCAGAATATGTTAACAGCCCAAAGAAGGCCTTAAAATGCATTTTAGGCCTGAAAAATGTTGAAAACTTTGGTGGTCCAAAAAAGAGGTTTACAGGTATGCTAGACCCCCTAAAGTCCAGAAAATGTTGGTGGCCCAAAAACTGTGCCAGAGAGCTTTGATTGTCCCAAAATCATTTGCAGCCTGAGAGGAGCATTAGCCTCAAATCCTGGGCCACTGAAATTACCAAAAATATTTTTGTCACAAAAAATGCATCCTACACCCCTGAAAGTTCAGAATATGTTAGCAGCCCAAAAAAGGCCTTGAAATGCCTCTTATGTCAGCAAAAATGTTGAAAACTTTGGAGGTCAGAAAAAGGGGTTTACAGGCATCCTAGACCCCGTAAAGTCCAGAAAATGTTGGCGGCCCAAAAACTGTGCCAGAGAGCTCTGAATGTCCCAAAATCATTTGTAGCCTGAAAGGGGCATTAACCCACACCCTAGACCACTGAAATTCCCACAAATAATTTTGACACGAAAAATGCATCCTACACCCCTGAAAGTTCAGAATATGTTAGCAGCTCAAAAAAGGCCTTAAAATGCATCTCAGTCCTGCAAAAATGTTGAAAACTTTGGAGGTCAAAAAAAGGGGTTTACAGGCATCCTAGACCCCGTAAAGTCCAGAAAATGTTGGTGGCCCAAAAACTGTGCCAGAGAGCTCTGAATGTCCCAAAATCATTTGTAGCCTGAAAGGGGCATTAACCCACACCCTAGACGTCTGAAATTCCCAAAAATATTTTTGTCACAAAAAATGCATCCTACACCCTGAAAGTTCAGAATATGTTAGCAGCCCAAAAAAGGCCTTAAAATGCCTCTTATGTCAGCAAAAATGTTGAACACTTTGGAGGCCTAAAGAAGGGGTTTATAGGCATCCTAGACCCCCTAATGTCCAGAAAATGTTGGTGGCCAAAAATTGTGCCAGAGAGCTCTGAATGTCCAAGAAACATTTGCAGCCTGAATTAGCCTGCACCCTAGACCACTGAAATTCCTCCAAAACATGTTGACATGAAAAATGCATCCTACACCCCTGAAAGTTCAGAATATGTTAGCAGCCCAAAAAAGGCCTTAGAATGCATCTTAGGCCTGCAAAAATGTTGAAAACTTTGGAGGTCAAAAAAAGGGGTTTACAGGCATCCTAGACCCCCTAAAGTCCAGAAAATGGTGGTGGCGCAACAACTGCGCCAGAGAGCTCTGAATGTCCCAAAATCATGTGTAGCCTGAAAGGGGCATTAACCCACATCCTAGACCACTGAAATTCACAAAAATAGTTTTGGCACGAAAAATGCATCCTACACGCCTGAAAGTTCAGAATATGTTAGCAGCCCAAAAAGGCCTTAAAATGCATCTTAGGCCTGCAAGAATGTTGAAAGCTTTGGAGGGCCAAAAAAGGGGTTTACAGGCATCCTAGAGCCCCTAAAGTCGAGAAAATGTTGGTGGCCCAAAAACTGTGCCAGAGAGCTCTGAATGTCCCAAAATCATTTGCAGCCTGAAAGGGGCATTACCCTGCACCCTAGACCACTGAAATTCCCAAAAATAATTTTGACACGAAAAATGCATCCTGCACCCCTGAAAGTTCAGAATATGGTAGCAGCCCAAAAAAGGCCTTAAAATGCCTCTTATGTCTGTAAAAATGTTGAACACTTTGGAGGCCTAGAAAAGGGGTTTACAGGCATCCTAGACCCCCAAAGTCCAGAAAATGTTGGTAGCCCAAAAACTGTGCCAGGGAGCTCTAAATGTCCCAGAAACATTTGCAGCCCGAAAGGAGCATTAACCCGCATCCTAGACCAATGAAATTCCCAAAAATAATTTTGACACGAAAAATGCATTCTACACCCCTGAAAGTTCAGAATATGTTAGCAGCCCAAAAAAGGCCTTAAACTGCCTCTTATGTCTGCAAAAATGTTGAAAACTTTGGAGGCCCAAAAAAGTGCTTTACTGGCATCCTAGAACCCCTAAAGTCGAGAAAATGTTGGTGGCCCAAAACCTGTTCCAGAGAGCTCTGAATGTCCCAAAAACATTTGCAGCCTGAAAAGGGCATTAACCTGCATCCTAGACCACTGAAATTCCCCCAAAACATTTTGACATGAAAAATGCACCCTACACCCCTGAAAGTTCAGAATATGTTAGCAGCCCAAAAAAGGCCTTAAAATGCATCTTCGGCCTGCAAAAATGTTGAAAACTTTGGAGGTCAAAAAAAGGGGTTTGCAGGCATCCTAGACCCCCTAAAGTCCAGAAAATGGTGGTGGCACAAAAACTGCACCAGAGAGCTCTGAATGTCCCAAAATCATTTGCAGCCTGAAAGGGGCATTACCCTGCACCCTAGACGACTGAAATTCCCACAAATAATTTTGACACGAAAAATGCATCCTACACCCCTGAAAGTTCAGAATATGTTAGCAGCCCAAAAAAGGCATTAAAATGCATCTCAGGCCTGCAAAAATGTTGAAAACTTTGGAGGTCAAAAAATGGGGTTTACAGGCATCCTAGACCCCCTAAAGTCCAGAAAATGTTGGTGGCCAAAAATTTTGCCAGAGAGCTCTGAATGTCCCAGAAACATTTGCAGCCTGAAAAGTGCATTAACCTGCACCCCAGACCACTGAAATTCCTCCAAAACATTTTGACATGAAAAATGCATCCTACACCCCTGAAAGTTCAGAATATGTTAGCAGCTCAAAAAAGGCCTTAAAATGCATCTCAGGCCTGCAAAAATGTTGAAAACTTTGGAGGTCAAAAAAAGGGGTTTACAGGCATCCTAGACCCCGTAAAGTCCAGAAAATGTTGGTGGCCCAAAAACTGTGCCAGAGAGCTCTGAATGTCCCAAAATCATTAGTAGCCGAAAGGGGCATTAACCCACACCCTAGACGTCTGAAATTCCCAAAAATATTTTTGTCACAAAAAATGCATCCTACACCCCTGAAAGTTCAGAATATGTTAGCAGCCCAAAAAGGCATTAAAATGCATCTCAGGCCTGCAAAAATGTTGAAAACTTTGGAGGTCAAAAAATGGGGTTTACAGGCATCCTAGACCCCCTAAAGTCCAGAAAATGTTGGTGGCCAAAAATTGTGCCAGAGAGCTCTGAATGTCCAAGAAACATTTGCAGCCTGTATTAGCCTGCACCCTAGACCACTGAAATTCCTCCAAAACATTTTGACATGAAAAATGCATCCTACACCCCTGAAAGTTCAGAATATGTTAGCAGCCCAAAAAAGGCCTTAAAATGCATCTTAGGCCTGCAAAAATGTTGAAAACTTTGGAGGTCAAAAAAAGGGGTTTACAGGCATCCTAGACCCCCTAAAGTCCAGAAAATGGTGGTGGCGCAAATGAATGTCCCAAAATCATGTGTAGCCTGAAAGGGGCATTAACCCACATCCTAGACCACTGAAATTCACAAAAATAGTTTTGGCACGAAAAATGCATCCTACACGCCTGAAAGTTCAGAATATGTTAGCAGCCCAAAAAGGCCTTAAAATGCATCTTAGGCCTGCAAGAATGTTGAAAGCTTTGGAGGGCCAAAAAAGGGGTTTACAGGCATCCTAGACTCCCTAAAGTCCAGAAAATGTTGGTGGCCTAAACACTGTGTCAGAGAGCTCTGAATGTCCCAAAAGCATTTGCAGCCTGAAAAGGGCATTAACCTGCATCCTAGACCACTGAAATTCCCTAAAATAATTTTGACACGAAAAATGCATCCTACACCCCTGAAAGTTCAGAATATGTTAGCATCCCAAAAAAGGCCTTAAAATGCATCTTATGCCTGCAAAAATGCTGAAAACTTTGGAGGTCAAAAAAAGGGGTTTACAGGCATCCTAGAGCCCCTAAAGTCCAGAAAATGTTGGTGGCCCAAAAACTGTCCAGAGAGCTCTGAATGTCCCAATATCAATTGTAGCCTGAAAGGGGCATTAACCCACATCCTAGACCACTGAAATTCACAAAAATAGTTTTGGCACGACAAATGCATCCTACACACCTGACAGTTCAGAATATGTTAGCAGCCCAAAAAAGGCCTTAACATGCATTTTAGGCCTGCAAAAATGTTGAAAACTTTGGAGGCCCAAAAAAAGGGTTTACAGGCATCCTAGACCCCCTAAAGTCCAGAAAATGTTGGTGGCCTAAAAACTGTGTCAGAGAGCTCTGAATGCCCCAAAAATATTTGCAGCCTGAAAGGGTCATCATCCCGCATCCTAGACCACTGAAATTCCCAAAAATATCTTGGCACAAAGATGCATCCTACACCCCTGAAAGTTCAGAATATGTTAGCAGTCCAAAAAAGGCCTTAAAATGCATCTTATGCCTGCAAAAATGTTGAAAACTTTGGAGGTCAAAAAAAGGGGTTTACAGGCATCCTAGAGCCCCTAAAGTCCAGAAAATGTTGGTGGCCCAAAAACTGTCCAGAGAGCTCTGAATGTCCCAAAATCATTTGCAGCCTGAAAGGGGCATTAAACCGCACCCTAGACACGTAAAATTCCCCAAAAATATTTTTGGCACAAAAAATGCATCCTACACCCCTGAAAGTTCAGAATATGTTAGCAGCCCAAAAATGGCCTTAAAATGCATCTTATGCCTGCAAAAATGTTGAAAACTTTGGAGGTCAAAAAAAGGGGTTTACAGGCATCCTAGACCCATTAAAGTCCAGAAAATGGTGGTGGAGCAAAAACTGCGCCAGAGAGCTCTGAATGTCCCAAAATCATTTGCAGCCTGAAAGGGGCATTACCCTGCACCCTAGACCACTCAAATTCCCACAAATAATTTTGACACGAAAAATGCATCCTAAACCCCTGAAAGTTCCGAATATGTTAGCAGCCCAAAACGGCCTTAAAATGCATCTTAAGCCTGCAAAAATGTTGAAAGCTTTGGAGGGCCAAAAAAGGGGTTTACAGGCATCCTAGACTCCCTAAAGTCCAGAAAATGTTGATGGCCTAAAAACTGTGTCAGAGAGCTCTGAATGTCCCAAAAACATTTGCAGCCTGAAAAGGGCATTAACCTGCATCCTAGACCACTGAAATTCCCTAAAATAATTTTGACACAAAAAATGCATCCTACACCCCTGAAAGTTCAGAATATGTTAGCAGCCCATAAAAGGCCTTAAAATGCCTCTTATGTCTGCAAAAATGTTGAACACTTTGGCGGTCAAAAAAAGGGGTATACAGGAATCCTAGACCCCCTAAAGTCCAGAAAATGGTGGTGGCGCAAAAACTGCGCCAGAGAGCTCTGAATGTCTCAAAATCAATTGTAGCCTGAAAGGGTCATCATCCCACATCCTAGACCACTGAAATTCCCAAAAATATCTTGGCACAAAAATGCATCCTACACCCCTGAAAGTTCAGAATATGTTAGCAGTCCAAAAAAGGCCTTAAAATGCATCTTATGCCTGCAAAAATGTTGAAAACTTTGGAGGTCAAAAAAAGGGGTTTACAGGCATCCTAGAGCCCCTAAAGTCCAGAAAATGTTGGTGGCCCAAAAACTGTCCAGAGAGCTCTGAATGTCCCAAAATCATTTGCAGCCTGAAAGGGGCATTAAACCGCACCCTAGACACGTAAAATTCCCCAAAAATATTTTTGGCACAAAAAATGCATCCTACACCCCTGAAAGTTCAGAATATGTTAGCAGCCCAAAAATGGCCTTAAAATGCATCTTATGCCTGCAAAAATGTTGAAAACTTTGGAGGTCAAAAAAAGGGGTTTACAGGCATCCTAGACCCATTAAAGTCCAGAAAATGGTGGTGGAGCAAAAACTGCGCCAGAGAGCTCTGAATGTCCCAAAATCATTTGCAGCCTGAAAGGGGCAATACCCTGCACCATAGACCACTCAAATTCCCACAAATAATTTTGACACGTAAAATGCATCCTACACGCCTGAAAGTTCAGAATATGTTAGCAGCCCAAAAATGGCCTTAAAACGCATCTTATGCCTGCAAAAATGTTGAAAACTTTGGAGTTCAAAAAAAGGGGTTTACAGGCATCCTAGACCCCCTAAAGTCCGGAAAATGGTGGTGGAGCAAAAACTGCGCCAAGGAGCTCTGAATGTCCCAAATAATTTGCAGCCTGAAAGGGGCATTACACTGCACCCTAGACCCCTCGAATTCCCACAAATAATTTTGACACGAAAAATGCATCCTACACCCCTGAAAGTTCAGAATATGTTAGCAGCCCAAAAAAGGCCTTAAAATGCATCTTAGGCCTGCAAAAATGTTGAAAACTTTGGAGGTCAAAAAAAGGGGTTTACAGGCATCCTAGACCTCCTAAAGTCCAGAAAATGTTGGTGGCTCAAAAACTGTGCCAGAGAGCTCTGAATGTCCCAAAATCATTTGTAGCCTGAAAGGGGCATTAACCCACACCCTAGATGCCTGAAATTCCCAAAAACATTTTTGGCACAAAAATACATCCTGCACCCCTGAAAGTTCAGAATATGTTAGCAGCCCAAAAAAGGCCTTAAAATGCCTCTTATGTCAGCAAAAATGTTGAACACTTTGGAGGCCTAAAAAAGGGGTTTATAGGCATCCTAGACCCCCTAAAGACCAGAAAATGTTGGTGGCCAAAAATTGTGCCAGAGAGCTCTGAATGTCCGAAAAACATTTGGAGCCTGAAAGGAGCATTAACCAGCATCCTAAACCACTGAAATTCCCAAAAATAATTTTCGCACAAAAAATTCATCCTAAACCCCTGAAAGTTCAGAATATGTTAGCAGCCCAAAAAAGGCCTTAAACTGCCTCTTATGTCTGCAAAAATGTTGAAAACTTTGGAGGCCCAAAAAAGTGCTTTACAGGCATCCTAGAACCCCTAAAGTCCAGAAAATGGTGGTGGCACAAAAACTGCACCAGAGAGCTCTGAATGTCCCAAAATCATTTGCAGCCTGAAAGGGGCATTACCCTGCACCCTAGACCACTGAAATTCCCACAAATAATTTTGACACAAAAAATGCATCCTACACCCCTGAAAGTTCAGAATATGTTAGCAGCCCAAAAAAGGCATTAAAATGCATCTCAGGCCTGCAAAAATGTTGAAAACTTTGGAGGTCAAAAAATGGGGTTTACAGGCATCCTAGACCCCCTAAAGTCCAGAAAATGTTGGTGGCCAAAAATTGTGCCAGAGAGCTCTGAATGTCCCAGAAACATTTGCAGCCTGAAAAGTGCATTAACCTGCACCCTAGACCACTGAAATTCCTCCAAAACATTTTGACATGAAAAATGCATCCTACATCCTTGAAAGTTCAGAATATGTTAGCAGCCCAAAAAAGGCCTTAAAATGCCTCTTATGTCTGCAAAAATGTTGAAAACTTTGGAGGTCAAAAAAAGGGGTTTACAGGCATCCTAGAACCCCTAAAGTCCAGAAAATGGTGGTGGCACAAAAACTGCACCAGAGAGCTCTGAATGTCCCAAAATCATTTGTAGCCTGAAAGGGGCATTAACCCACACCCTAGACCACTGAAATTCCCACAAATAATTTTGACACGAAAAATGCATCCTACACCCCTGAAAGTTCAGAATATGTTAGCAGCCCAAAAAAGGCATTAAAATGCATCTCAGGCCTGCAAAAATGTTGAAAACTTTGGAGGTCAAAAAATGGGGTTTACAGGCATCCTAGACCCCCTAAAGTCCAGAAAATGTTGGTGGCCAAAAATTGTGCCAGAGAGCTCTGAATGTCCCAGAAACATTTGCAGCCTGAAAAGTGCATTAACCTGCACCCTAGACCACTGAAATTCCTCCAAAACATTTTGACATGAAAAATGCATCCTACACCCTTGAAAGTTCAGAATATGTTAGCAGCCCAAAAAAGGCCTTAAAATGCATCTTAGGCCTGCAAAAATGTTGAAAACTTTGGAGGCCTAAAAAAGGGGTTTATAGGCATCCTAGACCCCGTAAAGTCCAGAAAATGTTGGCGGCCCAAAAACTGTGCCAGAGAGCTCTGAATGTCCCAACATCATTTGTAGCCTGAAAGGGGCATTAACCCACACCCTAGACCACTGAAATTCCCACAAATAATTTTGACACGAAAAATGCATCCTACACCCCTGAAAGTTCAGAATATGTTAGCAGCCCAAAAACGGCCTTAAAATGCCTCTTATGTCAGCAAAAATGTTGAACACTTTGGAGGCCTAAAAAAGGGGTTTATAGGCATCCTAGACCCCCTAAAGTCCAGAAAATGTTGGTGGCCAAAAATTGTGCCAGAGAGCTCTGAATGTCCCAAAAACATTTGCAGCCTGAATTAACCTGCACCCTAGACCACAGAAATTCCTCCAAAACATTTTGACATGAAAAATGCATCCTACACCCCTGAAAGTTCAGAATATGTTAGCAGCCCAAAAAAGGCCTTAAAATGCATCTTAGGCCTGCAAAAATGTTGAAAACTTTGGAGGTCAAAAAAAGGGGTTTACAGACATCCTAGACCCCCTAAAGTCCAGAAAATGGTGGTGGCGCAAAAACTGCGCCAGAGAGCTCTGAATGTCCCAAAATCATGTGTAGCCTGAAAGGGGCATTAACCCACATCCTAGACCACTGAAATTCACAAAAATAGTTTTGGCACGAAAAATGCATCCTACACGCCTGAAAGTTCAGAATATGTTAGCAGCCCAAAAAGGCCTTACAATGCATCTTAGGCCTGCAAGAATGTTGAAAGCTTTGGAGGGCCAAAAAAGGGGTTTACAGGCATCCTAGAGCCCCTAAAGTCGAGAAAATGTTGGTGGCCCAAAAACTGTGCCAGAGAGCTCTGAATGTCCCAAAATCATTTGCAGCCTGAAAGGGGCATTACCCTGCATCCTAGACCACTGAAATTCCCAAAAATAATTTTGATATGAAAAATGCATCCTGCACCCCAGAAAGTTCAGAATATGTTAGCAGCCCAAAAAGGCCTTAAAATGCATCTTGGGCCTGCAAAAAAGGTTGAAAACTATGGAGGTCAAAAAAAGGGGTTTACAGGCATCCTAGACCCCCTAAAGTCCAGAAAATGATGGTGGCGCAAAAACTGCGCCAGAGAGCTCTGAATGTCCCAAAATCATTTGCAGCCTGAAAGGGGCATTACCCTGCATCCTAGACCACTGAAATTCCCAAAAATAATTTTGACACGAAAAATGCATCCTACACCCCTGAAAGTTCAGAATATGTTAGCAGCCCAAGAACGGCCTTAAAAAGCATTTTAGGCCTGCAAAAATGTTGAAAGCTTTGGAGCGCCAAAAAAGGGGTTTACAGGCATCCTAGACCCCCTAAAGTCCAGAAAATGGTGGTGGCGCAAAAACTGCGCCAGAGAGCTCTGAATGTCCCAAAATCATTTGCAGCCTGAAAGGGGCATTACCCTGCATCCTAGACCACTGAAATTCCCACAAATAATTTTGACACGAAAAATGCATCCTACAACCCTGAAAGTTCAGAATATGTTAGCAGCCCAAAAAAGTGCCTTAAAATGCATCGTAGGCCTGCAAAAATGTTGAAAACTTTGGAGGACAAAAAAGGGGTTTACAGGCATCCTGGACCCCCTAAAGTCCAGAAAATGTTGGTGGCCTAAAAACTGTGTCAGAGAGCTCTGAATATCCCAAAAACATGTGCAGCCTGAAAAGGGCATTAACCTGCATCCTAGACCACTGAAATTCCCAAAAATAATTTTGATATGAAAAATGCATCCAGCACCCCTGAAAGTTCAGAATATGTTAGCAGCCCAAGAAGGCCTTAAAATGCATCTTAGGCCTGCAAAAATGTTGAAAACTTTGGAGGTCAAAAAAAGTTGTTTACAGGCATCCTAGACCCAATAAAGTCCAGAAAATGGTGGTGGCGCAAAAACAGCACCAGAGATGTCAAAAAATCATTTGCAGCCTGAAAGGGGCATTACCCTGCATCCTAGACCACTGAAATTCCCAAAAACAATTTTGACACGAAAAATGCATCCTGCACCCCTGAAAGTTCAGAATATGTTAGCAGCCCAAAAAAGGCCTTAAAATGCCTCTTATGTCTGCAAAAATGTTGTACACTTTGGAGGCCTAGAAAAGGGGTTTACAGGCATCCTAGACCCCCTAAAGTCCAGAAAATGTTGGCGGCCCAAAAACTGTGCCAGAGAGCTCTAAATGTCCCAGAAACATTCGCAGCCTGTAAAGTGCATTAACCTGCACCCTAGACCACTGAAATTCCTCCTAAACATTTTGACATGAAAAATGCATCCTACACCCCTGAAAGTTCAGAATATGTTAACAGCCCAAAGAAGGCCTTAAAATGCATTTTAGGCCTGCAAAATGTTGAAAACTTTGGTGGTCCAAAAAAGAGGTTTACAGGTATGCTAGACCCCCTAAAGTCCAGAAAACGTTGGTGGCCCAAAAACTGTGCCAGAGAGCTTTGATTGTCCCAAAATCATTTGCAGCCTGAGAGGAGCATTAGCCTCAAATCCTGGGCCACTGAAATTACCAAAAATATTTTTGTCACAAAAAATGCATCCTACACCCCTGAAAGTTCAGAATATGTTAGCAGCCCAAAAAAGGCCTTAAAATGCATCTAAGGCCTGCAAGAATGTTGAAAACTTTGGAGGCCCAAAAAAGGGGTTTACAGGCATCCTAGAGCCCCCAAAGTACAGAAAATGTTGATGGCCTACAAACTGTGTCAGAGAGCTCTGAATGTCCCAAAAACATTTGCAGCCTGAAAAGGCATTAACCTGCATCCTAGACCACTGTAATTCCCCCAAAAAATGTTGACATGAAAAATGCATCCTACACACCTGAAAGTTCAGAATATGTTAGCAGCCCAAAAAGGCCTTAAAATGCCTCTTATGTCTGCAAAAATGTTGAACACTTTGGAGGTCAAAAAAAGGGGTATACAGGCATCCTAGACCCCCTAAAGTCCAGAAAATGGTGGTGGCGCAAAAACTGCGCCAGAGAGCTCTGAATGTCCCAAAATCATTTGCAGCCTGAAAGGGGCATTACCCTGCACCCTAGACCACTGAAATTCCCACAAATAATTTTGACACGAAAAATGCATCCTACACCCCAAAAATGTTGAAAACTTTGGAGGCCCAAAAAAGGGTTTACAGGCATCCTAGAGCCCCTGAGGTCCAGAAATTTTTTGGTGGCCTAAAAACTGCGTCGGACAGCTCTAAATGCACCAAAAACATTTGCAGCCTGAAAGGGGCATTATCCTGCATCCTAGACCACTGAAATTCCCAAAATCTTCTTGGCACAAAAATACATCCTACACCCCTGAAAGTTCAGAATATGTTAGCAGCCCAAAAAAGGCCTTAAAATGCATCTAAGGCCTGCAAGAATGTTGAAAACTTTGGAGGCCCAAAAAAGGGGTTTACAGGCATCCTAGAGCCCCCAAAGTACAGAAAATGTTGATGGCCTAAAAACTGTGTCAGAGAGCTCTGAATGTCTCAAAAACATTTGCAGCCTGAAAAGGCATTAACCAGCATACTAGACCACTGTAATTCCTCCAAAAAATGTTGACATGAAAAATGTATCCTACACCCCTGAAAGTTCAGAATATGTTAGCAGCCCAAAACGGCCTTAAAATGCATCTTAAGCCTGCAAAAATGTTGAAAGCTTTGGAGGGCCAAAAAAGGGGTTTACAGGCATCCTAGACTCCCTAAAGTCCAGAAAATGTTGGTGGCCTAAACACTGTGTCAGAGAGCTCTGAATGTCCCAAAAGCATTTGCAGCCTGAAAAGGGCATTAACCTGCATCCTAGACCACTGAAATTCCCTAAAATAATTTTGACACGAAAAATGCATCCTACACCCCTGAAAGTTCAGAATATGTTAGTATCCCAAAAAAGGCCTTAAAATGCATCTTATGCCTGCAAAAATGCTGAAAACTTTGGAGGTAAAAAAAAGGGGTTTACAGGCATCCTAGAGCCCCTAAAGTCCAGAAAATGTTGGTGGCCCAAAAACTGTCCAGAGAGCTCTGAATGTCCCAATATCAATTGTAGCCTGAAAGGGGCATTAACCCACATCCTAGACCACTGAAATTCACAAAAATAGTTTTGGCACGACAAATGCATCCTACACACCTGACAGTTCAGAATATGTTAGCAGCCCAAAAAAGGCCTTAACATGCATTTTAGGCCTGCAAAAATGTTGAAAACTTTGGAGGCCCAAAAAAAGGGTTTACAGGCATCCTAGACCCCCTAAAGTCCAGAAAATGTTGGTGGCCTAAAAACTGTGTCAGAGAGCTCTGAATGCCCCAAAAATATTTGCAGCCTGAAAGGGTCATCATCCCGCATCCTAGACCACTGAAATTCCCAAAAATATCTTGGCACAAAAATGCATCCTACACCCCTGAAAGTTCAGAATATGTTAGCAGCCGAAAAAAGGCCTTAAAATGCATCTTATGCCCGCAAAAATGTTGAAAACTTTGGAGGTCAAAAAAAGGGGTTTACAGGCATCCTAGAGCCCCTAAAGTCCAGAAAATGTTGGTGGCCCAAAAACTGTCCAGAGAGCTCTGAATGTCCCAAAATCATTTGCAGCCTGAAAGGGGCATTAAACCGCACCCTAGACACGTAAAATTCCCCAAAAATATTTTTGGCACAAAAAATGCATCCTACACCCCTGAAAGTTCAGAATATGTTAGCAGCCCAAAAATGGCCTTAAAATGCATCTTATGCCTGCAAAAATGTTGAAAACTTTGGAGGTCCAAAAAAGGGGTTTACAGGCATCCTAGACCCATTAAAGTCCAGAAAATGGTGGTGGAGCAAAAACTGCGCCAGAGAGCTCTGAATGTCCCAAAATCATTTGCAGCCTGAAAGGGGCATTACCCTGCACCCTAGACCACTCAAATTCCCACAAATAATTTTGACACGAAAAATGCATCCTACACCCCTGAAAGTTCCGAATATGTTAGCAGCCCAAAACGGCCTTAAAATGCATCTTAAGCCTGCAAAAATGTTGAAAGCTTTGGAGGGCCAAAAAAGGGGTTTACAGGCATCCTAGACTCCCTAAAGTCCAGAAAATGTTGGTGGCCTAAAAACTGTGTCAGAGAGCTCTGAATGTCCCAAAAACATTTGCAGCCTGAAAAGGGCATTAACCTGCATCCTAGACCACTGAAATTCCCTAAAATAATTTTGACACGAAAAATGCATCCTACACCCCTGAAAGTTCAGAATATGTTAGCAGCCCAAAAAAGGCATTAAAATGCATCTCAGGCCTGCAAAAATGTTGAAAACTTTGGAGGTCAAAAAATGGGGTTTACAGGCATCCTAGACCCCCTAAAGTCCAGAAAATGTTGGTGGCCAAAAATTGTGCCAGAGAGCTCTGAATGTCCCAGAAACATTTGCAGCCTGAAAAGTGCATTAACCTGCACCCTAGACCACTGAAATTCCTCCAAAACATTTTGACATGAAAAATGCATCCTACACCCTTGAAAGTTCAGAATATGTTAGCAGCCCAAAAAAGGCCTTAAAATGCATCTTAGGCCTGCAAAAATGTTGAAAACTTTGGAGGCCTAAAAAAGGGGTTTATAGGCATCCTAGACCCCGTAAAGTCCAGAAAATGTTGGCGGCCCAAAAACTGTGCCAGAGAGCTCTGAATGTCCCAACATCATTTGTAGCCTGAAAGGGGCATTAACCCACACCCTAGACCACTGAAATTCCCACAAATAATTTTGACACGAAAAATGCATCCTACACCCCTGAAAGTTCAGAATATGTTAGCAGCCCAAAAACGGCCTTAAAATGCCTCTTATGTCAGCAAAAATGTTGAACACTTTGGAGGCCTAAAAAAGGGGTTTATAGGCATCCTAGACCCCCTAAAGTCCAGAAAATGTTGGTGGCCAAAAATTGTGCCAGAGAGCTCTGAATGTCCCAAAAACATTTGCAGCCTGAATTAACCTGCACCCTAGACCACAGAAATTCCTCCAAAACATTTTGACATGAAAAATGCATCCTACACCCCTGAAAGTTCAGAATATGTTAGCAGCCCAAAAAAGGCCTTAAAATGCATCTTAGGCCTGCAAAAATGTTGAAAACTTTGGAGGTCAAAAAAAGGGGTTTACAGACATCCTAGACCCCCTAAAGTCCAGAAAATGGTGGTGGCGCAAAAACTGCGCCAGAGAGCTCTGAATGTCCCAAAATCATGTGTAGCCTGAAAGGGGCATTAACCCACATCCTAGACCACTGAAATTCACAAAAATAGTTTTGGCACGAAAAATGCATCCTACACGCCTGAAAGTTCAGAATATGTTAGCAGCCCAAAAAGGCCTTACAATGCATCTTAGGCCTGCAAGAATGTTGAAAGCTTTGGAGGGCCAAAAAAGGGGTTTACAGGCATCCTAGAGCCCCTAAAGTCGAGAAAATGTTGGTGGCCCAAAAACTGTGCCAGAGAGCTCTGAATGTCCCAAAATCATTTGCAGCCTGAAAGGGGCATTACCCTGCATCCTAGACCACTGAAATTCCCAAAAATAATTTTGATATGAAAAATGCATCCTGCACCCCAGAAAGTTCAGAATATGTTAGCAGCCCAAAAAGGCCTTAAAATGCATCTTGGGCCTGCAAAAAAGGTTGAAAACTATGGAGGTCAAAAAAAGGGGTTTACAGGCATCCTAGACCCCCTAAAGTCCAGAAAATGATGGTGGCGCAAAAACTGCGCCAGAGAGCTCTGAATGTCCCAAAATCATTTGCAGCCTGAAAGGGGCATTACCCTGCATCCTAGACCACTGAAATTCCCAAAAATAATTTTGACACGAAAAATGCATCCTACACCCCTGAAAGTTCAGAATATGTTAGCAGCCCAAGAACGGCCTTAAAAAGCATTTTAGGCCTGCAAAAATGTTGAAAGCTTTGGAGCGCCAAAAAAGGGGTTTACAGGCATCCTAGACCCCCTAAAGTCCAGAAAATGGTGGTGGCGCAAAAACTGCGCCAGAGAGCTCTGAATGTCCCAAAATCATTTGCAGCCTGAAAGGGGCATTACCCTGCATCCTAGACCACTGAAATTCCCACAAATAATTTTGACACGAAAAATGCATCCTACAACCCTGAAAGTTCAGAATATGTTAGCAGCCCAAAAAAGTGCCTTAAAATGCATCGTAGGCCTGCAAAAATGTTGAAAACTTTGGAGGACAAAAAAGGGGTTTACAGGCATCCTGGACCCCCTAAAGTCCAGAAAATGTTGGTGGCCTAAAAACTGTGTCAGAGAGCTCTGAATATCCCAAAAACATGTGCAGCCTGAAAAGGGCATTAACCTGCATCCTAGACCACTGAAATTCCCAAAAATAATTTTGATATGAAAAATGCATCCAGCACCCCTGAAAGTTCAGAATATGTTAGCAGCCCAAGAAGGCCTTAAAATGCATCTTAGGCCTGCAAAAATGTTGAAAACTTTGGAGGTCAAAAAAAGTTGTTTACAGGCATCCTAGACCCAATAAAGTCCAGAAAATGGTGGTGGCGCAAAAACAGCACCAGAGATGTCAAAAAATCATTTGCAGCCTGAAAGGGGCATTACCCTGCATCCTAGACCACTGAAATTCCCAAAAACAATTTTGACACGAAAAATGCATCCTGCACCCCTGAAAGTTCAGAATATGTTAGCAGCCCAAAAAAGGCCTTAAAATGCCTCTTATGTCTGCAAAAATGTTGTACACTTTGGAGGCCTAGAAAAGGGGTTTACAGGCATCCTAGACCCCCTAAAGTCCAGAAAATGTTGGCGGCCCAAAAACTGTGCCAGAGAGCTCTAAATGTCCCAGAAACATTCGCAGCCTGTAAAGTGCATTAACCTGCACCCTAGACCACTGAAATTCCTCCTAAACATTTTGACATGAAAAATGCATCCTACACCCCTGAAAGTTCAGAATATGTTAACAGCCCAAAGAAGGCCTTAAAATGCATTTTAGGCCTGCAAAATGTTGAAAACTTTGGTGGTCCAAAAAAGAGGTTTACAGGTATGCTAGACCCCCTAAAGTCCAGAAAACGTTGGTGGCCCAAAAACTGTGCCAGAGAGCTTTGATTGTCCCAAAATCATTTGCAGCCTGAGAGGAGCATTAGCCTCAAATCCTGGGCCACTGAAATTACCAAAAATATTTTTGTCACAAAAAATGCATCCTACACCCCTGAAAGTTCAGAATATGTTAGCAGCCCAAAAAAGGCCTTAAAATGCATCTAAGGCCTGCAAGAATGTTGAAAACTTTGGAGGCCCAAAAAAGGGGTTTACAGGCATCCTAGAGCCCCCAAAGTACAGAAAATGTTGATGGCCTACAAACTGTGTCAGAGAGCTCTGAATGTCCCAAAAACATTTGCAGCCTGAAAAGGCATTAACCTGCATCCTAGACCACTGTAATTCCCCCAAAAAATGTTGACATGAAAAATGCATCCTACACACCTGAAAGTTCAGAATATGTTAGCAGCCCAAAAAGGCCTTAAAATGCCTCTTATGTCTGCAAAAATGTTGAACACTTTGGAGGTCAAAAAAAGGGGTATACAGGCATCCTAGACCCCCTAAAGTCCAGAAAATGGTGGTGGCGCAAAAACTGCGCCAGAGAGCTCTGAATGTCCCAAAATCATTTGCAGCCTGAAAGGGGCATTACCCTGCACCCTAGACCACTGAAATTCCCACAAATAATTTTGACACGAAAAATGCATCCTACACCCCAAAAATGTTGAAAACTTTGGAGGCCCAAAAAAGGGTTTACAGGCATCCTAGAGCCCCTGAGGTCCAGAAATTTTTTGGTGGCCTAAAAACTGCGTCGGACAGCTCTAAATGCACCAAAAACATTTGCAGCCTGAAAGGGGCATTATCCTGCATCCTAGACCACTGAAATTCCCAAAATCTTCTTGGCACAAAAATACATCCTACACCCCTGAAAGTTCAGAATATGTTAGCAGCCCAAAAAAGGCCTTAAAATGCATCTAAGGCCTGCAAGAATGTTGAAAACTTTGGAGGCCCAAAAAAGGGGTTTACAGGCATCCTAGAGCCCCCAAAGTACAGAAAATGTTGATGGCCTAAAAACTGTGTCAGAGAGCTCTGAATGTCTCAAAAACATTTGCAGCCTGAAAAGGCATTAACCAGCATACTAGACCACTGTAATTCCTCCAAAAAATGTTGACATGAAAAATGTATCCTACACCCCTGAAAGTTCAGAATATGTTAGCAGCCCAAAACGGCCTTAAAATGCATCTTAAGCCTGCAAAAATGTTGAAAGCTTTGGAGGGCCAAAAAAGGGGTTTACAGGCATCCTAGACTCCCTAAAGTCCAGAAAATGTTGGTGGCCTAAACACTGTGTCAGAGAGCTCTGAATGTCCCAAAAGCATTTGCAGCCTGAAAAGGGCATTAACCTGCATCCTAGACCACTGAAATTCCCTAAAATAATTTTGACACGAAAAATGCATCCTACACCCCTGAAAGTTCAGAATATGTTAGTATCCCAAAAAAGGCCTTAAAATGCATCTTATGCCTGCAAAAATGCTGAAAACTTTGGAGGTAAAAAAAAGGGGTTTACAGGCATCCTAGAGCCCCTAAAGTCCAGAAAATGTTGGTGGCCCAAAAACTGTCCAGAGAGCTCTGAATGTCCCAATATCAATTGTAGCCTGAAAGGGGCATTAACCCACATCCTAGACCACTGAAATTCACAAAAATAGTTTTGGCACGACAAATGCATCCTACACACCTGACAGTTCAGAATATGTTAGCAGCCCAAAAAAGGCCTTAACATGCATTTTAGGCCTGCAAAAATGTTGAAAACTTTGGAGGCCCAAAAAAAGGGTTTACAGGCATCCTAGACCCCCTAAAGTCCAGAAAATGTTGGTGGCCTAAAAACTGTGTCAGAGAGCTCTGAATGCCCCAAAAATATTTGCAGCCTGAAAGGGTCATCATCCCGCATCCTAGACCACTGAAATTCCCAAAAATATCTTGGCACAAAAATGCATCCTACACCCCTGAAAGTTCAGAATATGTTAGCAGCCGAAAAAAGGCCTTAAAATGCATCTTATGCCCGCAAAAATGTTGAAAACTTTGGAGGTCAAAAAAAGGGGTTTACAGGCATCCTAGAGCCCCTAAAGTCCAGAAAATGTTGGTGGCCCAAAAACTGTCCAGAGAGCTCTGAATGTCCCAAAATCATTTGCAGCCTGAAAGGGGCATTAAACCGCACCCTAGACACGTAAAATTCCCCAAAAATATTTTTGGCACAAAAAATGCATCCTACACCCCTGAAAGTTCAGAATATGTTAGCAGCCCAAAAATGGCCTTAAAATGCATCTTATGCCTGCAAAAATGTTGAAAACTTTGGAGGTCCAAAAAAGGGGTTTACAGGCATCCTAGACCCATTAAAGTCCAGAAAATGGTGGTGGAGCAAAAACTGCGCCAGAGAGCTCTGAATGTCCCAAAATCATTTGCAGCCTGAAAGGGGCATTACCCTGCACCCTAGACCACTCAAATTCCCACAAATAATTTTGACACGAAAAATGCATCCTACACCCCTGAAAGTTCCGAATATGTTAGCAGCCCAAAACGGCCTTAAAATGCATCTTAAGCCTGCAAAAATGTTGAAAGCTTTGGAGGGCCAAAAAAGGGGTTTACAGGCATCCTAGACTCCCTAAAGTCCAGAAAATGTTGGTGGCCTAAAAACTGTGTCAGAGAGCTCTGAATGTCCCAAAAACATTTGCAGCCTGAAAAGGGCATTAACCTGCATCCTAGACCACTGAAATTCCCTAAAATAATTTTGACACGAAAAATGCATCCTACACCCCTGAAAGTTCAGAATATGTTAGCAGCCCATAAAAGGCCTTAAAATGCCTCTTATGTCTGCAAAAATGTTGAACACTTTGGAGGTCAGAAAAAGGGGTATACAGGCATCCTAGACCCCCTAAAGTCCAGAAAATGGTGGTGGCGCAAAAACTGCGCCAGAGAGCTCTGAATGTCTCAAAATCAATTGTAGCCTGAAAGGGTCATCATCCCACATCCTAGACCACTGAAATTCCCAAAAATATCTTGGCACAAAAATGCATCCTACACCCCTGAAAGTTCAGAATATGTTAGCAGCCCAAAAAAGGCCTTAAAATGCATCTTATGTCTGCAAAAATGTTGAAAACTTTGGAGGTCAAAAAAAGGGGTTTACAGGCATCCTAGACCCCCTAAAGTCCAGAAAATGGTGGTGGAGCAAAAACTGCGCCAGAGAGCTCTGAATGTCCCAAAATCATTTGCAGCCTGAAAGGGGCAATACCCTGCACCCTAGACCACTCAAAGTCCCACAAATAATTTTGACACGTAAAATGCATCCTACACGCCTGAAAGTTCAGAATATGTTAGCAGCCCAAAAATGGCCTTAAAACGCATCTTATGCCTGCAAAAATGTTGAAAACTTTGGAGTTCAAAAAAAGGGGTTTACAGGCATCCTAGACCCCCTAAAGTCCGGAAAATGGTGGTGGAGCAAAAACTGCGCCAAGGAGCTCTGAATGTCCCAAATAATTTGCAGCATGAAAGGGGCATTACACTGCACCCTAGACCCCTCAAATTCCCACAAATAATTTTGACACGAAAAATGCATCCTACACCCCTGAAAGTTCAGAATATGTTAGCAGCCCAAAAAAGGCCTTAAAATGCATCTTAGGCCTGCAAAAATGTTGAAAACTTTGGAGGTCAAAAAAAGGGGTTTACAGGCATCCTAGACCTCCTAAAGTCCAGAAAATGTTGGTGGCTCAAAAACTGTGCCAGAGAGCTCTGAATGTCCCAAAATCATTTGTAGCCTGAAAGGGGCATTAACCCACACCCTAGATGCCTGAAATTCCCAAAAACATTTTTGGCACAAAAATACATCCTGCACCCCTGAAAGTTCAGAATATGTTAGCAGCCCAAAAAAGGCCTTAAAATGCCTCTTATGTCAGCAAAAATGTTGAACACTTTGGAGGCCTAAAAAAGGGGTTTATAGGCATCCTAGACCCCCTAAAGACCAGAAAATGTTGGTGGCCAAAAATTGTGCCAGAGAGCTCTGAATGTCCGAGAAACATTTGGAGCCTGAAAGGAGCATTAACCAGCATCCTAAACCACTGAAATTCCCAAAAATAATTTTCGCACAAAAAATTCATCCTAAACCCCTGAAAGTTCAGAATATGTTAACAGCCCAAAGAAGGCCTTAAAATGCATTTTAGGCCTGCAAAAATGTTGAAAACTTTAGAGGTCAAAAAAAGGGGTTTAAAGGCATCCTAGACCCCCTAAAGTCCAGAAAATGTTGGTGGCTCAAAAACTGTGCCAGAGAGCTCTGAATGTCCCAAAATCATTTGTAGCCTGAAAGGGGCATTAACCCACACCCTAGACGCCTAAAATTCCCAAAAAATATTTTTGGTACAAAAAATGCATCCTACACCGCTGAAAGTTCAGAATATGTTAGCAGCCCAAAAATGGCCTTAAAATGCATCTTATGCCTGCAAAAATGTTGAAAACTTTGGAGGTCAAAAAAAGGGATTTACAGGCATCCTAGAACCCCTAAAGTCCAGAAAATGGTGGTGGTGCAAAAACTGCGCCAGAGAACTCTGAATGTCCCAAAATCATTTGCAGCCTGAAACCGGCATTACCCTGCACCCTAGACCACTGAAATTCCCACAAATAATTTTGAAAAGAAAAATGCATCCTACACCCCAAAAATGTTGAAAACTTTGGAGGCCCAAAAAAGGGTTTACAGGCATCCTAGAGCCCCTGAGGTCCAGAAAATGTTGGTGGCCTAAAAACTGCGTCGGAGAGCTCTGAATGCCCCAAAAACATTTGCAGCCTGAAAGGGGCATTATCCTGCATCCTAGACCACTGAAATTCCCAAAAACTTCTTGGCACAAAAATACATCCTACACCCCTGAAAGTAAAGAATATGTTAGCAGCCCAAAAAAGGCCTTAAAATGCATCTAAGGCCTGCAAGAATGTTGAAAACTTTGGAGGCCCAAAAAAGGGGTTTACAGGCATCCTAGAGCCCCCAAAGTACAGAAAATGTTGATGGCCTAAAAACTGTGTCAGAGAGCTCTGAATGTCCCAAAAACATTTGCAGCCTGAAAAGGCATTAACCTGCATCCTAGACCACTGTAATTCCCCCAAAAAATGTTGACATGAAAAATGCATCCTACACCCCTGAAAGTTCAGAATATGTTAGCAGCCCAAAATGGCCTTAAAATGCATCTTAATCCTGCAAAAATGTTGAAAGCTTTGGAGGGCCAAAAAAGGGGTTTACAGGCATCCTAGACTCCCTAAAGTCCAGAAAATGTTGGTGGCCTAAAAACTGTGTCAGAGAGCTCTGAATGTCCCAAAAACATTTGCAGCCTGAAAAGGGCATTAACCTGCATCCTAGACCACTGAAATTCCCTAAAATAATTTTGACACGAAAAATGCATCCTACACCCCTGAAAGTTCAGAATATGTTAGCAGCCCAAAAAGGCCTTAAAATGCCTCTTATGTCTGCAAAAATGTTGAACACTTTGGAGGTCAAAAAAAGGGGTATACAGGCATCCTAGACCCCCTAAAGTCCAGAAAATGGTGGTGGCGCAAAAACTGCGCCAGAGAGCTCTGAATGTCCCAAAATCATTTGCAGCCTGAAAGGGGCATTACCCTGCACCCTAGACCACTGAAATTCCCACAAATAATTTTGACACGAAAAATGCATCCTACACCCCAAACATGTTGAAAACTTTGGAGGCCCAAAAAAGGGTTTACAGGCATCCTAGAGCCCCTGAGGTCCAGAAATTTTTTGGTGGCCTAAAAACTGCGTCGGAGAGCTCTGAATGCCCCAAAAACATTTGCAGCCTGAAAGGGGCATTATCCTGCATCCTAGACCACTGAAATTCCCAAAATCTTCTTGGCACAAAAATACATCCTACACCCCTGAAAGTTCAGAATATGTTAGCAGCCCACAAAAGGCCTTAAAATGCATCTAAGGCCTGCAAGAATGTTGAAAACTTTGGAGGCCCAAAAAAGGGGTTTACAGGCATCCTAGAGCCCCCAAAGTACAGAAAATGTTGATGGCCTAAAAACTGTGTCAGAGAGCTCTGAATGTCCCAAAAACATTTGCAGCCTGAAAAGGCATTAACCAGCATCCTAGACCACTGTAATTCCCCCAAAAAATGTTGACATGAAAAATGCATCCTACACCCCTGAAAGTTCAGAATATGTTAGCAGCCCAAAACGGCCTTAAAATGCATCTTAAGCCTGCAAAAATGTTGAAAGCTTTGGAGGGCCAAAAAAGGGGTTTACAGGCATCCTAGACTCCCTAAAGTCCAGAAAATGTTGGTGGCCTAAAAACTGTGTCAGAGAGCTCTGAATGTCCCAAAAACATTTGCAGCCTGAAAAGGGCATTAACCTGCATCCTAGACCACTGAAATTCCCTAAAATAATTTTGACACGAAAAATGCATCCTACACACCTGACAGTTCAGAATATGTTAGCAGCCCAAAAAAGGCCTTAACATGCATTTTAGGCCTGCAAAAATGTTGAAAACTTTGGAGGCCCAAAAAAAGGGTTTACAGGCATCCTAGACCCCCTAAAGTCCAGAAAATGTTGGTGGCCTAAAAACTGTGTCAGAGAGCTCTGAATGCCCCAAAAATATTTGCAGCCTGAAAGGGTCATCATCCCGCATCCTAGACCACTGAAATTCCCAAAAATATCTTGGCACAAAAATGCATCCTACACCCCTGAAAGTTCAGAATATGTTAGCAGCCCAAAAAAGGCCTTAAAATGCATCTTATGCCTGCAAAAATGTTGAAAACTTTGGAGGTCAAAAAAAGGGGTTTACAGGCATCCTAGAGCCCCTAAAGTCCAGAAAATGTTGGTGGCCCAAAAACTGTCCAGAGAGCTCTGAATGTCCCAAAATCATTTGCAGCCTGAAAGGGGCATTAAACCGCACCCTAGACACGTAAAATTCCCCAAAAATATTTTCGGCACAAAAAATGCATCCTACACCCCTGAAAGTTCAGAATATGTTAGCAGCCCAAAAATGGCCTTAAAATGCATCTTATGCCTGCAAAAATGTTGAAAACTTTGGAGGTCAAAAAAAGGGGTTTACAGGCATCCTAGACCCCCTAAAGTCCAGAAAATGGTGGTGGAGCAAAAACTGCGCCAGAGAGCTCTGAATGTCCCAAAATCATTTGCAGCCTGAAAGGGGCATTACCCTGCACCCTAGACCACTCAAATTCCCACAAATAATTTTGACACGAAAAATGCATCCTACACCCCTGAAAGTTCAGAATATGTTAGCAGCCCAAAAATGACCTTAAAATGCATCTTATGCCTGCAAAAATGTTGAAAACTTTGGAGGTCAAAAAAAGGGGTTTACAGGCATCCTAGACCCCCTAAAGTCCAGAAAATGGTGGTGGAGCAAAAACTGCGCCAGAGAGCTCTGAATGTCCCAAAATCATTTGTAGCCTGAAAGGGGCATTAACCCACACCCTAGATGCCTGAAATTCCCAAAAACATTTTTGGCACAAAATGCATCCTGCACCCCTGAACGTTCAGAATATGTTAGCAGCCCAAAAAAGGCCTTAAAATGCCTCTTATGTCAGCAAAAATGTTGAACACTTTGGAGGCCTAAAAAAGGGCTTTATAGGCATCCTAGACCCCCTAAAGTCCAGAAAATGTTGGTGGCCAAAAATTGTGCCAGAGAGATCTGAATGTCCCAGAAACATTTGGAGCCTGAAAGGAGCATTAACCCGCATCCTAGACCACTGAAATTCCCAAAAATAATTTTCGCACGAAAAATTCATCCTACACCCCTGAAAGTTCAGAATATGTTAACAGCCCAAAGAAGGCCTTAAAATGCATCTTAGGCCTGCAAAAATGTTGAAAACTTTGGAGGTCAAAAAAAGGGGTTTAAAGGCATCCTAGACCCCCTAAAGTCCAGAAGATGTTGGTTGCTTTAAAAATGTGCCAGAGTGCTATGAATGTCCCAAAATCATTTGTAGCCTGAAAGGGGCATTATCTCACATCCTAGACCACCGAAATTCCAAAAAATATTTTTGATGTAAAAATGCATCCTACACCCCTGAAAGTTCAGAATATGTTAGCAGCCCAAAAAAGGCCTTAAAATGCATCTTATGCCTGCAAAAATGTTGAAAACTTTGGAGGTCAAAAAAAGGGGTTTACAGGCATCCTAGACCCCCTAAAGTCCAGAAAATATTGGTGGCTCAAAAACTGTGCCAGAGAGCTCTGAATGTCCCAAAATCATTTGTAGCCTGAAAGGGGCATTAAACCGCACCCTAGACACGTAAAATTCCCAAAAAATATTTTTGGCACAAAAAATGCATCCTACACCCCTGAAAGTTCAGAATATGTTAGCAGCCCAAAAATGGCCTTAAAATGCATCTTATGCCTGCAAAAATGTTGAAAACTTTGGAGGTAAAAAAAGGGGTTTACAGGCATCCTAGACCCCCTAAAGTCCAGAAAATGGTGGTGGAGCAAAAACTGCGCCAGAGAGCTCTGAATGTCCCAAAATCATTTGCAGCCTGAAAGGGGCATTACCCTGCACCCTAGACCACTCAAATCCCCACAAATAATTTTGACACGAAAAATGCATCCTACACCCCTGAAAGTTCAGAATATGTTAGCAGCCCAATAATGGCCTTAAAATGCATCTTATGCCTGCAAAAATGTTGAAAACTTTGGAGGTCAAAAAAAGGGGTTTACAGGCATCCTAGACCCCCTAAAGTCCAGAAAATGGTGGTGGAGCAAAACTGCACCAGAGAGCTCTGAATGTCCCAAAATCATTTGTAGCCTGAAAGGGGCATTAACCCACACCCTAGATGCCTGAAATTCCCAAAAACATTTTTGGCACAAAAATGCATCCTGCACCCCTGAAAGTTCAGAATATGTTAGCAGCCCAAAAAAGGCCTTAAAATGCCTCTTATGTCAGCAAAAATGTTGAACACTTTGGAGGCCTAAAAAAGGGGTTTATAGGCATCCTAGACCCCCTAAAGTCCAGAAAATGTTGGTGGCCAAAAATTGTGCCAGAGAGATCTGAATGTCCCAGAAACATTTGGAGCCTGAAAGGAGCATTAACCCGCATCCTAGACCACTGAAATTCCCAAAAATAATTTTCGCATGAAAAATTCATCCTACACCCCTGAAAGTTCAGAATATGTTAACAGCCCAAAGAAGGCCTTAAAATGCATTTTAGGCCTGCAAAAATGTTGAAAACTTTGGAGGTGAAAAAAAAGGGGTTTAAAGGCATCCTAGACCCCCTAAAGTCCAGAAGATGTTGGTTGCTTTAAAAATGTGCCAGAGTGCTATGAATGTCCCAAAATCATTTGTAGCCTGAAAGTGGCATTAACTCACATCCTAGACCACCGAAATTCCCAAAAATATTTTTGGTGTAAAAATACATCCTACACCCCTGAAAGTTCAGAATATGTTAGCAGCCCAAAAAAGGCCCTAAAATGCATCTTATGCCTGCAAAAATGTTGAAAACTTTGGAGGTCAAAAAAAGGGGTTTACAGGCATCCTAGACCCCCTAAAGTCCAGAAAATGTTGGTGGCTCAAAATCTGTGCCAGAGAGCTCTGAATGTCCCAAAATCATTTGTAGCCTGAAAGGGGCATTAAACCGAACCCTAGACACGTAAAATTCCCAAAAAATATTGTTGGCACAAAAAATGCATCCTACACCCCTGAAAGTTCAGAATATGTTAGCAGCCCAAAAATGGCCTTAAAATGCATCTTATGCCTGCAAAAATGTTGAAAACTTTGGAGGTTTAAAAAAGGGGTTTACAGGCATCCTAGACCCCCTAAAGTCCAGAAAATGGTGGTGGAGCAAAAACTGCGCCAGAGAGCTCTGAATGTCCCAAAATCATTTGCAGCCTGAAAGGGGCATTACCCTGCACCCAAGACCACTCAAATTCCCACAAATAATTTTGACACGAAGAATGCATCCTACACCCCTGAAAGTTCAGAATATGTTAGCAGCCCAAAAATGGCCTTAAAATGCATCTTATGCCTGCAAAAATGTTGAAAACTTTGGAGGTCAAAAAAAGGGGTTTACAGGCATCCTAGACCCCCTAAAGTCCAGAAAATGGTGGTGGAGCAAAAACTGCGCCAGAGAGCTCTGAATGTCCCAAAATCATTTGTAGCCTGAAAGGGGCATTAACCCACACCCTAGATGCGTGAAATTCCCCAAAAAATTTTTGGCACAAAAATGCATCCTACACCCCTGAAAGTTCAGAATATGTTAGCATCCCAAAAAAGGCCTTAAAATCCATCTTAGGCCTTCAAGAATGTTGAAAACTTTGGAGGCCTAGAAAAGGGGTTTACAGGCATCCTAGACCCCCTAAAGTCCAGAAAATGTTGGTGGCCTAAAAATTGTGCCAGAGAGATCTGAATGTCCCAAAATCATTTGCAGCTGAAAGGGGCATTACCCTGCACCCTAGAACACTGAAATTCCCAAAAATAATTTTGACATGAAAAATGCATCCTACACCCCTGAAAGTTCAGAATAGCGGCCCAAAAAAGGCCTTAAAATGCATCTTAGGCCTGCAAAAATGTTGAAAACCTTGGAGGTCAAAAAAAGGGGTTTACAGGCATCCTAGAGCCCCTAAAGTCCAGAAAATGTTGGTGGCCTAAAAACTGTGTCAGAGAGCTCTGAATGCCCCAAAAACATTTGCAGCCTGAAAGGGGCATTGTCCCGCATTCTAGACCACTGAAATTCCCAAAAATTTCTTGGCACAAAAATGCATCCTACACCCCTGAAAGTTCAGAATATGTTAGCATCCCAAAAAAGGCCTTAAAATCCATCTTAGGCCTTCAAGAATGTTGAAAACTTTGGAGGCCTAGAAAAGGGGTTTACAGGCATCCTAGACCCCCTAAGTCCAGAAAATGTTGGTGGCCCAAAAACTGTGCCAGAGATCTTTGATTGTCCCAAAATCATTTGCAGTCTGAGAGGAGCATTAGCCTCAAATCCTGGGCCACTGAAATTACCAAAAATATTTTTGGCACAAAAATGCATCCTACACCCCTGAAAGTTCAGAATATGTTAGCAGCCCATAAAAGGCCTTAAATGCATCTTAGGCCTGCAAAAATGTTGAAAACTTTGGTGGTCAAAATAAGGGGTTTACAGGCATCCTAGACCCCCTAAAGTCCAGAAAATGGTGGTGGCGCAAAAAATGTGCCAGAATGCTATGAATGTACCAAAGTCATTTGCAGCCTGAAAGGGGCATTAACTCACATCCTAGACCACTAAAATTCCCAAAAATAATTTCGGCACAAAAAGTGCATCCTACACACCTGACAGTTCAGAATATGTTAGCAGCCCAAAAAAGGCCTTAAAATGCATGTTAGGCCTGCAAAAATGTTGAAAACTTTGGAGTCCCAAAAAAGGGTTTACAGGCATACTAGAGCCCCTGAGGTCCAGAAAATGTTGGTGGCCTAAAAACTGCGACGGAGAGCTCTGAATGCCCCAAAAACATTTGCAGCCTGAAAGGGGCATTATCCTGCATCCTAGACCACTGAAATTCCCAAAAACTTCTTGGCACAAAAATACATCCTACACCCCTGGAAGTTCAGAATATGTTAGCAGCCCAAAAAAGGCCTTAAAATGCATCTAAGGCCTGCAAGAATGTTGAAAACTTTGGAGTCCCAAAAAAGGGTTTACAGGCATACTAGAGCCCC
Source organism: Ambystoma mexicanum (assembly GCF_040938575.1). Lineage (NCBI taxonomy): Eukaryota > Metazoa > Chordata > Amphibia > Caudata > Ambystomatidae > Ambystoma > Ambystoma mexicanum. The sequence continues at coordinate 1,412,795,663 of NC_090934.1, read as the reverse complement.
TGAGGTCCAGAAAATGTTGGTGGCCTAAAAACTGCGACGGAGAGCTCTGAATGCCCCAAAAACATTTGCAGCCTGAAAGGGGCATTATCCTGCATCCTAGACCACTGAAATTCCCAAAAACTTCTTGGCACAAAAATACATCCTACACCCCTGGAAGTTCAGAATATGTTAGCAGCCCAAAAAAGGCCTTAAAATGCATCTAAGGCCTGCAAGAATGTTGAAAACTTTGGAGGCCCAAAAAAGGGGTTTACAGTCATCCTAGAGCCCCCAAAGTACAGAAAATGTTGGTGGCCTAAAAACTGTGTCAGAGAGCTCTGAATGTCCCAAAAACATTTGCAGCCTGAAAAGGCATTAACCTGCATCCTTAGACCACTGTAATTCCCCCAAAAAATGTTGACATGAAAAATGCATCCTACACCCCTGAAAGTTCAGAATATGTTAGCAGCCCAAAAACGGCCTTAAAATGCATCTTAAGCCTGCAAAAATTTTGAAAGCTTTGGAGGGCCAAAAAAGGGGTTTACAGGCATCCTAGACTCCCTAAAGTCCAGAAAATGTTGGTGGCCTAAAAACTGTGTCAGAGAGCTCTGAATGTCCCAAAAGCATTTGCAGCCTGAAAAGGGCATTAACCTGCATCCTAGACCACTGAAATTCCCTAAAATAATTTTGACACGAAAAATGCATCCTACACCCCTGAAAGTTCAGAATATGTTAGCAGCCCAAAAAAGGCCTTAAAATGCCTCTTATGTCTGCAAAAATGTTGAACACTTTGGAGGTCAAAAAAAGGGGTATACAGGCATCCTAGACCCCCTAAAGTCCAGAAAATGTTGGTGGCTTTAAAAATGTGCCAGAGTGCTCTGAATGTCCCAAAATCATTTGTAGCCTGAAAGGGGCATTAACTCACATCCTAGACCACTGAAATTCCCAAAAATATTTTGGCACAAAAAATGCATCCTACACCCCTGAAAGTTCATAATGTTCGCAGCCCAAAAAAGGCCTTAGAATACATTTTACGATTGCAAATACTTTGAAAACTTTGGAGGTCCAAATTAGAGGTTTACAGGTATGCTAGACCCCCTAAAGTCCAGAAAATGTTGGTGGCCCAAAATCTGTGCCAGAGAGCTCTGATTGTCCCAAAATCATTTGCAGCCTGAAAGGGGCATTTACCTGCATCCTAGACCAATGAAATTCCCAAAAATAATTTTGACACGAAAAATGCATCCTACACCCCTGAAAGTTCAGAATATGTTAGCAGCCCAAAAAAGGCCTTAAAATGCATCTTAGACCTGCAAAAATGTTGAAAACTTTGGAGGTCAAAAAAAGGGGTTTACAGGCATCCTAGACCCCCTAAAGTCCAGAAAATGGTGGTGGCGCAAAAACTGCGCCAGAGAGCTCTGAATGTCCCAAAATCAATTGTAGCCTGCAAGGGGCATTAACCCACATCCTAGACCACTGAAATTCACAATAATAGTTTTGGCACGACAAATGCATCCTACACCCCTGAAAGTTCAGAATATGTTAGCAGCCCAAAAAAGGCCTTAAAATGCATCTTAGGCCTGCAAAAATGTTGAAAACTTTGGAGGCCCAAAAAAAGGGTTTACAGGCATCCTAGACCCCCTAAAGTCCAGAAAATGTTGGTGGCCTAAAAACTGTGTCAGAGAGCTCTGAATGCCCCAAAAATATGTTCAGCCTGAAAGGGTCATCATCCCGCATCCTAGACCACTGAAATTCCCAAAAATTTCTTGGCACAAAAATGCATCCTACACCCCTGAAAGTTCAGAATATGTTAGCATCCCAAAAAAGGCCTTAAAATCCATCTTAGGCCTTCAAGAATGTTGAAAACTTTGGAGGCCTAGAAAAGGGGTTTACAGGCATCCTAGACCCCCTAAGTCCAGAAAATGTTGGTGGCCCAAAAACTGTGCCAGAGATCTTTGATTGTCCCAAAATCATTTGCAGTCTGAGAGGAGCATTAGCCTCAAATCCTGGGCCACTGAAATTACCAAAAATATTTTTGGCACAAAAATGCATCCTACACCCCTGAAAGTTCAGAATATGTTAGCAGCCCATAAAAGGCCTTAAATGCATCTTAGGCCTGCAAAAATGTTGAAAACTTTGGTGGTCAAAATAAGGGGTTTACAGGCATCCTAGACCCCCTAAAGTCCAGAAAATGGTGGTGGCGCAAAAAATGTGCCAGAATGCTATGAATGTACCAAAGTCATTTGCAGCCTGAAAGGGGCATTAACTCACATCCTAGACCACTAAAATTCCCAAAAATAATTTCGGCACAAAAAGTGCATCCTACACACCTGACAGTTCAGAATATGTTAGCAGCCCAAAAAAGGCCTTAAAATGCATGTTAGGCCTGCAAAAATGTTGAAAACTTTGGAGTCCCAAAAAAGGGTTTACAGGCATACTAGAGCCCCTGAGGTCCAGAAAATGTTGGTGGCCTAAAAACTGCGACGGAGAGCTCTGAATGCCCCAAAAACATTTGCAGCCTGAAAGGGGCATTATCCTGCATCCTAGACCACTGAAATTCCCAAAAACTTCTTGGCACAAAAATACATCCTACACCCCTGGAAGTTCAGAATATGTTAGCAGCCCAAAAAAGGCCTTAAAATGCATCTAAGGCCTGCAAGAATGTTGAAAACTTTGGAGGCCCAAAAAAGGGGTTTACAGTCATCCTAGAGCCCCCAAAGTACAGAAAATGTTGATGGCCTAAAAACTGTGTCAGAGAGCTCTGAATGTCCCAAAAACATTTGCAGCCTGAAAAGGCATTAACCTGCATCCTTAGACCACTGTAATTCCCCCAAAAAATGTTGACATGAAAAATGCATCCTACACCCCTGAAAGTTCAGAATATGTTAGCAGCCCAAAAACGGCCTTAAAATGCATCTTAAGCCTGCAAAAATTTTGAAAGCTTTGGAGGGCCAAAAAAGGGGTTTACAGGCATCCTAGACTCCCTAAAGTCCAGAAAATGTTGGTGGCCTAAAAACTGTGTCAGAGAGCTCTGAATGTCCCAAAAGCATTTGCAGCCTGAAAAGGGCATTAACCTGCATCCTAGACCACTGAAATTCCCTAAAATAATTTTGACACGAAAAATGCATCCTACACCCCTGAAAGTTCAGAATATGTTAGCAGCCCAAAAAAGGCCTTAAAATGCCTCTTATGTCTGCAAAAATGTTGAACACTTTGAAGGTCAAAAAAAGGGGTATACAGGCATCCTAGACCCCCTAAAGTCCAGAAAATGTTGGTGGCTTTAAAAATGTGCCAGAGTGCTCTGAATGTCCCAAAATCATTTGTAGCCTGAAAGGGGCATTAACTCACATCCTAGACCACTGAAATTCCCAAAAATATTTTGGCACAAAAAATGCATCCTACACCCCTGAAAGTTCATAATGTTCGCAGCCCAAAAAAGGCCTTAGAATACATTTTACGATTGCAAATACTTTGAAAACTTTGGAGGTCCAAATTAGAGGTTTACAGGTATGCTAGACCCCCTAAAGTCCAGAAAATGTTGGTGGCCCAAAATCTGTGCCAGAGAGCTCTGATTGTCCCAAAATCATTTGCAGCCTGAAAGGGGCATTTACCTGCATCCTAGACCAATGAAATTCCCAAAAATAATTTTGACACGAAAAATGCATCCTACACCCCTGAAAGTTCAGAATATGTTAGCAGCCCAAAAAAGGCCTTAAAATGCATCTTAGACCTGCAAAAATGTTGAAAACTTTGGAGGTCAAAAAAAGGGGTTTACAGGCATCCTAGACCCCCTAAAGTCCAGAAAATGGTGGTGGCGCAAAAACTGCGCCAGAGAGCTCTGAATGTCCCAAAATCAATTGTAGCCTGCAAGGGGCATTAACCCACATCCTAGACCACTGAAATTCACAATAATAGTTTTGGCACGACAAATGCATCCTACACCCCTGAAAGTTCAGAATATGTTAGCAGCCCAAAAAAGGCCTTAAAATGCATCTTAGGCCTGCAAAAATGTTGAAAACTTTGGAGGCCCAAAAAAAGGGTTTACAGGCATCCTAGACCCCCTAAAGTCCAGAAAATGTTGGTGGCCTAAAAACTGTGTCAGAGAGCTCTGAATGCCCCAAAAATATGTTCAGCCTGAAAGGGTCATCATCCCGCATCCTAGACCACTGAAATTCCCAAAAATATCTTGGCACAAAAATGCATCCTACACCCCTGAAAGTTCAGAATATGTTAGCAGCCCAAAAAAAGCCTTAAAATGCATCTTAGGCCTGCAAGAATGTTGAAAACGTTGGAGGCCCAAAAAAGGGGTTTACAAGGTTCCTAGAGCCCCTAAAGTCCAGCAAATGTTGGTGGCCCAAAAACTGTCCGAGCTCTGAATGTCCCAAAAACATTTGCAGCCTGAAAGGGGCATTAAACCGCACCCTAGACACGTAAAATTCCCAAAAAATATTTTTGGCACTAAAAATTCATCCTACACCCCTGAGAGTTCAGAATATGTTAGCAGCTCAAAAATGGCCTTAAAATGCATCTTATGCCTGCAAAAATGTTGAAAACTTTGGAGGTCAAAAAAAGGGGTTTACAGGCATCCTAGACCCATTAAAGTCCAGAAAATGGTGGTGGAGCAAAAACTGCGCCAGAGAGCTCTGAATGTCCCAAAATCATTTGCAGCCTGAAAGGGGCATTACCCTGCACCCTAGACCACTCAAATTCCCACAAATAATTTTGACACGAAAAATGCATCCTACACCCCTGAAAGTTCCGAATATGTTACCAGCCCAAAACGGCCTTAAAATGCATCTTAAGCCTGCAAAAATGTTGAAAGCTTTGGAGGGCCAAAAAAGGGGTTTACAGGCATCCTAGACTCCCTAAAGTCCAGAAAATGTTGGTGGCCTAAAAACTGTGTCAGAGAGCTCTGAATGTCCCAAAAACATTTGCAGCCTGAAAAGGGCATTAACCTGCATCCTAGACCACTGAAATTCCCTAAAATAATTTTGACACGGAAAATGCATCCTACACCCCTGAAAGTTCAGAATATGTTAGCAGCCCATAAAAGGCCTTAAAATGCCTCTTATGTCTGCAAAAATGTTGAACACTTTGGAGGTCAAAAAAAGGGGTATACAGGCATCCTAGACCCCCTAAAGTCCAGAAAATGGTGGTGGCGCAAAAACTGCGCCAGAGAGCTCTGAATGTCTCAAAATCAATTGTAGCCTGAAAGGGTCATCATCCCACATCCTAGACCACTGAAATTCCCAAAAATATCTTGGCACAAAAATGCATCCTACACCCCTGAAAGTTCAGAATATGTTAGCAGCCCAAAAAAGGCCTTAAAATGCATCTTATGTCTGCAAAAATGTTGAAAACTTTGGAGGTCAAAAAAAGGGGTTTACAGGCATCCTAGACCCCCTAAAGTCCAGAAAATGGTGGTGGAGCAAAAACTGCGCCAGAGAGCTCTGAATGTCCCAAAATCATTTGCAGCCTGAAAGGGGCAATACCCTGCACCCTAGACCACTCAAAGTCCCACAAATAATTTTGACACGTAAAATGCATCCTACACGCCTGAAAGTTCAGAATATGTTAGCAGCCCAAAAATGGCCTTAAAACGCATCTTATGCCTGCAAAAATGTTGAAAACTTTGGAGTTCAAAAAAAGGGGTTTACAGGCATCCTAGACCCCCTAAAGTCCGGAAAATGGTGGTGGAGCAAAAACTGCGCCAAGGAGCTCTGAATGTCCCAAATAATTTGCAGCCTGAAAGGGGCATTACACTGCACCCTAGACCCCTCAAATTCCCACAAATAATTTTGACACGAAAAATGCATCCTACACCCCTGAAAGTTCAGAATATGTTAGCAGCCCAAAAAAGGCCTTAAAATGCATCTTAGGCCTGCAAAAATGTTGAAAACTTTGGAGGTCAAAAAAAGGGGTTTACAGGCATCCTAGACCTCCTAAAGTCCAGAAAATGTTGGTGGCTCAAAAACTGTGCCAGAGAGCTCTGAATGTCCCAAAATCATTTGTAGCCTGAAAGGGGCATTAACCCACACCCTAGATGCCTGAAATTCCCAAAAACATTTTTGGCACAAAAATACATCCTGCACCCCTGAAAGTTCAGAATATGTTAGCAGCCCAAAAAAGGCCTTAAAATGCCTCTTATGTCAGCAAAAATGTTGAACACTTTGGAGGCCTAAAAAAGGGGTTTATAGGCATCCTAGACCCCCTAAAGACCAGAAAATGTTGGTGGCCAAAAATTGTGCCAGAGAGCTCTGAATGTCCGAGAAACATTTGGAGCCTGAAAGGAGCATTAACCAGCATCCTAAACCACTGAAATTCCCAAAAATAATTTTCGCACAAAAAATTCATCCTAAACCCCTGAAAGTTCAGAATATGTTAACAGCCCAAAGAAGGCCTTAAAATGCATTTTAGGCCTGCAAAAATGTTGAAAACTTTGGAGGTCAAAAAAAGGGGTTTAAAGGCATCCTAGACCCCCTAAAGTCCAGAAAATGTTGGTGGCTCAAAAACTGTGCCAGAGAGCTCTGAATGTCCCAAAATCATTTGTAGCCTGAAAGGGGCATTAACCCACACCCTAGACGCCTAAAATTCCCAAAAAATATTTTTGGTACAAAAAATGCATCCTACACCGCTGAAAGTTCAGAATATGTTAGCAGCCCAAAAATGGCCTTAAAATGCATCTTATGCCTGCAAAAATGTTGAAAACTTTGGAGGTCAAAAAAAGGGATTTACAGGCATCCTAGAACCCCTAAAGTCCAGAAAATGGTGGTGGTGCAAAAACTGCGCCAGAGAACTCTGAATGTCCCAAAATCATTTGCAGCCTGAAACCGGCATTACCCTGCACCCTAGACCACTGAAATTCCCACAAATAATTTTGAAAAGAAAAATGCATCCTACACCCCAAAAATGTTGAAAACTTTGGAGGCCCAAAAAAGGGTTTACAGGCATCCTAGAGCCCCTGAGGTCCAGAAAATGTTGGTGGCCTAAAAACTGCGTCGGAGAGCTCTGAATGCCCCAAAAACATTTGCAGCCTGAAAGGGGCATTATCCTGCATCCTAGACCACTGAAATTCCCAAAAACTTCTTGGCACAAAAATACATCCTACACCCCTGAAAGTAAAGAATATGTTAGCAGCCCAAAAAAGGCCTTAAAATGCATCTAAGGCCTGCAAGAATGTTGAAAACTTTGGAGGCCCAAAAAAGGGGTTTACAGGCATCCTAGAGCCCCCAAAGTACAGAAAATGTTGATGGCCTAAAAACTGTGTCAGAGAGCTCTGAATGTCCCAAAAACATTTGCAGCCTGAAAAGGCATTAACCTGCATCCTAGACCACTGTAATTCCCCCAAAAAATGTTGACATGAAAAATGCATCCTACACCCCTGAAAGTTCAGAATATGTTAGCAGCCCAAAACGGCCTTAAAATGCATCTTAATCCTGCAAAAATGTTGAAAGCTTTGGAGGGCCAAAAAAGGGGTTTACAGGCATCCTAGACTCCCTAAAGTCCAGAAAATGTTGGTGGCCTAAAAACTGTGTCAGAGAGCTCTGAATGTCCCAAAAACATTTGCAGCCTGAAAAGGGCATTAACCTGCATCCTAGACCACTGAAATTCCCTAAAATAATTTTGACACGAAAAATGCATCCTACACCCCTGAAAGTTCAGAATATGTTAGCAGCCCAAAAAGGCCTTAAAATGCCTCTTATGTCTGCAAAAATGTTGAACACTTTGGAGGTCAAAAAAAGGGGTATACAGGCATCCTAGACCCCCTAAAGTCCAGAAAATGGTGGTGGCGCAAAAACTGCGCCAGAGAGCTCTGAATGTCCCAAAATCATTTGCAGCCTGAAAGGGGCATTACCCTGCACCCTAGACCACTGAAATTCCCACAAATAATTTTGACACGAAAAATGCATCCTACACCCCAAACATGTTGAAAACTTTGGAGGCCCAAAAAAGGGTTTACAGGCATCCTAGAGCCCCTGAGGTCCAGAAATTTTTTGGTGGCCTAAAAACTGCGTCGGAGAGCTCTGAATGCCCCAAAAACATTTGCAGCCTGAAAGGGGCATTATCCTGCATCCTAGACCACTGAAATTCCCAAAATCTTCTTGGCACAAAAATACATCCTACACCCCTGAAAGTTCAGAATATGTTAGCAGCCCACAAAAGGCCTTAAAATGCATCTAAGGCCTGCAAGAATGTTGAAAACTTTGGAGGCCCAAAAAAGGGGTTTACAGGCATCCTAGAGCCCCCAAAGTACAGAAAATGTTGATGGCCTAAAAACTGTGTCAGAGAGCTCTGAATGTCCCAAAAACATTTGCAGCCTGAAAAGGCATTAACCAGCATCCTAGACCACTGTAATTCCCCCAAAAAATGTTGACATGAAAAATGCATCCTACACCCCTGAAAGTTCAGAATATGTTAGCAGCCCAAAACGGCCTTAAAATGCATCTTAAGCCTGCAAAAATGTTGAAAGCTTTGGAGGGCCAAAAAAGGGGTTTACAGGCATCCTAGACTCCCTAAAGTCCAGAAAATGTTGGTGGCCTAAAAACTGTGTCAGAGAGCTCTGAATGTCCCAAAAACATTTGCAGCCTGAAAAGGGCATTAACCTGCATCCTAGACCACTGAAATTCCCTAAAATAATTTTGACACGAAAAATGCATCCTACACACCTGACAGTTCAGAATATGTTAGCAGCCCAAAAAAGGCCTTAACATGCATTTTAGGCCTGCAAAAATGTTGAAAACTTTGGAGGCCCAAAAAAAGGGTTTACAGGCATCCTAGACCCCCTAAAGTCCAGAAAATGTTGGTGGCCTAAAAACTGTGTCAGAGAGCTCTGAATGCCCCAAAAATATTTGCAGCCTGAAAGGGTCATCATCCCGCATCCTAGACCACTGAAATTCCCAAAAATATCTTGGCACAAAAATGCATCCTACACCCCTGAAAGTTCAGAATATGTTAGCAGCCCAAAAAAGGCCTTAAAATGCATCTTATGCCTGCAAAAATGTTGAAAACTTTGGAGGTCAAAAAAAGGGGTTTACAGGCATCCTAGAGCCCCTAAAGTCCAGAAAATGTTGGTGGCCCAAAAACTGTCCAGAGAGCTCTGAATGTCCCAAAATCATTTGCAGCCTGAAAGGGGCATTAAACCGCACCCTAGACACGTAAAATTCCCCAAAAATATTTTCGGCACAAAAAATGCATCCTACACCCCTGAAAGTTCAGAATATGTTAGCAGCCCAAAAATGGCCTTAAAATGCATCTTATGCCTGCAAAAATGTTGAAAACTTTGGAGGTCAAAAAAAGGGGTTTACAGGCATCCTAGACCCCCTAAAGTCCAGAAAATGGTGGTGGAGCAAAAACTGCGCCAGAGAGCTCTGAATGTCCCAAAATCATTTGCAGCCTGAAAGGGGCATTACCCTGCACCCTAGACCACTCAAATTCCCACAAATAATTTTGACACGAAAAATGCATCCTACACCCCTGAAAGTTCAGAATATGTTAGCAGCCCAAAAATGACCTTAAAATGCATCTTATGCCTGCAAAAATGTTGAAAACTTTGGAGGTCAAAAAAAGGGGTTTACAGGCATCCTAGACCCCCTAAAGTCCAGAAAATGGTGGTGGAGCAAAAACTGCGCCAGAGAGCTCTGAATGTCCCAAAATCATTTGTAGCCTGAAAGGGGCATTAACCCACACCCTAGATGCCTGAAATTCCCAAAAACATTTTTGGCACAAAATGCATCCTGCACCCCTGAACGTTCAGAATATGTTAGCAGCCCAAAAAAGGCCTTAAAATGCCTCTTATGTCAGCAAAAATGTTGAACACTTTGGAGGCCTAAAAAAGGGCTTTATAGGCATCCTAGACCCCCTAAAGTCCAGAAAATGTTGGTGGCCAAAAATTGTGCCAGAGAGATCTGAATGTCCCAGAAACATTTGGAGCCTGAAAGGAGCATTAACCCGCATCCTAGACCACTGAAATTCCCAAAAATAATTTTCGCACGAAAAATTCATCCTACACCCCTGAAAGTTCAGAATATGTTAACAGCCCAAAGAAGGCCTTAAAATGCATCTTAGGCCTGCAAAAATGTTGAAAACTTTGGAGGTCAAAAAAAGGGGTTTAAAGGCATCCTAGACCCCCTAAAGTCCAGAAGATGTTGGTTGCTTTAAAAATGTGCCAGAGTGCTATGAATGTCCCAAAATCATTTGTAGCCTGAAAGGGGCATTATCTCACATCCTAGACCACCGAAATTCCAAAAAATATTTTTGATGTAAAAATGCATCCTACACCCCTGAAAGTTCAGAATATGTTAGCAGCCCAAAAAAGGCCTTAAAATGCATCTTATGCCTGCAAAAATGTTGAAAACTTTGGAGGTCAAAAAAAGGGGTTTACAGGCATCCTAGACCCCCTAAAGTCCAGAAAATATTGGTGGCTCAAAAACTGTGCCAGAGAGCTCTGAATGTCCCAAAATCATTTGTAGCCTGAAAGGGGCATTAAACCGCACCCTAGACACGTAAAATTCCCAAAAAATATTTTTGGCACAAAAAATGCATCCTACACCCCTGAAAGTTCAGAATATGTTAGCAGCCCAAAAATGGCCTTAAAATGCATCTTATGCCTGCAAAAATGTTGAAAACTTTGGAGGTAAAAAAAGGGGTTTACAGGCATCCTAGACCCCCTAAAGTCCAGAAAATGGTGGTGGAGCAAAAACTGCGCCAGAGAGCTCTGAATGTCCCAAAATCATTTGCAGCCTGAAAGGGGCATTACCCTGCACCCTAGACCACTCAAATTCCCACAAATAATTTTGACACGAAAAATGCATCCTACACCCCTGAAAGTTCAGAATATGTTAGCAGCCCAATAATGGCCTTAAAATGCATCTTATGCCTGCAAAAATGTTGAAAACTTTGGAGGTCAAAAAAAGGGGTTTACAGGCATCCTAGACCCCCTAAAGTCCAGAAAATGGTGGTGGAGCAAAACTGCACCAGAGAGCTCTGAATGTCCCAAAATCATTTGTAGCCTGAAAGGGGCATTAACCCACACCCTAGATGCCTGAAATTCCCAAAAACATTTTTGGCACAAAAATGCATCCTGCACCCCTGAAAGTTCAGAATATGTTAGCAGCCCAAAAAAGGCCTTAAAATGCCTCTTATGTCAGCAAAAATGTTGAACACTTTGGAGGCCTAAAAAAGGGGTTTATAGGCATCCTAGACCCCCTAAAGTCCAGAAAATGTTGGTGGCCAAAAATTGTGCCAGAGAGATCTGAATGTCCCAGAAACATTTGGAGCCTGAAAGGAGCATTAACCCGCATCCTAGACCACTGAAATTCCCAAAAATAATTTTCGCATGAAAAATTCATCCTACACCCCTGAAAGTTCAGAATATGTTAACAGCCCAAAGAAGGCCTTAAAATGCATTTTAGGCCTGCAAAAATGTTGAAAACTTTGGAGGTGAAAAAAAAGGGGTTTAAAGGCATCCTAGACCCCCTAAAGTCCAGAAGATGTTGGTTGCTTTAAAAATGTGCCAGAGTGCTATGAATGTCCCAAAATCATTTGTAGCCTGAAAGTGGCATTAACTCACATCCTAGACCACCGAAATTCCCAAAAATATTTTTGGTGTAAAAATGCATCCTACACCCCTGAAAGTTCAGAATATGTTAGCAGCCCAAAAAAGGCCCTAAAATGCATCTTATGCCTGCAAAAATGTTGAAAACTTTGGAGGTCAAAAAAAGGGGTTTACAGGCATCCTAGACCCCCTAAAGTCCAGAAAATGTTGGTGGCTCAAAATCTGTGCCAGAGAGCTCTGAATGTCCCAAAATCATTTGTAGCCTGAAAGGGGCATTAAACCGAACCCTAGACACGTAAAATTCCCAAAAAATATTTTTGGCACTAAAAATTCATCCTACACCCCTGAGAGTTCAGAATATGTTAGCAGCCCAAAAATGGCCTTAAAATGCATCTTATGCCTGCAAAAATGTTGAAAACCTTGGAGGTCAAAAAAAGGGGTTTACAGGCATCCTAGACCCCCTAAAGTCCAGAAAATGGTGGTGGAGCAAAAACTGCGCCAGAGAGCTCTGAATGTCCCAAAATCATTTGCAGCCTGAAAGGGGCATTACCCTGCACCCTAGACCACTCAAATTCCCACAAATAATTTTGACACGAAAAATGCATCCTACACCCCTGAAAGTTCAGAATATGTTAGCAGCCCAAAAATGGCCTTAAAATGCATCTTATGCCTGCAAAAATGTTGAAAACTTTGGAGGCCAAAAAAAGGGGTTTACAGGCATCCTAGACCCCCTAAAGTCCAGAAAATGATGGTGGAGCAAAAACTGCGCCAGAGAGCTCTGAATGTCCCAAAATCATTTGTAGCCTGAAAGGGGCATTAACCCACACTCTAGATGCCTGAAATTCCCAAAAACATTTTTGGCACAAAAATGCATCCTGCACCCCTGAAAGTTCAGAATATGTTAGCAGCCCAAAAAAGGCCTTAAAATGCCTCTTATGTCAGCAACAATGTTGAACACTTTGGAGGCCTAAAAAAGGGGTTTATAGGCATCCTAGACCCCCTAAAGTCCAGAAAATGTTGGTTGCTTTAAAAATGTGCCAGAGTGCTATGAATGTCCCAAAATCATTTGTAGCCTGAAAGGGGCATTAACTCACATCCTAGACCACTGAAATTCCCAAAAATATTTTTGGCATAAAAATGCATCCTACACCCCTGAAAGTTCAGAATATGTTAGCAGCCCAAAAATGGCCTTAAAATGCATCTTATGCCTGCAAAAATGTTGAAAACTTTGGAGGCCAAAAAAAGGGGTTTACAGGCATCCTAGACCCCCTAAAGTCCAGAAAATGGTGGTGGAGCAAAAACTGCGCCAGAGAGCTCTTAATGTCCCAAAATCATTTGTAGCCTGAAAGGGGCATTACCCTGCACCCTAGACCACTCAAATTCCCACAAATAATTTTGACATGAAAAATGCATCCTACACCCCTGAAAGTTCAGAATATGTTAGCAGCCCAAAAATGGCCTTAAAATGCATCTTATGCCTGCAGAAATGTTGAAAACTTTGGAGGTCAAAAAAAGGGGTTTACAGGCATCCTAGACCCCCTAAAGTCCAGAAAATGATGGTGGAGCAAAAAGTGCGCCAGAGAGCTCTGAATGTCCCAAAATCATTTGTAGCCTGAAAGGGGCATTAACCCACACCCTAGATGCCTGAAATTCCCAAAAACATTTTTGGCACAAAAATGCATCCTGCACCCCTGAAAGTTCAGAATATGTTAGCAGCCCAAAAAAGGCCTTAAAATGCCTCTTATGTCAGCAACAATGTTGAACAGTTTGGAGGCCTAAAAAAGGGGTTTATAGGCATCCTAGACCCCCTAAAGTCCAGAAAATGTTGGTTGCTTTAAAAATGTGCCAGAGTGCTATGAATGTCCCAAAATCATTTGTAGCCTGAAAGGGGCATTAACTCACATCCTAGACCACTGAAATTCCCAAAAATATTTTTGGCATAAAAATGCATCCTACACCCCTGAAAGTTCAGAATATGTTAGCAGCCCAAAAAAGGCCTTAAAATGCATCTTATGCCTGCAAAAATGTTGAAAACTTTGGAGGTCAAAAAAAGGGGTTTACAGGCATCCTAGACCCCCTAAAGTCCAGAAAATGTTGGTGGCCTAAAAATTGTGCCAGAGAGCTCTGAATGTCCCAAAATCAGTTGCAGCCTGAAAGGGGCATTACCCTGCACCCTAGAACACTGAAATTCCCAAAAATAATTTTGACATGAAAAATGCATCCTACACCCCTGAAAGTTCAGAATAGCGGCCCAAAAAAGGCCTTAAAATGCATCTTAGGCCTGCAAAAATGTTGAAAACCTTGGAGGTCGAAAAAAGGGGTTTACCGGCATCCTAGACCCCCTAAAGTCCAGAAAATGGTGGTGGCGCAAAAACTGCACCAGAGAGCTCTGAATGTCACTAAATCATGTGTAGCCTGAAAGGGGCATTAACCCACATCCTAGATGACTGAAATTCACAAAAATAGTTTTGGCACGAAAAATTCATCCTACACACCTGACAGTTCAGAATATGTTAGCAGCCAAAAGAAGGCCTTAAAATGCATCTTAGGCCTGCAAGAATGTTGAAAACTTTGGAGGCCCAAAAAAGGGGTTTACAGGCATCCTAGAGCCCCTAAAGTCCAGAAAATGTTGGTGGCCTAAAAACTGTGTCAGAGAGCTCTGAATGTCCCAAAAACATTTGCAGCCTGAAAAGAGCATTAACCTGCATCCTAGACCACTGAAATTCCAAAAAAATTTGACATGAAAAATGCATCCTACACCCCTGGAAATTTAGAATATGTTAGCATCCCACCCAAAAAAGTCCTTAAAATGCCTCTTATGTCTGCAAAAATTTTGAACACTTTGGAGGCCTGGAAAAGGGGTTTACAGGCATCCTAGACCCCCTAAATCCAGAAAATGTTGGTGGCCAAAAATTGTGCCAGAGAGCTCTGAATATCCCAAAAACATTTGCAGCCTGAAAAGGGCATTAACCTGGATCCTAGACCACTGAAATTCCCAAAAATAATCTTGACACGAAAAATGCATCCTACACCCCTGAAAGTTCAGAATATGTTAGCAGCCCAGAAAAGGCCTTAAAATGCATCTTAGGCCTTCAAAAATGTTGAAAACTTTGGAGGACCAAAAAAGGGGTTTACAGGCATCCTAGACCCCCTAAAGTCCAGAAAATGTTGGTGGCCTAAAAACTGTGTCAGAGAGCTCTGAATATCCCAAAAACATTTGCAGCCTGAAAAGGGCATTAACCTGCATCCTAGACCACTGAATTTCCCAAAAATAATCTTGACACGAAAAATGCATCCTACACCCCTGAAAGTTCAGAATATGTTAGCAGCCCAAAAATGGCCTTAAAATGCATCTTATGCCTGCAGAAATGTTGAAAACTTTGGAGGTCAAAAAAAGGGGTTTACAGGCATCCTAGACCCCCTAAAGTCCAGAAAATGATGGTGGAGCAAAAAGTGCGCCAGAGAGCTCTGAATGTCCCAAAATCATTTGTAGCCTGAAAGGGGCATTAACCCACACCCTAGATGCCTGAAATTCCCAAAAACATTTTTGGCACAAAAATGCATCCTGCACCCCTGAAAGTTCAGAATATGTTAGCAGCCCAAAAAAGGCCTTAAAATGCCTCTTATGTCAGCAACAATGTTGAACAGTTTGGAGGCCTAAAAAAGGGGTTTATAGGCATCCTAGACCCCCTAAAGTCCAGAAAATGTTGGTTGCTTTAAAAATGTGCCAGAGTGCTATGAATGTCCCAAAATCATTTGTAGCCTGAAAGGGGCATTAACTCACATCCTAGACCACTGAAATTCCCAAAAATATTTTTGGCATAAAAATGCATCCTACACCCCTGAAAGTTCAGAATATGTTAGCAGCCCAAAAAAGGCCTTAAAATGCATCTTATGCCTGCAAAAATGTTGAAAACTTTGGAGGTCAAAAAAAGGGGTTTACAGGCATCCTAGACCCCCTAAAGTCCAGAAAATGTTGGTGGCCTAAAAATTGTGCCAGAGAGCTCTGAATGTCCCAAAATCAGTTGCAGCCTGAAAGGGGCATTACCCTGCACCCTAGAACACTGAAATTCCCAAAAATAATTTTGACATGAAAAATGCATCCTACACCCCTGAAAGTTCAGAATAGCGGCCCAAAAAAGGCCTTAAAATGCATCTTAGGCCTGCAAAAATGTTGAAAACCTTGGAGGTCGAAAAAAGGGGTTTACCGGCATCCTAGACCCCCTAAAGTCCAGAAAATGGTGGTGGCGCAAAAACTGCACCAGAGAGCTCTGAATGTCACTAAATCATGTGTAGCCTGAAAGGGGCATTAACCCACATCCTAGATGACTGAAATTCACAAAAATAGTTTTGGCACGAAAAATTCATCCTACACACCTGACAGTTCAGAATATGTTAGCAGCCAAAAGAAGGCCTTAAAATGCATCTTAGGCCTGCAAGAATGTTGAAAACTTTGGAGGCCCAAAAAAGGGGTTTACAGGCATCCTAGAGCCCCTAAAGTCCAGAAAATGTTGGTGGCCTAAAAACTGTGTCAGAGAGCTCTGAATGTCCCAAAAACATTTGCAGCCTGAAAAGAGCATTAACCTGCATCCTAGACCACTGAAATTCCAAAAAAATTTGACATGAAAAATGCATCCTACACCCCTGGAAATTTAGAATATGTTAGCATCCCACCCAAAAAAGTCCTTAAAATGCCTCTTATGTCTGCAAAAATTTTGAACACTTTGGAGGCCTGGAAAAGGGGTTTACAGGCATCCTAGACCCCCTAAATCCAGAAAATGTTGGTGGCCAAAAATTGTGCCAGAGAGCTCTGAATATCCCAAAAACATTTGCAGCCTGAAAAGGGCATTAACCTGGATCCTAGACCACTGAAATTCCCAAAAATAATCTTGACACGAAAAATGCATCCTACACCCCTGAAAGTTCAGAATATGTTAGCAGCCCAGAAAAGGCCTTAAAATGCATCTTAGGCCTTCAAAAATGTTGAAAACTTTGGAGGACCAAAAAAGGGGTTTACAGGCATCCTAGACCCCCTAAAGTCCAGAAAATGTTGGTGGCCTAAAAACTGTGTCAGAGAGCTCTGAATATCCCAAAAACATTTGCAGCCTGAAAAGGGCATTAACCTGCATCCTAGACCACTGAATTTCCCAAAAATAATCTTGACACGAAAAATGCATCCTACACCCCTGAAAGTTCAGAATATGTTAACAGCCCAAAAAAGGCCTTAAAATGCATCTTACGACTGCAAATATTTTGAAAACTTTGGAGGTCCAAAAAAGAGGTTTACAGGTATGCTAGACCCCCTAAAGTCCAGAAAATGTTGGTGGCCCAAAAACTGTGCCAGAGATCTTTGATTGTCCCAAAATCATTTGCAGCCTGAGAGGAGCATTAGCCTCAAATCCTGGGCCACTGAAATTACCAAAAATATTTTTGTCACAAAAATGCATCCTACACCCCTGAAAGTTCAGAATATGTTAGCAGCCCAAAAAAGGCCTTAAAATGCATCTTAGGCCTGGAAAAATGTTGAAAACTTTGGAGGTCAAAATAAGGGGTTTACAGGCATCCTAGACCCCCTAAAGTCCAGAAAATGGTGGTGGCGCAAAAACTGCACCAGAGAGCTCTGAATGCCCCAAAATCAATTTTAGCCTGAAAGGGGCATTAACCCACATCCTAGACCACTGAAATTCACAAAAATAGCTTTGGCACGACAAATGCATCCTACACCCCTGAAAGTTCAGAATATGTTAGCAGCCCAGAAAAGGCCTTAAGATTACATCTAAGCCTGCAAGAATGTTGAAAACTTTGGAGGCCCAAAAAGGGGTTTACAGGCATCCTAGAGCCCCTAAAGTCCAGAAAATGGTGGTGGCGCAAAAACTGCACCAGTGAGCTCTGAATGTCCCAAATCATTTGCAGCCTGAAAGGGGCATTACCCTGCACCCTAGACCACTGAAATCCCCAAGAATAATTTTGACACGAAAAATGCATCCTACACCCCTGAAAGTTCAGAATATGGTAGCAGCCCAAAAAAGGCCTTAAAATGCATCTTATGTCAGCAAAAATGTTGAACACTTTGGAGGCGTAAAAAAGGGGTTGATAGCCATACTAGTCCAGAAAATGTTGGTGGTCAAAAATGGTGCCAGAGAGCTCTGAATGTCCCAGAAACATTTGCAGCCTGAAAGGAGCATTAACCCACATCCTAGACCACTGAAATTCCCAAAAATAATTTTTACACGAAAAATGCATCCTACACCCCTGAAAGTTCAGAATATGTTAGCAGCCCAAAAAAGGCCTTAAAATGCATCTTAGGCCTGGAAAAATGTTGAAAACTTTGGAGGTCAAAATAAGGGGTTTACAGGCATCCTAGACCCCCTAAAGTCCAGAAAATGGTGGTGGCGCAAAAACTGCACCAGAGAGCTCTGAATGTCCCAAAATCTATTTTAGCCTGAAAGGGGCATTAACCCACATCCTAGACCACTGAAATTCACAAAAATAGCTTTGGCACGACAAATGCATCCTACACACCTGACAGTTCAGAATATGTTAGCAGCCCGAAAAAGGCCTTAAAATGCATTTTAGGCCTGCAAAAATGTTGAAAACTTTGGAGGCCCAAAAAAAGGGTTTACAGGCATCCTACAGCCCCTAAAGTCCAGAAAATGTTGGTGGCCTAAAAACTGCGCCAGAGAGCTCTGAATGTCCCAAAATCATTTGCAGCCTGAAAGGGACATTAACCTGCACCCTAGACACCTGAAATTCCCAAAAATAATTTTGACACGAAAAATGCATCCTACACCCCTGAAAGTTCCGAATATGATAGCAGCCCAAAAAAGGCCTTAAAATGCATCTTAAGCCTGCAAAAATGTTGAAAACTTTGGAGGTCAAAAAAAGGGGTTTACAGGTATCCTATACCCCCTAAAGTCCAGAAAATGTTGGTGGCTCAAAAACTGTGCCAGAGAGCTCTGAATGTCCCAAAATCATTTGTAGCCTGAAAGGGGCATTAACCCACACCCTAGAAGCCTGAAATTCCCAAAAACATTTTTGGCACAAAAATGCATCCTGCACCCCTGAAAGTTCAGAATATGTTAGCAGCCCAAAAAAGACCTTAAAATGCCTCTTATGTCAGCAAAAATGTTGAACACTTTGGAGGCCTAAAAAGGGGGTTTATAGGCATCCTAGACCCCCTAAAGTCCAGAAAATGTTGGTGGCCAAAAATTCTGCCAGAGAGCTCTGAATGTCCCAGAAACATTTGAAGCCTGAAAGGAGCATTAACCCGCATCCTAGACCACTGAAATTCCCAAAAATAATTTTTGCACGAAAAATTCATCCTACACCCCTGAAAGTTCAGAATATGTTAACAGCCCAAAGAAGGCCTTAAAATGCATCTTAGGCCTGCAAAAATGTTGAAAACTTTGGAGGTCAAAAAAAGGGGTTTAAAGGCATCCTAGACCCCCTCAAGTCCAGAAAATGTTGGTGGCTTTAAAAATGTGCCAGAGTTCTATGAATGTCCCAAAATCATTTGTAGCCTGAAAGGGGCATTAACTCACATCCTAGACCACTGAAATTCCCAAAAATATTTTTGGCACAAAAATGCATCCTACACCCCTGAAAGTTCAGAATATGTTAGCAGCCCAAAAAAAGGCCTTAAAATGCATCTTAGGCCTGCAAGAATGTTGAAAATTTTGGAGGCCCAAAAAAGGGATTTACAGGCATCCTAGAGCCCCTAAAGTCCAGAAAATGTTGGTGGCCCAAAAAACTGTCCAGAGAAGTCTGAATGTCCCAAAAACATTTGCAGCCTGAAAGGGGCATTAAACCGCACCCTAGACACGTAAAATTCCCAAAAAATATTTTTGGCACTAAAAATTCATCCTACACCCCTGAGAGTTCAGAATATGTTAGCAGCCCAAAAATGGCCTTAAAATGCATCTTATGCCTGCAAAAATGTTGAAAACTTTGGAGGTCAAAAAAAGGGGTTTACAGGCATCCTAGACCCCCTAAAGTCCAGAAAATGGTGGTGGAGCAAAAACTGCGCCAGAGAGCTCTGAATGTCCCAAAATCATTTGCAGCCTGAAAGGGGCATTACCCTGCACCCTAGACCACTCAAATTCCCACAAATAATTTTGACACGAAAAATGCATCCTACACCCCAGAAAATTCAGAATATGTTAGCATCCCAAAAAAGGCCTTAAAATGCATCTTATGCCTGCAAAAATGTTGAAAACTTTGGAGGTCAAAAAAAGGGGTTTACAGGCATCCTAGACCCCCTAAAGTCCAGAAAATGGTGGTGGAGCAAAAACTGCGCCAGAGAGCTCTGAATGTCCCAAAATCATTTGTAGCCTGAAAGGGGCATTACCCTGCACCCTAGAACACTGAAATTCCCAAAAATAATTTTGACATGAAAAATGCATCCTACACCCCTGAAAGTTCAGAATAGCATCCCAAAAAAGGCCTTAAAATGCATCTTAGGCCTGCAAAAATGTTGAAAACCTTGGAGGTCGAGAAAAGGGGTTTACCGGCATCCTAGAACCCCTAAAGTCCAGAAAATGGTGGTGGCGCAAAAACTGCGCCAGAGAGCTCTGAATGTCACTAAATCATGTGTAGCCTGAAAGGGGCATTAACCCACACCCTAGATGACTGAAATTCACAAAAATAGTTTTGGCACGAAAAATTCATCCTACACACCTGACAGTTCAGAATATGTTAGCAGCTGAAAGGGGCATTAAACCGCACCCTAGACACGTAAAATTACCAAAAAATATTTTTGGCACTAAAAATTCATCCTACACCCCTGAGAGTTCAGAATATGTTAGCAGCCCAAAAATGGCCTTAAAATGCATCTTATGCCTGCTAAAATGTTGAAAACTTTGGAGGTCAAAAAAAGGGGTTTACATGCATCCTAGACCCCCTAAAGTCCAGAAAATGATGGTGGAGCAAAAACTGCGCCAGAGAGCTCTGAATGTCCCAAAATCATTTGCAGCCTGAAAGGGGCATTACCCTGCACCCTAGACCACTCAAATTCCCACAAATAATTTTGACATGAAAAATGCATCCTACACCCCTGAAAATTCAGAATATGTTAGCATCCCAAAAAAGGCCTTAAAATGCATCTTATGCCTGCAAAAATGTGGAAAACTTTGGAGGTCAAAAAAAGGGGATTATAGGCATCCTAGACCCCCTAAAGTCCAGAAAATGGTGGTGGAGCAAAAACTGCGCCAGAGAGCTCTGAATGTCCCAAAATCATTTGTAGCCTGAAAGGGGCATTACCCTGCACCCTAGACCACTCAAATTCCCACAAATAATTTTGACATGAAAAATGCATACTACACCCCTGAAAGTTCAGAATATGTTAGCAGCCCAAAAATGGCCTTAAAATGCATCTTATGCCTGCAAAAATGTTGAAAACTTTGGAGGTCAAAAAAAGGGGTTTACAGGCATCCTAGACCCCCTAAAGTCCAGAAAATGGTGGTGGAGCAAAAACTGCGCCAGAGAGCTCTGAATGTCCCAAAATCATTTGTAGCCTGAAAGGGGCATTAACCCACACCCTAGATGCTTGAAATTCCCAAAAACATTTTTGGCACAAAAATGCATCCTGCACCCCTGAAAGTTCAGAATATGTTAGCAGCCCAAAAAAGGCCTTAAAATGCCTCTTATGTCAGCAAAAATGTTGAACACTTTGGAGGCCTAAAAAAGGGGTTTATAGGCATCCTAGACCCCCTAAAGTCCAGAAAATGTTGGTGGCCACAAATTGTGCCAGAGAGATCTGAATGTCCCAGAAACATTTGGAGCCTGAAAGGAGCATTAACCCGCATCCTAGACCACTGAAATTCCCAAAAATAATTTTCGCACAAAAAATTCATCCTACACCCCTGAAAGTTCAGAATATGTTAACAGCCAAAAAAAGGCCTTAAAATGCATCTTAGGCCTGCAAAAATGTTGAAAACTTTGGAGGTCAAAAAAAGGGGTTTAAAGGCATCCTAGACTCCCTAACGTTTAACAAAGGTAGCGGGCGCCCCTCTCTCGCAAGAACAGACATGATAACCTGTTCAGTGGTTATTAACCACTTGAGAGTTCGCAGCCACTGCTTTTACCCACTGTGCCTTTCACAGATGGGAAATATCCATTTGCATATCAGTCTTTGTCCTGCCCAGGGGCAGTCCAGCACCGAAATACAATGGCAATTCTAATCTGAACGAGAGTACCACCAGCAACCCCATACACGTGTTTCACCCTTGTTGGGGATCATCAGTGAGGTGAAGCTGATGCCTCTCTAAGCACAGTGAGAGGGAGACCACGTCTGGTTGCCCCCAGGAGACCTAGGGTTATCAATCCCAGGTTCCTTAAAAAATAGTTTAACAAAGGTAGCGGGCGCCCCTCTCTCGCAAGAACAGACATGATAACCTGTTCAGTGGTTATTAACCACTTGAGAGTTCGCAGCCACTGCTTTTACCCACTGTGCCTTTCACAGATGGGAAATATCCATTTGCATATCAGTCTTTGTCCTGCCCAGGGGCAGTCCAGCACCGAAATACAATAGCAATTCCAATCTGAACGAGAGTACCACCAGCAACCCCATACACGTGTTTCACCCTTGTTGGGGATCATCAGTGAGGTGAAGCTGATGCCTCTCTAAGCACAGTGAGAGGGAGACCACGTCTGGTTGCCCCCAGGAGACCTAGGGTTATCAATCCCAGGTTCCTTAAAAAATAGTTTAACAAAGGTAGCGGGCGCCCCTCTCTCGCAAGAACAGACATGATAACCTGTTCAGTGGTTATTAACCACTTGAGAGTTCGCAGCCACTGCTTTTACCCACTATGCCTTTCACAGATGGGAAATATCCATTTGCATATCAGTCTTTGTCCTGCCCAGGGGCAGTCCAGCACCGAAATACAATGGCAATTCCAATCTGAACGAGAGTACCACCAGCAACCCCATACACGTGTTTCACCCTTGTTGGGGATCATCAGTGAGGTGAAGCTGATGCCTCTCTAAGCACAGTGAGAGGGAGACCATGTCTGGTTGCCCCCAGGAGACCTAGGGTTATCAATCCCAGGTTCCTTAAAAAATAGTTTAACAAAGGTAGCGGGCGCCCCTCTCTCGCAAGAACAGACATGATAACCTGTTCAGTGGTTATTAACCACTTGAGAGTTCGCAGCCACTGCTTTTACCCACTGTGCCTTTCACAGATGGGAAATATCCATTTGCAGATCAGTCTTTGTCCTGCCCAGGGGCAGTCCAGCACCGAAATACAATGGCAATTCCAATCTGAACGAGAGTACCACCAGCAACCCCATACACGTGTTTCACCCTTGTTGGGGATCATCAGTGAGGTGAAGCTGATGCCTCTCTAAGCACAGTGAGAGGGAGACCACGTCTGGTTGCCCCCAGGAGACCTAGGGTTATCAATCCCAGGTTCCTTAAAAAATAGTTTAACAAAGGTAGCGGGCGCCCCTCTCTCGCAAGAACAGACATGATAACCTGTTCAGAGGTTATTAACCACTTGAGAGTTCGCAGCCACTGCTTTTACCCACTGTGCCTTTCACAGATGGGAAATATCCATTTGCATATCAGTCTTTGTCCTGCCCAGGGGCACTCCAGCACCGAAATACAATGGCAATTCCAATCTGAACGAGAGTACCACCAGCAACCCCATACACGTGTTTCACCCTTGTTGGGGATCATCAGTGAGGTGAAGCTGATGCCTCTCTAAGCACAGTGAGAGGGAGACCACGTCTGGTTGCCCCCAGGAGACCTAGGGTTATCAATCCCAGGTTCCTTAAAAAATAGTTTAACAAAGGTAGCGGGCGCCCCTCTCTCGCAAGAACAGACATGATAACCTGTTCAGTGGTTATTAACCACTTGAGAGTTCGCAGCCACTGCTTTTACCCACTGTGCCTTTCACAGATGGGAAATATCCATTTGCATATCAGTCTTTGTCCTGCCCAGGGGCAGTCCAGCACCGAAATACAATGGCAATTCCAATTTGAACGAGAGTACCACCAGCAACCCCATACACATGTTTCACCCTTGTTGGGGATCATCAGTGAGGTGAAGCTGATGCCTCTCTAAGCACAGTGAGAGGGAGACCACGTCTGGTTGCCCCCAGGAGACCTAGGGTTATCAATCCCAGGTTCCTTAAAAAATAGTTTAACAAAGGTAGCGGGCGCCCCTCTCTCGCAAGAACAGACATGATAACCTGTTCAGTGGTTATTAACCACTTGAGAGTTCGCAGCCACTGCTTTTACCCACTGTGCCTTTCACAGATGGGAAATATCCATTTGCATATCAGTCTTTGTCCTGCCCAGGGGCAGTCCAGCACCGAAATACAATGGCAATTCCAATCTGAATGAGAGTACCACCAGCAACCCCATACACGTGTTTCACCCTTGTTGGGGATCATCAGTGAGGTGAAGCTGATGCCTCTCTAAGCACAGTGAGAGGGAGACCACGTCTGGTTGCCCCCAGGAGACCTAGGGTTATCAATCCCAGGTTCCTTAAAAAATAGTTTAACAAAGGTAGCGGGCGCCCCTCTCTCGCAAGAACAGACATGATAACCTGTTCAGTGGTTATTAACCACTTGAGAGTTCGCAGCCACTGCTTTTACCCACTGTGCCTTTCACAGATGCGAAATATCCATTTGCATATCAGTCTTTGTCCTGCCCAGGGGCAGTCCAGCACCGAAATACAATGGCAATTCCAATCTGAACGAGAGTACCACCAGCAACCCCATACACGTGTTTCACCCTTGTTGGGGATCATCAGTGAGGTGAAGCTGATGCCTCTCTAAGCACAGTGAGAGGGAGACCACGTCTGGTTGCCCCCAGGAGACCTAGGGTTACCAATCCCAGGTTCCTTAAAAAATAGTTTTACAAAGGTAGCGGGCGCCCCTCTCTCGTAAGAACAGACATGATAACCTGTTCAATGGTTATTAACCACTTGGAAGTTCGCAGCCACTGCTTTTACTCACTGTGCCTTTCACAGACGGGAAATATCCATTTGCATATCAGTCTTTGTCCTGCCCAGGGGCAGTCCAGCACCGAAATACAATGGCAATTCCAATCTGAACGAGAGTACCACCAGCAACCCCATACACCTGTTTCACCCTTGTTGGGGATCATCAGTGAGGTGAAGCTGATGCCTCTCTAAGCACAGTGAGAGGGAGACCACGTCTGGTTGCCCCCAGGAGACCTAGGGTTATCAATCCCAGGTTCCTTAAAAAATAGTTTAACAAAGGTAGCGGGCATAATTTTGACATGAAAAATGCATCCTACACCCCTGAAAGTTCAGAATAGCGTCCCAAGAAAGGCCTTAAAATGCATCTTAGTCCTGCAAAAATGTTGAAAACCTTGGAGGTCGAAAAAAGGGGTTTACCGGCATCCTAGACCCCCTAAAGTCCAGAAAATGGTGGTGGCGCAAAAACTGCGCCAGAGAGCTCTGAATGTCACTAAATCATGTGTAGCCTGAAAGGGGCATTAACCCACATCCTAGATGACTGAAATTCACAAAAATAGTTTTGGCACGAAAAATTCATCCTACACACCTGACAGTTCAGAATATGTTAGCAGCCAAAAGAAGGCCTTAAAATGCATCTTAGGCCTGCAAGAATGTTGAAAACTTTGGAGGCCCAAAAAAGGGGTTTACAGGCATCCAAGACCCCCTAAAGTCCAGAAAATGTTGGTGGCCTAAAAACTGTGTCAGAGAGCTCTGAATGTCCCAAAAACATTTGCAGCCTGAAAAGAGCATTAACCTGCATCTTAGACCACTGAAATTCCAAAACAATTTGACATGAAAAATGCATCCTACACCCCAGGAAATTCAGAATATGTTAGCATCCCACCCAAAAAAGTCCTTAAAATGCCTCTTATGTCTGCAAAAATGTTGAACACTTTGGAGGCCTGGAAAAGGGGTTTACAGGCATCCTAGACCCCCTAAGTCCAGAAAATGTTGGTGGCCAAAAATTGTGCCAGAGAGCTCTGAATATCCCAAAAACATTTGCAGCCTGAAAAGGGCATTAACCTGCATCCTAGACCACTGAAATTCCCAAAAATAATCTTGACACGAAAAATGCATCCTACACCCCTGAAAGTTCAGAATATGTTAGCAGCCCAAAAAAGGCATTAAAATGCATCTTAGTCCTTCAAAAATGTTGAAAACTTTGGAGGACCAAAAAAGGGGTTTGCAGGCTTCCTAGACCCCCTAAAGTCCAGAAAATGTTGGTGGCCTAAAAACTGTGTCAGAGAGCTCTGAATATCCCAAAAACATTTGCAGCCTGAAAAGGGCATTAACCTGCATCCTAGACCACTGAATTTCCCAAAAATAATCTTGACACGAAAAATGCATCCTACACCCCTGAAAGTTCAGAATATGTTAGCAGCCTAAAAAAGGCCTTAAAATGCATCTTACGACTGCAAATATTTTGAAAACTTTGGAGGTCCAAAAAAGAGGTTTACAGGTATGCTAGACCCCCTAAAGTCCAGAAAATGTTGGTGGCCCAAAAACTGTGCCAGAGATCTTTGATTGTCCCAAAATCATTTGCAGCCTGAGAGGAGCATTAGCCTCAAATCCTGGGCCACTGTAATTACCAAAAATATTTTTGTCACAAAAATGCATCCTACACCCCTGAAAGTTCAGAATATGTTAGCAGCCCAAAAAAGGCCTTAAAATGCATCTTAGACCTGCAAAAATGTTGAAAACTTTGGAGGTCAAAAAAAGGGGTTTACAGGCATCCTAGACCCCCTAAAGTCCAGAAAATGGTGGTGGCGCAAAAACTGCGCCAGAGAGCTCTGAATGTCCCAAAATCAATTTTAGCCTGAAAGGGGCATTAACCCACATCCTAGACCACTGAAATTCACAACAATAGCTTTGGCACGACAAATGCATCCTACACACCTGAGAGTTCAGAATATGTTAGCAGCCCAAAAAAGGCCTTAAAATGCATTTTAGGCCTGCAAAAATGTTGAAAACTTTGGAGGCCCAAAAAGGGGTTTACAGGCATCCTAGAGCCCCTAAAGTCCAGAAAATGTTGGTGGCCCAAAAACTGTCCAGAAAGCTCTGAATGTCCCAAAAACATTTGCAACCTCAAAGGGGCATTAACCCGCACCCTAGACGTCTAAAATTCCCAAAAATATTTTTGGCACAAAAAATGCATTCTACACCCCTGAAAGTTCAGAATATGTTAGCAGCCCATAAAAGGCCTTAAGATACATCTAAGCCTGCAAGAATGTTGAAAACTTTGGAGGCCCAAAAACGGGTTTACAGGCATCCTAGAGCCCCTAAAGTCCAGAAAATGGTGGTGGCGCAAAAACTGCGCCAGAGAGCTCTGAATGTCCCAAAATCATTTGCAGCCTGAAAGGGGCATTACCCTGCACCCTAGACCACTGAAATCCCCAAAAATATTTTTGGCACAAAAAATGCATCCTACACCCCTGAAAGTTCAGAATATGTTAGCAGCCCAAAAAAGGCCTTAAAATGCCTCTTATGTCAGCAAAAATGTTGAACACTTTGGAGGCGTAAAAAAGGGGTTGATAGCCATACTAGTCCAGAAAATGTTGGTGGTCAAAAATGGTGCAAGAGAGCTCTGAATGTCCCAGAAACATGTGCAGCCTGAAAGGAGCATTAACCCGCATCCTAGACCACTGAAATTCCCAAAAATAATTTTTACACGAAAAATGCATCCTATACCCCTGAAAGTTCAGAATATGTTAGCAGCCCAAAAAAGGCCTTAAAATGCATTTTAGGCCTGGAAAAATGTTGAAAACTTTGGAGGTCAAAATAAGGGGTTTACAGGCATCCTAGACCCCCTAAAGTCCAGAAAATGGTGGTGGAGCAAAAACTGCGCCAGAGAGCTCTGAATGTCCCAAAATCATTTGTAGCCTGAAAGAGGCATTAACCCACACCCTAGATGCTTGAAATTCCCAAAAACATTTTTGGCATAAAAATGCATCCTACACTCCTGAAAGTTCAGAATATGTTAGCAGCCCAAAAAAGGCCTTAAAATGCATCTTATGCCTGCAAAAATGTTGAAAACTTTGGAGGTCAAAAAAAGGGGTTACAGGCATCCTAGACCCCCTAAAGTCCAGAAAATGTTGGTGGCCTAAACATTGTGCCAGAGGGCTCTGAATGTCTCAAAATCATTTGCAGCCTGAAAGGGGCATTACCCTGCACCCTATAACACTGAAATTCCCAAAAATAATTTTGACATGAAAAATGCATCCTACACCCCTGAAAGTTCAGAATAGCGGCCCAAGAAAGGCCTTAAAATGCATCTTAGGCCTGCAAAAATGATGAAAACCTTGGAGGTCGAAAAAAGGGGTTTAACGGCATCCTAGACCCCCTAAAGTCCAGAAAATGGTGGTGGCGCAAAAACTGCGCCAGAGAGCTCTGAATGTCACTAAATCATGTGTAGCCTGAAAGGGGCATTAACCCACATCCTAGATGACTGAAATTCACAAAAATAGTTTTGGCACGAAAAATTCATCCTACACACCTGACAGTTCAGAATATGTTAGCAGCCAAAAGAAGGCCTTAAAATGCATCTTAGGCCTGCAAGAATGTTGAAAACTTTGGAGGCCCAAAAAAAGGGTTTACAGGCATCCTAGAGCCCCTAAAGTCCAGAAAATGTTGGTGGCCTAAAAACTGCGTCAGAGAGCTCTGAATGCCCCAAAAACATGTGCAGCCTGAAAGGGGCATTATCCTGCATCCTAGACCACTGAAATTCCCAAAAACTTCTTGGCACAAAAATACATCCTACACCCCTGAAAGTTCAGAATATGTTAGCAGCCCAAAAAAGGCCTTAATATGCATCTAAGGCCTGCAAGAATGTTGAAAACTTTGGAGGCCCAAAAAAGGGGTCTACAGGCATCCTAGATCCCATAAAGTACAGAAAATGTTGGTGGCCAAAAATTGTGTCAGAGAGCTCTGAATATCCCAAAAACATTTGCAGCCTGAAAAGGGCATTAACCTGCATCCTAGACCACTGACATTCCCAAAAATAATCTTGACACGAAAAATGCATCCTACACCCCTGAAAGTTCAGAATATGTTAGCAGCCCAAAAAAGGCCTTAAAATGCATCTTAGGCCTTCAAAAATGTTGAAAACTTTGGAGGACCAAAAAAGGGGTTTACAGGCATCCTAGACCCCCTAAAGTCCAGAAAATGTTGGTGGCCCAAAAACTGTGCGAGAGATCTTTGATTGTCCCAAAATCATTTGCAGCCTGATAGGAGCATTAGCCTCAAATCCTGGGCCACTGAAATTACCAAAAATATTTTTGTCACAAAAATGCATCCTACACCCCTGAAAGTTCAGAATATGTTAGCAGCCCAAAAAAGGCCTTAAAATGCATCTTAGGCCTTCAAAAATGTTGAAAACTTTGGAGGACCAAAAAAGGGGTTTACAGGCATCCTAGACCCCCTAAAGTCCAGAAAATGTTGGTGGCCTAAAAACTGTGTCAGAGAGCTCTGAATATCCCAAAAACATTTGCAGCCTGAAAAGGGCATTAACCTGCATCCTAGACCACTGAATTTCCCAAAAATAATCTTGACACGAAAAATGCATCCTACACCCCTGAAAGTTCAGAATATGTTAGCAGCCCAAAAAAGGCCATAAAATGCATCTTAGGCCTGCAAGAATGTTGAAAATTTTGGAGGCCCAAAAAAGGGGTTTACAGGCATCCTAGAGCCCCTAAAGTCCAGAAAATGTTGCTGGCCCAAAAACTGTCCAGAGAGCTCTGAATGTCCCAAAATCATTTGTAGCCTGAAAGGGGCATTACCCTGCACCCTAGACCACTGAAATTCCTAAAAATATTTTTGGTACAAAAAATGCATCCTACACCGCTGAAAGTTCTGAATATGTTAGCAGCCCAAAAATGGCCTTAAAATGCATCTTATGCCTGCAAAAATGTTGAAAACTTTGGAGGTCAAAAAAAGGGGTTTGCAGGCATCCGAGACCCCCTAAAGTCCAGAAAATGTTGGTGGCCCAAAAACTGTCCTGAGTGCTATGAATGTCCCAAAATCATTTGTAGCCTGAAAGGGGCATTAACTCACATCCTAGACCACTGAAATTCCCAAAAATATTTTTGGTACAAAAAATGCATCCTACACCGCTGAAAGTTCTGAATATGTTAGCAGCCCAAAAATGGCCTTAAAATGCATCTTATGCCTGCAAAAATGTTGAAAACTTTGGAGGTCAAAAAAAGGGGTTTACAGGCATCCTAGACCCCCTAAAGTCCAGAAAATGTTGGTGGCCCAAAAACTGTGCCAGAGAGCTCTGAATATCCCAAAAACATTTGCAGCCTGAAAAGGGCATTAACCTGCACCCTAGACCACTGAAATTCCCAAAAATATTTTTGGCACAAAAAATGCATCCTACACCCCTGAAAGTTCAGAATATGATAGCAGCCCAAAAAAGGCCTTAAAATGCATCTTCGGCCTGCAGAAATGTTGAAAACTTTGGAGGCCCAAAAAAAGGGTTTACAGGCATCCTATGCCCCCTAAAGTCCAGAAAATGTTGGTGGCCTAAAAACTGTGTCAGAGAGCTCTGAATGCCCCAAAAACATTTGCAGCCTGAAAGGGGCATCATCCCGCATCCTAGACCACTGAAATTCCCAAAAATATTTTTGGCACAAAAAATGCATCCTACACCCCTGAAAGTTCAGAATATGTTAGCAGCCCAAAAAAGGCCTTAAAATGCATCTTAGGCCTGCAAGAATGTTGAAAACGTTGGAGGCCCAAAAAAGGGGTTTACAGGCATCCTATACCCCCTAAAGTCCAGAAAATGTTGGTGGCTCAAAAACTGTGCCAGAGAGCTCTGAATGTCCCAAAATCATTTGTAGCCTGAAAGGGGCATTAACCCACACCCTAGATGCCTGAAATTCCCAAAAACATTTTTGGCACAAAAATGCATCCTGCACCGCTGAAAGTTCTGAATATGTTAGCAGCCCAAAAATGGACTTAAAATGCATCTTATGCCTGCAAAAATGTTGAAAACTTTGGAGGTCATAAAAAGGGGTTTACAGGCATCCTAGACCCCCTAAAGTCCAGAAAATGTTGGCGGCCCAAAAACTGTGCCAGAGAGCTCTGAATGTCCCAAAAACATTTGCAGCCTGAAAGGGGCATTAAACCGCACCCTAGACGCCTAAAATTCCCAAAAATATTTTTGGTACAAAAAATGCATCCAACACCGCTGAAAGTTCTGAATATGTTAGCAGCCCAAAAATGGCCTTAAAATGCATCTTATGCCTGCAAAAATGTTGAAAACTTTGGAGGTCAAAAAAAGGGGTTTACAGGCATCCTAGACCCCCTAAAGTCCAGAAAATGTTGGTGGCCCAAAAACTGTGCCAGAGAGCTCTGAATGTCCCAAAATCATTTGTAGCCAGAAAGGGGCATTACCCTGCACCCTAGAACACTGAAATTCCCAAAAATATTTTTGGTACAAAAAATGCATCCTACACCGCTGAAAGTTCTGAATATGTTAGCAGCCCAAAAATGGACTTAAAATGCATCTTATGCCTGCAAAAATGTTGAAAACTTTGGAGGTCATAAAAAGGGGTTTACAGGCATCCTAGACCCCCTAAAGTCCAGAAAATGTTGGTGGCCCAAAAACTGTCCAGAGTGCTATGAATGTCCCAAAATCATTTGTAGCCTGAAAGGGGCATTAACTCACATCCTAGACCACTGAAATTCCCAAAAATATTTTTGGTACAAAAAATGCATCCTACACCGCTGAAAGTTCTGAATATGTTAGCAGCCCAAAAATGGCCTTAAAATGCATCTTATGCCTGCAAAAATGTTGAAAACTTTGGAGGTCAAAAAAAGGGGTTTACAGGCATCCTAGAGCCCCTAAAGTCCAGAAAATGTTGGTGGCCCAAGAACTGTCCAGAGTGCTATGAATGTCCCAAAATCATGTGTAGCTTGAAAGGGGCATTAACTCACATCCTAGACCACTGAAATTCCCAAAAATATTTTTGGTACAAAAAAATGCATCCTATACCGCTGAAAGTTCTGAATATGTTAGCAGCCCAAAAATGGCCTTAAAATGCATCTTATGCCTGCAAAAATGTTGAAAACTTTGGAGGTCAAAAAAAGGGGTTTACAGGCATCCTAGACCCCCTAAAGTCCAGAAAATGTTGGTGGCCCAAAAACTGTGCCAGAGAGCTCTGAATGTCCCAAAATCATTTGTAGCCTGAAAGGGGCATTACCCTGCACGCTAGACCACTGAAATTCCCAAAACTATTTTTGGCACAAAAAATGCATCCTACACCCCTGAAAGTTCAGAATATGTTAGCAGCCCATAAAAGGCCTTAAAATACATTTTAGGCCTGCAAAAATGTTGAAATCTTTGGAGGTCAAAAAAAGGGGTTTACAGGCATCCTAGAGCCCCTAAAGTCCAGAAAATGTTGGTGGCCTAAAAACTGTGCCAGAGAGCTCTGAATGTCCCAAAACCATTTGTAGCCTGAAAGGGGCATTAACTCACATCCTAGACCACTGAAATTCCCAAAAATATTTTTGGGACAAAAATGCATCCTACACCCCTGAAAGTTCAGAATATGTTAGCAGCCCAAAAAAGGCCTTAAAATGCCTCTTATGTCAGCAAAAATGTTGAACACTTTGGAGGCCTAAAAAAGGGGTTTATAGGCATCCTAGACCCCCTAAAGTCCAGAAAATGTTGGTGGCCTAAACACTGTGTCAGAGAGCTCTGAATGTCCCAAAAACATTTGCAGCCTGAAAAGGGCATTAACCTGCATCCTAGACCACTGAAATTCCCCCAAAAAATGTTGACATGAAGAATGCATCCTACACCCCTGAAAGTTCAGAATATGTTAGCAGCCCAAAAAAGGCCTTAAAATGCATCTTAGGCCTGCAAAAATGTTGAAAACTTTGGAGGTCAAAAAAAGGGGTTTATAGGCATCCTAGAGCCCCTAAAGTCGAGAAAATGTTGGTGGCCCAAAAACTGTGTCAGAGAGCTCTGAATGTCCCAAAAACATTTGCAGCCTGAAAAGGGCATTAACCTGCATCCTAGACCACTGAAATTCCCCCAAAACCTTTTTACATGAAAAATGCATCCTACACCCCTGAAAGTTCAGAATATGTTAGCAGCCCAAAAAAGGCCTTAAAATGCATCTTAGGCCTGCAAAAATGTTGAAAACTTTGGAGGTCAAAAAAAGGGGTTTATAGGCATCCTAGAGCCCCTAAAGTCGAGAAAATGTTGGTGGCCCAAAAACTGTGCCAGAGAGCTCTGAATGTCTCAAAATCATGTGCAGCCTGAAAGGGGCATTACCCTGCACCTTAGACCACTGAAATTCCCTAAAATAATTTTGACACGAAAAATGCATCCTACACCCCTGAAAGTTCAGAACATGTTAGCAGACTAAAGAAGGCCTTAAAATGCATTTTAAGATGGCAAAAAGGTTGAAAACTTTGGAGGCCCAAAAAAGGGGTTTACAGGCAACCTAGATCCCCTAAAGTACAGAAACGGTTGGTTCCCTAAAAACTGTGTCAGAGAGCTCTGAATGTCCCAAAATCATGTGCAGCCTGAAAAGGGCATTAACCAGCATCCTAGACCACTGAAATTCCCCAAAAATATTTTGACATGAAAAATGCATCCTACACCCCTGAAAGTTCAGAATATGTTAGCAGCCCAAAAAAGGCCTTAAAATGCATCTTAGGCCTGCAAAAATGTTGAAAACTTTGGAGGACCAAAAAAGGGGTTTACAGGCATCCTAGAGCCCCAAAAGTCCAGAAAATGTTGGTGGCGCAAAAACTGTGCCAGAGAGCTCTGAATGTCCCAAAAACTTTGCAGCCTGAAAGGGGCATTAACCCGCACCCTAGCCGCCTGAAATTCCCAAAAATATTTTTTGGCACAAAAAGTGCATCCTACACCCCTGAAAGTTAAGAATATGTTAGCAGCCCAAAAAAGGCCTTCAAATGCATCTTAGGCCTGCAAAAATGTTGAAAACTTTGGAGGTCAAAAAAAGGGGTTTACAGGCATCCTAGACCCCCTAAAGTCCAGAAATTCTTGGTGGCACAAAAACTGTGCCAGAGAGCTCTGAATGTCTCAAAATCATTTGTAGCCTGAAAGGGGCATTAACTCACATCCTAGACCACTGAAATTCCCAAAAATATTTTTGGCACAAAAGGTGCATCCTACACACCTGACAGTTCAGAATATGTTAGCAGCCCAAAAAAGGCCTTAAAATGCATCTTAGGCCTGCAAAAATGTTGAAAACTTTGGAGGCCCAAAAAAGGGGTTTACAGGCATCCTAGAGCCCCTAAAGTCCAGAAAGTGTTGGTGGCCTAAAAAATGTGTCAGAGAGCTCTGAATGTCCCAAAAACATTTGCAGCCTGAAAAGGGCATTAACCTGCATCCTAGACCACTGAAATTCCCAATAATTATTTTGACAAGAAAAATGCATCGTACACCCCTGAAAGTTCAGAATATGTTAGCAGCCCAAAAACGGCCTTAAAAAGCATTTTAGGCTTGCAAAAATGTTGAAAGCTTTGGAGGGCCAAAAAAGGGGTTCATAGGCATCTTAGACCCCCTAAAGTCCAGAAAATGTTGGTGGCTTTAAAAATGTGCCAGAGTGCGCTGAATGTCCCAAAATCATTTGTAGCCTGAAAGGGGCATTAACTCACATCCTAGACCACTGAAATTCCCAAAAATATTTTGGCACAAAAAATGCATTCTACACCCCTGAAAGTTCAGAATATGTTAGCAGCCCAAAAAAGGCCTTAAAATGCATCTTAGACCTGCAAAAATGTTGAAAACTTTGGAGGCCCAAAAAAAGGGTTTACATGCATCCTAGACCCCCTAAAGTCCAGAAAATGGTGGTGGCGTAAAAACTGCGCCAGAGAGCTCTGAATGTCCCAAAATCAAGTGTAGCCTGAAAGGGGCATTAACCCACATCCTAGACCACTGAAATTCACAAAAATAGTTTTGGCAAGAAAAATGGATCCTACACACCTGACAGTTCAGAATATGTTAGCAGCCCAAAAAAGGCCTTAAAATGCATCTTAGGCCTGCAAGAATGTTGAAAACGTTGGAGGCCAAAAAAGGGGTTTACAGGCATCCTAGAGCCCCTAAAGTCCAGAAAATGTTGGTGGCCCAAAAACTGTCCAGAGAGCTCTGAATGTCCCAAAAACATTTGCAGCCTGAAAGGGGCATTAAACCGCACCCTAGATGCCTAAAATTCCCAAAAAATATTTTTGGCACAAAAAATGCATACTACACCCCTGAAAGTTCAGAATATGTTAGCAGCGCACCCAAAAAAGTCGTTAAAATGCCTCTTATGTCTGCAAAAATGTTGAACACTTTGGAGGCCTAGAAAAGGGGTATACAGGCATCCTAGATCCCCTAAAGTCCAGAAAATGTTGGAGGCCAAAAATTGTGCCAGAGAGCTCTGAATATCGAAAAACATTTGCAGCCGTAAAAGGGCATTAACCGGCATCCTAGACCACTGAAATTCCCAAAAATAATCTTGACATGAAAAATGCATCCTACACCCCTGGAAATTCAGAATATGTTAGCATCCCACCCAAAAAAGTCCTTAAAATGCATCTTAGGCCTTAAAAAATGTTGAAAACTTTGGAGGCCCAAAAAAGGGGTTTACAGGCATCCTAGACCCCCTAAAGTCCAGAAAATGTTGGTGGCTTTAAAAATATGCCAGAGTGCTATGAATGTCCCAAAATCATTTGTAGCCTGAAAGGGACATTAACTCACATCCTAGACCACTGAAATTCCCAAAAATATTTTTGGCACAAAAAGTGCATCCTACACACCTGACAGTTCAGAATATGTTAGCAGCCCAAAAAAGGCCTTAAAATGCATCTTAGGCCTGCAAAATGTTGAAAACTTTGGAAGCCCAAAAAAAGGGTTTACAGGCATCCTAGAGCTCCTAAAGTCCAGAAAATGTTGGTGGCCTAAAAACTGCGTCAGAGAGCTCTGAATGCCCCAAAAACATTTGCAGCCTGAAAGAGGCATTATCCTGCATCCTAGACCACTGAAATTCCCAAAAGCTTCTTGGCACAAAAATACATCCTACACCCCTGAAAGTTCAGAATATGTTAGCAGCCCAAAAAAGGCCTTAATATGCATCTAAGGCCTGCAAGAATGTTGAAAACTTTGGAGGCCCAAAAAAGGGGTCTACAGGCATCCTAGAGCCCCTAAAGTCCAGAAAATGTTGGTGGCCTAAACACTGTGTCAGAGAGCTCTGAATGTCCCAAAAACATTTGCAGCCTGAAAAGGGCATTAACCTGCATCCTAGACCACTGAAATTCCCCCAAAAAATGTTGACATGAAAAATGCATCCTACACCCCTGAAAGTTCAGAATATGTTAGCAGCCCAAAAACGGCTTTAAAATGCATCTTAGGCCTGCAAAAATGTTGAAAGCTTTGGAGGGCCAAAAAAGGGATTTACAGGCATCCTAGACCCCCTAAAGTCCAGAAAATGTTGGTGGCCTAAAAACTGTGTCAGAGAGCTCTGAATGTCCCAAAAACATTTGCAGCCTGAAAAGGGCATTAACCTGCATCCTAGACCACTGAAATTCCCAATAATTATTTTGACAAGAAAAATGCATCCTACACCCCTGAAAGTTCAGAATATGTTAGCAGCCCAAAAACGGCCTTAAAAAGCATTTTAGGCTTGCAAAAATGTTGAAAGCTTTGGAGGGCCAAAAAAGGGGTTCATAGGCATCCTAGACCCCCTAAAGTCCAGAAAATGTTGGTGGCTTTAAAAATGTGCCAGAGTGCTCTGAATGTCCCAAAATCATTTGTAGCCTGAAAGGGGCATTAACTCACATCCTAGACCCCTGAAATTCCCAAAACTATTTTGGCCCAAAAAATGCATCCTACACCCCTGAAAGTTCAGAATATGTTAGCAGCTCAAAAAAGGCCTTAAAATGCATCTTAGGCCTGCAAGAATGTTGAAAACTTTGGAGGCCCAAAAAAAGGGTTTACAGGCATCCTAGACCCCCTAAAGTCCAGAAAATGGTGGTGGCGTAAAAACTGCGCCAGAGAGCTCTGAATGTCCCAAAATCAAGTGTAGCCTGAAAGGGGCATTAACCCACATCCTAGACCACTGAAATTCACAAAAATAGTTTTGGCAAGAAAAATGCATCCTACACACCTGACAGTTCAGAATATGTTAGCAGCCCAAAAAAGGCCTTAAAATGCATCTTAGGCCTGCAAGAATGTTGAAAACGTTGGAGGCCAAAAAAGGGGTTTACAGGCATCCTAGAGCCCCTAAAGTCCAGAAAATGTTGGTGGCCCAAAAACTGTCCAGAGAGCTCTGAATGTCCCAAAAACATTTGCAGCCTGAAAGGGGCATTAAACCGCACCCTAGATGCCTAAAATTCCCAAAAAATATTTTTGGCACAAAAAATGCATACAACACCCCTGAAAGTTCAGAATATGTTAGCAGCGCACCCAAAAAAGTCATTAAAATGCCTCGTATGTCTGCAAAAATGTTGAACACTTTGGAGGCCTAGAAAAGGGGTATACAGGCATCCTAGATCCCCTAAAGTCCAGAAAATGTTGGAGGCCAAAAATTGTGCCAGAGAGCTCTGAATATCGAAAAACATTTGCAGCCTGAAAAGGGCATTAACCGGCATCCTAGACCACTGAAATTCCCAAAAATAATCTTGACATGAAAAATGCATCCTACACCCCTGGAAATTCAGAATATGTTAGCATCCCACCCAAAAAAGTCCTTAAAATGCATCTTAGGCCTTAAAAAATGTTGAAAACTTTGGAGGCCCAAAAAAGGGGTTTACAGGCATCCTAGACCCCCTAAAGTCCAGAAAATGTTGGTGGCTTTAAAAATATGCCAGAGTACTATGAATGTCCCAAAATCATTTGTAGCCTGAAAGGGGCATTAACTCACATCCTAGACCACTGAAATTCCCAAAAATATTTTTGGCACAAAAAGTGCATCCTACACACCTGACAGTTCAGAATATGTTAGCAGCCCAAAAAAGGCCTTAAAATGCATTTTAGGCCTGCAAAATGTTGAAAACTTTGGAAGCCCAAAAAAAGGGTTTATAGGCATCCTACGGCCCCTAAAGTCCAGAAAATGTTGGTGGCCTAAAAACTGCGTCAGAGAGCTCTGAATGCCCAAAAAAAAAACATTTGCAGCCTGAAAGAGGCATTATCCTGCATCCTAGACCACTGAAATTCCCCAAAAATATTTTGACATGAAAAATGCATCCTACACCCCTGAAAGTTCAGAATATGTTAGCAGCCCAAAAAAGGCCTTAAAATGCATCTTAGGCCTGCAAAAATGTTGAAAACTTTGGAGGACCAAAAAAGGGGTTTACAGGCATCCTGGAGCCCCAAAAGTCCAGAAAATGTTGGTGGCGCAAAAACTGTGCCAGAGAGCTCTGAATGTCCCAAAAACATTTGCAGCCTGAAAAGGGCATTAACCTGCATCCTAGACCACTGAAATTCCCCCAAAAAATGTTGACATGAAAAATGCATCCTACACCCCTGAAAGTTCAGAATATGTTAGCAGCCCAAAAACGGCTTTAAAATGCATCTTAGGCCTGCAAAAATGTTGAAAGCTTTGGAGGGCCAAAAAAGGGATTTACAGGCATCCTAGACCCCCTAAAGTCCAGAAAATGTTGGTGGCCTAAAAACTGTGTCAGAGAGCTCTGAATGTCCCAAAAACATTTGCAGCCTGAAAAGGGCATTAACCTGCATCCTAGACCACTGAAATTCCCCCAAAAACTTTTTACATGAAAAATGCATCCTACACCCCTGAAAGTTCAGAATATGTTAGCAGCCCAAAAAAGGCCTTAAAATGCATCTTAGGCCTGCAAAAATATTGAAAAGTTTGGAGGTCAAAAAAAGGGGTTTATAGGCATCCTAGAGCCCCTAAAGTCGAGAAAATGTTGGTGGCCCAAAAACTGTGCCAGAGAGCTCTGAATGTCTCAAAATCATGTGCAGCCTGAAAGGGGCATTACCCTGCACCTTAGACCACTGAAATTCCCTAAAATAATTTTGACACGAAAAATGCATCCTACACCCCTGAAAGTTCAGAACATGTTAGCAGACCAAATAAGGCCTTAAAATGCATCTTAATATGGCAAAAAGGTTGAAAACTTTGGAGGCCCAAAAAAGGGGTTTACAGGCAACCTAGATCCCCTAAAGTTCAGAAACGGCTGGTTCCCTAAAAACTGTGTCAGAGAACTCTGAATGTCCCAAAATCATGTGCAGCCTGAAAAGGGCATTAACCAGCATCCTAGACCACTGAAATTCCCCAAAAATATTTTAACATGAAAAATGCATCCTACAACCCTGAAAGTTCAGAATATGTTAGCATCCCAAAAAAGGCCTTAAAATGCATCTTAGGCTTGCAAAAATGTTGAAAACTTTGGAGGTCAAAAAAAGGGGTTTACAGGCATCCTAGAGCCCCTAAATTCGAGAAAATGTTGGTGGCCCAAAAACTGTGCCAGAAAACTCTGAATGTCCCAAAAACATTTGCAGCCTGAAAGGGGCATTAACCTGCACCCTAGACACCTGAAATTCCCAAAAATAATTTTGACACGAAAAATGCATCCTACACCCCTGAAAGTTCAGAATATGTTAGCAGCCCAAAAAAGGCCTTAAAATGCATCTTAGGCCTGCAAAAATGTTGAAAACTTTGGAGGCCTAGAAAAGGGGTTTACAGGCATCCTAGATCCCCTAAAGTCCAGAAAATGTTGGTGGCCAAAAATTGTGCCAGAGAGCTCTGAATATCGAAAAACATTTGCAGCCTGAAAAGGGCATTAACCTGCATCCTAGACCACTGAAATTCCCAAAAATAATCTTGACATGAAAAATGCATCCTACACCCCTGAAAGTTCAGAATATGTTAGCAGCCCAAAAACGGCCTTAAAATGCATCTTAAGCCTGCAACAATGTTGAAAGCTTTGGAGGGCCAAAAAAGGGGTTTATAGGCATCCTAGACTCCCTAAAGTCCAGAAAATGTTGGTGGCTTTAAAAATGTGCCAGAGTGCTATGAATGTCCCAAAATCATTTGTAGCCTGAAAGGGGCATTAACTCACATCCTAGACCACTGAAATTCCCAAAAATAATCTTGACATGAAAAATGCATCCTACACCCCTGGAAATTCAGAATATGTTAGCATCCCACCCAAAAAAGTCCTTAAAATGCATCTTAGGCCTTCAAAAATGTTGAAAACTTTGGAGGTCCAAAAAAGGGGTTTACAGGCATCCTAGAGCCCCTAATGTCCAGAAAATGTTGGTGGCCCAAAAACTGTCCAGAGAGCTCTGAATGTCCCAAAACCATTTGTAGCCTGAAAGGGGCATTAACTCACATCCTAGACCACTGAAATTCCCAAAAATGTTTTTGGGACAAAAATGCATCCTACACCCCTGAAAGTTCAGAATATGTTAGCAGCCCAAAAAAGGCCTTAAAATGCCTCTTATGTCAGCAAAAATGTTGAACACTTTGGAGGCCTAAAAAAGGGGTTTATAGGCATCCTAGACCCCCTAAAGTCCAGAAAATGTTGGTGGCCTAAACACTGTGTCAGAGAGCTCTGAATGTCCCAAAAACATTTGCAGCCTGAAAAGGGCATTAACCTGCATCCTAGACCACTGAAATTCCCCCAAAAAATGTTGACATGAAGAATGCATCCTACACCCCTGAAAGTTCAGAATATGTTAGCAGCCCAAAAAAGGCCTTAAAATGCATCTTAGGCCTGCAAAAATGTTGAAAACTTTGGAGGTCAAAAAAAGGGGTTTATAGGCATCCTAGAGCCCCTAAAGTCGAGAAAATGTTGGTGGCCCAAAAACTGTATCAGAGAGCTCTGAATGTCCCAAAAACATTTGCAGCCTGAAAAGGGCATTAACCTGCATCCTAGACCACTGAAATTCCCCCAAAAACTTTTTACATGAAAAATGCATCCTACACCCCTGAAAGTTCAGAATATGTTAGCAGCCCAAAAAAGGCCTTAAAATGCATCTTAGGCCTGCAAAAATTTTGAAAACTTTGGAGGTCAAAAAAAGGGGTTTATAGGCATCCTAGAGCCCCTAAAGTCGAGAAAATGTTGGTGGCCCAAAAACTGTGCCAGAGAGCTCTGAATGTCTCAAAATCATGTGCAGCCTGAAAGGGGCATTACCCTGCACCTTAGACCACTGAAATTCCCTAAAATAATTTTGACACGAAAAATGCATCCTACACCCCTGAAAGTTCAGAACATGTTAGCAGACTAAAGAAGGCCTTAAAATGCATTTTAAGATGGCAAAAAGGTTGAAAACTTTGGAGGCCCAAAAAAGGGGTTTACAGGCAACCTAGATCCCCTAAAGTACAGAAACGGTTGGTTCCCTAAAAACTGTGTCAGAGAGCTCTGAATGTCCCAAAATCATGT
Organism: Ambystoma mexicanum; assembly: GCF_040938575.1. Taxonomy (NCBI): domain Eukaryota; kingdom Metazoa; phylum Chordata; class Amphibia; order Caudata; family Ambystomatidae; genus Ambystoma; species Ambystoma mexicanum. The sequence continues at coordinate 1,412,754,784 of NC_090934.1, read as the reverse complement.
GCAGCCTGAAAAGGGCATTAACCAGCATCCTAGACCACTGAAATTCCCCAAAAATATTTTGACATGAAAAATGCATCCTACACCCCTGAAAGTTCAGAATATGTTAGCAGCCCAAAAAAGGCCTTAAAATGCATCTTAGGCCTGCAAAAATGTTGAAAACTTTGGAGGACCAAAAAAGGGGTTTACAGGCATCCTAGAGCCCCAAAAGTCCAGAAAATGTTGGTGGCGCAAAAACTGTGCCAGAGAGCTCTGAATGTCCCAAAAACTTTGCAGCCTGAAAGGGGCATTAACCCGCACCCTAGCCGCCTGAAATTCCCAAAAATATTTTTTGGCACAAAAAGTGCATCCTACACCCCTGAAAGTTAAGAATATGTTAGCAGCCCAAAAAAGGCCTTCAAATGCATCTTAGGCCTGCAAAAATGTTGAAAACTTTGGAGGTCAAAAAAAGGGGTTTACAGGCATCCTAGACCCCCTAAAGTCCAGAAATTCTTGGTGGCACAAAAACTGTGCCAGAGAGCTCTGAATGTCTCAAAATCATTTGTAGCCTGAAAGGGGCATTAACTCACATCCTAGACCACTGAAATTCCCAAAAATATTTTTGGCACAAAAGGTGCATCCTACACACCTGACAGTTCAGAATATGTTAGCAGCCCAAAAAAGGCCTTAAAATGCATCTTAGGCCTGCAAAAATGTTGAAAACTTTGGAGGCCCAAAAAAGGGGTTTACAGGCATCCTAGAGCCCCTAAAGTCCAGAAAGTGTTGGTGGCCTAAAAAATGTGTCAGAGAGCTCTGAATGTCCCAAAAACATTTGCAGCCTGAAAAGGGCATTAACCTGCATCCTAGACCACTGAAATTCCCAATAATTATTTTGACAAGAAAAATGCATCGTACACCCCTGAAAGTTCAGAATATGTTAGCAGCCCAAAAACGGCCTTAAAAAGCATTTTAGGCTTGCAAAAATGTTGAAAGCTTTGGAGGGCCAAAAAAGGGGTTCATAGGCATCTTAGACCCCCTAAAGTCCAGAAAATGTTGGTGGCTTTAAAAATGTGCCAGAGTGCGCTGAATGTCCCAAAATCATTTGTAGCCTGAAAGGGGCATTAACTCACATCCTAGACCACTGAAATTCCCAAAAATATTTTGGCACAAAAAATGCATTCTACACCCCTGAAAGTTCAGAATATGTTAGCAGCCCAAAAAAGGCCTTAAAATGCATCTTAGACCTGCAAAAATGTTGAAAACTTTGGAGGCCCAAAAAAAGGGTTTACATGCATCCTAGACCCCCTAAAGTCCAGAAAATGGTGGTGGCGTAAAAACTGCGCCAGAGAGCTCTGAATGTCCCAAAATCAAGTGTAGCCTGAAAGGGGCATTAACCCACATCCTAGACCACTGAAATTCACAAAAATAGTTTTGGCAAGAAAAATGGATCCTACACACCTGACAGTTCAGAATATGTTAGCAGCCCAAAAAAGGCCTTAAAATGCATCTTAGGCCTGCAAGAATGTTGAAAACGTTGGAGGCCAAAAAAGGGGTTTACAGGCATCCTAGAGCCCCTAAAGTCCAGAAAATGTTGGTGGCCCAAAAACTGTCCAGAGAGCTCTGAATGTCCCAAAAACATTTGCAGCCTGAAAGGGGCATTAAACCGCACCCTAGATGCCTAAAATTCCCAAAAAATATTTTTGGCACAAAAAATGCATACTACACCCCTGAAAGTTCAGAATATGTTAGCAGCGCACCCAAAAAAGTCGTTAAAATGCCTCTTATGTCTGCAAAAATGTTGAACACTTTGGAGGCCTAGAAAAGGGGTATACAGGCATCCTAGATCCCCTAAAGTCCAGAAAATGTTGGAGGCCAAAAATTGTGCCAGAGAGCTCTGAATATCGAAAAACATTTGCAGCCGTAAAAGGGCATTAACCGGCATCCTAGACCACTGAAATTCCCAAAAATAATCTTGACATGAAAAATGCATCCTACACCCCTGGAAATTCAGAATATGTTAGCATCCCACCCAAAAAAGTCCTTAAAATGCATCTTAGGCCTTAAAAAATGTTGAAAACTTTGGAGGCCCAAAAAAGGGGTTTACAGGCATCCTAGACCCCCTAAAGTCCAGAAAATGTTGGTGGCTTTAAAAATATGCCAGAGTGCTATGAATGTCCCAAAATCATTTGTAGCCTGAAAGGGACATTAACTCACATCCTAGACCACTGAAATTCCCAAAAATATTTTTGGCACAAAAAGTGCATCCTACACACCTGACAGTTCAGAATATGTTAGCAGCCCAAAAAAGGCCTTAAAATGCATCTTAGGCCTGCAAAATGTTGAAAACTTTGGAAGCCCAAAAAAAGGGTTTACAGGCATCCTAGAGCTCCTAAAGTCCAGAAAATGTTGGTGGCCTAAAAACTGCGTCAGAGAGCTCTGAATGCCCCAAAAACATTTGCAGCCTGAAAGAGGCATTATCCTGCATCCTAGACCACTGAAATTCCCAAAAGCTTCTTGGCACAAAAATACATCCTACACCCCTGAAAGTTCAGAATATGTTAGCAGCCCAAAAAAGGCCTTAATATGCATCTAAGGCCTGCAAGAATGTTGAAAACTTTGGAGGCCCAAAAAAGGGGTCTACAGGCATCCTAGAGCCCCTAAAGTCCAGAAAATGTTGGTGGCCTAAACACTGTGTCAGAGAGCTCTGAATGTCCCAAAAACATTTGCAGCCTGAAAAGGGCATTAACCTGCATCCTAGACCACTGAAATTCCCCCAAAAAATGTTGACATGAAAAATGCATCCTACACCCCTGAAAGTTCAGAATATGTTAGCAGCCCAAAAACGGCTTTAAAATGCATCTTAGGCCTGCAAAAATGTTGAAAGCTTTGGAGGGCCAAAAAAGGGATTTACAGGCATCCTAGACCCCCTAAAGTCCAGAAAATGTTGGTGGCCTAAAAACTGTGTCAGAGAGCTCTGAATGTCCCAAAAACATTTGCAGCCTGAAAAGGGCATTAACCTGCATCCTAGACCACTGAAATTCCCAATAATTATTTTGACAAGAAAAATGCATCCTACACCCCTGAAAGTTCAGAATATGTTAGCAGCCCAAAAACGGCCTTAAAAAGCATTTTAGGCTTGCAAAAATGTTGAAAGCTTTGGAGGGCCAAAAAAGGGGTTCATAGGCATCCTAGACCCCCTAAAGTCCAGAAAATGTTGGTGGCTTTAAAAATGTGCCAGAGTGCTCTGAATGTCCCAAAATCATTTGTAGCCTGAAAGGGGCATTAACTCACATCCTAGACCACTGAAATTCCCAAAACTATTTTGGCACAAAAAATGCATCCTACACCCCTGAAAGTTCAGAATATGTTAGCAGCTCAAAAAAGGCCTTAAAATGCATCTTAGGCCTGCAAGAATGTTGAAAACTTTGGAGGCCCAAAAAAAGGGTTTACAGGCATCCTAGACCCCCTAAAGTCCAGAAAATGGTGGTGGCGTAAAAACTGCGCCAGAGAGCTCTGAATGTCCCAAAATCAAGTGTAGCCTGAAAGGGGCATTAACCCACATCCTAGACCACTGAAATTCACAAAAATAGTTTTGGCAAGAAAAATGCATCCTACACACCTGACAGTTCAGAATATGTTAGCAGCCCAAAAAAGGCCTTAAAATGCATCTTAGGCCTGCAAGAATGTTGAAAACGTTGGAGGCCAAAAAAGGGGTTTACAGGCATCCTAGAGCCCCTAAAGTCCAGAAAATGTTGGTGGCCCAAAAACTGTCCAGAGAGCTCTGAATGTCCCAAAAACATTTGCAGCCTGAAAGGGGCATTAAACCGCACCCTAGATGCCTAAAATTCCCAAAAAATATTTTTGGCACAAAAAATGCATACTACACCCCTGAAAGTTCAGAATATGTTAGCAGCGCACCCAAAAAAGTCATTAAAATGCCTCGTATGTCTGCAAAAATGTTGAACACTTTGGAGGCCTAGAAAAGGGGTATACAGGCATCCTAGATCCCCTAAAGTCCAGAAAATGTTGGAGGCCAAAAATTGTGCCAGAGAGCTCTGAATATCGAAAAACATTTGCAGCCTGAAAAGGGCATTAACCGGCATCCTAGACCACTGAAATTCCCAAAAATAATCTTGACATGAAAAATGCATCCTACACCCCTGGAAATTCAGAATATGTTAGCATCCCACCCAAAAAAGTCCTTAAAATGCATCTTAGGCCTTAAAAAATGTTGAAAACTTTGGAGGCCCAAAAAAGGGGTTTACAGGCATCCTAGACCCCCTAAAGTCCAGAAAATGTTGGTGGCTTTAAAAATATGCCAGAGTACTATGAATGTCCCAAAATCATTTGTAGCCTGAAAGGGGCATTAACTCACATCCTAGACCACTGAAATTCCCAAAAATATTTTTGGCACAAAAAGTGCATCCTACACACCTGACAGTTCAGAATATGTTAGCAGCCCAAAAAAGGCCTTAAAATGCATTTTAGGCCTGCAAAATGTTGAAAACTTTGGAAGCCCAAAAAAAGGGTTTATAGGCATCCTACGGCCCCTAAAGTCCAGAAAATGTTGGTGGCCTAAAAACTGCGTCAGAGAGCTCTGAATGCCCAAAAAAAAAACATTTGCAGCCTGAAAGAGGCATTATCCTGCATCCTAGACCACTGAAATTCCCAAAAAATATTTTGACATGAAAAATGCATCCTACACCCCTGAAAGTTCAGAATATGTTAGCAGCCCAAAAAAGGCCTTAAAATGCATCTTAGGCCTGCAAAAATGTTGAAAACTTTGGAGGACCAAAAAAGGGGTTTACAGGCATCCTGGAGCCCCAAAAGTCCAGAAAATGTTGGTGGCGCAAAAACTGTGCCAGAGAGCTCTGAATGTCCCAAAAACATTTGCAGCCTGAAAAGGGCATTAACCTGCATCCTAGACCACTGAAATTCCCCCAAAAAATGTTGACATGAAAAATGCATCCTACACCCCTGAAAGTTCAGAATATGTTAGCAGCCCAAAAACGGCTTTAAAATGCATCTTAGGCCTGCAAAAATGTTGAAAGCTTTGGAGGGCCAAAAAAGGGATTTACAGGCATCCTAGACCCCCTAAAGTCCAGAAAATGTTGGTGGCCTAAAAACTGTGTCAGAGAGCTCTGAATGTCCCAAAAACATTTGCAGCCTGAAAAGGGCATTAACCTGCATCCTAGACCACTGAAATTCCCCCAAAAACTTTTTACATGAAAAATGCATCCTACACCCCTGAAAGTTCAGAATATGTTAGCAGCCCAAAAAAGGCCTTAAAATGCATCTTAGGCCTGCAAAAATATTGAAAAGTTTGGAGGTCAAAAAAAGGGGTTTATAGGCATCCTAGAGCCCCTAAAGTCGAGAAAATGTTGGTGGCCCAAAAACTGTGCCAGAGAGCTCTGAATGTCTCAAAATCATGTGCAGCCTGAAAGGGGCATTACCCTGCACCTTAGACCACTGAAATTCCCTAAAATAATTTTGACACGAAAAATGCATCCTACACCCCTGAAAGTTCAGAACATGTTAGCAGACCAAATAAGGCCTTAAAATGCATCTTAATATGGCAAAAAGGTTGAAAACTTTGGAGGCCCAAAAAAGGGGTTTACAGGCAACCTAGATCCCCTAAAGTTCAGAAACGGCTGGTTCCCTAAAAACTGTGTCAGAGAACTCTGAATGTCCCAAAATCATGTGCAGCCTGAAAAGGGCATTAACCAGCATCCTAGACCACTGAAATTCCCCAAAAATATTTTAACATGAAAAATGCATCCTACAACCCTGAAAGTTCAGAATATGTTAGCATCCCAAAAAAGGCCTTAAAATGCATCTTAGGCTTGCAAAAATGTTGAAAACTTTGGAGGTCAAAAAAAGGGGTTTACAGGCATCCTAGAGCCCCTAAATTCGAGAAAATGTTGGTGGCCCAAAAACTGTGCCAGAAAACTCTGAATGTCCCAAAAACATTTGCAGCCTGAAAGGGGCATTAACCTGCACCCTAGACACCTGAAATTCCCAAAAATAATTTTGACTCGAAAAATGCATCCTACACCCCTGAAAGTTCAGAATATGTTAGCAGCCCAAAAAAGGCCTTAAAATGCATCTTAGGCCTGCAAAAATGTTGAAAACTTTGGAGGCCTAGAAAAGGGGTTTACAGGCATCCTAGATCCCCTAAAGTCCAGAAAATGTTGGTGGCCAAAAATTGTGCCAGAGAGCTCTGAATATCGAAAAACATTTGCAGCCTGAAAAGGGCATTAACCTGCATCCTAGACCACTGAAATTCCCAAAAATAATCTTGACATGAAAAATGCATCCTACACCCCTGAAAGTTCAGAATATGTTAGCAGCCCAAAAACGGCCTTAAAATGCATCTTAAGCCTGCAACAATGTTGAAAGCTTTGGAGGGCCAAAAAAGGGGTTTATAGGCATCCTAGACTCCCTAAAGTCCAGAAAATGTTGGTGGCTTTAAAAATGTGCCAGAGTGCTATGAATGTCCCAAAATCATTTGTAGCCTGAAAGGGGCATTAACTCACATCCTAGACCACTGAAATTCCCAAAAATAATCTTGACATGAAAAATGCATCCTACACCCCTGGAAATTCAGAATATGTTAGCATCCCACCCAAAAAAGTCCTTAAAATGCATCTTAGGCCTTCAAAAATGTTGAAAACTTTGGAGGTCCAAAAAAGGGGTTTACAGGCATCCTAGAGCCCCTAATGTCCAGAAAATGTTGGTGGCCCAAAAACTGTCCAGAGAGCTCTGAATGTCCCAAAACCATTTGTAGCCTGAAAGGGGCATTAACTCACATCCTAGACCACTGAAATTCCCAAAAATATTTTTGGGACAAAAATGCATCCTACACCCCTGAAAGTTCAGAATATGTTAGCAGCCCAAAAAAGGCCTTAAAATGCCTCTTATGTCAGCAAAAATGTTGAACACTTTGGAGGCCTAAAAAAGGGGTTTATAGGCATCCTAGACCCCCTAAAGTCCAGAAAATGTTGGTGGCCTAAACACTGTGTCAGAGAGCTCTGAATGTCCCAAAAACATTTGCAGCCTGAAAAGGGCATTAACCTGCATCCTAGACCACTGAAATTCCCCCAAAAAATGTTGACATGAAGAATGCATCCTACACCCCTGAAAGTTCAGAATATGTTAGCAGCCCAAAAAAGGCCTTAAAATGCATCTTAGGCCTGCAAAAATGTTGAAAACTTTGGAGGTCAAAAAAAGGGGTTTATAGGCATCCTAGAGCCCCTAAAGTCGAGAAAATGTTGGTGGCCCAAAAACTGTGTCAGAGAGCTCTGAATGTCCCAAAAACATTTGCAGCCTGAAAAGGGCATTAACCTGCATCCTAGACCACTGAAATTCCCCCAAAAACTTTTTACATGAAAAATGCATCCTACACCCCTGAAAGTTCAGAATATGTTAGCAGCCCAAAAAAGACCTTAAAATGCATCTTAGGCCTGCAAAAATGTTGAAAACTTTGGAGGTCAAAAAAAGGGGTTTATAGGCATCCTAGAGCCCCTAAAGTCGAGAAAATGTTGGTGGCCCAAAAACTGTGCCAGAGAGCTCTGAATGTCTCAAAATCATGTGCAGCCTGAAAGGGGCATTACCCTGCACCTTAGACCACTGAAATTCCCTAAAATAATTTTGACACGAAAAATGCATCCTACACCCCTGAAAGTTCAGAACATGTTAGCAGACTAAAGAAGGCCTTAAAATGCATTTTAAGATGGCAAAAAGGTTGAAAACTTTGGAGGCCCAAAAAAGGGGTTTACAGGCAACCTAGATCCCCTAAAGTACAGAAACGGTTGGTTCCCTAAAAACTGTGTCAGAGAGCTCTGAATGTCCCAAAATCATGTGCAGCCTGAAAAGGGCATTAACCAGCATCCTAGACCACTGAAATTCCCCAAAAATATTTTGACATGAAAAATGCATCCTACACCCCTGAAAGTTCAGAATATGTTAGCAGCCCAAAAAAGGCCTTAAAATGCATCTTAGGCCTGCAAAAATGTTGAAAACTTTGGAGGACCAAAAAAGGGGTTTACAGGCATCCTAGAGCCCCAAAAGTCCAGAAAATGTTGGTGGCGCAAAAACTGTGCCAGAGAGCTCTGAATGTCCCAAAAACTTTGCAGCCTGAAAGGGGCATTAACCCGCACCCTAGCCGCCTGAAATTCCCAAAAATATTTTTTGGCACAAAAAGTGCATCCTACACCCCTGAAAGTTAAGAATATGTTAGCAGCCCAAAAAAGGCCTTCAAATGCATCTTAGGCCTGCAAAAATGTTGAAAACTTTGGAGGTCAAAAAAAGGGGTTTACAGGCATCCTAGACCCCCTAAAGTCCAGAAATTCTTGGTGGCACAAAAACTGTGCCAGAGAGCTCTGAATGTCTCAAAATCATTTGTAGCCTGAAAGGGGCATTAACTCACATCCTAGACCACTGAAATTCCCAAAAATATTTTTGGCACAAAAGGTGCATCCTACACACCTGACAGTTCAGAATATGTTAGCAGCCCAAAAAAGGCCTTAAAATGCATCTTAGGCCTGCAAAAATGTTGAAAACTTTGGAGGCCCAAAAAAGGGGTTTACAGGCATCCTAGAGCCCCTAAAGTCCAGAAAGTGTTGGTGGCCTAAAAAATGTGTCAGAGAGCTCTGAATGTCCCAAAAACATTTGCAGCCTGAAAAGGGCATTAACCTGCATCCTAGACCACTGAAATTCCCAATAATTATTTTGACAAGAAAAATGCATCGTACACCCCTGAAAGTTCAGAATATGTTAGCAGCCCAAAAACGGCCTTAAAAAGCATTTTAGGCTTGCAAAAATGTTGAAAGCTTTGGAGGGCCAAAAAAGGGGTTCATAGGCATCTTAGACCCCCTAAAGTCCAGAAAATGTTGGTGGCTTTAAAAATGTGCCAGAGTGCGCTGAATGTCCCAAAATCATTTGTAGCCTGAAAGGGGCATTAACTCACATCCTAGACCACTGAAATTCCCAAAAATATTTTGGCACAAAAAATGCATTCTACACCCCTGAAAGTTCAGAATATGTTAGCAGCCCAAAAAAGGCCTTAAAATGCATCTTAGACCTGCAAAAATGTTGAAAACTTTGGAGGCCCAAAAAAAGGGTTTACATGCATCCTAGACCCCCTAAAGTCCAGAAAATGGTGGTGGCGTAAAAACTGCGCCAGAGAGCTCTGAATGTCCCAAAATCAAGTGTAGCCTGAAAGGGGCATTAACCCACATCCTAGACCACTGAAATTCACAAAAATAGTTTTGGCAAGAAAAATGGATCCTACACACCTGACAGTTCAGAATATGTTAGCAGCCCAAAAAAGGCCTTAAAATGCATCTTAGGCCTGCAAGAATGTTGAAAACGTTGGAGGCCAAAAAAGGGGTTTACAGGCATCCTAGAGCCCCTAAAGTCCAGAAAATGTTGGTGGCCCAAAAACTGTCCAGAGAGCTCTGAATGTCCCAAAAACATTTGCAGCCTGAAAGGGGCATTAAACCGCACCCTAGATGCCTAAAATTCCCAAAAAATATTTTTGGCACAAAAAATGCATACTACACCCCTGAAAGTTCAGAATATGTTAGCAGCGCACCCAAAAAAGTCGTTAAAATGCCTCTTATGTCTGCAAAAATGTTGAACACTTTGGAGGCCTAGAAAAGGGGTATACAGGCATCCTAGATCCCCTAAAGTCCAGAAAATGTTGGAGGCCAAAAATTGTGCCAGAGAGCTCTGAATATCGAAAAACATTTGCAGCCGTAAAAGGGCATTAACCGGCATCCTAGACCACTGAAATTCCCAAAAATAATCTTGACATGAAAAATGCATCCTACACCCCTGGAAATTCAGAATATGTTAGCATCCCACCCAAAAAAGTCCTTAAAATGCATCTTAGGCCTTAAAAAATGTTGAAAACTTTGGAGGCCCAAAAAAGGGGTTTACAGGCATCCTAGACCCCCTAAAGTCCAGAAAATGTTGGTGGCTTTAAAAATATGCCAGAGTGCTATGAATGTCCCAAAATCATTTGTAGCCTGAAAGGGACATTAACTCACATCCTAGACCACTGAAATTCCCAAAAATATTTTTGGCACAAAAAGTGCATCCTACACACCTGACAGTTCAGAATATGTTAGCAGCCCAAAAAAGGCCTTAAAATGCATCTTAGGCCTGCAAAATGTTGAAAACTTTGGAAGCCCAAAAAAAGGGTTTACAGGCATCCTAGAGCTCCTAAAGTCCAGAAAATGTTGGTGGCCTAAAAACTGCGTCAGAGAGCTCTGAATGCCCCAAAAACATTTGCAGCCTGAAAGAGGCATTATCCTGCATCCTAGACCACTGAAATTCCCAAAAGCTTCTTGGCACAAAAATACATCCTACACCCCTGAAAGTTCAGAATATGTTAGCAGCCCAAAAAAGGCCTTAATATGCATCTAAGGCCTGCAAGAATGTTGAAAACTTTGGAGGCCCAAAAAAGGGGTCTACAGGCATCCTAGAGCCCCTAAAGTCCAGAAAATGTTGGTGGCCTAAACACTGTGTCAGAGAGCTCTGAATGTCCCAAAAACATTTGCAGCCTGAAAAGGGCATTAACCTGCATCCTAGACCACTGAAATTCCCCCAAAAAATGTTGACATGAAAAATGCATCCTACACCCCTGAAAGTTCAGAATATGTTAGCAGCCCAAAAACGGCTTTAAAATGCATCTTAGGCCTGCAAAAATGTTGAAAGCTTTGGAGGGCCAAAAAAGGGATTTACAGGCATCCTAGACCCCCTAAAGTCCAGAAAATGTTGGTGGCCTAAAAACTGTGTCAGAGAGCTCTGAATGTCCCAAAAACATTTGCAGCCTGAAAAGGGCATTAACCTGCATCCTAGACCACTGAAATTCCCAATAATTATTCTGACAACAAAAATGCATCCTACACCCCTGAAAGATCAGAATATGTTAGCAGCCCAAAAACGGCCTTAAAAAGCATTTTAGGCTTGCAAAAATGTTGAAAGCTTTGGAGGGCCAAAAAAGGGGTTCATAGGCATCCTAGACCCCCTAAAGTCCAGAAAATGTTGGTGGCTTTAAAAATGTGCCAGAGTGCTCTGAATGTCCCAAAATCATTTGTAGCCTGAAAGGGGCATTAACTCACATCCTAGACCACTGAAATTCCCAAAACTATTTTGGCCCAAAAAATGCATCCTACACCCCTGAAAGTTCAGAATATGTTAGCAGCTCAAAAAAGGCCTTAAAATGCATCTTAGGCCTGCAAGAATGTTGAAAACTTTGGAGGCCCAAAAAAAGGGTTTACAGGCATCCTAGACCCCCTAAAGTCCAGAAAATGGTGGTGGCGTAAAAACTGCGCCAGAGAGCTCTGAATGTCCCAAAATCAAGTGTAGCCTGAAAGGGGCATTAACCCACATCCTAGACCACTGAAATTCACAAAAATAGTTTTGGCAAGAAAAATGCATCCTACACACCTGACAGTTCAGAATATGTTAGCAGCCCAAAAAAGGCCTTAAAATGCATCTTAGGCCTGCAAGAATGTTGAAAACGTTGGAGGCCAAAAAAGGGGTTTACAGGCATCCTAGAGCCCCTAAAGTCCAGAAAATGTTGGTGGCCCAAAAACTGTCCAGAGAGCTCTGAATGTCCCAAAAACATTTGCAGCCTGAAAGGGGCATTAAACCGCACCCTAGATGCCTAAAATTCCCAAAAAATATTTTTGGCACAAAAAATGCATACAACACCCCTGAAAGTTCAGAATATGTTAGCAGCGCACCCAAAAAAGTCATTAAAATGCCTCGTATGTCTGCAAAAATGTTGAACACTTTGGAGGCCTAGAAAAGGGGTATACAGGCATCCTAGATCCCCTAAAGTCCAGAAAATGTTGGAGGCCAAAAATTGTGCCAGAGAGCTCTGAATATCGAAAAACATTTGCAGCCTGAAAAGGGCATTAACCGGCATCCTAGACCACTGAAATTCCCAAAAATAATCTTGACATGAAAAATGCATCCTACACCCCTGGAAATTCAGAATATGTTAGCATCCCACCCAAAAAAGTCCTTAAAATGCATCTTAGGCCTTAAAAAATGTTGAAAACTTTGGAGGCCCAAAAAAGGGGTTTACAGGCATCCTAGACCCCCTAAAGTCCAGAAAATGTTGGTGGCTTTAAAAATATGCCAGAGTACTATGAATGTCCCAAAATCATTTGTAGCCTGAAAGGGGCATTAACTCACATCCTAGACCACTGAAATTCCCAAAAATATTTTTGGCACAAAAAGTGCATCCTACACACCTGACAGTTCAGAATATGTTAGCAGCCCAAAAAAGGCCTTAAAATGCATTTTAGGCCTGCAAAATGTTGAAAACTTTGGAAGCCCAAAAAAAGGGTTTATAGGCATCCTACGGCCCCTAAAGTCCAGAAAATGTTGGTGGCCTAAAAACTGCGTCAGAGAGCTCTGAATGCCCAAAAAAAAAACATTTGCAGCCTGAAAGAGGCATTATCCTGCATCCTAGACCACTGAAATTCCCCAAAAATATTTTGACATGAAAAATGCATCCTACACCCCTGAAAGTTCAGAATATGTTAGCAGCCCAAAAAAGGCCTTAAAATGCATCTTAGGCCTGCAAAAATGTTGAAAACTTTGGAGGACCAAAAAAGGGGTTTACAGGCATCCTGGAGCCCCAAAAGTCCAGAAAATGTTGGTGGCGCAAAAACTGTGCCAGAGAGCTCTGAATGTCCCAAAAACATTTGCAGCCTGAAAAGGGCATTAACCTGCATCCTAGACCACTGAAATTCCCCCAAAAAATGTTGACATGAAAAATGCATCCTACACCCCTGAAAGTTCAGAATATGTTAGCAGCCCAAAAACGGCTTTAAAATGCATCTTAGGCCTGCAAAAATGTTGAAAGCTTTGGAGGGCCAAAAAAGGGATTTACAGGCATCCTAGACCCCCTAAAGTCCAGAAAATGTTGGTGGCCTAAAAACTGTGTCAGAGAGCTCTGAATGTCCCAAAAACATTTGCAGCCTGAAAAGGGCATTAACCTGCATCCTAGACCACTGAAATTCCCCCAAAAACTTTTTACATGAAAAATGCATCCTACACCCCTGAAAGTTCAGAATATGTTAGCAGCCCAAAAAAAGGCCTTAAAATGCATCTTAGGCCTGCAAAAATATTGAAAAGTTTGGAGGTCAAAAAAAGGGGTTTATAGGCATCCTAGAGCCCCTAAAGTCGAGAAAATGTTGGTGGCCCAAAAACTGTGCCAGAGAGCTCTGAATGTCTCAAAATCATGTGCAGCCTGAAAGGGGCATTACCCTGCACCTTAGACCACTGAAATTCCCTAAAATAATTTTGACACGAAAAATGCATCCTACACCCCTGAAAGTTCAGAACATGTTAGCAGACCAAATAAGGCCTTAAAATGCATCTTAATATGGCAAAAAGGTTGAAAACTTTGGAGGCCCAAAAAAGGGGTTTACAGGCAACCTAGATCCCCTAAAGTTCAGAAACGGCTGGTTCCCTAAAAACTGTGTCAGAGAACTCTGAATGTCCCAAAATCATGTGCAGCCTGAAAAGGGCATTAACCAGCATCCTAGACCACTGAAATTCCCCAAAAATATTTTAACATGAAAAATGCATCCTACAACCCTGAAAGTTCAGAATATGTTAGCATCCCAAAAAAGGCCTTAAAATGCATCTTAGGCTTGCAAAAATGTTGAAAACTTTGGAGGTCAAAAAAAGGGGTTTACAGGCATCCTAGAGCCCCTAAATTCGAGAAAATGTTGGTGGCCCAAAAACTGTGCCAGAAAACTCTGAATGTCCCAAAAACATTTGCAGCCTGAAAGGGGCATTAACCTGCACCCTAGACACCTGAAATTCCCAAAAATAATTTTGACACGAAAAATGCATCCTACACCCCTGAAAGTTCAGAATATGTTAGCAGCCCAAAAAAGGCCTTAAAATGCATCTTAGGCCTGCAAAAATGTTGAAAACTTTGGAGGCCTAGAAAAGGGGTTTACAGGCATCCTAGATCCCCTAAAGTCCAGAAAATGTTGGTGGCCAAAAATTGTGCCAGAGAGCTCTGAATATCGAAAAACATTTGCAGCCTGAAAAGGGCATTAACCTGCATCCTAGACCACTGAAATTCCCAAAAATAATCTTGACATGAAAAATGCATCCTACACCCCTGAAAGTTCAGAATATGTTAGCAGCCCAAAAACGGCCTTAAAATGCATCTTAAGCCTGCAACAATGTTGAAAGCTTTGGAGGGCCAAAAAAGGGGTTTATAGGCATCCTAGACTCCCTAAAGTCCAGAAAATGTTGGTGGCTTTAAAAATGTGCCAGAGTGCTATGAATGTCCCAAAATCATTTGTAGCCTGAAAGGGGCATTAACTCACATCCTAGACCACTGAAATTCCCAAAAATAATCTTGACATGAAAAATGCATCCTACACCCCTGGAAATTCAGAATATGTTAGCATCCCACCCAAAAAAGTCCTTAAAATGCATCTTAGGCCTTCAAAAATGTTGAAAACTTTGGAGGTCCAAAAAAGGGGTTTACAGGCATCCTAGAGCCCCTAATGTCCAGAAAATGTTGGTGGCCCAAAAACTGTCCAGAGAGCTCTGAATGTCCCAAAACCATTTGTAGC